>NC_138770.1:388891779-389504279 GCF_965119305.1 Pelophylax lessonae
TTTGGCTTGCTTTCCCTGGGCCAAGGAGGCGGCTCCGCCCCTTTACACGCCTTCCGGCGCCTCCCAATTACTCCACGAGGTGTTTGGTCACCTCAAACATGGCCGCCCCCATGCTGGAGACACGAGGCTACGCGAATATGGCGGCCTCGTGCGATCTGCAGGAAAATGGCGGCGGCCTGTGTAGGATAGCGGCGGCTTGCAAGTTAGCAGCGGCCTGCGGAAGTGCCTCGGCCTGCGGGAGGTGTCCTCGGCCTGCGGGAGGCTGTGCGGCCTGTGGAAGTGACCGGCTTTCTGGAGGGATGGCGATCTGTGGCCGCAGTAACTCAGGCATAGGCATCGGCCTGTGTACACGCTAGACAGGTAGGATACCTCTATACCTCAATAGTAATGCCTTTTAGTAGTCTGCCACTGACTTCAGTCACCCTTACAGTCATATAGTGACTTTAGATAGTCAGCTCCCAAACCAAGCCTCCTGGTTTCTATTCACAAAAATCACACTCAAATTGGGGGATCTGTGACCTGTTATAGGATAGAGGGGAGACCCAGAAACTGAGTGTCCGACCATCCCAGAGAGGGGCCCGCGTCCACCAACAAACCCGACAGGGGGAGAGGGGGAACAGTCTACTCACCATACCGGAACCAGGCGGGCGCCAACTCCTGACAGAACCCCTCTCCACCGGGGTGGGGGGGCTGTCGACCTATACGGACGCCGTGACTGTTGGTCATTGGCGTCCAGGCGAGACGTTTAACTCGCAGGGTCAGTCCCCGTCCAGTGGGACTATGTCGCGGCCGACCCAGCGCGGAGCTATGGCCTGCACGCGCTCGTAGGCTGAACTGGGGTGACCACTGGATCTCAACATCCAGCCCATCGCCCAGTTTCAGTGTACTTGCTTGAAGATCTCACAGGAACACTGGAGAAAAAAAAGCTGTCTAAAAAAAGTATTTCTAAAAAAATCCTGCCAGGACCGAAGATCCTAGCAAGGAATCTAGGTCCTTACTCCTAACTAGACAGAAAAAAACTGATTTGCTGTAGCAGGAAGTGAGAGGATATACCCTCTGGGACTGCCCCTAGGGTGTGGCCAGAACGTTTTCTTTCCTGTCTAGTCCTACTCCTGTAGAGGGCAGTATAACCCGAGTTGATATTAATCAAGGAGGACTACGTCTGTCAATGAGCGACAGAGAAAAGGGGCCTGGTCTTTGAGCAGCCAAATCCTCCGGGGCTTAAGTGGTTAATGCTGAACTGACTTGTGACTTCTTTCTGACTAAAGAAGTCCTCTTTAAGCTCCCTTAAGCACTCTTGCTGAGGTAGCTACTTGTATACTGCTGCACTGCTGAACACTTTAGGGCCCACACCGGCGCCCCCTTTTCTCTCACTTATCTTAAGGGCTTAGACACTGGCACCCCCTCCCTCTAAGCCTCCTCTACTGGTTAGCTGGCTCCCAGGTCCCTTTGACCTTCTGGAGTGGCCCCCTGTAATAGGCAGACCCCTGGGCAGTTTTGAGTACTCGCGACACTGTTTTTCCTGGAAACTTCTGCCCAGCAGCTGCACTCGGTCTGCAACAATCTGGATCCTCTTCCTGCAGCCAAGCTCCACCTTCGGTCCTCTAGGCTGACTGCCCAGGACACCCTCACCTGCTCTGACAGGAGGAGAGACAGCCGTCAGCCTCCTCCTGGGACTCTGCTTGCCTCCAAAGACCCCCGGTCACGTGCTCCCCTCAGGCTTAGATCCGATCCCAGGATGCATTGTGGAAAACTCCGCCCACTGAGACAGCTATAAACCCTGGTGTGCTATTGGCCAGGCTTCCTCCACTGTCCAATAAGAGCCCTCATTGGATACAGTGGGGAGACTCCCCAGACTCAACAGACCACACCAGGAAACACATGACAGCCTCACTAACTGAATCAGGCCCCCCTGATAAGCAGACAGGGCCACATATATGCTTTTCCTAGCACCTACCTAGGAGGGTGCTACACTTAGAATATCCAATACTGGAGCTAGGGTTTTTGTGAACACTCGTGGAGCCGTGGCTAGCCTGAAGGGCAAAGCCATGAACTGAAATTGACGGTCTTCCACTGCAAAGCGCAAAAGCCTTTAATAGGCCTGAAAGATAGGAACATGAAGGTATGCATCCTTGATGTCTATGGATGCTAGAAATTCTGTCCTTGCAGAGAGGCCATGATTGAGCGAATTGACTCCATTAAAAATGTGCGAATGTTTAAAAACTGGTTCAGAGCTTTGAGATCCAAAATAGGTCCAACGTCTCCGTTTGGATTGGGGACCAGTGCCAAAAAGAAGGATCTTCTTTTTTAGAGGATCTGCAGGTATGTTTGACTTTACAAAACAAAAATGGGGAAACACCTGAAATTCTAGTTTGTACCCCTGCGAGATTGTGGAAATAACCCAGTTAATCTGAATCATTTGCACCCAGGCCTCCGAGAACCGTAGCAGCCTTCTCCCCATCCGACTGAGTGAGGACGTCCCTTTACAGGGTAGATTTAGAGCTAGGCTTGGTAGGTCTCTGGGCCCAGGGTTTTTTCTGCCCTTGACCTGAAGGCTTGGCTCTAGATCCAGACGGCTGAGACCGTTGAAACTGTCTGGGATTAGCAGTACCGGGAATCTGAGCATTAGATACCTTTAAAGAAGGACGTTTACTTCTTTTTACTGGTAGTAGCTCACTCCATCTTTTGGATACATTTATCCAGGACGTCGCCAAATAGGCCAGCAATTTTTTTTACACGGTAATTCCTGCAGACCAGCTTTTTAGCCATAGGATTCTGTGCATATGAACTGACAAAAGAGCAAACCATGATATTTGCTGTATGGAGTCCTTAAGAGCATCTACTGCAAAACACTAGCTCTAGGTAGATCTTCCTTGAGAAGGAACAGTCCTAGATACTCATTTAAGGCGGTCTTTCAAAGACTGACAAACTCCTATAGCCGCCACTGCCGGTTTTATTGCAGACCCAGCAATAGCAAAGGAAGCTTTCAGCAAAGATTCCAATTTCTTATCAGCTGGATCTTTAAAACCTGGGCATTATCTACAGGACAAGGTACATTTCTGCTTACAGAAGAAATAGGTACACTCCCATTTTCTTGTGAACTTTTCCTCCTTAGTATACAACAAAGAAAACCTTTTAGGAGGAATAAAAATCCTATCAGGATGATCCCAATTAGTATATACTGTCTAAGGGAAAAGCCTGAGGATGTTAAGGGTGTAATGAGCCTAATGAGGAAAAAGACTACAGAAAAAAAAGACTACAGAAATCTCTAGGGGAGGTAATTTTAAATCCAGACCGGACCATTTCAGTGAGAGATTGAATAAGCTCTGTGATTGAGATGCCGAAAATGGCTCCTCAGACCCTGACTCCCCAGAAGTGGAATCCTCTGCTTGGCCTGGGGTACACTGGTTTTTACATGGTCAGTAGTTTGGTTTTATGCAGATAATAGTCTAGTATTAGAACAGGGCATAAGGAGAAAGGGTTCTAGTATAACACATGAAGGAAAGTATAATACACCTTAAGGGAAAATCTAGTACTCCCCTTGGCATTTCCTGTTCCCCAATGACCAATGAATACAATAATTACTCTAAGTCCTCCATTGGACATTTGTACAAAGTAATTTTGCTTTTAGGATCCTCTCCTCCATAACAGGCACAATTCTAAACAGGGGGGGGGGGAGAATAATAATTTCCCCCAATGGAGCCCTTTGTAAAATTGACACAGTCTGTGTTGTGCACTCCTCCAGCCACTAGGGATTCTCCCACCGACAGATGGTGTGGCTCAGGTGCGCTCCACGCTGTAGTGCATCACATGATCTGCACATCGGAGGATGGGAAAGCATTAACATGGGCTGGAATGGGGATAACTAGACAAGGAAAGAACTGTGTGCTGTTGTGTTTGTTTTCTAATTAGACAATTAAAGAAGAAGTTTTTATTGTCTTAACATATTATACATTCATGGTGTTATATGGATCCCAGGACAATGATTGTATGAAATTAGTTATTTAGTACCATATGGCTTATGTATTTCACACTGTGTGTGTTCTGAATATATCACAAACGGAACTAACTTGTATAGATTATAGATGGTATTATACATGAAACAATTGTAATTTGTCACATCTACAGGCCTGAGTTATGAACACCAGAGTTGACATATCTTAAATTAATGTATTGATTCTGTACTCACCTTATGATAGAGCACTCAGCAATCTATGCCTATACATAGTGTGGATTTTTTTCCAGCCTGGACTGTGCTTTGTCTTTTTTAATGTTAAACTCACAAACTGGATTAGAAAAGAAAACTGCCATGCATATATATATATATATATATATATATATATATTTTTTTTTTTTTTTTACATCTTTTCATGTGACAACACTGAAGAAATTACACTTTGCTACAATGTAAAGCAGTAAGTGTACAGCTTGTATAACAGTGTAAATTTGCTGTTCCCTCAAAATAACAACACACAGCCAATAATATCTAAACCTCTGGCAACAAAAGTGAGTACACCCCTAAGTAATAATGTCCAAATTGGGCCCAAAGTGTCAATATTTTGTGTAGCCACCATTATTTCCCAGCACTGTCTTAACCTTCCTGGGCATGGAGTTCACCAGAGCTTCACAGGTTGCCACTGGAGCCCTCTTCCACTCCTTCATGACAACACCAACAGAGCTGGTGGATGTTAGAGACCTTGTGCTCCTCCACCTTCTGTTTGAGGATGCCCCACAGATGCTCAAAAGGGTTTAGACCTGGAGACATGCTTGGCCAGTCCATCACCTTTACCCTCAGCTTCTTTAGCCAGGCAGTGGTTGTGTTGGAGATGTGTTTGGAGTCGTTGTCATATTCATAGTCTCCGAAGGGGGGGGGGGGGGGAATCATGCTCTGCTTCAGTATGTCACAGTACATGTTGGCATTCATGGTTCCCTCAATGAACTGTAGCTCCCCAGTGCCGGCAGCACTCATGCAGCCCCAGACCATGATACTCCCACCACCATGCTTGACTGTAGGCAAGACACACTTGTCTTTGTACTCCTCACCTGGTTGCCGCCACACACACACTTCATACCATCTGAACCAAGTAAGTTTATCTTGGTCTCATCAGACCACAGGACATGGTTCCAGTAATCCATGTCCTTAGTCTGCTTGTCTTCAGCAAACTGTTTTCTGGCTTTCTTGTGCATCAGCTTTAGAAGAGGCTTCCTTCTGGGATGACAGCCATGTAGACCAATTTGATTCAGTGTGCAGGGTTTGGTCTGAGCACTGACATGCTGACCTCCCACCCCTTAAACCTCTGCAGCAAAGCTGGTAGCACTCATATGTCTATTTCCCAAAGACAACCTCTGGATATGACACTGAGCAAGTGCACTCAACTTCTTTGGTCGACCATGTTGAGGCCTGTTCTGGGTGGAACCTGTCCTGTTAAACCTCTGTATGGTCTTGTCTACCGTGCTGCAGCTCAGTTTCAGGGTCTTGGCAATCTTCATATAGCCTAGGCCATCTTTATGTAGAGCAACAATTCTTTTTTTCAGATCCTTCTTAAGTTCTTTGCCATGAGGTGCCATGTTGAACTTCCAGTGACCAGTATGAGAGAGTGAGAGCGATAACACCAAATTTAACACTTTTCCCCATTCACACCTGAGACCTTGTAACACTAAGGAGTCACATGACACTGGGGAGGGAACATAGCTAATTGGGCCCAATTTTGACATTTTTCACTTAGGGATGTACTCACTTTTGTTGCCAGCGGTTTAGACAGAAATGGCTGTGTGTTGAGTTAGTTTGAGGGGACAGCAAATTTACACTGTTATATAAGCTGTACACTCACTACTTTACATTGTAGCAAATTTTTATTTCTTCAGTGTTGTCACATGAAAAGGTATAATAAAATATTTACAAAAATGTGAGGGGTGTATTCACTTTTGGGAGATACTATTTTATATATATCTATAAAAAATTTAGCAGAGGCCCTATAGAATAAAGTGGTGGGTGTTGCCATTTTTTTACGTCACACAGTATTTGCACAGATGGTCACAGAGTGCCTGCACCTATTCTCGGAGGAAAAAAAGTCTGTGTGTGTGTGTGTATATATATATATATATATATATATATATATATATATATATACATACATATACACACACATACATACAAACACACACACACACACACACACACACACATACATACATACATATAACATACACAATATATATATATATATATATACATACACATATATACAGACAGGGCTTTTTTTCTCCGAGAATAGGTGCAGGCACTCCCTTCTTCTGAGTCACCCCTTGTCTCCACTCCCTACCCACCTCAGAGAGCTGTCCTTTGGTTTCACCCTCTGCCCACCTCCCAGTAACCCCCCCCCCCCTTTTAGAGAATACAGAACCAAGTATCATGTTGTGGTTCTAGGTAATTTGTATAGATGTATAGAATTTGTCAATAACTAGAAAAGCAGTAAGATAGATCCACTGGAATCAGCAACAATAGACCCCCCCCAACAATAGATCCCCCCAGCAGCAATACATTGTCCCCTGCAACAATAGAAAAAACAGTAAAATAGATCTCCTGCAATCAACAATAGACCCCCCAACATCAATAGCCCCCCAGCAACAATAAATCCTCCCCTGCAAAAATCTCCCCCCCTGCCCAATAAATCCTCCCCTGCAACAATAGACCCCCCCACCCCAACAACAAAACAACAATAGCCCCCCAGCAACAACAGTTCCCCTAAGTAACACTAAATCCTCCACTGCAAAAAAAGCCTCACCCACAACAAAATGCCCGCCAACAACAATAGATTTACCCCAGCAACAATAGATCCCCCAGCAGCCAGCATCAATAGGCCCTTCAGGTCACCCCACCGGCCCCAGCACCCCTTTGCCATCGCAATACATTCAGACTGAAGGTTCCCCCGCGTTCCCGCTAAAAAAAAAGCCCTGTGTATATATATATATATTATATATGGATTAAATATTCTGTCTTGGTTGTGTTTACCAGTTGTAAATGTAAGGGGTCGACCTGTCCAGTAGCGGCGCCCGCACTCTGTCATAAGGGGGTTTCTAGCAATAGCCTTTTTGGCTCTGAAGAGGATAATCCTCAAAACGCATCAGCCAACCTATTGGATCTTCATTTTCTGTGACATGAGTTGACAATTTATGGATGATATTATGCTGGATTTGTGATGAGCTTTTATTTAATAGTAAATGTGTGAGTATAATACTTTACACTTTTTATTTGAATAAATATTTGGTCGTGAGATAAATGACTCGGTCGGTGCACCCTGTGTCTCTTGTGTGGTATCATTTAGGCTCCTTTCACACAGTAAGTCCGTCAAACAGACTCCGCTTTTCTCAGCGGGGGATGGATCCGCCGATCCCCCGCTGAGCAGGAGAATGACAGCTGTTCTTCGCACTGTGTGCGGAGACACAGCTGTCACAGCCCCATAGATCTCTATGGGGGAATCGGATGAGAACGGACCGTCTGTCCGTTCTCATCCGATCCGATTCGCTGGACGGATGGAAAAAATGGATTTTTGTAAAATCTTACCGTAAAATCCTTTTCTCTTAGCTCATTGACAGACGTAGTCCTCGGTGATACACCACTTTCGGGTTATGTTGCCTCCACAGGAGCAGGACTAGACAGGAAATTAAAAAGCTCTGGCCACACCCTAGGGGCAGTCCCAGAGGGTATATCCTCTCTCTCTCTGCCTCAGCAAATCAGTTATGTGAAAAAGCAGTCTTTAGAGATTTTAACCCAACCCAACTCAAAAACAGAGGGGTGGGGACTACGTCTGTCAATGAGCTAAGAGAAAAGGATTTTACGGTAAGATTTTACAAAAATCCATTTTTCTCTAGCGCTCATTGACAGACGTAGTCCTCGGTGATACACCACCTTCGGGACGTCCCAGAGCAGTATCACAAATGAGGGGTGGGAAAATGGAAATCAAATCCCAATCTAGAAGGCCCAACCGGTGCCAACTAGAAGTTTACAATGCTCATCCTTAATGATGAGACTCAACAAAAAAGAGAAAAATTTTTTTTTTTTTTTTTCAAACAGAAAAAAACCCTCGAGGTAGACCACCGCTCTCCTCAAATTGCGGCCTGCAAAACCTTGCGGCCAAATGAGGCATCCGCCGATGCCGTCACATCAATTTTATAGAATTTTGTAAAGGTATGTACCGACGACCAGGTGGCCGCCTTACATACCTGGACCACTGACGCCTGATGGCGAAAGGCCCAGGAAGTACTGAGCGCTCAAGTGGAGTGCGCCCTAACAGGGAACGGAGGACTCTGACCCTTAATAGAATAAGCCTGTACCACCGTTTGTCTAATCCATTTGGCAATGGTCGCGGCAGATGCAGGCAAACCCTTTCTGGGGCCATCCGTGATCACAAAAAGTGAATCCGTCTTACGGAATGATTCCGTAGCTTTCAGGTATACCCTGATTGCCCGAACCACATCTAAGGAATGCAACGCATGTTCCCGATGATGCTTGGGCTGAGGACACAAGGAAGGTAGTACAATATCTTCATTCAGATGAAAATCTGAAACCACCTTAGGAAGAAAAGATGGCTTAGGATGAAGTACTACCTTATCCCTATGAATCACTAGGTATGGGGACTGGCATGATAATGCAGCCAGTTCTGACACCCTGCGAGCAGAAGTAATAGCCACCAAGAAGGCCACCTTCTGGGATAAAGTAAGCAAGGGAATCTCCCTGATGTTTTCAAAGGGAGGTTTCTGTAGAACCGACAAAACCAAATTAAGATCCCAGGGCGGTAAGGGCGCGCGGACTGGAGGAGCCAGGTGCCGCACCCCCTGGATGAAATTCCGCACCAAGGACTTGGTAGCTAAAGGTTTCTGAAAGAAGATTGCTAATGCTGAAACTTGACCCTTGATGGTGCTCAAGGCTAGCTTCTGCTCAACCCCTTGTTGCAAAAAGGCCAATATTCGAGTCACCGAATAGGTACGTGGAGGAAATCCTAAAGATTCGCACCACGCAATATAAGTCTTCCATGTGTGATAATAGACCTTGCTGAAAGTCGCTTTCCTTGCTTTAATAAGGGTAGGAATGACTGAAGTAGACAAACCTCTGTCCTTCAGTACTTGGGTCTCAATGGCCAGGCCATTAAACCCAGCGACTGTAAAGCATGATGGTAAATTGGTCCTTGAGACCACAGACACTCCCTGAGACGAAGTTCCCACGGAACGTCTGCGACTAGCATGTCCAAGTCGGCCAGGCCGGCTTGAGGAGGCCAGCCTAGAATTTCTAGGACCACTGGCGCTGATAGAATCTGAACCAGGCGTCCCTAGAGGTATCTGGCCCCGACCATCCGAGAAAGTCTGGTCGTTTTCTGTTCCCACACATTTATCAGATACCTGATTGTTATCAGGAAGGGTGATCTTTTCTGGTTGAACCTCAGGGACCGAAGTCACCCGACTAGAGGCTACTTGGCCTATCTGGTCAACCAGATCCGATTCCTGTGAGGTATAGGGACTAATCTTAGGAAAAGGTAAAGGAAAAGATCTATTCAGGGAACGGTAACTACCGCTTCCTGTAGTACTTAAATGTTGGAAGGGAAGAATCGCACAGGTAGTAGTGGTTGAAGCTCGATCTAATGTCCTGAATACCGGTGAAAACGTCCCCCCACCCTGAAACCGGGTGGGGGCGCACCTTCAGGCTGTGTACTCCTTTGCTTCGGGTTTGGCTGGGTTGGTCCTCTGCTTGTCCGACCAGCCCTTCTTGAACCCTCCTGGAGGAGTCTTGCCTTTCCCGCTAGTACCAGCCGGGCACCCTTTATGGGCGGTAAAGAAAGGTCCTCGCTTGTTGCGAGGTCCCTTAGCTTTAGCAGCCTGTGGCAAAAAAGTGCTCTTGCCCCCAGTGGCATCCTTGATGATTTCATCTAGGTTGGCCCCAAATAGACGATTCCCCTGAAAAGGGAGATTTGTCAAGGTCTTTTTGGAACCTAGGTCAGCTGACCAGCATTTTAACCACAGCACACGTCTGAGGATCACCGCTGACATAGATGCATGCCCTAATAAGGGAGTAGTGTCCAAGGCTGCGTCACAGATAAACTGTAGCCCTTGTATAATCTGTTCCATCAAATCAGATGTCTCCTGGGGAATATCTTTTCCCCTAAGGTCTTGGCGTACCATTTTCGCCCATTCCGTAAGTGTCTGGGAAACTAGACCAATAACAATTACTGGTCTAAATGCTGACCCTATCAGAGAGAAGATGGTGCGGGACTCTGCTTCCATCTTTCGATCCACCGGATCCTTAAAGGACGAAGTGTCCTCCACTGGGATAACCGTGGCTTTATTCAGCCTGGAAATAGGTGGATCCACCACTGGTGGTACCGTCCATTTCTTAATGATGGATTCCTCAAATGGAGAGCGTCTAGCAATACGCTTGGAAATAGTAAAGGTACGTTTAGAATGCTCCCATTCTCCTTTAATCTGATTACCGAAACATTTGGGTACAGGAAAAACCTTCACCGTTTTGATGGGCTTATTAGTACCAAAAGGAATCTCTGTTTCAGTTGCCTCTGCCGGTAAAGCCTCAAGTTTTAAGGTTTCCTGCACTGCCACAACTAGTGCGTCCACCAATGCTTCTTCCTGAATTATAGCAGGAGAAGAAGCGTCCTCCTCACTGTCTGAGGGGGCTTTACCTGGGATAACAGCCTTTGCAGAGGAACCTGCAACTGCAGTGACCATCTCTGAATCTGAGTCAGAGGTGTCAGATAATATAGGGGTAGGCGGGGGTCGCTTCCTTGACCCCCGTCCCTGACAGGCCGCCTCCACCCGAGCCACCATAGACTCCAAAATTGCTGTAAATGACTCTACACTCTGTGCACCGGCGGGTCCCGTGGCCCCCTCGAGGGAAACAGGTGGGGGAATATGTGTGGCAGGGTCCATGATAATTCCAGTCACTTCCTGGATAATATAATTCAAAAATAAAAAACTTTTTTTTTTTTTTTTTTTTTCAGACCCCCAGCGCCACAAAAAGCCCCTTAGTGTTACCTGCTAGGGATCCCTATCGATCGAGAGAGAGAGAGAGATAGACCCCCAGGCTCACCACTTGATGCTCAGAGTTTAACTGCAACAGGTTACAGCGCTGTCTTGACAAACAGGAAGTCTTTTGGCTGGCTGCCCAGGAAGAAAGGAGGCGGCTCCGCCCCTCTGCACGCCTTCCGGCGCCTCCCCTAGCTCCACGAGGTGTTTGGATCACCTCAAACATGGCCGCCCCCATGCTGGAGACACGAGGCTACGCCAAAATGGCGGCTCGTGCGATCCAGCAAAAAAAATGGCGGCGGCCTGTACTGAATAGCGGTGTGCTGCAGGGCACACAACACTCTCTCTGCATGGGGATTTGGCGTGGTTGGCGGTACCGGCCCTGGCGGACCGCATGGCTGTTCGGGAGGCCTGCTAATAGCTGGAGATCTGATTAGGAAGGCAGTCTACATGTCCGTGGCTTCTGACTGGTAGGTAGCTTATTCTTATCACCGTAAGATTCCCAGAATGCCACAGATTATAATCTTTTTAACATGTATACAATTAGATTGTTAGCTCCCAAACCAAGCCTCCTGGCTTTTTGCACATAAAATCACACTCAAAGTAGGAGGATCTGTGTCATTTATAGGATAGAGAGGGACTCTATCTTACCATACAGAGAGGGCCCCGCGTTCACCACAAGACCCGTCAGGGGAAAAGGGGGAACATACTACTCACCATACCGGAACCAGGCGGGCACCAACTCCTGACAGTACCCCTCTCCACCGGGGCGGGAGGGCTGTCGACCGATATGGACGCCGTGACTCATGGTCTTTGGCGTTTCAGCGAGACGTTTAACTCGCGGGGTCAGTCCTTTAATGGGACTTTGTCGCGGCCGACCCAGCGCGGAGCTATGGCCTGCACGCGCTCGTAGGCTGAACTGGGGTGACCACCGGATCTCAACATCCAGCCCGTCGCCCAGTTCAGCTTTCTTGCTTGAAGATCTCACAGGAACACTGGAGAAAAAAAGCTGTCTAAAAAATCCTTTAAGAAAAAAATTTTGCCAGGACCTAAGATCCCAGCAAGGTATCTAGGTCCTTACTCCTAACTAGACAGAAAATAACTGATTTGCTGAGGCAGAGAGAGAGAGGATATACCCTCTGGGACTGCCCCTAGGGTGTGGCCAGAGCTTTTTAATTTCCTGTCTAGTCCTGCTCCTGTGGAGGCAACATAACCCGAAGGTGGTGTATCACCGAGGACTACGTCTGTCAATGAGCGCTAGAGAAATAGGGTTTCCGTCCGTCCAGATTTGACGGATCGGATGTCAGCGGACATGTCTCCGCTGCCATCCGATGCCCCATAGAGATGCATGGGGGGGACCGTTTAGATCCGCCAAAAAAACAGACAGGAGGATCTGAATGGTCCGCCTGTGTGAAAGCTTAAAGTGCATCTGATTAACCCCAAATAAGGTTCAGATGTTCTTGTAGGTCTTTCCCGACATTTTTAGTCGCATCTTACAGCAAAAGCCATGGTCCGCAGAGCGCTTCCATTGCATCAGAGGGATCTCACTGTTAAAAGGCATCAGTCAGGAGAAGGGTACAAAAGAATTTCCAGGGCATTAGATATACCATGGAACACAGTGAAGGCAATCATCATAAAGAGGAGAAAATATAGCACAACAGCGACATTGCCAAGACCTGGACATCATCCCAAAATTGCTGAAAAGACGAGAAGAAAACTTGTCTGCGAGGTTGCCAAGAGGCCTACAGCAAGATTAAAAGGAGCTTCAGAAATATCTGGCAAGTACTGGCTGTGTGGTACATGTGACAACAATCTCCTTTATTCTTCATATGTCTGGGCTATGGGGTAGAGTGGCAAGAAGGAAGCCTTTTCTTACGAAGAACAAACATCCAAGCCTGGCTAAATTTTGCAAAAACACATCTGAAGTCTCCCAAAAGCATGTGGGAAAATGTGTTGTGGCCAAGATGAAACCAAGGTTGAACTTTTTGGCCATAATTTCAAAAGATATGTTTGGCGCAAAAACGACACTGCACATCATCAAAAGAACACCATACCCACAGTGAAGTACGGTGGTGGCAGCATCATGCTTTGAGGCTGTTTTTCTTCAGATGGAATAGGGGGCCACAGTCAATATTGGCACAAAACCTTCAGGCTTCTGCTAGAAAGCTGAACGACTCAAAGCATACATCCAAATCAACAAAGGACTGGATTCACCAGAAGATTAAAGTTTAGAAATGGCCCAGCCAGAGCCCAGATCTGAATCAAATTGAAAACCTGTGTGGTGATCTGAAGAGGGCTGTTCACAGGAGATGCCCTCGCAATCTGACAGATTTGGAGTGTTTTTGCAAAGAAGAGTGGGCAAATTTTGCCAACTCAAGGTGTGCCATGCTGATAGACTCATAACCAAAAATACTGAGTGCTGTAATAAAATCAAAAGGTGCTTCAACAAAGTATTAGTTTAAGGGTGTGCACACTTATGCAACCATATTATTTTAGTTTTCCTTGTTGTTTAACTGAGTTGTAGTTTATAGGTCACATTAAAAAGGTAAAAAAAGTTCTGACATTTATATTAGTCTCATTTTTTACATCACAGAAACCTGACATTTTATTAGGGGTGTGTGTACTTTTTATATCCACTGTACATGTTAGAAAAGGTGAACTTATAATTAAATAAAAAAATAAAAACAAATTGGGGAAAACACTTACAGTTTTGTGTCCATTCTGGCATGCCACATGTAGTGCTGTTTGTCCCATTGCATCTTCCACGTCTACATTGCTGACATGTTGTACAAGGTCGTGAAGAAGCTCTGTTCGCCCATTTACTGCTAACCAGTGAATCTTAAATAAATAAAAGAGATGCTTTTACTTAAGAAAAACAGACTGCTGACATGCCCATTTTCTTTAATAGTTGCCTTGAGATCACTTATAAAGACAATCTGTTAGAAGTGAACCACTAAGGCTGCCATTGTTAGCCTCCCCTTAAAATACCAGTTGTCTAGCTGTCATACTGACTCTTGTGCTTCAGCAGTTTCAATCCCTAACCTGAAACAGAGTGCAGAGAAAGGAGTTTCTCTAACCTGTTCTGCCACTTGCTTTGAGTTAGGGCCTTAAAATTATGAAGCCAGCGCATCAGCATAACAGCCAGGTAACCAGCATTTTCAGTGATAGAAAGCACAATATTTCTCCAATTAAAGGCTTATTTTAAAGCCTATGCTAGCCTCCATGGGGCAGATTTACCCTCATTTCTGTCCTTGTCCCACCTGACAAGAAACTCCTTACTACTACTTTAATAGAAACCAAAAAAGGAAGACTGATTTGCTGAGCTTCAAAATAATGATTTTCAAACACTCTAAATAACTTTCCTGGGGTCTAAGGAAAAGTAGCTAATCACATATTAGGCCACAAAAAATAAATACTTACAGCAGTAAGTCCTTCATTATTGCAAATGTTGACATCTGCATTGTATTCTAGGAGTTTGCTCATGCATTTCTTCTGCCTGTCAAAAAATAAATAAGAATTTTAAGATGTTCTATTGATGTAATGATTAGTTATATTATTGTGTGAAATCCCCATGCATATTTGTATCGAAGAAAATAAAACTCTTTGTACCAAAAGTTTTTAAAAAATGCTTTACAGCAGAATTTTGAACAACAAACAAACGGTAGAAACTGGGTGGTTCCAGCATGTCACCCAGTTTCCATCATGGGCATTATAATGGGATTTTTGACTTACCATAAAATCCATTTCTCTGATTTTCACTGACAGACACAGCTCCTGATCTTCTTAACCATTGGGTTATTCTGCCCCCAACAGGAGCAGAACACTAGGCAGAGAAAAAGTCTGGCTACGCCTATGGGCAGTCCCAGTGGGTATACTCCCTCTCTCTGCTATAGGGTACTCAGTTTTGTTAAAAGCAGTGTCAGAAGAATTACAACTTCACAGAGGGGTGGGTGCTGTGTCCGTCAATGAACATCAGAGAAATAGATTTTATGGTAAGTCATACATCCCATTTTCTCTGTTGTTCATTGACCGACACAGCTTCTGATCTTCTTAACCATTGGGACGTCCCAAAGCAGTGTTAAACATGAGGGATGGGAAGAGCGAAAAAAAATTCCCAAGGCTAACTATAGCCAACCAGGTAAACAGGAGCTCACCTGAAAAAAACAATACACCCTCAAAGAGGACCAGTCCTTCCTAAACAGCAGCCTGCAAAACCTTGCAGTCAAAGGAAGTATTCGCAGATGCCAACACATCCACTTTATAGAACTTTGTGAAAGTATGCACCGACGACCAGTTGGCCGCCTTGCAAACCTGTGTCACTGATGCCTGCTGACAGAAGACCCAGGAGGCACTGAGTGCCTGAGTAGAGTGTGCTTTGACAGGGAAAGCAGGAACCTGACCCTTGATGGAATAGGCCTGAATCACCGTCTGTGTGAACCATCTGGAAATGGTCGCAGAGGAAGCCGACAATCTTTTCCAAGGCCCATCAGACTCACTATTTGTGCTTACGGATTTCCTAAAGCACTCCGTAGCTACCATGGATACCCTAAATCGACCAAACAACATCCAAAGCATGCAAAGCAATTTCCTTCAGAGGTTTTGGCTGGGACACAGGGAAGGCAACATAATGTTTTCATTCAAATGATAATCAGACAACCTGAGGATGGAACATCAGACGGGGCGAAGAACCAGCTCATCTCTGTGAACCACCAAGTAACGTGAACGACAGGGTAATGCCGCCAATTCCAACACCCTGCGCGCAGGGGTGAAAGTCACCAAAACGGCCACCTTCTGGGACAGCGTAAGCAGGGAGGCTTCTGGAGGACAGAGCACCAAATTGAGGTCCCAAGGCGGCATCAGAGACCGCACTGGAGGTGTCAAGTGCCTAACTCCCTGAAGGAAATTACGCCCCAAGGAATGTGGCCAAGGGCTGTTGAGAAAAGAACTCTAACGCCGACACCTGACCCTTGATGGTACTCATGGCCAGTTTCTGCTCAACCCCCTGTTGAAGTAAGTTCAAGATCCCAGCCACCGAAAAAAAGAGTGAGGATGAACCCCAAGAGACACTATGCAATGTACGTCTTCCACGTACGATGGTAGATCTTCCTTTAAGTAGATTTCCTAGCTTTAAACAGTGTTGGAATCACCGACTCAGACAAAACTCTATCCATCAGCACCTGGCGTTCAACAGCCAAGCTGTCAAAGCCAGCGACTGTAAAGCAGGATGGAAGATTGGTCCTTGGGACAGCAGATCCTCCCTGAGAGGAAGCTTCCAAGGAACGTCAGTGACCAGCCGCACCAGATCTGTGAACCAAGACCGGCGAGACCAGTCTGGGGCCTCTAAGATATAATCCCTTCTGCCTCGATCCTCTGTAGAAGTCTTGGCAGAAGCTTGAGAGGAGGGGAGGCATAAATCAGATAATACTGACCCCACAGGGCCACCAGTGCATTAGTCAGAGGATCCCATGACCGGGCCACAAACCTCTGCACCTTTCTTTTGAGTGGAGACGCCAACAGATCCACCTCGGGGATGCCCCAACGGAGACACAACTGATGAAACACCTCCAGATGAAGGGACCACTCCCCTTGGTCCAACGCCTGCTGACTGAGATAATTCGCCTGCCAGTTTTCCACCCTGAGAGAAGGCTGGAAGGAACTGTTCTGCCCACCTTAGAAGGCCGGCTACCTCCAGAGCTGCCAGGACACTTATTGTGCCCCCCTGGTGATTGACATAAACCACAGCCCTGGCATTGTCCGATTGAATGCACACTGGACATCCCAGAAGATGACCCGTCCAATGTTCCAGGCACAGTCTGATCGCTCAGAGTACCAAGACACTGATTGGTAGTCTGGACTATTCCAGAGTCCAGACCCCCGAGCAGAAATTTTGCTGAGGAAGCCTCCACAGCCAGGCAGGCTGGCATACGTGGTGACCACTGTCCAATACAAGAGGAGAAAGGATTTGCCCAGCCGAAGCACGAAGCCACCATATCAGGGACTCTTTCGTTCCCCAACTCAGCCCGATCGGATTGTTCAGAGATAGCAGATTTTAGTCCCATTTAGCCAGAGTCTCCCTTGCAGGGACCTCGTATGGAACTGTGCAAACAGAACCACCTTGAAGGTAGACACTATAAGGCCCAGCATCTGCATGCAAGTCCGGAGGAATTACCATCTGCTGTACAGCAGGAGTTGAATTACCGCCTGCAGTTTCTGGAGTTTGTCCAGAGGAAAGAGCACTCTGGCTAAGGCAGAGTCTAGAGTCAGACCCAGATAGTCCAGCTTTGTGGACGGAACCAGAGCAGACTTCTGAAAATTCAGATTCCACCCTCAAGCTCTCATGGTGATTCCCAGGTTTTCCACCAGAGCAGTAGGAAACTCTGCTCGCAGAAGGAGGTCATCCAAGTAGCCCAGTAACGCGATCTCCCATCGGCGTAACAATGCTAGCACCGGGGATAACACTTTCGAGAAGACCCGAACAACAGAAGCAAGACCAAAGGGTAACGCCACAAACTGATAATGCTCCTCTCCCGTGGCAAAACGGAGGAAGCGCTGGAGACTGACACATATTGGAATATGAAGGTAAGCATCCTTGATGTCGATGGAGGCAAGAAAAATCCCCCTGATGCAGGGAAGAAATCACTGTGCGAACGGACTCCATTCTGAACTGCTGCAGCCGCACAAAGCAGTTCAGCGCCTTGAGATCCAGAATTGGACGCACCTTGCCTTCTTTCCTGGAGACTGT
Source organism: Pelophylax lessonae (assembly GCF_965119305.1). Taxonomy (NCBI): domain Eukaryota; kingdom Metazoa; phylum Chordata; class Amphibia; order Anura; family Ranidae; genus Pelophylax; species Pelophylax lessonae. The sequence continues at coordinate 388,909,550 of NC_138770.1, forward strand.
AAACAGGTTTGAGTAAAAACCCCTGAAAATGTTCCAAAGTCGGAACCGGGACCATCATCCTTTAAAGCAAAATGTCTTGCACCGCCCCAAAAAGAGCCTGCAAGTGGACTGGAGACAGTTGCATGTTGGAAGGAAGAACCTTGTAGCAGGACCAAATGACCTCGTAGACCAACCTGATTTGTACCAGGGGAGTCCACAGGTCTGGGAACCAGGGTGGACATCCCCCATTTCAGATATGCGTGAGGGCGCACTTTCATGCTGAAGGGGCCTTGTCCACGAGTCTGGAGAAGCCCGCTCTTGACTTGCCAGACCAAGTTCGATTGGATCCTCCAGAAGAGTCCCCGAAGGGCTCTGATCCCATGTCAGTCGACCATGAGGAAGGAAAAAACTTCTTATGAGCCGAGAAGGAGGGCCCACGTCCACAACGAGGGTCCTTGCCCTTAGTAGCCTGCAAAAGAAAGGTACTCTTACCCCCTATGAGACTTTTAAAGATGTCACCCAGGGTAGCACCAAACAGGCGATCACCTTGAAAGGAAAGATCAGTCAAGGCCTTTTAGAAGTCTGGTCCACAGACCAGCAAAAGACACGTGGAAGGACGACTGCCGAAACAGAGAGCCGAACCCCTAGGGGAGCCGCATCCAAAGAGACATCACAGATAAACTGCAGCCCCAGGACCAGCTGGTCCGCTAGTTGAGCAAAGGCAGGGGGGAGCTACTTCCCCTCCAGGTCACGGTGCAAAAGTCTAGCCTATTCGGCCAGAGTCTGCAACACCAGGGCAATGGTGAATATTGGCCTCAGTGCTGAACCAGCCAGGGTGTACATATTGTTGGCCACAGCCTCCGTCTTCCAGTCAGCCAGGTTCTTAAAGGTCAGGGACTCTTCAACCAGGATCATGGTTGCTTTGTTCAATCCAGAAACCAGAGGGTCCACTACCGGTGGAACAGTCCACTTCTTAAGAAGGGACTCCTCATAGGGGTATCGCCTAGCAAAATCGCTTAAGGACTCCAAGGGGAGGCTTTGGTCATTCCCAATATTTAATGACAATTCTGTCAAAATAGGAGGTGATAGGGAACACCTTTTCCACTCTGGATGGCTTGTGAATGCCAAGGGGAACCTTCGATTCCGCCGCAGATGCGTCCTCCATCTTTAAGGTCCCATGCACAGCTACAATCAGTGCGTCCACCAGCGCCTTTTCATACGCGGTTGCAGAAGTGGAGGAATCCTCCACTATCTGAGGATTCAGGGCGCATGGTCGTAGACCCAGCAGGGTGACCCACGTCCAAGGGGGGCCAAATCAGATTCAGGATCTGATGAGGCAGGGGAAGGCGGGGGGCCCTTTTTGGCAGCCTGTCACCCAAAAGCTACCTCCACCCGGGACACCAAGGACTCCAGGACCGCTGTCAGTGCATCGATGAATGGATGGGACCCCGGTGGCCTCAGGAAACGGGACAGGCAGGAAGGGGGGGCCCCTGGCAGGAGCCCCCACCATGTACAACCCCCCCCCCACAGCAGATTGCCCAGTCTTCCAGCAGCGCACCTTCCCCCCCACCCCCATTGCCAGCACAGCGCCCTGCCCCCAATCCAAGTGGTGGACCAGGCCTCCACACATCCCCAGCATCAGTGAAGGTGGGGGGTGGATGGGAGGGTGAGATGGCCCACAGGGACCACCAGACCAATGAGGGGGGTGCCTAACGGGAAGGAGGTGAACCCAGGAGTTCGACCACCCCATGGAGGGGCCCACTTCCTCTCCCCAAAAACCCTCCAAGGGGAGAGGGAGGGCAGTCACTTACCATACCAAAAACCAGGCGAGCACTGCTCCAGACAAACTCCTCTCCATCCAAATGGGGGGGCTGTCGGCCAGGAGGAACACTGCGACTCGAGCCGAGACACGATTGTATGCAACCTCGTGGGGCTTTTAACTCGTAGGCCAGCCCCCATCCATGGGGCTATGTCGTGGCCGACCTAGCGCGGAGCTGAGGTCTGCACGTGCTCACTGGCCACACTGGGGTGACCACTGGATCTAGATTATCCAGCCTATTGCCCAGTCCGGCAGTTGATTGTAGATCTCTCAGGAAGAAAACTTCTATCTAAAAAGAAAAAAAAGCCAGGACCAGAGATCCCAGCAAGGAACTAGGTCCCTACTCCTGACTAGGCAGAAAAAAACTGAGTACCTATAGCAGAGAGAGGGAGTATACCCCCTGGGACTGCCCACAGGCAAAGCCAGACACGTTTTCTGCCTAGTGTCCTACTCCTGTAGGGGGCAGTAAAACCCAATGGTTAAGATCAGGAGCGGTGTCCATCAATGAACGAAAGAGAAAAAATATTTGCCTGTTCCTAAATTGTAAAAGCATACCCATTGCGAGCAGCCAAATGAAGAGGCGTGCATCCCGAAATATCCTGATAATTTGGACTGGCACCTCTCTTTAATAGCAGAACCAAGCACTCCACTGATCCACAGCTACAGAAAAAAGAAAAAAAGACAAAATATTAAAAACACAAAAAGTATAAAAAGGATCTTAAAAAAAAAAAAAAAAAAGGTCAAAATGATAGACAACAGAATCATGCTACCAAAAAGCTATGTTACACAAAATATTTTTACTGCGCAAAGATATGAAGATACACTCAAAGTATAAAATTCACGTAATTGTGCTGAATAAACATTTAGAGCAATAATTCTCAGGATGAGAATTGCTGGCTTCAATAGAGAGGTCTCCAAGATTTTTCATGTCAATAGTTTTTCAGTTTAGATGGTTTCATTATTCTTTGTTATCTTTGCTTAAATGCATGGTAAAATGTATGTAGCAGTTCAATGCAAAAACAGCTTTTTCACTGATATGATGTGCAAGATAGGCATGGCCTAGGTGTCCCATCTGCAAGAGACTAGTGAAAACTGGATAGGTTTTGTTCCTGACTCTTGCGGCCCTTGAGGGGTGATGGCATGAACAACTACAATAAGTACTGGAAATATCATTTGGTAACCTTCTTTCGACTTTCTTTCTAGTCTTGCATAGAACGGGCGAAAACATTTACTAGCAAAACTTGTCACACTAGCGAAAGGTTTGCCATAAAATCAAGGAAGAGCACGTACCTGTTTTGTATGCGTCATTCCTCCCCTAGCTTGGGTATTGAGGTGTTGCTTCCTTGCTGTGAAAAACGCGGCAAAACCTAAGACACTTGCGGGAGAGCAAAGCCTTACTCCTTCAGTCAGCGAGGGGGCGTGACACATTCAAGCAGGGTCCTGTTAAGTAATAGTGCTGCTGGGGACATGGCCTTTTTACCATGTTGCATTGCTACATTAAAACTGAACCATTTGCTTTTTCTCTCTACACAGCGAGGTTACTATTCAGTTATAGAACATTCCTGAGCAGCCAGTTGCTAGATCCAAGTACTGTCAAGTAGGAGGCAGGGAGTATGCTTTAAGGTGGCCATATATGGATCGAAATCCTGCCGGCTCAATAGGGACTGGCAGATCTTCGATCCATGTATTGCCGTACCTGTTCCTGAGAAGTCGATCGGTCAACTACTCATGAACAAACAAAAAATATGTTTGTTCAAAATTTCGTTGCAATTAGTGCTGCAGAACTGATCTTTGTATTCTGATGGCCGGGAGGAGGAGGAGACTGACAATGCTGCTGTCCAAAGGTGTAGGCTTTACCACCTAATTCAGAGTGTAGGCACCCTAATATAGGTGTGCTACTGGCCAGATCCCCAAGTAAAAAAAAAAAAAACAGAGAAAAACAAATCCAGCCAATACATATAATAATGATTGGTTAGCTGCAATATATACAAGTTTTGGTTACGGGTTTAATACCACTTTAATGCCTCATTTACACTTGCATATGGAGCTGACCACAATTTCCAGTAGACTCCTTGTGGTTTCCTGCCCACGGTTGCGGTGTCCAAAACCCTATTCAAAGCAATAGGAGACTGGCGAATGATTGGCCCTAAACTTGCAGACTTGCTTTGATTTGCACTTCCCACCCGCAGCGGTTAGCAGGAAAACCCACTGAGTCTCCAATGGGAAATTATAGTCAGCCCAATGCGCTTGTATAAATGGGACCGTACAGTCTTCTAATGTCTCTCTGGGACCATTATAAGTCACATTGGAAAAGAGAGTGGGTAGAAATTGTCATCCCCAGTCCATAAATATTTTCTGTGTTGCCTGAACTCAGATGTACTCCACCATTTTTTTTACTGTACATTGTTTACAGGTCAAGGAGACATCAGGGACATTTAAACCACCAATGTCTCCATATAGGTCACTAGTCTCCACTTGCGGTGAGGATGCTTTCACACTGATCTGCATGACCATGAAATCCTATGGAGCTCTTCACACTGATCAGTTGCGGGAAACCAAAAATGCACCGTTCTATTGAATTTAACGAAAAACGCAGTAGAAAAAAACACTTTAAAAATGTGTTTTTACCACGTTTTTCCAACAGACCAGTGTGAAAATAACCTATCACAAATAAGCCATTTTGTGACAGTAAGTGCAAGAAAAAAAAAAAAAAAATGAAAACAATAAAATATCCACAGATGATCAAGTACACAACATACATGTAAAGGTAGCAGGGACTAAGTATATAAAGTTAGGTCCATATATAGTTGGACACAGGCACAATTTTAGTTTTGTTTTTTTTTTTTCTTTACCAAAACAAATTCAAGCTATGGTTATTTAATGGATATGGGCTGAAAGTGCACACTCTCAGGTTTAACTGGAGGATATGTACATCCAAAAATCGGAGGAAGGGTTTATGAATTACAGCCATTCCCCTTTTTTTCAAGGGACCAAAAGTAATTGGACAATAGAATCAAAAGCGGTTTCATGGCCAGGTGTGGGCTACGTCTTCGTTATTTCTTCATCAATTAAGCAGGTAAAAAGCTCTGGAGTTGATTCTGAGTGTGGTATTTGCATTTGGAATCTATTGCAGTGAACCTACATCAAGTGGTCAATGTAGCTGTCAATGCAAGTGAAACAGGCCATTGCAAGGCTTCAAAAACGAAACAAATCCATCAGAGATAGCAGCAACATTAGGAGTGACCAAATCAGTTTGGTACATTCTTTGGTAAGAAAAAACACACTAGTGAGCTCAGCAACAAAAAAGGCCTGGACATCCATGGAAGACAACATTGGTAGATGATCGCAGGATCCTCTCTATGGTAAAGAAAAACCCATTCACAACATCCAGACAAGTGAAGGACACTCTCCAGGAGGTGGGCGTATCATTGTCAAAGTCTACAATCAAGAGAAGACTTTACAAGAGCAAATACAGAGGGTTCACCACAAGGTGCAAACCATTTATAAGCCTGAAGAATAAAAAAGCTTGATTAGACTTTGCCAAAAAACATCTAAAAAAGCCAGACCAGTTCTGGAAAAACATTCTTTGGACGGATGAAGCTAAAATTAATCTGTGCCAGAATGACGGGAAGAAAAAAGTGTGGTGGAGGCTTGGAATAGTTCATGATCAAAAGCACACAACGTCATCTGTAAAACATGGTGGAGGCATGGGCATGCATGGCTTCCATTGGCACTGGGTCATTGGTGTTGATTGAGGATGTGACAGAAAACAGAAGCAGTCTGGTGAATTCTGCAGTGTTCAGAGATATACTGTCAACCCGGATTCAGCCAAATGCAGCAAAGTTGATTGGAAGGCGCTTCACAGTACAGATGGCCAATGATCCAAAAAACACTGCAAAAGCAACCAAGGAGCTTTTGAAGGAACAGAAGTGGAATATTCTGCAATGACTCAGTCAATCACCTGATCTCAACCCAATTGAGCATACATTTCACTTGCTGATGGCAAAAAGATCCACAAACAACAACCGAAGACAGCTGCAGTTAGAGATTGGCAAAGCATCAGAAAGGAGGAAACGCAGACGTTGCTAATGTCCATGGGTTCTAGACTTCAGGAAGTCACTGCCAGTAATGGATTCTCAACAAAATTTAGAAAAATGAGCATTAATGATTATTTATCCAATTACATTTGAGCCTGTGAAAATTAAAATGGTTGCAGTTCCTAAAATTTGTACTTGATGTTTATGTCCAACCCCTTGAATTAAAACTAAAAGACTGCACTTAAAATTAATTTGGATTGTTTCATTTTCATTGTATTCTGGTGGCATATGGAGCAAAAAGTATGAAAATTGTGCTCGTGTCAAAATACAGTGGGTACGGAAAGTATTCAGACCCCCTTAAATTTTTCACTCTTTGTTATATTGCAGCCATTTGCTAAAATCATTTAAGTTCATTCTTCTTCCTCATGAATGTACACATAGCACCCCATACTGACAGAAAAACACAGAATTGTTGACATTGTTGCAGATTTATTAAAAAGGAAAAACTGAAATATCACATGGTCCTAAGTATTCAGACCCTTTGCTCAGTATTTAGTAGAAGCCCCCTTTTGATCTAATACAGCCAGGAGTCTTTTTGGGAAAGATGCAACAAGTCTTTCACACCTGGATTTGGGGATCCTCTGCCATTCCTCCTTGCAGATCCTCTCCAGTTCTGTCAGGTTGGATGGTAAACGTTGGTGGGCAGCCATTTTTAGGTCTCTCCAGAGATGCTCAATTGGGTTTAAGTCAGGGCTCTGGCTGGCCCATTCAAGAACAGTCACGGAGTTGTTGTGAAGCCACTCCTTCGTTATTTTAGCTGTGTGCTTAGGGTCATTGTCTTGTTGGAAGGTAAACCTTCGGCCCAGTCTGAGGTCCAGAGCGCTCTGGAGAAGGTTTTTGTCCAGGATATCCCTGTACTTTGCCGCATTCATCTTTCCCTCGATTGCAACCAGTCGTCCTGTCCCTGCAGCTGAAAAACACCCCCACAGCATGATGCTGCCACCACCATGCTTCACTGTTGGGACTGTATTGGACAGGTGACGAGCAGTGCCTGGTTTTCTCCACACATACCGCTTAGAATTAAGGCCAAAAAGTTCTATTTTGGTCTCATCAGACTAGAGAATCTTATTTCTCACCATCTTGGAGTCCTTCAGGTGTTTTTTAGCAAACTCCATGCGGGCTTTCATGCGTCTTACACCGAGGAGAGGCTTCCGTCGGGCCACTCTGCCATAAAGCCCCGACTGGTGGAGGGCTGCAGTGATGGTTGACTTTCTACAACTTTCTCCCATCTCCTGACTGCATCTCTGGAGCTCAGCCACAGTGATCTTTGGGTTCTTCTTTACCTCTCTCACCAAGGCTCTTCTCCCCCGATAGCTCAGTTTGGCCGGACGGCCAGCTCTAGAAAGGGTTCTGGTCGTCCCAAACGTCTTCCATTTGAGGATTATGGAGGCCACTGTGCTCTTAGGAACCTGAAGTGCAGCAGAAATCTTTTTGTAACCTTGGCCAGATCTGTGCCTTGCCACAATTCTGTCTCTGAGCTCTTCAGGCAGTTCCTTTGACCTCATGATTCTCATTTGCTCTGACATGCATTGTGATCTGGAAGGTCTTATATAGACAGGTGTGTGGCTTTCCTAATCAAGTCCAATCAGTATAATCAAACACAGCTGGACTTAAATGAAGGTGTAGAACCATCTCAAGGATGATCAGAAGAAATGGAAAGCACCTGAGTTAAATATATGAGTGTCACAGCAAAGGGTCTGAATACTTAGGACCATGTGATATTTCAGTTTTTCTTTTTTAATAAATCTGCAACAATGTCAACAATTCTGTGTTTTTCTGTCAGTATGGGGTGCTATGTGTACATTCATGAGGAAGAAGAATGAACTTAAATGATTTTAGCAAATGGCTGCAATATAACAAAGAGTGAAAAATTTAACCACTTGCCGACTGCCTAACGCAGATCTACGTCGGCAGTCAGCCCCTCACAGGCAAAGCGACGTAGGTCTACGTCGCTAGCCTGTAAGGGTCTAGGGAGCGAGCGTGCGCCCCCGGAGGCGCGCTCCCGCTCCCGAGCGGTCACGCACCCCCCCCCCCCCCCGCGTGTGACTGGCGGACCCGATGTCGCCTGTCATTCTCCCCTGTGTATGAAGGATGATCATACGGTTCTACTATGTAGAACCGTCGATCACTCTTCATACATCTGAAGCCACAGCCAATCACAGTAGAAAGCACGCCCCTAGGGACACACACAGCCCCTCCCTTTCAAATAAAGTTAACCCCTTCACTACCAGTGTATTTTTACAGTAACAGTGCATATGTATAGCACTGATTACTGTAGAAATGTCACTGGTAACCCCAAAAGTGTCAAAGATGTCAGTCAAGGGTCCGATCTGTCTGCCGCAATGTCGCAGTACCGCAAAAAAAAAAAAAAAAAAACGCAGATCGCCGCCATTACGCGTTAAAAAAAAACAACAAAAATGACAAAAATCTTTCCCTTTGTTAGTAAACGCGATAACTTTTGCGCAAACCAATCAAAATACGCTTTTTGCAATTTTTTTTACCAAACATAGGTAGCATAAAACAAATTGGCCGAAAATGTTAAAAAATTTTGATTTTTACATTTTTTTGGAGGGGGGGGGGATTTCATATAAAAAAATGTGAAAAATATTGCTATTTTTGCAAAATTGAAGCTCTTTTTTTGTTTATAGCGCGTGATCAAAAAAATCGCACAGGTGATCAAATACCACCAAAAGAAAGCTGTTTGTGGGAAAAAAAGGACGCCAAATTCGTTTAGGTACAGCGTCGCACGACCGCGCAATTGTCCGTTAAAGTTAGGCAGTGCCGAATCGCAAAATACCCCCTGGTCAGGAAGGGGGTAAAATCTTCCGGGGCTTAAGTGGTTAAGGGGGTCTGAATACTTTCCGTACCAACTGTATATATGGACTTAACTATACATAAATGCCTTACAGACTATGAATACTAGGCATTCCCATGAATAATTCCATGGTTATCAATTTAACTTAACTCTAAAATTGATGAACAGTTAAAAAGGATAGTTTCACCTTTGTAACATGCTAAACCCATATTTAGAGTGTAACATGTTACAGTACAGCATCTGCCCGTACTCCCCTCACCCCCCTCCCAAATGACAGCGGGCGGGGGACCTTTTCTCTGCACCCACTCATTATGTAAAAACAGTGCGGCTGTGCGGGGCTCTGCTCACACAGCTGCCTTATTCATTCACAGAGTTCTGTGAATGAATAAACTATAACAACTGTAAGCCACCGCGGCAGATAAAATGTAGTTCTCAGTGAATTACGAGGGCGCTGGTGACAATTTAGGTGTTTTCATTGTTTACAAAGCACGTTATTTTGAGTTCACAAATATTTGTTACATATGAAAAAGTTAACTTTTTCCATTTATTGTTAACTTTACAGATCTTATTATGTCCGGGTGCACCAAAATTAAGTGATTTTTAAACTGAAAGTTTAGCTTTGATAAACATTTGTTCAAAAATAGTTAAAAATACAAAGCAATACTACAATCTTTTCACTCAGAATGTCCTCTGCTTGCACAGGGAAGAGGGGGGTTCAGTCCATAATGTGTATGTAAATTAATAAATGGTAGCTAAAGAGTTAATGTACAGGATTCAACTGTCATGAGGATATTTCAAGATGAAGTCTCAGCATGCCTGATTACAATGATACATAAATACAGCCTTTTAAATCAGCTTAGGGAGTCACTGATGATACCTCATTCACATTCTGAACAGTAGGTACAATCACTTGACGGTAAGAAGTATATACTAAAAATAAATCCATCCAGTGTGTGTCTAGTACAACCAGTTCTGCAGGAAGCCACACAGTTGTGTTTATATGTTTAGGGTCGAATATCACTATGGATCTCTTTGAATTGTAAAGATATTTCACAGAAGAATGTAACATGCAGTGTTTCAGGGTTGTTGCCCTTCCTCAAAAGGATATTACAATACACTTCATCAATTTAAGCAGACTTATAAAAATGCATTATTCCCATGAATCAATAAAGCACAAAATCAGAATTAATAAATCACATTTGTAGTTTGAGTAAAAATAAATACATTGCATCATTCTTGCTTAAATTTAGCAGTGCCATCATGCTTCTATTTCGTTTTTTTTTTTTAAACCCTCTAAGTTTAACCCCTTGGCACAGGCCACACGCAAATACGCAGTCTCTCGGAAGGTGGGCCTTGGCGCTAAGGCTGCATTCACATGTCAGCGTATAATCGCGGGCAGAACCGCCGCGGTTCCGCCCGCGATTCGGAGATTTATTGCAAATCGCGGGACGCCTAGCGTTGCCCGTTGATTTGCAATAGCCCCCCAAACGCCGAGCGATGTTGCCGCGATTTACGCCCGCCGAATCGCGGCAACATCATAGTTAGTGAGGTTGAAAAAAGACACAAGTCCATCCAGTTCAACCCATGATGCGTGTGTGTTTGCTTTTAACCGTACATTGTGTACCCCTGTATGTTGTGGTCTTTAAGGTGTACATCTAATAGTTTTTTGAAACTATCTATGCTCCCCGCTGATACGACTGCTTGTGGAAGAGAATTCCACATCCTTACCGCTCTTACAGTGAAGAACCCCTTACGCACTTTAAGGTTAAACCGCCTTTCCTCAAGTTTTAGTGAGTGGCCACGTGTCTTATTGTATTCCCTTTCTCTGAATAGTTTGTTCCTTATGCTAGGGTCGCCAGTACAGTATTTGTACATTGATATCATATCCCCCCTCAATCGTCTCTTCTCCAGAGAGAATAAGTTCAGTGCTTGTAGTCTTTCCTCATAGCCGATGTCCTCCATTCCCCTAATTATTTTTGTTGCCCTCCTCTGGACTTTCTCCAGTTCCAGCACATCCTTCCTGCGGACCGGTGCCCAGAACTGGACAGCATACTCCAGATGTGGCCGGACCAGAGTCTTGTAGAGCGGGAGAATAATCTCTTTATTTCTGGAGTGAATCCCCCTTTTTATACATCCCAGTATTCTGTTGGCTTTGCTTGCGGCGGCTTGGCATTGCATGCCACTGCCAAGCCTGTTGTCTACCAGTACCCCCAAGTCCTTTTCCATCCTAGACTCACCCAGAGGTTCCCCCCCTAGTGAGTAGCTTGCTTTCTGGTTTCTGGCACCCAAGTGCATTACTTTACATTTTTCTACATTAAACCTCATCTGCCATGTGGTTGCCCACCCCGTTATTTTGTTCAGGTCTGCTTGCAAGATTTCCACATCCTGCATAGAAGATATTGGCATGCCTAATTTAGTATCATCTGCAAATACTGAGATTGTACTAGATATCCCCTCCTCTAGATCATTTATGAATAAATTAAACAGGATTGGTCCCAGGACAGAACCCTGGGGGACCCCACTTTCCACACCCGCCCAATCCGAGTACTCCCCATTAATCACCACCCTCTGGACTCTCCCCTGGAGCCAGGTCTCTATCCAGGTACTCACCTTATGATCCATACCTACCTTCCTTAGTTTGTACAGTAAGCGTTTGTGAGGAACGGTGTCAAAGGCCTTTGCGAAGTCCAGATACACCACATCCACAGGCTTACCTTTATCTAGGTGGCAGCTCACTTCATCGTAGAAGGTTAACAGATTGGTTTGGCACGAACGATTTTTCATGAATCCATGCTGATTTCTACTTATAATACCATTTTCATTACTAAAGTCTTGTATGTGGTCCCTTATCATCCCCTCCAAAATTTTGCAGACTACTGATGTTAGGCTGACCGGCCTATAGTTACCCGGGATATATCTCGGCCCATCGCGCAAACAAAATCGCGGGACGCAATACGCTCCAAAGAAGCTTGGGTACTAAGTACAGTGTCGCTGTGTACCCAGCCGTCCAATGACAGCTGTGTACACAGTGATCACCTGGCAGACCAGACGCCCGATGGCTATTTATCCAGTGCGGTTCATAATTGGCACTGAATATATAAATGGTCGCTGATCCGATGTTGAAAAATGTACAGCAGTGCAAAATGGGTTAAACCTATGGCACTGCAGACAAAACACAGCAGCCTGAAGGTGGCAGCATTCATCTGCAAGCTAAAGAATTTCATTTTTCTTAATGAAACCTCCAGTATGCATGTAATCACTATGTCATAGCTGACTAATTGGTTCCTGAGTTAAACAAAACTTTAAAAATAAAGATACATATGTGATCACTGCCATGTATATATAATTACAAAACACACACACGCTGATTTCAATGAAAATTAAACACCTGTCAATTTTTTTAGTGTTGGATAGTGGGAGGGGTTAGCACTTCAGTCAGATTGGGGTTATTTACTAAAGCTAGAGCGGGCAAAATTAGTCACAATTATGCAGAGAAACCAATCAGATTCCAGGTTTTATTGCTAAAGCCTAAATAAACAAGCTGAGTTAGAAAGCCGATTGGTTTCTTTGCAGTTAGAAAGCCTAAAGCAACGCAGTGCCGAATCGCAAAATAGGCCCTGGTCAGGAAGGGGGTAAAATCTCCCGGGGCTTAAGTGGTTAAAGTCATTTTTTAATAATTTTGTCAATGTACTTGTTTGTTTTGCTTGCTGTACTTGAAGAACACATTACAGTTTCACACAAAGATTTTTTCACGTTGCAGTTTGCACTGAAGACAGATTAAAAAGGGTGTTAAAGATGTACACCTTAAAGGGTAACTCCACTTTTGTTGAGGAAAAAACATTCCCCTCTAGGTGATCCATTTACATTACAAGGATTTTTTAACAAACTTTGTTGCAGATTCCTACCTTTTGTTCTTCTAAAGAAATCTGTTTGTTTCTCTGTTCTCCTGTGCTGAGTGAATCTAATGGGAGCTCTGACCTGGGGACGCGCGTATGCTGAAAGGAAGGTACCCTACGAGCTATTAAAGAATATGTAAACCCAACATTTGATTTTTCCTGATTTGTGCCTGCTGTACCATATACTTGTCTGAAAAAGTATCCTGTTTTCTTTGTATTGCTTTCTTTGTGTGAAATGTCTGGTGTTCCTGCCAGTCCCTCTACTTTCCAATTAAAAACTGACCACACTAAGCAGGAGAGCACACTGATCAGTTCTCTAGTTATGCTGGGAAGTTCAGAGTACTTTCCTTCCCCCAGCTCTGATGCAGTTGAGAACAGAGGGAATGTGATCACTTATTAATTAAAAAAAAGTGTTTATAATGCTTTTTTATATCTATAAACAAAATGTTTTTTTCTTTCATTTCTCTTTTAACCACTTCTGGACCGCCCGCCGCAGTTTTACATCAGTATTTTGACAATAAATACCCATGTTATGGCAGCAGGTAGCTGCTATAACCCCAGTATTTTCTCACAGGGCGGGCAGCCATCTTTCACATAAAAGTGGTCCCAGTGGCAGATTCGCCGTGGGAGCACTTTTATGGGTGGTGGGAGGGGTGCCTGCTCTGTGAGAAAATACCAGGGTTATGGCAGCTATCTGTTGCCATAACATGGGTATTTAACCTCAAAGTACTGATGTAAAACTGCGGCGGGCGGTATCTTTGGGTATCTTTTTACTCAGCATAACACTATCTTTTACATTATAGAAAAAAATTGGGCTAACTTTACTGTTTTCTTATGTTTTTAATTTAAAAAAGTGTATTTTTTCCCAAAAAAATCACGTTTGTAAGACCGCTGCACAAATACGGTGTGACAAAGTATTGCAATAATCTCCATTTTATTCTGTAGGGTCTCTGCTACAATACAAAAAAAATATATGTGTTTGGGGGATCTAAGTAATTTTCTAGCAAAAAATACTGATTTTAAACTTGTAAACAACAAGTGTCCGAAATAGACCTGGTCCTTAAGTGGTTAAACTGAATGGGTTGTTTTTCAAAGTGAGGGTTTACAGACAACTTTAATATCCCTATTGCAAAATGTGCCTAAATTATTTATTTCCATGCAAGTGTTTTTATCGGATGATAGTCAAATATACTGTGTTTTATACTGTAGAGTAGGCACTCCAATCTGTGAGTACCACTGTACCTCTATAAAGAAGTGCAAGCACTACCTACAAGATTTTTGACTTGTTTGTTTAAGGTGAATAATCCCGGAGAATTGGAGTTTTAGGTTAGCTGCTGCTGGATTGATATCATTTTCCTCCTTGTGCACTGTGGGTTATTTTGTCTATATAAGAATTTGAAGGATTAACAACAAAAGTGAGCATGATTCGTCTAAGAAAATAATATAGCAGAATTTGAAATAAACCTCTTATCCTAAATAGTTCAGTTTTTTAAAAGTCCGGTGCAGAGGAAAAAAAAGTCCTTAGCCCATATAAAGGGAGACATTCTTTTGAATTTGACAAAATGTGTGAAGGTTAATTGGTGGGGGTATTACAACAGAAGCTACTAATGAACATTACTGTACATTCCTGCCAAATACTACACCAGTTATACATTTGATCATTAGGTGACACAGATGACATTTTTCTCCAGTGATAACCAAGTGCAGTGATGGCGAACCTTGGCACCCCAGATGTTTTGGAACTACGTTTTCCATCATGCTCATGCACTCTGCAGTGTAGTTGAGCATCATAGGAAATGAAGTTCCAAAACATCTGGGGTGCCAAGGTTCGCCATCACTGACCTAGAGAGTTTGATTTACTAAAACTAAAGAGTGCAAAATCTGGTGCAGCTGTGCATGGTAGCCAATCAGCTTCTAACTTAAGCTTATTCAATAAAGCTTTGGACAAAAAAAATGGAGGCCGACTGGTTCCTCTGCAGCGTTGCACCAGATTTTGCACTCTCCAGTTTCAGTAACTCAACCCCAGAACATTTCTGAAAAAGAAATAATAGATATTGTTCTTTAGTCCTTGAGGTATTAAGAGTAATAAAATCTTACTTGGCAGCAATATGTAGCAAACTTCTTTTGACTCTTCCAAAAGCATAGTTGACATCAAATTTTGAATTTGAAAGCAACTCAGAAACAGACCTTAAAATTAGAGAAAAAAAAATAAGCATAACATGCAACTGATATGCTGTAATTTACATTTAGCTAAATAAAAGTAAAAACATAAAAATGCATATTTTAATATTACTGAACCTGAAACCAGCAGATCATACAAAGACAGTCTCCTGTCTAAGGGAATGTCCGCCTGTCCAAAACTCTTTGGGACAATGGCAGGGAGGTCTCATAACCATTCGATTCCAATAAATCATAATCCATCTCCCCGCAAACATGCACGTCCAAAATATTTTCAAATCCAACATTTGCGATTACATAACCGGACCACTACTTTAGCCTCAGTATGTAGAAGCATCACTGCATGGCAAAAAAGGTAAAAGAGATATGCAGCATATGAAACGTACCAGAATAAAAATAGACCCTACAGGAAACCAATTTATATCCTCCTAGCCATACTGGCACGGATTTTCTTTATATGAAAATTTCAAATTGTTCAGAACAAAGGTTTAGATTTTTATAATCATTAAAATATGAGTGAGCATCAACATTGTAATCACTGGTGAAAAAAAATGCAATCAATGTGCAAACCTCATTACCACAAAATGAGTTGTAAAGGCAGAAGGTTTTTATCTTAATGCATTCTATGCATTAAGATAAAAAGCTTCTATGTGAAGCAGCCTCCCCAGCACCCCCTAAAATTTACCTGTGCCCCCCCCCCCTCTGTCCAGGGATGTCCATAGGTCCCTCAGCTGTCCAGGACTTTCCCTCCTGATTGGCTCAGATACAGCCGTGGCACCATTGGCTCCTGCGGCTGTCAATTAAAGTTAGTTAGCCAATCAGGAGAGAGAGGGGCATGCCTGAGCCGCAGCTCGCCACACAGCTCTAATCTATTGCTGGGTGAACAAGAAATGATGTAGCAGTTGCAGGGACCCCCTTTGCACTCCATTTTGGGAGACAGGTACCTATTGGAAGGTGTACTGGTGGCCACTGTTTTTTATGAAGGCATTAAGGGTAAATAGACATAAATATTAATGCATCTGCATTAATGTAGTTAACTCTTGGTCCACCTGTAAAGTCCCACAGATACCTCTTTAAAGCAGAACTTTACTCACCTTGAATCCAGCAATGCTATGTCCCTGGAACTCCCCACCGGCCGCTGACCTCTTCAGGCGGCCTGCTTCCTGTTCTCAATAGCAAGCCATTGTCATTGGCCGGGCCAAGATTATATCACTCCTGTGCATGTACAAGAGTTTCGTCAGCTTCGGCATTGCCAAATTTGTGCAGTGAGCTGTGCTTCCGTAGGGGTGGACAGGCAGTAGTTTTAATGCAGAAAAGACAAGGCATGGCTCTTCATTAAATCCTGCAAGTCCACTAGGGTTGCCACCTCATCCCTTTAATCCAGGACACATTAATTACACAGATTCTGAGGCTAAAATAATGCACATAAGGCACCGAGTTTAAATACCACCTTAATCAGCCCCAGAACCTGTGTAATTAATATTTGTCCTGATTTAAAGGGATGAGGCAGCAACCCTTCTGTCCACCCATTTTTATTTTCCAGTATAAAGTGTTGGTGTGGCAATGCTGCACTGCTCCTATATTTAGGACAGAATTGTCATGTAGTCTGTTTCTGCTTGAACTATGGGGGGAAAACGTTACAAGGGGTGTGGCTATCAGCATTGTCACTGCTGATTCACAAGCCTCAATCACCAGGACACACCTAGTCTTCACTCCACTCTTTTGTGTATTGACAGCACTACATTTGTTGCTGAAATCATCAATCAGGGAAGGTAAAGAGTTTTCTGTTTACTTTATGAGGTTTGTGCATCCCATAAGATCTAAATTTGATACCTGTTTAGATTGTGATAAAGGAACTTTTAGTTTGAAATTATGTAAGGAAATCTGTCACAAAGCCCTAACTGACTCTCAGTGCCCCTAAAGTTGTACAAACTCAAATTTAACTTAAATAGAAAAATGACTATAAAAGATTAACATAAAATACTAAATGAGTTCACTTCTTATAAGTTGCAGCTATAGCTTGTGATCTTACACCAAGAAACCCAAGGCACAAAAAAAAAATGGTTTCTTTTTAATCCAATACATGCTCCCGATCATCTGCTGATAAGTGGCCTTTATTTTATGTTACATACTCTGCTCTCTGCATACTACAATTCCTTTAACACTGAATGTATCTGCACACAAATATGTAGTCCATCTCAGGAGTTAGCAGGAAAGGGTGACCAGATTCCCATATCCAAGGAAGGGAATAGAGAAGGAATATAGCCACCCAGGAAGTCTGAGAACAGCAGAGAGAAATAGAAGGTACATTCTACTTCTACAGTATTGTAAAACATATTGCATTTATTTTACTGAGGGGGGGTCAGTATTTGCAAGGTAACTGCATGATGCACCATACTGTCCAGGACAGGACAGATTGAGGCACAAGCCTGAAAGAGAGACAGTCTGGGATGCTGCAGAAAACACACAGAGCTAAGGTACAGCATGTGCAAGAGCACTGGATGTGTTTAATGGTCAGGAAGACCAAAACTACGAAGTTGAGCAGTAGAGCTGCGCAGAGAGCCTTGAAGCTGAATGTTTTTTTTCCTTACCGTGTTAATGGTGAGAACCCCCTGCGTGGGAAAATATCCATGTGAACTTTTATGTTACTTTTTTGGGCAGAAAAAGCCCTAAAATGTACTTCTGGTAAACTCACTGTTTTGCACTAACAAAGAGCTACAAAATCCCCAAAGTGTCACTATATTATTAAATATATATATATTTATATTTATATTGGCAGCCGTTGAGAAAGAAGGGAAAAGCACTTTTTTACTTATTTTATTTTTTTTAGATTGTTTCAACTACATACCGATGTTGATCGGCCATCACCATAGGCATCAAAGTATAAACAGCTGTTTCATTATCTGCATCAAAAGATAAACAAACAATTTCATGGTTAGGCTATCACATACATACACAGGAAATTACCAATGTAATAATACTGGAACTAACCATGTATTCAGAATGTAAAAGCTCTGGTACACTGTATGTATGCAATTTATTGTCATTGTTGAGGTGGGCTAAGCATACTGCATTCCTTCGCAAACTCGACTAAGTGAGGGGTGAACAACACTGACCTTAACATGGAAAATCCAGTTGGCTCAGTGACCATTCATAGACATGAGCTGGGTATCTATACAGGGAACTGTCACCTCATGTCTAAGGCCCCATGCACACGGGGCGTTAGAAAAAACGTACGTCAAAGTTAGTTCTGACGCCGGAAAAAGCAGCTGTAAAAACGTGCTTTCAGTAGCTTTTTCCATTGGCGTTATTGCACGTTTTGCCACGTTGCTTTTAGCAGCGTTTTTTTTTCTTCCATTCAAAATCAATGGTTCCCTATGGGAGCCTATTGATTTGAATGGAGGTCGCACCGCAACACCGCAAGTCGGATCCGACTTGCGGGGCGACTTGCGCTGTGAGAAT
This sequence comes from Pelophylax lessonae, assembly GCF_965119305.1. Lineage (NCBI taxonomy): Eukaryota > Metazoa > Chordata > Amphibia > Anura > Ranidae > Pelophylax > Pelophylax lessonae. Next base: position 388,927,796 of record NC_138770.1, read on the forward strand.
CTTGAGGGGGAACTCCACGCCAAAATGGGAAAAAAACGGCGTGGGGGTCCCCCCCAGGGTTCCAAACCAGGCCCTTCGGGTCTGTTATGGAATTTGAGGGTAGCTCCATGCCGAAAAAACGGCGTGGGGTCCCCCCCAAAATCCATACCAGACCCTTATCCGAGCATGCAGCCCGGCAGGCCAGGAAAGGGGAGGGGACGAGCGAGCGGCCCCACCCCCCCTGGACCACACCAGGCCACATGCCCTCAACATGGGGGGGTGTTGGTGCTTTGGGGCAGGGGGAGCTCTGCACCCCCCACCTCAAAGCACCTTGCCCCCATGTTGATGAGGACAAGGACCTCATCCCCACAACCCTGGCCGGTGGTTGTGGGGGTCTGCGGGCAGGGGGCTCATCGGAATCTGGAAGCCCCCTTTTACAAGGGGGCACCCCAGATCCCGGACCCCCTCCCTATGTGAATGGGTATGGGGTACACTGTACCCCTACCCATTCACCACATAAAAGGCAGTGTATGGAAATAACGACAAGAGACATTTGGAAAGTTTATTAAAAATCTTCATCCGACTCTTCTTGTCTTCTCCTCTCCGGGGTCTTCTCCGGGGTCTTCTGCTCTTTTGCTGTCCGCCCTTCTTGTCTTCTCCTCTCCGGGGTCTTCTGTTCTTTTGCTGTCCCCCTCTTCTTGTGTTCTTCTCTCCGGGGTCTTCTGCTGTCCCCTCTTCTGCTGTCCTCTCTTCTTTTCTTCTCCTCTCCGGTCTTCTGCTCTTTTGCTGTCGGCTGTCGGCTGTCTTCTTCCTCCGGTCCTCCTCCGACGACGTCTCCGCTGATTATGCCTATCTCCGGTCTCTTCAGCTTATTATATAGCCATTAGGGGCGTGGCCCCGATGACGTCATCTGGAGACCCCGCCCCCTCATGTCACAGATGACATCATATGTGACATGAGGGGGCGGGACCTCCAGATGACGTCATCGGGGCCACGCCCCTAATGGCTATATAATAAGCTGAAGAGACCGGAGATAGGCATAATCAGCGGAGACGTCGTCGGAGGAGGACCGGAGGAAGAAGACAGCCGACAGCAAAAGAGCAGAAGACCGGAGAGGAGAAGAAAAGAAGAGAGGACAGCAGAAGAGGGGACAGCAGAAGACCCCGGAGAGAAGAACACAAGAAGAGGGGGACAGCAAAAGAACAGAAGACCCCGGAGAGGAGAAGACAAGAAGGGCGGACAGCAAAAGAGCAGAAGACCCCGGAGAAGACCCCGGAGAGGAGAAGACAAGAAGAGTCGGATGAAGATTTTTAATAAACTTTCCAAAACGTCTCTTGTCGTTATTTCCATACACTGCCTTTTATGTGGTGAATGGGTAGGGGTACAGTGTACCCCATACCCATTCACATAGGGAGGGGGTCCGGGATCTGGGGTGCCCCCTTGTTAAAGGGGGCTTCCAGATTCCGATGAGCCCCCTGCCCGCAGACCCCCACAACCACCGGCCAGGGTTGTGGGGATGAGGCCCTTGTCCTCATCAACATGGGGGCAAGGTGCTTTGAGGTGGGGGGTGCAGAGCTCCCCCTGCCCCAAAGCACCAACACCCCCCCATGTTGAGGGCATGTGGCCTGGTGTGGTCCAGGGGGGGTGGGGCCGCTCGCTCGTCCCCTCCCCTTTCCTGGCCTGCCGGGCTGCATGCTCGGATAAGGGTCTGGTATGGATTTTGGGGGGGACCCCACGCCGTTTTTTCGGCATGGGGCTACCCTCAAATTCCATAACAGACCCGAAGGGCCTGGTTTGGAACCTTGGGGGGGACCCCACGCCGTTTTTTCCCATTTTGGCGTGGAGTTCCCCCTCAAGATTCCCACAGCGCAAGTCACCCCGCAAGTCGGATCCGATTCGCGGTGTTGCGGTGCGACCTCCATTCAAATCAATAGGCTCCCATAGGGAACCATTGATTTTGAATGGAAGAAAAAAAAAAACGTATAACGTGGCTTAACGCACGTTAAGCAACGTTATAGCAAAGTTATTCAGCTTTTAGCAGCGTCAGGCGTTTTTAACGCTGTAACACTGGTCCTCAGAACGCGCAGGTGGTGGGTTCTTGTTGCAGCCTAAAAACGCCTAAGCCACTTACAGCTCAAAAACGTCTGAGTGTGCATGAGGCCATAGAATAACATGGAGGGGCGTTTTTAGGCTGCAAAAAGAAAACGCCTGACGCTGCTTACAGCGGCGTTAAAAACGTCCCGTGTGCATGGGGCCTAACACTTAAAGCAGTTGTTCACTCTGGAGAAAATTAAATAAAATAAAAGTCAGCAGCTGCAAATCCTGTAGCTGCTGACTTTTAATAAAAGGACACTTACCTGTATAGGGATCCAGCACTGTCCTCACCCGGGCTAGTTCTTCACTAGCCTTATAATTCCAGATGCCAGCATCCTAACTGGGCAGCCAGCTGAGCTGCTTTTGGTTTACAGCTGTCTGCCCACTGCACTTTGTGAATGGTACCGCAGTCTTCTGGGATGTGTCCTAGAAGACTTCGGGGGGGTTGTGGTGGGAGGAATGACTTCCGTTTGGATCACTTAGGCGATAGAAGTGGGTAGCTGTCAAAATTAGGTATCTGCTCCATTCCACCCCCCCCCCCCCCCAAAAAAAAAAAGAAATAAAATTAAAAAAAAGAAGATATGCAAAATATGGTAGAGGATGGGGGAGGAGACCTAAAAGTGTAACTTCCCCTTTTGGATGAACTTTGGCTATAACTGAAAGGCACTCTGGATGTCTTCCAGCTCCTGGTCACCTGAACACTAAACAACTGAGCTAACTGATGTCACAGAGATATATGACAGCTGCCACTGCTAATCTACTAGTTGCATGCCAGGTACGTGTACTTTAGGAGTCACTGACCTGACCCTTTTTTTTTTTCTTTTTCTTTTTTTAGATTAGCCTAAAGCAGAGGGAAGTAAACAGATAAGAGGCTTTACATCAACTTTAAAAGAAAATCTTTATTTTTCAAAACGTTGGATCTTTTATCACATCCAGAAACATCCTATCCCTGCCTTTTTCTGCAGTTTAGGCCCCTTTCACACATGGCGGATCTGTTTTGAAAGACTCTGCTTGCTCAGGGGGGATCCCTCTGCAGATTCCTGATTAGCAGGCGGATGACAGGTTCCGTCTCCGCTCATTTTGCAGAGACAGGCCTGTCAGAGTCCTGCTCTCCTCTACTGGGGGGGGGAAAATCGAATGAAAACGGACAGCCTGTTCATTTTCATCCGAACCCACCTGCTGGATGGATGGAGAATGCACCTGTTTTCAGCGGATTTTGTCAAATCGGATATCAACGGACACATAGGAGGACAATGGGTGGCCTGATCGGGTCCACCTGAAAAACAATAGGTGTGAAAGACCATTTGTGTGAAAGGGGCCTAAGAGTTGTCATTACAGGCCAAGGAATGTGCTAACATTGCTTTGTTTACATTCAGGCTGTATGTGGTCTGAACTGATCAACAGTACACTGTAGAAGAGGATAACTTCTGTATAAGAAACTGGCCAAACCCATGTGGCAGAAGACCATCAGTTTTAAAAAGCAGAATGCATATCTGGAGAGATCCCAGATCATTTGCTGTTCTTACTCCTGGTCTAAGGCATGCTGTTCTCAAGGGCAGATAGAATAAAGCAAGGGTTCCAGGGCAAACAGAACTCCTAATCTGCATCGTTCCACTGTGGTTATTTTTAAAAGTGCTGAAGTCAAAAGTTCACCAGGAAAGGCAGAATTTTCAGGAGAAGAGGTCAATGAAAGAAGGCCAAAATGGTCTCCTAAAGAAAACCTGACTCCACCTCTTGCTTCCAATCCTACAAAATGACCATATCCATGAAGAAAACATAAAAAATGGTCAAAAAACCCAAATACATATATCACAGCTGCCAAAGTCCCTCTATCCTGGAACACAGCCCTACCCCCATTTTGCAAACTGACCTGCAGTGTTTTCTAGCGGAAAGGTCGGAATACAATTTGCCACATTAGAGAGCACCTCAATATTCCTATGGTAGAAAGAGTCCCCTCAGCTTTTTCTGGAATGTTGGCAACTATGTACGGTGTCAGAAATATAGACATTTAAGTTGAAGCCATACATTTTAATTCCAGAAGCTTGTTAAGTCACAGGACCATTGAACCCCACCTGACTTCCAAAGCCAAGTTGAATCAAAATCTAGCAGTTTTTTTGTTACATGGAAAAATAAAATGTATCACATCAACTCCACATCCTGCTGCAGCCTCTCTCTTTCCTTTTACTATGGAGGTCTGGGGAGACCTCTGCTAAAAATCATTTTTCTTATCAATTGCAGTAGGGCAACCACACCACATTAGTAGTCGACTACTACCCCAGGTGCCAGGTAGCATTGGCGACTGGAATTAGCGGCCTGCAGCCTGAGGGCTACATTGCAGCAGGTGTCTTGTCCCCCTGCCCGTGGACTAAGATGCCGCAGCTTTGCAGCCTGCTGGAGCGAGATGCTTGCATCAGGGAACTGGTGCTCTCTTGCGGTGGCCGCTGTGACAAGCCGTCACAGACAGCGCTGAGGGTTTCCCCTGCCTGTTCTCACTGCCGGACCATCTCCTTCCTAAGAAGAGAAGAGGTTAAAGGTGTGTCGGGCTTGATCTGGTGCCCTGTCCTTAACAGTGAGTGGACAGGGAGTGTGGGGGCAGCTGGTTGGAATGGCCTCAGTTCCATTTACACCCCCACAAAGATGGAAACAGTTTTTTTTTTTTTCATTAAAAATGTTTTATTATTTTTTTTCATTAAAAATGTTTTATTATTTTTTCATTCTCTCCCTGTCATGCTACAGCCACACAGCCAAAGGTCCCTTTCACATGTGCTGTCCGATCAGGTCTGCCTGTCAGTTTTTCAGGCGGACGTGATTGGACCCTCCAGTCTTCTCTATAGGAGCGGCAGATATCAGCAAACACGTCTGCTGACACCTGCCTCCACCTGATCCTGTCTGGCAAAAAAAAAAAGATGGATGGCGGTCCTATTTTTCATCTGTCTGGTGGATCAGCTGGAAATGGACAGGCAGTCCATGGTCTTGGCCACCGTGCTGCAGCTCAGTTCCAGGGTCCTCGCAATCTTCCTATAGCCTAGGCCAGCTTTATGTAGATCAGCAATTCTTTTTTTTCAGATCCTCAGAGTTCTTTGCAATGGCACCCATGTTGAACTTTCAGTGACCAGTATGAGAAAGTGAGAGCGATAACACCAAATTTAACACACCTGTTCCCCATTCACACCTGAGACTTTGTAACACTAAACGAGTCACATGACACTGGGGAGGGGGAAATGGTTAATTGGGCCCAATTTGGACATGTTCACTAAGGCCCCTTTCACACAAGCGGACCGTACAGATCCGCCTGTCCGTTTTTTTGGCGGATCTGAACGGATGCCCCATGCATCTCTATGGGGCATCGAATGTCAGCGGAGAGATGTCTGCTGACATCCAATCCGTCAAATCTGGACGGATGGAAACCCTATTTTACATCCGCCCAGCGGATCGGATGAGAACGGACAAACGGTTCATTCTCATCCGATTCCCCCATAGAGGACAGCGGGGACCTGAAAGCTCTGTCTCCACACACAGTGCAGAGACACAGCTGCCATCCGCCTGCTCAGCGGGGGATGGGCAGATCGATCCCCCGCTTAGAAAAACAAAGTCCGCCCATGGACTCCCCTGTGTGAAAGGGGCTTTAGGAGTGTATTCACTTTTGTTGCCAGCAGTTTAGACATTAATGGCTGTGTGTAGACTTATTTTGAGGGGACAGCAAATTTACACTGTTATACAAGCTGTACACTCACTACTTTACATTGTAGCAAAGTGTCATTTCTTCAGTGTTGTCACATGAAAAGATATAATAAAATATTTACAAAAATGTGAGGGGTGTACTCACTTTTGTGAGATACAGTGTATATAATTCTGCACAGAACAGCCGCCCTGTAGCAGTAAATCTGCTATGGGGTGGTGGGAATTTGGTTAAAGGAGAAATGTGGAATATGAAAAAATAAATAAAAACATCTATACTAACTTATGTGGCTGGAGCATCACTCCAATGATGCAGCTGTCCCCTGCCGGCTCTAAGCCTGAGATCTGAGCAATCACATGACTGCCGATCGCTCAGATCTCTTCAGTGAGCAGAGTGGTGACTGTCAATCAGCAGCTGTCTGCTCTGCCCCTCTACCGCTCACTGGAGACTTGAGCTGAGCAGGAAGTGGGAGCAGCTGGCTCAGGCTCTGAGTGGCGCACTGAGGGGCTGAACCAGCTGCCAGTCTAGGCCCCTGGGTGGATACTGACCTTAATGTTGGATCTCTCAAGAGCCTGGACCAGCTCTGTGAAGTCAGCTGGACTTCAGCCCACTGTCGGCTGAATGTGGGTCACAGGAGAGCAGAACTAACTGTTTTCCTGTGACCCAAACCAGAAGTATGACCAAAAACAGCTTTGGCCATTTATCTTTTAATCATGTGGATAACTATTATGTGATAGAAAAAAAAAATTGGAACCACCACCATTTTATTCTTTAGGGTGTTCGCATCCAGAAAATAAACATTATTTAGGGCTTTTAGGCTCAGTTCACACTGCAGCGACTTGAGAAACCCCAAAACACATGACATGTGAAACCGCCTGTTAGTCAATGAGATCTGTATTAATTAGCACTAATGAGGTTTGCTCTGACTTTAGAAAAGGTTCCCATACTATTTCAAGGCAACTTCTATCTGACTTGTGCCCATAGACTTTAAGGCTGGGTTCACATGTCCAGCTGCGGTTTTTACCAAAAGTTCTGTTCACAGGTTCACCTCACCAGACCCAAAAATTGCACAGGACTCTTTAAAACCACACTATGGCCACCCCACACATCTGTGAACCAGCTGCATTATGAAGGCTGCCGGTTCTCGTTATGCAAACCAAGCCTAATGGAAGTCACCTCCAAGTCAGATCCTCATCTACACTATTTTACCAAACGTATTGGGACCCCTGCCTTTTCACGCACATTAACTTTAATGGCATCCCAGCCTTAGTCCGTAGAGTTCAATATGGAGTTTGAAGCTATAACCGCTTCAACACTTCTGGGAAGGCTGCCCACAAGGTTTAGGAGTGCGTCTATGGGAATGTTTGACCATTCTTCTAGAAGGACATTTGTGAGGTCAGGCACGGATATGGAGGAGAAGGCCTGGCTCGCAGTCTCCACTCCGATTCATCCCAAAGGTGTTCTATCGGGTTGAGGTCAGGACTCCGGGCAGGCCAGTCATGTTCCTCCACCCCAAACTTGCTCATCCATGTCTTCATGGACCTTGCTTCCAAATCATTTGGTGGGGGGGGATTATTTTTCAGGGGTTGGGCTTGGCCACTTAGTTCCAGTGAAGGGAACTCTTAAGGAGTCAGCATTCCAAGACATTTTGGACCATTTCATGCTCCCAACTTTGTGGGAACAGTTTAGCGATGACCCCTTCCTTTTCCAACATGACTTCACACCACTGCACAAAGCAAAGTCCATAAAGACATGGATGGGGTGGAGGAACTTGACTGGTCACTGGCACAGAGTCCTTATCTCAACCCCATAGAACACCTCTGAGATTAATTAGAGCGGAGACTGCGAGCCAAACCTTCTCGTCCAAAATCTGTCCCTGACCTCAAACACACTTTTGGAAGAATGGTCAAACATTCCCATAGACACACTCCTAAACCTTGTGGACAGCCTTCCCTGAAGAGTTGAATCTGTTATAACTGCAAAAGATGGGCCAACTCAATATTGAACCCTACAGACTAAGGCTGGGATGCCATTAAAGTACGTGTGTGTAAAGGCAGGCGCCCCAATACTTTTGGTAACAGCATATATTGATGGGATTAGGATCTGACAGGAAGATTACCCAGGCATTTCCTGGCCACTCCTTCGCTTCAAAGTTGTACTTAAGTTGCATCAAGTCACCAGCAAATCGCCAACAAGTCACGACTTCCAGGTCGCAGTAGTGTGAACAGATCCGGTTTACGGTTATCAAAATTGAAAGAAAATCCCAAATTTTGGTGGTCAACGGAACAGAAAAATAAGGAGAAACCCCCAACAGGGAAACTAGTTCTGGGGGAAACCAGGGGTTCCCTCACTGTGGAGGGATTTCCTCTACTTCCTGTTTTGGCTATGGGACAGGAAAAGAAATCTCCCCCATGGGGCACGGATGGCAAAAAATAAAAACCTGAAAGATATCAAATGATAACAGAAGTTGTGCCTTTATTTCTGTTCTACTGTATGCAATGTCAGAAGAGTGAGGTCATTGGAGCACCCAGGCCCTTTTCTACCACTGACTTCGCCTGGCTGTATACAATGACTGACAATAAAGAAGTGGGAAGATGACGTCACCTTCAGGCAGCTCCACAGTGCGGGCTCTCCGCAGAGATCGGGTGAGGCGGTTGAGTTGCTCCATGGCTCTCTCCATACTAGGGGAGCTGAGCTCCCACCAGGACAATTCTCCGCCTCCTCTATTCACAGGAAGACGAGGCACCGGCTCACAGCCGACCGACAGCTACTCCGGCTCCCACAACACTGCAGAGGGCGGCACTGCTCCCCTTCCACCGGAGCCCCATGTTTGCTGCTCAGCCAGGTACAGCTGCTGTAGGAGTGGATGGGAAGAGCCCTGCCGCTTCCGACTGGAGCTGTACCGCACGCCGCTCTGGTAAGTGTAGTCCATACAACGGCTGGAGAGTGCAAAGAGAGCACTGCCACCAGCCCAGAGGACTCCATTACCCACAACCGACTGCGCGGTAACTAAGGGCGGGCCTGAAATGCTTAGCCGAGGATCCCTATTGGCACATCTGACAGATTGGCACGCCCAGTCATTTCCTATACCGTGTAATATGGAAGGGGTGGGCACAGCCGGAATAAGGCCAAGCAGGCGTCAAAAACACTTAAAGAGGAACTCCACTTTTGTTGAGAAAAAAAAAACATTTCCCTCTGGGTGATCTGTGTACACTACAAGGATTTTAACTTTGTTACAGGTTCCTGTCTTTTGTTATTCTGAAGAAATAATTATTTGTCTGTATCCATATTAGGGTTGCCACCTTTTCTTCACGCTTAACCCCAACACTTTAGCGGTACACAGCCATTTTTTGTAGTATACGCCATAGGATCGTAAAACGCATGGCACGCTTTTGGGCATAGTTGCCAACATTCTGAAAAAATTATAGGGGCACCTCGTTGTCTGTAGAAGGGGCCTAATTTTAATTAGGGTGGGACATTCATTTGTAGGTGTGGCCCCATATGGAGAGGAGTAATGGGTGACTATGCTTAAAAATAGTGGGCGTGGCTTACAGGGGTGTGGATAAATAGAGGTGAAAAAAGGATGGAGGGAGAGAGAAAAAAAAAGTGCTAGGGAGGGAAGGAGAGAGAAGGAAGGAAAGAAAGAGGGATGGAGGGACAGCAGGCACAGATCCTACACCATAATAGCAATATGTGTATGTCAGGATGTTTAACAATCAGCAGATAAAGATATTCCAAAAACCATCCCCCAGGCAGATCCTATCAAACAGATACAAGAGATGGTCAGAGAGTGTGCGGACATGACACAAGAGATGGTCAGAGAGTGTGCGTACATGATACAAGAGATGGTCAGAGAGTGTGCGGACATGATACAAGAGATGGTCAGAGAGTGCGCGGACATGATACAAGAGATGGTCAGAGAGTGTGCGGACATGATACAAGAGATGGTCAGAGAGTGTGCGGATATGATACAGGAGATGGTCAGAGAGTGTGCTGACATGATAAATGAGATTGTCAGAGAGTGTGCAGACATGATACAGGAGATGGTTAGAGAGTGTGTGGACATGGTACAGAAGACGATCAGAAAGGGTGCGGACATGGTACAGGAGATGGTCAGAGAGGGTGCAGACATGGTACAGGAGATGGTCAGAAAGGGGGGGGGGGACATAGTACAGGAGATGTCAGAAAGAGGGGGACATGGTATAGGACTTGATGAGCATCTCCAACCCAAACATAGCTCTGCACTCCCCCACAACACACAGAACATCCAGCAGATCACCCCATGGCCACTCGTTTGCAACTGTGGTGCCTGAGGCATCTCCCCCTGCACCTCTGGCTGTCAACTCACTATTGAGAGGTGGGGGGGGGGGGGCGGACGGCAGCTCTTTGGTGCCTGCGGGATCTCCCTCCTGTCAGATCACTGGGACAGCTGAAGTCTACGGCTGTGAAACATGTCTTCCCTGTGTACAGTGGAGAGGGAAGGGGCCTCTGATCGGGGCAGCCAATCGGCTTTAGTGTACAAGTGAATTGCTTTGCTTGTACACTGAAGCCGATTAGCTGTTCGGTTCAGAGGCCTCTCCCCTCTCCACTGTACACAGGGAAGACATTTTTCACAGCTGGAGACTTCAGCCATCCCAGTGATCTGACAGGCTGCCCCCAGAACAATTACCCCCCCCCCAGGTCAGTCTGTCCCCAGTACAATTCTCCCCCCTGGTCAGTCTGTCCCCAATACAATCTCCCCCAGGTCAGTCTGTCCCAAATACAATCCTTCCCACGTCCATCTGTCCCCAATACAATGCCCCCCAGGTCACTTTTTCCCAAATTCAATCCTCCCCACGTCCATCTGTCCCCAATACAATCCCCCTGGTCGGTCTGTCCCCAAAACATTCTCCCCCAGGTCAGAGAGTCCGCAGTACAATTACCCCCAAGGTCAGTCTGTCCCCAGTACAATTACCCCCCAGGTCAGTCTGTCCCCAGTACAGTTCTCCCCCTTGATCAGTCTGTCCCCCCAATACAATCTCCCCCAGGTCAGTTTGTCCGCAGTACAGTTCTCCCCCTTAGTCAGTCTGTCCCCCCAATACAATCTCCCCCAGGTCAGTCTGTCCCCAATACAACCCCACACGTCCATCTGTCCCCAATACAATGTCCCCCAGGTCAGTCTGTCTCAAATACAATCCTTCCCACGTCCATCTGTCCCCAATACAATGCCCCCCAGGTCACTTTTTCCCAAATTCAATCCTCCCCACGTCCATCTGTCCCCAATACAATCCCCCTGGTCGGTCTGTCCCCAAAACATTCTCCCCCAGGTCAGAGAGTCCGCAGTACAATTACCCCCAAGGTCAGTCTGTCCCCAGTACAATTACCCCCCAGGTCAGTCTGTCCCCAGTACAGTTCTCCCCCTTGATCAGTCTGTCCCCCCAATACAATCTCCCCCAGGTCAGTTTGTCCGCAGTACAGTTCTCCCCCTTAGTCAGTCTGTCCCCCCAATACAATCTCCCCCAGGTCAGTCTGTCCCCAATACAACCCCACACGTCCATCTGTCCCCAATACAATGTCCCCCAGGTCAGTCTGTCTCAAATACAATCCTTCCCACGTCCATCTGTCCCCAATACAATGCCCCCCCCCCCCAGGTCACTTTTTCCCAAATTAAATCCTCCCCACGTCCATCTGTCCCCAATACAATCCCCCCTGGTCAGTCTGTCCCCAAAACAATCGCCCCCAGGTCAGACTGTCCCCAGTACAATTACCCCCAGGTCAGTCTGTCCCCAGTACAATTACCCCCCAGGTCAGTTTGTCCCCAGTACAGTTCTCCCCCTTGGTCAGTCTGCCCCCCCCCAATACAATCTCCCCCAGTTCAGTCTGTCCAAAATACAACCCCACACGTCCATCTGTCCCCAATACAATCCCCCACAGGTCAATATTTCCCAAATACAATCCCCCCATGTCTGTCTCTCCCCAGTACAATTACCCCCCCCCCCCACCCAGGTCAGTCTGTCCCCAGTACAATTCTCTCCCCAGGTCCGTCTGACCCCAGTACAATTCTCCCACAGGTCAGTCTGACCCCAGTACAATTCTCCCACCAGGTCAGTCTGTTCCCAGTACAATTCTACCCCCAGGTCAGTCTGCCCCAGTACAATTCTTCTCCCCCCAGGTCAGTCTGTCCGCAATACAACCCCCAGGTCAGTCTGTCCCAAATACAATCCTCCATATGTCTGTCTCTCCCCAGGGCAGTTTGTTCCCAGTACAATACCCCCCACCCCTTTCAGGTCAGTCTGTTCCAAGTAAAATCCCCCCAGTTCAGTCTGTCCCGAGTTCAATCATTCCCCCCAAGTCAGCCTGCCCCCAGTACAACCCCCCCACCCAGGTCAGCCTGTCCCCAGTACAATTCCCCCCTCCCCCCCAAGTCAGTATATCCCCCAGTACAATAACCCCCCCCAGCTCAGTCTGTCCCCATTACAATCTCTTCAGGTCATTTTATCCCCAGTACAATTCCTGTCAGGTCAGTCTGCCCCAGTACAATCTCCCCCCGGTCAAGCTGTCCCCAATACAATCCCCCAGGTCATTCTGTCCCAAATACAATCTCCCCCAAGTCTGTGTCTTCCCAGTACAATTTCTCCCCTCCCCCAGGCCAGCCTGTCCCTAGCAAAATCTGCCCCCCCCCCCTCAGTTCAATCTGTCCCCATTTCAATCACTCCCCCCAGGCCAGCTTATCCCCAGTACAATCTCCCCCCAGGTCAACAGTTCCCCCCCCTTCCCCCAAAGTCAGTATATCTCCCAGTACAATAACCCCCACCCAGCTCAGTCTGTTCCCAGTACAACTCCCCAGGTCAATCAGACTGACCTAGGAGGAGATTGTACTGGGGGACAAACTCACTTGGGGGGTAGGGAACCCTACATTCACTGCAGCAATGGTTATCTCCCTCCCCTATACACAAAAAGTCATGCAAAGCCTCCAGGAGCAACCAATACCCAATTTAGACATCCTACATGACTCATGCATGTTCAACTCAAGCATCTCCCCTCCTGGTGTCATCCTCATCCCTCATGTAATGAGAGGACACCATATGTTCTTTATCACTGTTGTTAGCGAACATATAAAGTTTGCTTTGATGCATCGAAGGGGTGGCAAGGTATTATTTTGGGGGGTCAATATACAAAGTGCCCATATCAATGCTGTGACCAGCGTGCCGTGCCCCCATCAATGCAGTGACCAGCGGGCCGTGCCCCCCATCAATGCAGTGACCAGCGTGCCGTGCCCCCTTCAATGCAGAGACCAGCTTGCCGTGCCCCCTTCAATGCAGTGACCAGCGTGCCGTGCCCCCATCAATGCAGTGATCAGCGTGCCGTGTCCCCTTCAATGCAATGACCACCGTGCCGTTCCCCCATCAACGCAGTGACCAGCGTGCCATGCTCCCCCATCAATGCAGTGACCAGCGTGCCGTGCCCCCTTCAATGCAGTGACCAGCGTGTCGTGCCCCCATCAATGCAGTCACCAGTGTGCCGTGCCCCCATCAATGCAGAGAGACTTACCTGCAGCCGCCACTTCTCCTCAGTCCCCCGGTGTCTCCTTGAGTCCTCCCACCTCCTCCTCAGCGGCTCGGCCAATGGCATGCGTTCGCCTTTCGGCCAATCAGGAGCGGGTCTCAGACTGGCTTCCTGATTGGCCAGGATTAGGATCTGGCTAGGAGGAGGATCCGTGTGACAATAGCGAATTTTCATTCGCTATTATCACACAATGGGTGGGCTTGAGGCGCACTGCTCTGCGCACCGGGTCCACCCTCTTCTGAAGCTTATTAGAGCCTCTGGCTCTAATCAGGTGACAAAAAAAATAAATAAATCCTATTGAACGCCCCTGCGCCCCCAACACACCGGCCGCCACTGTCAAACAGTGTAATGTTTTCAGCGGGGTGGCAACAGGGGTGGCAAGGACTTCGTCTGGGGTGGCAATTACCACCCCAGCTAGCCCTCTGGCTCTGCTACTGCCGGGTTTCAAGTGGACTGGAACCCAGACACATGATTCCAAACCTGGACTGTCCGGGTGAATACCAGGCAGGTGGCAACCCTGGCCTTGCCCATATGCAAAATAATGTGAACGGAGTGACTTCATAATTATTAAGCAGCTGCTGCACCTGCAGGGCTCTAAAGAGGAAAGTAGCAAGGTCTATCCCTTTAGGCTCGGGTTCACACCTATGCAGTTTGCTTTTGATCCCTTTCTGCAGTGCTTTTTGCTGTGCGTTTTGTGTTTTTGCACTTTTGCAATTTTGCAGCAATTTGTGTTCTTCATTTTGTATGCTTTTTTTTGGACAACTTATTGTTGGGCTGATTAAGTATTGCATATCACAGCAAAAACGCACTACATGCTATTCTGCAGCTTCTCCATTGAAGTTTACCGATCCAAAAAAAAGCACCGTTTTGCATTAAAAAAAAGTCACTGACCCTTTCCAAAAACACAGCGGCTAAAAAAAGCATAGATGTGAACGTGTCCCTTAGGAAACCATGTTAAAGTGGATCTTCACTCTCCTAATCAACATTGATTATTTGTAATCCTCATGCTGCTAGCATTCATAAATAGATAAGAAAGTATATTATATTTGCGTGTTTTAAATTTTTTTTTTATTATTTCTTCATTTACTTTCTGGTTTTCTGCCTGGGCAAATGATGTCATACATCCAAGGAGTCTTCAGGAGGGTTTTTTTCAGCTAAGCACACTCTCCTGCATGCAGGGTAGGAAGTAAATGCTACATGAATCAGTTGCCCTTACTCATGATGGCCACGGCCAGAAATGCTAGGGGTTTCTCACCAAAATAAACCATGAATACATGGATGGATGAGGGAGTTTGCTTTGAATACTAAAAAAGAATTGAATAGTGTTTTTGGTTTGTGATGCTCAGATACAGTGAAGATCCACTTTAAATGAACTGTAGTGCGTTTCTGCAAAAAGCATGTAGGTGTGAACCAGGCCTTAGACATTGGGTGGGGGTATCTCACTAAACATGACATTTTTGTTGTAAAGGATGCCAAAAATCTGACTTGCTAATGAATTCAATGTTGATTCCTGTGATTATAATTTTCAACCTTCTACCCCCCATATCCCCCCCTCCTTTTTTTCCCTCACACCTATTGAATGCACTAGCACACCGGATTTTTCCATATATGTTTATATATATATATATTTATATATATACACAGTATCTCACAAAAGTGAGTACACCCCTCACATTTTTGTAAATATTTTATTATATTTTTCATGTGACAACACTGAAGAAATGACACTTTGCTGCAATGTAAAGTAGTGAGTGTACAGCTTGTATAACAGTGTAAATTTGCTGTCCCCTCAAAATAACTCAACATACAGCTATTAATGTCTAAACCGCTGGCAACAAAAATGAGTACACCCCTAAGTGAAAATGTCCAAACTGGGACCAATTAGTCATTTTCCCTCCAGGGTGTCATGTGACTTGTTAGTGTTACAAGGTAACACGTGTGAATGGGGAGCTGGTGTGTTAAATTTTGTGTTATTGCTCTCACTCACCACATACTGGTCACTGGAAGTTCAACATGGCACCTCATGGCCAAGAACTCTGAGGATCTGAAAAAAAAAACAATTGTTGCTCTACATAAAGATAGCCTAGGCTATATGAAGATTGCCAAGACCCTGAAATTGAGCTGCAGCATAGTGGCCAAGACCATACAGCAGTTTAACAGGACAGGTTCCACTCAGAACAGGTCTTGCCATGGTCGACCAGAGAAGTTGAGTGAATATGCTCAGCGTCATATCCAGAGGTTGTCTTTGGCAAATAGACGTATGCTGCAGAGGTTGAAGGGGTGGGGGGTCAGCCTGTCAGTGCTCAGAGCATACGCTGCACACTGCATCAAATTGGTCTGCATGGCTGTTGTCCCAGAAGGAAGCCTCTTATAAAGCTGATGCACAAGAAAGCCTGCAAACAGTTTGCTGAAGACAAGTAGACATGAATTACTGGAACCATGTCCTCTGGTCTGATGAGACCAAGATAAACTTAATTGGTCAAGCGTGTGTGACGGACAGGGCCGGCCCTACCATGGGTCCCGGTGGGACCATGGGACCCAGGCGGCACTTAGAGAGGGGCGGCCCCCGGCCGCCTCTTCTCTTCTTTGGCTATTGTAAAAAAAAAGTCCGCGGCCGGCCTGACATGCACACTGCGCATGCGCCGCCGCCGCTCAGGAAAGCCCGCAAACGTTCGGCTATTTCCGGGAATAGCCGAACATGTACAAGTTTTCCAGAGCGGTGGGAAAAGGCCCGCCCACTGCAAGTCACATGACCGCCCCTTGGTATGGCCAGGAGCTGAAGATGTCGCTGTTCGGACGGGATGCGGGATGGTCACGTGAGAATTAGTGCGCGCACGGGAGCGAGCCTGTGGTGTCAGTAGTGATGAGAGGGGGTGAGATGCAGTCAGCACTGCGGGGTGTGCAGGTGGAGGTTCTATTTGTTTCTCCAACCGCCTTTCCATTCATGAAATGAACCGTGTGCTGATAGCGAAGAGCTAAAAATCCCAACTCTACTCTTCTGGGATAAGAGGGATAAGGCTGGGAATTGTAGTTCTGCCCGAGGAGAACGCTGACACCTGGGGTCACAGCGCAGTGATATACTGACACCCGGGGTCACAGCACAGGGATATACTGACATGCCCACAGCACTGCATCTCCTGTAGTATGCCCACAGCCCCGCATTCTCCTCTACTATGCCCGCAGCACTGCATTCTCTTGCACCATGCCCGCAGCCTCGCATTCTCCTGTACCATGCCCACAGCACTGCATTCTCTTGCACCATGCCCTCAGCCCCACATTCTCCTGCACCATGCCCACAGCCCTGCATTCTCATGCACCATGCCCGCAGCCCTGCATTCTCCTGCATTCTCCTGTACCATGCCCGCAGCCCCGCATTCTCCTGTACCATGCCCGCAGCCCCGCATTCTTCTGTACCATGCCCGCAGCCCCACATTCTTCTGTACCATGCCCGCAGCCCTGCATTCTCCTGTACCATGCCCGCAGCCCCGCGTTCTCCTGTACCATGCCCGCAGCCCTGCATTCTCCTGTACCGTGCCCGCAGCCCCGCATTCTCCTGTACCGTGCCCACAGCCCCGCATTCTCCTGTACCGTGCCCGCAGCTCTGCATTCTCCTGTACCATGCCCGCAGCCCCGCATTCTCTTGTACCATGCCAGCAGCCCTGCATTCTCCTGTACCATGCCTACAGCCCCGCATTCTCCTGTACCATGCCCACAGCCCTGCATTCTCCTGTACCATGCCTACAGCCCTGCATTCTCCTGTACCATGCCTACAGCTCCACATTCTTCTGTACCATGCCCGCAGCCCTACATTCTCCTGTACCATGCCTACAGCCCTGCATTCTTCTGTACCATGCCCGCAGCCCTGCAGGGCACTGTGGCACTATAGACAGTAGAAAGCCTGGTGCGCTCATCTGCCCAGTGTCTACTGCTCTGTCCTGCTCCTGCTGTCACTCCGTACACACTCACACCCCTCTGACTGCTTTCATAGTCCTATAGAATGTGGGGGCCTCTTGGAGGGCGTGAATTTTTTATTTATTTTTTTGGGGGAGGGGGGGCAGCATTTCATTCTCTGACCCAGGCAGCACAATGTCTTGGGCCAGCCCTGGTGACGGAAACTAGGTGAGGAGTACAAAGACAAGTGTGTCTTGCCTACAGTCAAGCATGGTGGTGGGAGCTTCATGGTCTGGGGCTGCATGAGTGCTGCCGGAACTGGGGAGCTACAGTTCATTGTGGGAATCATGAATGCCAACATGTAGTGTGACATACAGAAGCAGAGCACAATCCCCTCCCATCGGAGGATGGGCCGCGGGGCAGTATTCCAACATGATAACGACCCAAAACAAACCTCCAAGACAACCACTACCTTGCTAAAGAAGCTGAGGGTAAAGGTGATGGACTGGCCAAGCATGTCTCCCGACCTAAACCCTATTGAGCATCTGTAGGGCATCTTCAAACGGAAGGTGGAGGAGCGCAAGTTCCTCCACCAGTACAGTGATGTCGTCATGGAGGAGTGGAAGAGGACTTCAGTGGCAAGTGGTTAAGGCAGTGATGAAAAATAATGTTGGCCACACAAAATATTGACACTTCGTCCCAATTTGGACATTTCCACTTAGGGGTATACTCACTTTTGTTGCCAGCGGTTTAGACATTAATGGCTGTGTGTTGAGTTATTTTGAGGGGACAGCAAATTTACACTGTTATACAAGCTGTACACTCACTACTTTACATTGTAGCAAAGTGTAATTTCTTCAGTGTTGTCACATGAAAAGATATAATAAAATATTTACAAAAATGTGAGGGGTGTACTCACTTTTGTGAGATGCTGTATATGTATTTGTATGTTTGATAAATATATTTTTGTATTTTTTTTTATTTTATTTAAAAATATCTGTATTGCTATAATTTACCATTTGGGAATTACCATTTAAAGGCCCATTTTTTCGGTGGAGTAAGACAATTTCCTCTTCCCCTCCTTTCCTCTAGAATATAATATAACCTTCTTCCGAAATTTGAATTTCCAATAGAATAAATTAAATTTAGAATATAACAGAAAAGAATAGAATGTAAAACAATAGAATAAAATAGAATAGAATAGAATAGAATAGAATAGAATAGAATAGAAAAGAATGTAACTATTTCCCAAAATTTGAATAGAATAAAAAAGAATAGAATAGAAAATAAAAGAATTTAATTGACTAGAATAGAAAAAAAGAATAGAATAGAATAAACAATAGAATAAAATGGAATAGAAAGAATATAACCATCTTCCAAAATTTGAACTGTGAATGGAAAAAAATTTGATTCCAAATCGATTCAAATGCAATTCAAATCGATTCTAATTCTGAAAATTTCAATCAATTCAAATTCGAATAAACAAAATTCTGAAAATGAATTTATTTAATTTAACTAAACAAATTTCTATAAATAACGATTCGAAACAAAACAAATGTTTTTGTTCTGGACATGTCTATTGCCCACCTCCTTCCTGGCTGCAAAGAACGTAAACCAGTTACAGGTGGGGATAGGACTTGCATTGCAGGTGCAATGGATTCCAGGAGCTGTTATCCTAAAAAGGGCCACTGCACAACACAAGTCAATAAAGGCTTGTAGGGTTGTGAACTTCAATACCCAGGATTCCCTGCTCACAAAAGGAGGAGAGAGAAGACTTTTACCGGGCAAATGTGTGGGGATCTGGGCTAAACAGCATGGGGGGCCAGCACGTGCTGGCACCGGGCAGATGGTGTGGGGAAACCAGGGTGTGCTGTGCTTGCCTACAGTAAGGACAGAGCCTCTGAGGACCAGGTCGAGAGACTGAGCTACAGAGAGAGTTCCTGTGCCTTGAAATTAGAGCTGAGGAGACTGGTTGCTGTGTGCGCTCACCTCAGAGAGGACCTGATCCTGAAGAGCCAAGGCATCTTGCAGTGCATTCCTATGGGGAATAAATTTAGAAGAGACAAAGCCAAACCTGGCTGGCTAAACCGTAGCGTTAAAAAACGTATTAGGGGAAAAAAATTGGCCTTCAAGAAATATAAATCAGAGGGCACAGTATCGGCCTTCCAGCAATACAAGGAGGAAAATAAGAAGTGTAAACACGAAATCAAGATGGCTAAAATCAACTTTGAGAGACAAATAGCGGAGGATAGTAAAAAAAACCCAAAGAAATTCTTTAAATATATCAACAGCAAAAAAACTAGGGCAGAGCATATTGCACACATAATTAATGATGATGGGAGGATGGTTACAGAGGACACTGAAAAAGCAACCGTGCTGAATGCTTTTTTCTCGTCAGTCTTTACACAGGAAACGGAGGGGTACACTGACCATGACTGTATGGTTAGTAGTAATACACAGAACTTGCCACTATGGCTAACAGAGGGGGAAATCAGGGAAAGACTGGATAAACTTAACACAAACAAATCACCAGGTCCGGATGGCGTACATCCGAGAGTGCTCAAGGAACTCAGTATGGTTATATCTAGACCACTGTTCCTAATCTTTGCTGACAGTATTAGGACAGGAGATGTACCAGGGGATTGGAGGAAGGCTAACGTGATTCCGATATTCAAAAAGGGCCAGAGACATATCCCAGGAAATTATAGGCCTGTCAGTTTGACATCAATAGTATGTAAACTTCTGGAGGGGATGATAAGGGACTATATCGTAGAGTATGCTAAAGACAACAACATCATCAGTAGTAACCAACACGGGTTTACAAATGGGCGTTCTTGTCAAACCAATCTCTTAGCATTCTACGAGGAAGTGAGCTGTGAGCTAGATAGGGGGAGACCAGTGGATGTGGTGTACTTGGATTTCGCTAAGGCGTTTGATACAGTTTCCCACAAGCGCTTAATTTATAAAATAAGGTCTGCAGGTATCGACAGCAGGGTTTGCTCTTGGATACGGAACTGGCTAAAAGGCCGTGTCCAAAGGGTGGTAATAAACAGCGCATACTCAGACTGGGCTGAGGTAGTAAGCGGGGTGCCCCAGGGCTCAGTCCTGGGACCAACCTTGTTCAATTTATTCATAAACAGCATTGAGGACGGGATCAGTAGTTCGTTATCAATTTTTGCAGATGACACAAAATTGGCCAGGGCAATAACTGCACAGCATGAAGCAGATATCCTACAGAATGACCTGGACAAAATTACGGAGTGGGCAACGACATGGCAAATGAGGTTTAATGTGGAGAAGTGTAAGGTTTTGCACTTGGGGACCAAAAACATAAAAACACAATACATGTTAGGAGGGGAACCCTTGGGGGACTCAAAAATGGAGAAAGATCTGGGAGTCTTGGTTGATGATAGATTAGGCAACAGCATGCAATGCCAAGCGGCAGCTTCCAAAGCCAACAGAATATTAGCATGCATAAAGAAAGGGATGTATTCCAGAGATAAGACTATAATCCTTCCACTTTATAAAACTCTGGTCCGACCGCATCTGGAGTATTCTGTCCAGTTCTGGTCGCCAGTCCTCAGGAGGGATGTGTTGGAGCTGGAGAGAGTCCAGAGAAGGGCAACTAAACTAATTAGGGGATTGGAGGACCTTACCTATGAAGAGCGGCTGCAATCGCTCGATTTATTTTCCCTGGAGAAGAGACGTCTGAGAGGGGACATGATAGCAATTTATAAATATCTTAATGGGGATCTCAGCTTAGAAAAAAAGCTGTTCATTCGAAGGAATTGCATGAGGACTCGAGGACATACAATGCGATTAGAGGAGAAGCGTTTTAACCTCAGGCAACGTGGGGGGTTCTTTACTGTTAGGGCTACAAGATTGTGGAATTGTCTACCACAAGAGGTGGTTTCTGCGGGTAGTATGGTGACTTTCAAAAGACTCTTAGACTTACATCTCAAGGATCAGGAGATAAAGGGCTATGTTAGATGATTACAGTCACACACACCTACACAGGTTGAACTGGATGGACTATTGTCTTTATTCAACCTCACCAACTATGTAACTATGTAACAATTGTGAGGACTGAGACTGCTGGGCCAAATGGCTGCCAATCATATGGGACCAGACCTGTTGCATGCCAGGGTTGGTGAGCAGAGCTACAGTTAATCTCTTACCTCCCACAGTTAATGCAATGGAGACAGAGCCTTACCTAGAAACCCATTAGCTATATTTTGCAAGCAGCATTAAATAGAAAGCTACATTTACACCACTTTACAGAAGGGCCCCAGAGACAGCCGGCTACATTGAAAATTAAGGGCCGGCACTTTTGACACCACCAGGGGTTCCCTTTTGCAAGAAATGCATACTGTACATCCACCCACTATTGGGGGTTGAATGCACAGAATACTTACTAAGAATTACAGTGAGGTTTCTTTATGCCATTTATGCTTTCACTGTTGATGCTATTCTTACTGATACTGTGTGGACTAGTGTAATGGGGCTTCAATAATACATTCATCATAGAAATCCTCAAGTTCCTTGTGGTCTATTTTTTGGGTACCATCATATAGCAGTAGAATATTAATGCTCAAGTTACACAGGTGTGAATCACCTATAACCAGGTTTTTTCGGTGAGGACTGAGCAGATTAAGGAGTTGTGGCAGAACAGAGGACCCAACAAACCAGATCTGATTAAGGCATAGATGTAAATAACCACTGGATATCCTTTCACCATCAACTGTGCCTCTAATGGATGTTCCCCCAGTTTTGCTGTTGTCCCGTAGAGGTGAAAAACTTTGCCCCGGTAATGCAGGTATACCCCAAAAATGAAAAGAGGGGGGACTAATAGTGCGCCGTCACTAACCAATCCACGGACCGCACTGCAGGCAGCCACGGAGCGACAGGGTTCCAGCAAAGCGTTTTTGTTTCATCTCAAATGTAAGTGTATCTGGTCTTTTTCTGAATGAAAGCTAAAGGATAATGCACTATTAGTCCCCCCTCTTTTCATTTTTGGGGTATACCTGCATTACCGGGGCGAAGTTTTTCACCTCTACGGGACAACAGGAAGCCAAAACTGGGGGAACATCAATTAGAGACACAGTTGATGGTGAAAGGATATCCAGTGGTTATTTACATCTATGCCTTAAGCAGATCTGGTAAGAGTATTCACTCTTGACTGTTCACAAGGTGGGCAGAGCTGGTCTACCTTTATCACTGCACTTATGCTCGTTTGGGGATTTTATTGCACCTTATTTTCACCCGTCTGGTAAGGGGAACACCTGCACCTTTCAAAGCAAGCACCTTTTGCTGTTGAATTTACTTGCTGAAGTGGGATCCTTCATATAAGCACCGATGTGCTTTATTGCACTTTAGGACTTTATGAATTTTTTATGGACTGTTTGCGTTCAAGATCCCATCTATTTTATTTTATTTAAGTTATTTGATTTTTACACCTATTGTATGCACTGGTTTAAATTTAGCACACTTTATATTTATTAATTTGTACACATATTTATCCTAAAGGGTAATCAGATTTAGTTGCAGCTTATTTATTCCTATTTATTTATCAGCGCTCCCTTCACAATCAAAAAAAAAAATATATATATATATATATATAGTCAGGTTCTGGGCTACAACATTGAGAAGGAGATATTGCTCTTTTTTGCCTCTCTCCCTCTATTAATGTTATGCTGCGCCATCCTCCTCCGGCCAGCAAGGGTAGAGCGAAAGCCAAGCAAGCCCATAGACTTCTATGCAGAGCGATGAGAATACTGGGAGTTGTAGCTTGAGACAGCAGCAATATAAAGGCTACAGTATAGCGGTTACGCTACAGATCCTAATATGCACTGTGTATTATGTAGTAGTAGGAGATGATTTTTATTAAACTGCTTGTGAAAGTTCTTCCTGTTAGCACAGAAGGAGTTAGAGACAGGGAACACCTTTGTCTGGATATATGCTTGCCAGCGGGAGACCATACCAGGTGAGATCCGAGCATGAGTCTGGGAGTGAGGACACCTGGGGGTGGCGCAGCACCGCCAGGCATTTTTGTCTAGGGGTGAGAAGAGCAGAGATATATTTACCTAATCCACTGATCCCCCATGCGCTATTGGTCCTGTGAATGGACTGTTCCTGACATCATCACGCCTATAGACCGGCTCTGGGCATGGAGATGGCAGGAACATTCCACCGATGAATGTGGGGGAGTGCTGTTTTCCGAAGGATCGGGTAAGTATAGCTTTTCCTTGCTCCACTGGACAAAATGAGCAGTTACCCATGCAATGCGGGCACAATGGGGCATTGCATGGGAAAATAAACATTTTGCCTGGAGTTCTTCTTTAAATTACTGGGTAATTTCCCAGAAAGGGAATCCCCTCTGTTCAGAGGCCCTGTCCTGTGTGGAGTCACTGCCAACTTTAATGTCAAACCCACTCTTCCACTTAGTGAAGGTTCTGGTTCTCTTATTTACAAGTTTAGCACACTATCCAGTTTGGGGAGTGCTATTTCTAGCAACCCCCCCAAAGAGGGCTACACCTGCACAAAAACCTCTGATGCCACTTTATATTGGTGGACATGAGTAAAAGGAATTAATTTATTTTTTTTATAAATGTAGTGTTCCTGTACATAGAATACAGGAAAACTTGCTCATCCAGTTAGGCTGGGTTCTCACTTGATTGCAGACATTGTATGTGATTTGCACACAGTTTGTATAGCTTAAATCACATTGAATTCACACCAAAATGGTGCAGGACCCTTTTTTTTGGTCTGCACTAAAATCAGATCACATGGGTTTTCAGTGCCATGCAATTTGATTCTGTCCCATTCCACAGTTCGCACTGCATTCTGCAAACCAATTTGGGGGTGTCCTTACCTTTATACTCATACCAGCAGCGGTTTGCAGAGCGCAGTGTGAACTGCCTGGGATTCTGATGCTGTGGTTCCCGCATCGCATCAGTGTGAAAAACTGAGCAGACTTGTAGCAATGAAATAATTAACTTTTTGCATTTAGTCCTCTGTTCTAGTTGTTTATTTTGTTTCCAATTATTATATTGTTTTCCAAATTGTAACATTTATTTTCACCTAAAATGTACAATATAACTGGTTCTCATATAGACAGCTAGTAGTTTTCCTAATATTGCTATATTATTATATATCAGCAGATGGCAGTATTTACTAAAAGTTTTATAGATACATAGCTTGGAACTGTTAGTTTAGTACTTCTCTTCATCTACTCTGAACCTTAAGGGTGCATTCACATTTCTGAATGCACCCTGTCTGCAATCAGCTGCGAGAACCCCAATGGGGGTTCCTGCGATTAGCTGTGAGTAGACAGCCCCATTGAAAGCAATGAGAGTCTGCCATCTCTCGCAGCTAATTGTGCCCACTTACATGTAATTGTTCAAGCAGCAGTCATATGTGAGTGATCATCCCTGGGCGGGGCTGCTGTTAGAAATCATGGGGCCCCATACAGCCTACCTGACAGGCCCCCCACTAAATATAAGACAATACTTTGATTAAAATACACTAAAATCATTATTAGCGGACACATTCATAACAGAGAACCTTTGTGAATTAGCCCTTTTTATTTGTTTTTTACATTAAAAATAAAATTATATATATTTTTTTTTGTATAATCTTTATTTAAATTTTCAAAAAATAAACAAGAGAACACATAGAAATGCATGGGAGGTAAGACAACAAAGTAAATAAGGAGGCATTCTCTTCCAGAGTATCACGTAGTGCAACTTAACAGTTCGAGGCTACAGAGTCCAGAAGTCGAAAGGGCTTCATGTATGGCAACAAGTTAGTAAGGCCAAGGGCGAGGACCCTCCCAGGCAACATTTAAACACATCTCTATCATCATTATAAGTGCCATACACAACAAGGGTGGGTCAGGAAGAGACTGGAAGCCAAGGCCTGAGAGCAAAGGGAAGAGGAGAAAGAGGAGAACGTGAGGGGAGTGGGGGAGGAGAGCACAAAAGGAAAAGAATGGGGGGGAGGGGGCAGGGGGGAGCGGGGCAGAAAGTCAAAGAAGAAAGGCAGAGGGATGAGGGAAAAATGAGTCCAGAGGTCATGAGGCACTGTCATGATAAGAAAAAAAGAGGTAGAACAACAAGGCTGCAACATTTCATCCATGTCTAAGTCAAAAAGAGTCCGTGGCTAGAATCCATCATACAGTAGGGTCAGCGATCGGTGCGGGCACAGGGCCGCCCGCACCCGAGGCCGTATAGTTTATCCACACTGCCCATTTCGTGTAAAATTTGTCATAGCAGTCCTTACATCGGGCCATCCACTCCTCAGCCAGTCCAGAATCGCCAAGATCTGTGCCCTAATGTCCACCCAAAACAGCCGCAGGAGCGGGCACCCCCACCAGATATGGAGGAAGGTGCCCCTGTCTCCGCAGCCCCGCCAGCAGCGGTCCGAGGCACCAGGGAAGATCTGTGCGAGTCGGGAGGGCACCCTGTACCACCTCGTCAGTATCTTGTAACTGTTTTCCTGCATCTTAGTGTCCACCGTGCTAGAGTGGGTCAGTTGGTAAATATGGGTCAGCTTTTGTTCAGAAAAGGTGCACTGCAAGTCTCTCTCCCACTCTCTCACAAACAAGGGTCTGAGCTCCTGGTCCGAGGGGCTAAGAAGTTGGTACAGTAGCGTAATAGAATGCTGGATCGGGTCCCTGGAGATGCAAAGTTTCTCATAGGGGGACACCTGCGTCGGAGAACGGATGGTCTCCAACCTAGGAAGGAGGAAGTGGGTCAGCTGGCGGTAACGCCACACGTCCATTGGAAACCTCCCATAACGCTCCCTGAGCTCCGAGAGTTGCAGCACCCTCCCCTCCTGTACGAAGCGTCCGCAGCGTGTCTCCCCACCGTTCGCCCACGTCCCGAAGAAGGAAACATCCTCCCCTGGGAGGAACCACGGGAAGCCCCCGAGAGGCGCCAGTGGGGAGATCGCTGCCGACAGCTGTAATTTGGCATTGACGTCGTCCCAGACCCGCAAGGTGTGGGTCGTGGACGGGGAGACCCATGAGGAGAGGCCTCTGTGCTCCCTGGGGAGCCACGGAGCATGGGCTAGGTTTCTGCCCGCCATATATTTTTCCATAGGGACCCAGAGCTTATCCCGGGCATGGTGATGCCAATCCAGGACGCGCTGCAAAGCTTGTGTCCTGCAAATCACGGGTATCCCCAGTCCCCCCGTTCATTTAGAACGCTGCATAAGGGGAAAGGCCAGGCGGGGGTGCTTACCATTCCATACAAAATGGATAAATAGGCTGTTGAGGCTCAAGAAGTAAGACCTGGGTAAACGCACAGGCAGCATCTGCAGGTAGAACAAGATCCACGGCAGGATGTTCATTTTGAGCACGTTCACCCTCCCAATCCATGTCAGCGTCAATTTGGACCAGTCCGTCAGGTCTCTGCGAATTGCGTTCAGCAGGGGTATATAATTGAGTCCGAACACGTCCACGGAGCAGTCGGGGAGGTAGGCGGCTCCCAGGTATTTAAGCCTGGAGTGGCACCAGGTAAACGGTAGGGATGATTGCAAGGTCGTGGCCATGTCCGGAGGGATAGAGAGGGGCAGGATCTCTGACTTGTCAAAGTTCATTTTGAAGTTGGAAAGCGTATGGAAGGACCGGAGCTCGGACATGAGCACAGGGAGCGACGTCTGAGGTCTAGTGACATAGAAAAGGACATCGTCCGCGTAGGCAGACAGTTTGTGCTCCGTGGGGCCCACCATACCCCCCCCAATATCCGGGTTCGCCCTGACTCTAGCCAAGAACGGCTCCAGGGTCAGGGCGAAAAGTAGCGGCGAGAGGGGGCAGCCCTGTCGCGTCCCATTGCGGATCGGGAAGGGCTGGGAAAGAAAGCCCCCAGCCTTCACCCTGGCTTCAGGAGAGGCGTAAAGCGCAGCCACCCAACCTGTCATCCGGGGGCCCAGGCCTAGGTGTTCCAAGACCAGGCGCATGTAAAGCCAATCCACCCTGTCAAATGCCTTTTCAGCGTCCGTGGACAGCAAGATGTATAATTTGGAGCACTCTGTTGACGTTATCTCGAGCTTCCCGGCCCGCTATGAACCCAGTCTGGTCAGGGTGTACAACCGAGGGCAGTAATGGCTTCAGTCGGTCTGCCAAGATCCTAGCCAGGATCTTGACGTCCGTGTTAATTAACGAAATCGGTCGGTAGCTGCTAGGTAGCGTGGGGTCACGGCCGTCCTTAGGGAGAATGGTAATGTGAGCGAGAAGGGCTTCTCTGGTGGTCGGGGGCCCAAGGCCAGTGCGTTAAAGTACTTGCACATCGGTGACAGCAGAGAGGATTGGAACTTTAGGTAATATGCGTTCGTGTACCCATCAGGGCCCGGGCTCTTGCCCTTCGGCAGAGCCTTAAGGACGGGTTCTAGTTCCCTTTCCGTGACGGGTCGCTCGAGGGCCTTCACCGAGCGGGAGGTCAGATGGGGGATGTCAGCCTCCTCCAGATATTGTTTAATCCGGTCACTCTTAGCCGCCGTTGCGTTATCCGATAGGGGGGGGGAAGGTTATACAACTGAGAGTAATATTCCCGGAAAGCATCCGCGATCCGGGAAGGGATCTGCGTTACCGGGCCCTGAGGGGTCTGAAGCTTGGGGATACGAGTCGAGGCACGTTGCTTATGCAGGGCCCTGGCCAGCAGGCGACCGCATTTGTTGCCGAACTCATAGAATTTGTGTGACATGTACCGCAGTCTGCTACGTATCTGAGCCTCCAGGAGAGCAGACAGCTCCTCCCGCAGGCCCTGCAGCTTTTGGAGGGTCTCCGTCGTCCGCGAACGTTTGTGCGACAGTTCAGTATCTTGAATTTGCGTGAGGAGCCTGTTAAGGTCAGCCAAGCGGGCCTTCCTCAGTCGTGCTCCCTGTGAAATCAGCTCGCCGCGGACGACCGCCTTGTGTCCCTCCCAAATCGCCGTCGGGATAACGTCCGCACTGTCGTTCTTGCGAAAATAATTAGAAATCGTGTCAGTCACGGTAGAGGTCACCACAGCATCGTCCAGCAGGTTCTCGTTCAGTCGCCATGTCCATTCCCTGTCCCCGTGGTGGGCAAAGTCCATCTGCACCGTCACTGGAGCATGATCTGAGAGAGTGCGGACGAAGATGTCCGCACCCGCCAGAGAGTCCAGGCATGACTGGTCAATGAGGAGCATGTCAATGCGTGAATAGGAGTCGTGAGTCGCCGAGTAGTAGCTATAGTCTCGTAGCGAGGGATGGAGGAGCCGCCAACAGTCCACCAGGCCATGCGACTGTAGCAAAAGGAGGAGTCGGCGGTGTGCCGCGAACGAGTGTGCTGAGCGCCCAGAGGACGTGTCAGTGCGAGGGTCCAAACAAAAGTTGAAATCCCCCCCAAGGATCAGCTGGACCTCCCTGAACGTGGCCAAAGCGTCCAGGGTGGACTCGAGGAAGGTCAGCTGACCCAAGTTCGGGGCATAGATGGAGGCCAGAGTCAATGGGCGGCCAAACAGCGTCCCCTTAAAAAAGATATATCTTCCCTGTGTGTCGGAGAGGGTATCAGTCAGCACAAACGGAAAGTCCCTGTGAAGTGCAATAGCGACTCCTCCGGACTTTGGTCGCGGAGAGTGACTGTGGAACCACTGACTATATAAGTGAGTGGGCAACCTGGGCATGGATTGGGGGGAGAAATGTGTCTCCTGCAAGAAAACTACCTGCGCTCCCAGCCTACGCAACTCAAGCCACAACTTACCTCGTTTAAATTGAGAGCTCAGGCCGCAAACGTTATAAGTAAGGATCTTCAAAGGAGCCATTCATGAGGTGTCAGATCCAAGGACCCGTGAACCCAGGGCAGGAGTGAGAGAGAGACCCAGCCACACCAACGGTTGTCCGACAGCATGCCCTGTAAGGTAGAAAGCAATAGCACATGACTCACAGACTCAGAAATGAAAATGGGGGAGGGGTGGGGGAAGGGCATGAACATGAACAAGACAACAAAATACATCCAGCGCTGGAGGGGAGGGGCCCCCGCAGTTCGGGGGGGCACCCATCCCTCCAGATAAGCTCCCCGGCTGACCGGGAGGAAAGCCCTGGCCCCCCCACCCACAACGGGTGCGGAGGACGGGGCCCCATTCGTCGACGGCCAAGGTCCCGCAAAAACGGGGTCAAACATGCACTCCCTTGAGTGCCAAGGCACAATAAAAACATGTGCATAGAAGGGGGGGAAACTGGTAGGGCAGGAGGAGTGAAGGCACTCCGCCATAGTCTTTCAAGTATACCGGAACCCAGTCCATGAGTCCCGACAGGAGCTAAACCAACAAAATAGAACAACGGGCAGCAGAAAAAATGGAAAACCCTGTAACAAGTAACAGGCTGCAGGTAGAGAGGGGAACTTCCTCCCTCTCAGTCCCAAGAGACCCGGCGGCACAATCCCCAGGCCTGCGGGCCCACCGGGAACAGCATTCCAAAAAAAAAAAAAGGGGGGGGGGTCAGAGTTCACCTTGAGGTCCCGCTAACATGGCGGGCTGCAGGATTCCAGGAACGTCCAGAAGAGGGTAGGATCTCCATACTAGCCAGTCCTCAGGGGTCTGAGCGGGAGGGCCTGTTGCGGGAGCGATTGCGGTTGCGGCCGCGCCGGCGCGCCGAGCGCCATGGTGGCGTGCGGGCCAGTAAAGGCAGGTCCAGAGAGGTGCGCCAATCCGGGATGTCGACAGGCGGAAGATCCAGTTGGGATAGAAAGTGCGGAAAGTCGTCCCTGTTCCTCAGGACATGTTGTTTACCGTTCTTGGTAACTGAGAGGCTGAAGGGGAAGCCCCAACGATAGGTCAGGTCAGCGTCTCTAATAGTTTCCAAAAGAGGTTTCAAGACCCTGCGTTGCATCAGGGTGCGGCGGGAAATGTTCGGATACAGAGACAGCTGTGCCCCATCAAAGTCAATGACAGAAACCCCACGCATGTGGTACATTATGCGGTCTTTCACTGTGTACTTGTGGAGTTTACAGATAATGTCCCGGGGTTTATCAGGATCATCAGAGGGGGGGCGCAGCGCCCTATGTGCTCTGTCGATTTCAATGTGATCCGGAGCATCATGGCCCAGGATCTGTTTGAAGACTCCCTGAACAGTGGGGACAATATCCCTTGCCGCAGTAGCCTCAGGCAGGCCTCTGATACGGATGTTCCCCCTGCGGCTCCGGTTCTCCATATCGTCCAGCTGGTCCAGTAAAGTGTCAAGGCGCCTGTCTTGCAGCGCACAGCGGTCCGAGAGCGCCGGTACCACTGACAGTATGTCCTCCACCTTGGTCTCCACCGACTCCACCCTGTGGCCCAGGTGGACAGTGTCCGCCTTCACCGCATCGATCTCCTGGCGGAGGGCCCTCTCAACCCTGTCGGCCAGTCTGTCCAAGTCCGCAGCCATGGGGAGAGACAGGATGTGTGCACGCAGGTCTGCAACGTCCGCCAGGGCCGCTGCGGCAGCGGGTTCCGTCCGACCCGAGGCAGAGCTCGTGGACGCCGGGGACGGTGGCGCCGTGGGGTCCAGGCGTGGCGTGGGGATGGGATGGGAGAGAGAGCACTCACTGCAGACATCAGAGGGGCGGCCGCCATCTTGGGAGCAGCAGGCGTAGTAGGCCCAGACTGGCTGCTGGGACTGTCTCCACTTCGGGGGCATCCCGTGGGAAGCAGAACGGGGCCTCCGGGGTCGGTATGAAGGTTAGTTATGGGCGAAGTGCCGGGAGCTCTCCTTCAGAGCGTCCTCACGCCGCCATGCCGAGACCATGCCCCCCATTATATATTTTTTTAAAGTGCTTACAACTATTTTATTTTTCAATTCTTTTAAATTATTTATTACAATATTTAATTATTATTTTTTTTTACAATTCTTATTTTTTTACAGGACAGGGAAGCATGCAGCGCTGCAGGAGGGGGGGGGGCACAGTGAAAATCAGTCACATGGGGAGGGGGGATCAAAAACCGGCAGAATAGAGGGGGATCGGTGTCGGAGAAGCAATTACAGGAACGATGCCCTGTGTCTATGTCTCTCCCTGCAGCAGTGCAGCAGCTGAAAGCTGCCAGAGGGGGGGGACTGCCTTTTAACTGCTGCAGGGAGCCACACAGGGCTTCCTTCTGTAATTGATCGACCACACTAATTCCCAGCACTGTTCGGACCCCCCTGTGTGACCGGTCCCCCTACAGGAGGACTGGTGGTCCCCCCCTATCAGCGGCCCTGTCCCTGGGTGCAGGGTTCTCTCAGCTGATCACAGTACACTTACCTAAATACCCCTTCCCTAAACAAATACCTAAACACTCACCTAAATACCCCTTCCCTAAACACTTACCTAAACACCTCCTTCCCTAAACACTCACCTAAACACCCCCTTCCCTAAACACTCACCTAAATACCCCTTCCCTAAACACTTACCTAAACACCTCCTTCCCTAAACACTCACCTAAACACCTCCTTCCCTAAACACTCACCTGAACACCCCCTTCCCTAAACACTCACCTAAATACCCCTTCCCTAAATACTTGCCTAAACACCCCCTTCCCTAAATACTCACCTAAATACCCCTTCCCTAAACAAATACCTAAACACCCTGTTCCCTAAACACTTACCTAAATACCCCTGCCCTAAACACTTACCTAAACACCCCTTCCCTAAATACTTACCTAAACACCCCCTTCCATAAACACTCACCTAAATACCCCTTCCCTAAACACTCACCTAAATACCCCTTCCCTAAACAAATACCTAAAACACCCTGTTCCCTAAACACTTACCTAAACACCCCCTTCCCTAAACCCTCACCTGAACACCCCCTTCCCTAAACACTCACCTGAACACCCCCTTCCCTAAACACTTACCTAAACACCCCCTTCCCTAAACACTCACCTAAACACACCCTTCCCTAAACACTTACCTAAATACCCCCTTCCCTAAACACTTACCTAAACACCTCCTTCCCTAAACACTCACCTGAACACCCCCTTCCCTAAACACTTACCTAAACACCTCCTTCCCTAAACACTCACCTAAATACCCCCTTCCCTAAACACTCACCTAAACACCCCCTTCCCTAAACACTTACCTAAACACCCCCTTCCCTAAACACTCACCTAAACACCCCCTTCCCTAAACACTCACCTAAACACCCCCTTCCCTAAACACTTACCTAAACACCCCCTTCCCTAAACACTCACCTAAATACCCCCTTTCCTAAACACTCACCTAAACACCCCCTTCCCTAAACACTTACCTAAACACCCCCTTCCCTAAACACTTACCTAAACACCCCCTTCCCTAAACACTCACCTAAACACCCCCTTCCCTAAACACTTACCTAAACACCCCCTTCCCTAAACACTTACCTAAATACCCCTTCCCTAAACACTTACCTTAATACCCCCTCCCCTAAACACTCACCTATACACCCCCTTCCCTAAACACTTACCTGAGTCTCCTCCCAATACAGTGCTGTGCCCGTCCGCAGTAGAGCTGATCTCTCTTCCTCTTATCAGAGGAAAGGCTGAGGGCAGCGGGAGCCATTGGTCCCTGATGCTGTCAATCAAATCCAGTGGGGGGGGGTGCAAGGGAAAGGGCCAAGCTGTTCTATGTGTGTTTATGGATGCACACAGCACAGCTCAGGAGCACACCTGCACATCTGCCCCCATAGGACACAGCTTTCTTTGGGGGAATACTGAGAAGAGGAGGAGTGGTTAGCACTGGCAGGGGAATTTCACAAGAGGAGTTAAAGGGCTGCTCTGTGCAATATCCTTGCAAAAGTTTGTAAATATATGTAATATCCTCACATATATCCTCTGTGCAATATGTGAGCAGCCGCCGTAGTTATACTGTAACAGGTCAGCTCTGTTATGCGAAACGACGTAGATGTACGTCGTTTCGTGTAGCAGTTAGTGGGGGCGCGCGCACATGCCCATTGGCTAGAGGGGGAGTAAATCAGCGGGTCCGGTGGACGCGATGTCTGACAGGCATCCGCGGTCGCTCCCCATGGAGACAGAACGGCGGTTTGCCGATGTAAACACGGCAGACCACTGTTCTGTCAGTGATGAACACAGGGATTCTGTGTTCCTCCTATTTAGGAACACAGGTTTCTGTGTTCATCCAGTGAATACAACCCCCACACAGTTAGAAAGTGCCCCCTAGGGACACAGTTAACTCTTTGATCGCCCCTGGTGTTAACCCCTTCTCTGCCAGTGTCATTAGTACAGTAACAGTGCATATTTTTAGCACTGATTACTGTAGTATTGTCACTGGTACCCCCAAAAGTGTCAGGTGC
The DNA here is from genome assembly GCF_965119305.1 of Pelophylax lessonae. Taxonomy (NCBI): domain Eukaryota; kingdom Metazoa; phylum Chordata; class Amphibia; order Anura; family Ranidae; genus Pelophylax; species Pelophylax lessonae. Next base: position 388,961,245 of record NC_138770.1, read on the forward strand.
CCGATCTGTCTGCCGCAATGTCGCAGTCCCGCTAAAAATCGCTGAGCGCCATTGCTAGTAAAAAATAAAAAAAAATAAAAAAGACATAACTCTTCCCCCTAGTTTGTAGATGTGATAACTTTTGCACAAACAAATCAATATACACTTATTAGGATTTTTTTTACCAAAAATATGTAGCAGAATACATATTGGCCTAAAATGATGAAAACATTTTGTTTTTTTATTTTTATTGGGAATGTTTTATAGCAGAAATTTTTTTTTTTTTGGGGGGGGGGGGGTGTCAGAATTGTCACTCTTTTTTTGGTTATAACGCAAAAAATAAAAATCGCAGAGGTGATTAAATACAAGCAAAAGAAAGCTCTATGTGTGGAAAAAGGACATCAATTTTATTTGGGTACAGTTTTGCACGACCGCGCAATTGTCAGTTAAAATAACGCAATGTCATATCGCTAAAAATGGCCTGGTCATTAAGGGGGTAAAGCCTTTCCCGCCCTTAAGTGGCTAATATCACTTTAAGTATCAAATGTCAAATACATTATTTATATGTTATTTTAGCAGCTTTAGAGAGATGGAATAAAAAAAGATAACAAAGTGTGACCTTCATGGAGAAAACTATGCTGACAAACCCATGCTTGGATATTTTAAAGTGGAACTAAAGTCTAAAAAGAAAAAACTGTGAGCAGGCAGGCTCCTTATTGCACAGTAGACATGCAATGTCTCTTCTGCAATCAATACACCTACCTGCCTTGCAGTCTTCTGGGGAATGTAAACTCAGTTGCGCATGCGCAGCTCAGTTCATATTCCGGCAAAGTGCTTGTGTGTTGGGATGTCTGCACTCCTGTGGATGCATGGGAGATGACATCTTCCTGCACTGCCCAATCGAGATAGCTGAAGATGGGCACCTGGAGAAGGCAGCGGAGAAGATGCCGGCACTGGTAAGGGACCTTGTGGGAGCAGAAGTAAATAATCTTGAAGTGGAACCAAACCCATCGATTTAACTAACAGATTTAACTGTTTTCAAAAACCGTTATATTCCAGACATGCCATAAATGATAACTATTGCATTTGCTTGTGCTCTCCTTTGAACTGTCAAACCAGCAAACGGCTGGTGTCATAACTGATCGATCATGTGTGCAGCCAAATGGTAACTGCAGATCACACAAAGGCTAAGATGCATCCTTGGCTGTAAAGTATAGGAGGGTTTAGTTCCACTTTAAAGTATGAGATTGTTGCCTTAGCTGGCTGAAACTGGCAACTGTCATTTTGGGGCTAATTTACTAAAGCTAGAGAGGGCAAAATTATTCACAATTCTGCAGAGAAATCAATCAGCTTCCAGGTTTTATTGCTAAAATTTAATCAAACAACCTGAGGTTGGAAGCAAATTGGTTTTTGTGCAGAATTGTGACTAATTTCGCCCTCTCTAGCTTTAGTAAATAAACTCGATTATGTCCAGAAAAATATCTGTTCACTGAAGGGTAGTCTGTCCCTGGGACTCCTTCTACAGCTTACATCTCAGCAATGTGTCTGTGCTCCAGTCCTTGTCTCTGAGTTTAGCTTGTGTTCTAATTGTGGTATTTCATGCAGTGTCTTCTGTTTCTGCAGTTCTTCTAATCAGTGCTTCTGTACTTTCAGAAGAGCTCCTTCATTCTTATCCGTTTGCATTGATGTGCACATTAGCATACATTATAATGAACTTTGTTGGGCTTCTAACGTAGCTCTGACACAGCCTGGAGATATGTTTTGGGTCATTATCTTTCTGCCTTTTTTGTAAAGCTGAAGTTAAAGAGAGGATGGCTTCTACAAATGGATAATGATCCTAAACACACCTCGAAATCCACAGGGGATTACATCAAGAGGCGTAAACTGAAGGTTTTGCCATGGCCTTCACAATCTCCTGACCTCAACATAATTGAAAATCTATGGGTAGACCTTAAAAGAGCAGTGCGTGACAGACAGACCAGAAATCCCAAAGAACTGGAAGACTTTTGTAAGGAAGAATGGGCAAAGATACCTCAAAGAAGAATTGAAAGACTCTTGGCTGGCTACAAAAAGCATTTACAAGCTGTGATACTTGCCAAAGGGGGCAGTACAAGATATTAACTCTGCAGGGTGCCCAGACTTTTGCAGACACCATTTTTTTGTTTTCTGTTATTTTGAAAGTGTAAATGATGGAAATAAAATTTAACTTTTGTTGACATATTATAAGAATGTCTAATCTGTAATTTGATGCCTTTTGGAGATTTTTCCATCTTTCCTTGGCTTCTTTATGCACATTAATACACATTTGTACGTGGGGTGCCCAAACTTTCGATCCCCACTGTATAGGAAGATTGCCAAGACACTGAAACTGAGTTGCAGCACTGTGTCCAAGACCATACAGTGGTTTAACAGGACAGGTTTGACTCAGAACAGGCCTGCACGTGCTAAGCGTCATATCCATAGGTTGTCTTTGGAAAATAGACGTACAGTATGAGTGCTGCCAGCATTTCTGCAGAGGTTGAAGAGGTGGGGGATCAGCCTGTCAGTGCTCAGACCATACGCCGCACACTGCATCAAATTGGTCTGCATGACTGTCTTCCCAGAAGGAAGCCTCTTCTAAAGATGATGCACAAGAAAGCCTGCAAACAGTTTGTTAAAGACAAGCAGACTAAGGACGTGGATTACTGGAACCATGTTCTGTGGTCTGATGAGACCAAGATAAACTTATTTGGTTCAGATGGTTTCAAGCGTGTGTGGCGGCAAAAAGGTGAGGAGTGCAAAGACAAGTGTGTCTTGCCTATAGTCAAGCATGGTGGTGGGAGTATCATGGTCTGGAGCTGCATGAGTGCTGCTGGCACTGGGGAACTACAGTTCATTGAGGGAACCATGAATGCCAACATAAACTGAAGCAGAGCACGATCCCCTCCCTTCAGGGACTGGGCCTCAGGGCAGTATTTCAACATGATAACAACCCCAAACACACCTCCGAGATGACCACTGCCTTGCTAAAGAAGTTGAAGGTAAAGGTGATGGACTGGCCAAGCATGTCTCCAGACCTAAAGCCTATTGAGCATTTGTAGGGCATTTTCAAATGGAAGTTGGAGGAGCGCAAGGTCTCTAACATCCACCAGCTCCGTGATGTCATCATGTAGGAGTGGAAGAGGACTCCAGTGCCAACCTGTAAAGTTCTGGTCAACTCCATGCCCAAAGGGTTAAGGCAGTGCTGGAAAATAATGATGGCTACACATAATATTGACACTTTAGGCCCAATTTGGACATTTTCACTTAGGAGGTGTACTCACGTTTGTTGCCAGCGGTTCAGACATTAATGGCTGTGTGTTGAGTTATTTTGAGGGGACAGCAAAATTACACTGTTATACAAACTGTACACTCACTACTTTACATTGTAGCAAAGTTTCATTTCTTCAGTGTTGTCACATGAAAATATATAATAAAATATTTACAAATATGTGTACTGACTTTTGTGAGATACTGTATATAAAACACTCAAATATAGTGAACTATAATCAAATGTTTGCAGATTATCACTGATTATGACCGCTCAATTGTCATTCAATGTGTGACAACGCTGAAATCTGAAAAGTGGCCTAGGCAGGAAGGGGGTAAAAGTGTCCGGTATTGAAGTAGTTAACTAACTGTTGGCATAAACATATAAAAACCTAAATGCCCTATTTACTTACCTGAAGCCACTGTCACATGACACTGCTGCCCTTGTTCCGTGAAAAAACCATACCCGTGAGAAAACCATACCCTCGTCACTTCCGGAGGGTATGGATTTCTCACGGCAGTGTGTTTAACGTTATACTTGCCGCCGTTACATTAAAACAGCTCCTCTGCACTATGAGTGATCTCCGCTCCTCTCCCTGTCACTTCCCTGATCTGGGGTAATAAATATAAAAGCGGATCACGGAGCCGACATTTACATCTCATACACCCGCCGCCGCTTTCATATTTATTAGCCCACATCAGGAAAGTTACAAGGATAGGAGCGGAGATGTCTCATAGTGCAGCCGCGCTGTTTTATGTAACCGCCGCAAGTTTAACATTACTTTCACTACCGTAATTATTTCATACCTTCTGAGCATGCGCACTTGTCATCTTCTCTGCCCTTCCATGATGTTTCCGGCTCTCTGAGCATGCGCACTCCTTCGCTGCTCAGCTGTTTCTCACAGGAAGTGACGAGGGTATGGTTTCTTCACGGGGTATGGTTTTTTAACGTTACACCCTCATCACTTTTCTTCTATTTCTTTTCTGTGGTCCTAATTTAGGTGTCCACATCACAACCTGCATGCTGTGGGCACTTCCTGATGGTGGAGACAACACTTCCAGCAGACAGATCCTCTCTCATAGGCTCCAGAGGCAGGAGAACTCATGGAAGCGGTGATCGGACCAGTGCCCAAGAAGATAACAAGCAGAGAAAAATGTCCAGTCACCAGGGCAGGAAATTAACTTGGGAAAAGGAGGAAAGTGTGACTTTGAGCCATTACACTATGGGAAGAGGTATGTTGATGAAAGGCTGACAGGTAAGGTAATGATGTACAATGCACCACTTAAATTAAATTTTGCCTGGCGTTGGGCTTTAACAAATCTTCGTTTTTTTGTACCTAAAACATTTTTTTTCTAACCTTGAGCCTGTGCTTTGTCCATATTGTCCACTTTTACTTGCAGGGACATTGTCAAATGTTGCCCCATACCCTGTAAGGTATTCCTTAGAAGGTCTGACAACACAACAGGCTAGTCAAAGGTAAGTACTGGTAGGTCCATACAGAAAATCTTTACTTATACCTAGTACAGGCGGTCCCCGGGTTACAAACTTCCGACTTACAAATGACTCCTACTTACAAATGGAGAGAGGCAACAGGAAGTGAGAGGAAATCTACCCCTAGGAAGGGAAATTCACTCCTTTAAGAGTTCCCATGGGAAAATATGCCTCCACTGAAGCTATATCACTAATCCTTGTTTCCACAACAACCCAAAATTTACAAAATTCAGTTGTCATAAGGACAGAAAGTGATATAAAATCTTCTTAACAGGGGTACAGACAGCAAAACAAATGGTACAGGGGTGTTAACCCTTCTCTATGCTATCCAAAAAACTTATAAAACAAGTGATGTGCTGTTCTCCTCAGTTATTTGCACATTGCATTATTTATCTTTGTTTCTCCATGTTGTTCCTATGCATTGTTGTATTGCTGCCATCTGCTGGCCAGAATTTGCATGCCACACGCTTTTGTTCTTTGTTCTTGGTAAGTAAAGTTTATTGTATAATGGGCGTGTTTTTTTCACACTGTGTGTCTCACCACACGCAGCAGCCATTTTTCAGTTTCCTCAAGGCTGTGTGACTGAAAACTCCACATTTTGGGCTCGTGAAGGCATCAGTTTTTGACCAGCAGTTAGCCTCAGGATAGACACCAACAGGACAGTATTGATACCACTACTACAGAACAGTATTGTATCACCGTCTATTGCTGTATTTGGACTGAATAAACCCCACGTTTGATTTCATCTTCATGCCTAAGTCAGGATTCATCTAACCTGAGCATCTGCCGGTCCGGTCTGCCCCACTGCTTGGATACGAAGGTAAGAAGTCACACAGCTATTATCAGTTATACCTTCAATCGCCTTCATGTGGGGACAGAACAGTCAAAAACTGCCTTAATGTCCACACCCCAGCCACAGATTCCCTCAGAGTCCAGTACCACACTCAGGAATCTCCCTTGCAATAGGCCCACATGCAGCAAATCTGCCCGGCTACAGTGCATGTTCCACAAGTCTTTGCTCGCATAGCAGAAGAATTGTTAACGCACGCGGGGTCCCTCTCCAACCAAACCCCGCAAATCACTCAAAACACCTTAGGAACCTTGCCAGAGTGACCCAGCGCAGTCGCACTGCAATTTTCAGCCCCCGATTCAAAAGTTTATTTTCTTAAAGAGACAGCAAAGGACCTCACACAGCTCTCCAGTGATGAAACAAAGCTAATGCAGCCTGATACTGATCATTATGAAGAACAGGAAGCAGAACCCACACTTCCAGCAGACCAAGTTGTGCGACCAAGACGCTCCCTCAAACCGACACTAAAGGTCAGGGAAAACTATCAAACCACAAAAGACGAGCTATGCGATAACCTGGAAGTGCTATGGGAACGAGTTTCCTCCCTCATGTCAGGACTTAAATCCTTTGGTGATGTCACAAGCTTACAAGTCGCCATCAGGCAGCTGAACACAGCTCATGAAAGATACAAGAGACTGTCCGCAAGGTATATAACCTTTCTAAAAAAATGCTAATAATGATGAAGCCCTTTCAGAACTGAGCAAGGCAGAATCAATAGACAGACAAAGAGACACCATGGTGCTGCGTGCTAAAGATAAAGCAGAACTCCGTATCTCCCATTTGCAAGAAACTAGATAACACAGATCAAATTAATCTAAACATTCCTCTCGGTCATACAGATCATCGTGCTCAAGAAGCTCAACCCTAAGCGACAGATTACTAGAGGCCCGCATAAATGCAGAGCAATCCAAAGCAAGACGTTCCTTCACTGAAAAAGAAGCTCTTGCAAGAGCAGAGGCCAAGAGGGCTGAAGCAGAGGCCGATGCCAAGAAGGCTGAAGCAGAGGCCAATGCCAAGAAGGCTGAAGCAGAGGCAGATGCCAAGAGGGTAGAAGCGGAGGCTCGAATAAAGATTCTTGAATCAGAGATGGAAGAGGAAATTGCATTAGCTAAAGTAAGACTACTTGAGCAAGCATTGAGCCAAGGTCTTGATCCAGTCTGCTCGCCACCACAGGAAATAGAAGATCCAGCTGATCGCACCAGCGACTATGTACTGGAACAGTTATCTGCACCACCCCCAGTATGCAGTACCGTCCAAGCCGACAACACCGAAACCTCCAAGTCAACTCCACCTACAGTGCCAGTGCCACTCACAGCGCCCAAGCAACCTGATGGCATTCACCCAGATGTGCCTTCTCAAGGACAGTTATTACAGCAAAAAGGCTATCAGGCGTTTCCTAGCCTACCCCCACAGCTCAAGCAGCAGTCATCACAATCTACAAAGGCTAGATCACAGCTCAACCCTGCAGCAACATCATTCTACCCGGAAGCATCTCACCCTTTCACGCTGCGCAGCCTACATTCATTCTACCCGGCGGCATCACAAGTTGTCGTGGCACCAAGCAGTGAGAAATCAGATATGTCTGAGTTTGCCAGGTTTATGGTGAGCAGAAAGCTAATTAATACAAGTCTCTCAAAATTTGATGACCGTGCAGAGAGCTATAGAGCTTGGAAGGCAACCTTCAAGGCCGCCATTGTCAACACTACAGCTTCAGCGACACCATCATCAAGGTATGAAAGTGTCATGCATAAACACAGAGACTTTAAGAGCAGCGTGAGTGTTAGAAAGACTAACCTACCGTCTTCTGCCGCACCCACGGGTAAACAGTACAATACCTCATCAGGAGACAAATCCTTCAATCGTGAATGTCCCATTCATAAAAAAACACACTCACTGAACAAATGCAGAGGGTTTAGATCCAAAACCATACAGGAGAGCAAGAAAGTCCTCAGCGAGCTTGGGGTATGTTTCAGATGCTGCGCTTCATTGGAGCACATGGCTAAGGACTGTAAATCCATCATCAAGTGTGAGGAGTGTCATAGTGAAAGACATGCCTCGGCTATGCACCCAGTTCCACTCCTCAGAGACTCACCAGCTGCTGTCACCACCAGTCCTGCTCCAAGTCATGGCGGGGAGCCCCAGAACCACGCTAACACAGCCGCCGCTGTTTCCTGCTCATGTTTGGAAGTATGTGGTGAGGGCCGGAGTGAAAAATGTTGTGCCCGGATATGCCTAATCAAGGTCTATCCAGAGGGACTACCAGAAAAGGCAATAAAAATGTATGCCATCATCGATGACCAAAGCAACCGGTCCCTAGCGGGACCTAAATTCTTTGAAGCCTTTGGGATAAAGGGACCATCAGAACCCTACATCTTAAACACCTGCTCAGGCCGCATAGAGACTAGCGGCAGGAGGGCGCAAGGATTCATTGCTTCTCCCATCAGAGGGAATACAGGAATACCCCTACCAACGCTGATTGAATGCGATCAAATACACAACCATAGGGATGAGATTCCTACCCCAGAAGCTGCATTTCACCAACCCCACCTAAGGCACCTAGCCAACGTTATTCCACCTATGGACAACAATGCCGAGATTCTACTCCTGCTTGGCAGAGACAATCTAAGGGTGCACAAGGTGCGTCAACAATGTAATGGTCCTGACTACGCACCATATGCCCAGAGGCTGGACTTGGGATGGGTAGTCATAGGAAATGTATGCTTGGATCAACCAAGAATTGACTCCTTTAAAACGTACGTGCGTGCAGATGGACAACTTGCATTAAGCCGTGTCCTCATCACTATGAAGTGAAGGAGAAGTCTCCAGAACTCGTACAACCACCTGACATCATTTCTCCCCTCTTTGCTGACAATTTGGGGAGATCAGTCTTTCACACAACCAAGGATGAGGATAAAGTAGCCTTATCAGTAGAGGACAGTGAGTTCTTTAAAGACGAAACCGATCACTGGGTTTCTCCATTACCCTTCCGAACCACCAGGGTAAGGCTCCCGGACAATCGAGAGCAAGCGATATCCAGATTTAAATCTCTTCAGCGTACCATGAACAGCAAGCCTGAGACGAGAGAACACATTGTCGCCTTTATGGATAAAATATTCCGTACCAATCCAGCAGATCACGCCACTAGGCCTATGTCTATAGGTTCTTTTACTAACTCTTCTTGGCTTACAGGTCCAGAGTTTCTGCTAGGACGGGCAGACGAATGTGTACAGGAAGTTTTCAGCATCCAGGATCCGGATAATGATCCAGAAATCCATGCTGACGTTAGTGCATTAGTCACTGAAACAAGACAGACCTCCAGCCTTGACTGTCATCGCTTCAAACATTTCTCCAGTTGGACAAGACTCGTCAGAACCATTGCAAGGTTAGTGCACATCACTAGATGTTATCAAAATACTCAGGAAGATAAAGATTGTCATGGTTGGCATGTCTGCCATAAACCCTTCTCTGCTGAGGACATTTCTCATAGCGAGTCTCTCATAATACGTCATGTCCAGCAGGGAGAATTTAACGTAGAATGGAAGTGCTTGAACAACAGACAGCAGATTCCTATAAAAAGTCCTCTTGCTAACTTAAATCCAATTATGGACAGTTTTGGCCTGCTTAGAGTTGGTGGTCGTTAGAATCAAGCCCACCTAGGAATTGCGGAACAAAATCCTGTCATTATTCCCAGCAAACGTCATATCACTACCTTGCTGATCCGACACTACCACAAAAGAGCTGAACACCAGGGCAGACAAATCACTGAGGGCAAGTTAAGGTCTGCAGGTCTTTGGATTATAGGTATGAAGAGATGTGTAGCCCAACTACTGCATGACTGTGTGCACTGTCGTAAAGCAAGAGGAAAACAGCTACACCAACAAATGGCCGACTTGCCTGCGGAGAGACTATGTACAGAACCGCCCTTCACCTACACTGGTCTGGATGTCTTTGGACCATGGATGGTGTCCGCACGTAGAACCCGTGGCGGTCATGCAAACAGTAAACGTTGGGCTGTGCTATTTACTTGCATGAGTGTGAGAGCCGTTCACATAGAGGTGATAGAATCTATGGACACATCCAGCCTCATTAATGCCTTAAGACGGTTCTTTGCAATCAGGGGACCAGTGAAACAGTTGAGGTCAGACCAAGGAAGTAACTTCATTGGAGCCTGTAGAGAACTGAACAACACTAAGCCTATTCAAGACCAGTTGGCGGAGAAAGCTTGCACCTGGATTTTTAATCCTCCGCATAGTTCCCATATGGGGGGCTCCTGGGAGAGAATGATCGGGATCTCACGCAACATTTTAAATTCTATGTTGATGGATGTAAACTCTTCAAGACTTACACACGAGACTCTTGTCACTCTTCTTGCTGAAGTTTCCACTATTATCAATTCAAGACCCCTTGTGCCAGTGTCTATGGATCCTGAAACACCAGCCATACTGTCTCCAGCTATTCTACTTACCCAAAAAACGGACAATATGCTAATGCCTAGTGGAAAATTTACTCATGGGGATATCTACCAAAAACACTGGAAACGTGTACAACACCTGGCAGATTACTTCTGGAACAGATGGCGAAAAGAGTACCTCAATATTCTTCAAGGAAGGAGAAAATGGCAACATCAAAAACCAAACTTGAAAGAAGGAGACCTCGTATTGATGAAGGAGCAACAAACCGAAAGGATTGCCTGGCCTATGGGACTAATCACAAAGGTTTTTACGAGCAAGGACGGCAAGGTCCGAAAGGTGGAGTTGAAGATCTTCAGGAAGGGTGAGCTTAAAACGTTTGCAAGGCCAATTAACGAACTCATTTTAGTATTACCCATCGAGAACGTTCCTGAAGGATGAAAAGGACTGTACTTGAACTTTATGATCTACTCCACTATGAGTCAGGGAACCCGACTGTTATGTTTATTGCATTTTAACATGTTCTTTGTTGCAGGTTGTATCATATTTCTTGGACATTCGTCATAGTGAAATCTCCAAAGGAAATTTCAGACGGGGAGTGTGCTGTTCTCCTCAGTTATTTGTACATTGCATTATTTATCTTTGTTTCTCCATGTTGTTCCTATGCATTGTTGTACTGCTGCCATCTGCTGGCCAGAATTTGCATGCCGCACGCTTTTGTTCTTTGTTCTTGGTAAGTAAAGTTTATTGTATAATGGGCGTGGTTTTTTCACACTGTGTGTCTCACCACACGCAGCAGCCATTTTTCAGTTTCCTCAAGGCTGTGTGACTGAAAACTCCACATTTTGGGCTTGTGAAGGCATCAGTTTTTGACCAGCAGTAAGCCTCAGGATAGACACCAACAGGACAGTATTGATACCACTACTACAGAACAGTATTGTATCACCGTCTATTGCTGTATTTGGACTGAATAAACCCCACGTTTTGATTTCATCTTCATGCCTAAGTCTGGATTCATCTAACCTGAGCATCTGCCGGTCCGGTCTGCCCCACTGATTGGATTACGAAGGTAAGAAGTCACACAGCTATTATCAGTTATACCTTCAATCGCCTTCATGTGGGGACAGAACAAGTGACTCAATGGGTCACGTGACCGCGCCTAGGAAAGTAGGTGCAAATAATTATTAAATTAATTTAAATTATAAATATTATTATTTTTGAGCTGCTAGTCCTAAAACAACATGTGTTGGTGAATATATAAACAAAAAAAGGGGGGGACAGCGCTCAAAATTATATTCAAAAACAGTGACTGGTATTCAAAATTCTATGCATATATGAATAACAGTGTAAATATCAATAAATATCACATTCAAATAAAGTGACAGTGCACAGTGCAAATACCGCAGTGCAAATAAAGTGACAGTGCATGAACTCTGTAATAATAAATAGAGTTACATAAATGATAAAAAAGGCAGTCCTTATGTGTAAAAACCAAGTGCAATATATGCAGCAAAAACAGTTTGGTGACTTTAAAGTGCTCAGTGTTCTAAAAGGAGTGCTTCCTTATGCCGAGATGGAAAGGAGGAAAGCAAAATCCACCACCAGATGCTCTACACACTTACCAGATGGCCCCTTGGGGTCTAGCATTGGTAAGTGGTATGCTGTATGCAGGATCCCAGTATGGATTGTTTAGCTGGAGCTAAACTTAAAAAATTTACCTGTTCTGACTTACAAACAAATTTGACTTAAGAACAAACCTACAGACCCAATCTTGTTTGTAACCCGGGGACCGCCTGTATGGGCAAAGTACAGGTTAACATTAAAATAACCCATATCTTAGTACATTGCCCTCGTGGTTAAGTGTTCATAATCTGTTTAAAAATACATTTAATTGTTTCTTAGCAATTACAAAACAGGACTAAATGGTGCTTTTTTTTTTTTTTTTTTCATCTGCCTGGACAACTTAGGCCCCTTACACACTTGTACGACCTGAAAGGCGCACAATTTGAAGCAATGCCTGTGTAATCTTGAGGTCTATGGACCTCAAGTTGCATCAAAGGTGGACCAAAGTAGTGCAGGGACTAGTTTGAAATCATTGCGACTTGAAGTCACACAGATATGAATGGTACTCATTGGAAACCATGGGGTACGACTTGTCTTGTGACTTTTCAGTCCGAAGTCGCAGGACAAGTCACACACGTGTGAAAGGGGCCTAAAGGTTACATAATACAGACATTTTTACTTGTTTAGTAACATAGGAAAACATCTTATTGACAATGATTTCATCTGCAATTTGAGATTTCATTGTGTTGCAAATGAGGCATTTGTCAGCAAAAAGGTATTCCCATGACAGTAGACAATGTGGGCTATGTGGGACTTTAAGTGAGACACCGGCAGGTATGCCCAGCTTCTCCATCCCTATATCGGAAAAAACAAATTGAAAAGGATTAAAAGAGGTGCATGGAAGCCAGCCAGCCCCCAGTCTGATGTACTCACCCTCCAGTCTGCCACCAACCAAGTAGACCTGTCTCGATATAAATAAAGAACAGGGGTTTAGTTAACACGCATTTGCAAACGCATGTGTAAGCTGCAGAGCCACGACACAGCACCCTGTTTTATCTGCAGTCCCTAACACTTTTAAATTTGAGTGTCTCCACTCTGGGAGAACATGGCTGCTAATGGGTGGATAGGAGGCAGGTGGGAGGGAGCAGCCCAAACTTCCCCCAACCCACTTCCATCCACGACTGGTATGCAGGCCCGGACAGGGACAAAAAATAGGCCCGGGCATTTTGGACTGAGCAGCCCACTGGGGGGGGGTGACTGGGGCGTGACGGGGCGTGGCGTTCGTCGGGATGGTTGATGACAGGATTTAATGTTCCAGGATGTGTGGATTCGATTACGGTTCCTTTTTTAGTTTAATCTGACAGACTGGGTCCAATTTAGATCAGAGCTGCCATATGATGCTGTTTTTTTTGTCTTACTTTAAATCCTGTTTTGATGGTTGAGTCCTAAAATAATATGAAGCAGCACAAGATGAGGGTTACTCTAATCAAGGGGTAGACAACCTTTGTGGGCACAGTGTGCTGAAAAATGTTTTCAAAGAAATTAGGAGTGCCAGATACATAAAAAACAACTGTCAACTTCATATAAAGTAACTGCTGTAAACCACTTGAATAATAGTAAGAAATCAAGTGAGCTTTGCACCTTCACAAATCAGATCACCCCAATTCCTGCACCTTTACAAATCAGATCACCCCAATTCCTGCACTATCACACCTCAGATCAGCCCCAATTCCTGCACCTTCACACCTCAGACCACCCCAATTCCTGCACCTTCACACCTCAGATCACCCCAATTCCTGCACTATCACACCCAGGGCCGGTTTTAGACAAAGTGTGGCCCTGGGCAAACCTAAAAGTGGGGCCCCAAATTTTTTTATATTCTACCAAAAATATAGGCGCATTTAATCAATTTAGCCAAATAAAACATACAGCTACATGAAAATATGCTTTAATTAAATAACATTAAATAGAATAAATAAGAAATCAAGTGAGCTTTGCACCTTCACACATCAGATCACCCCAATTCCTGCACCTTCACACCTCAGATCACCCCAATTCCTGCACCTTCAAAAATCAGACCACCCCAATTTCTGCACCTTCACACCTCAGACCACCCCAATTCCTGCACCTTCACACCTCAGACCACCCCAATTCCTGCACCTTCACACCTCAGACCACCCCAATTTCTGCACCTTCACACCTCAGACCACCCCAATTCCTGCACCTTCACACCTCAGACCACCCCAATTTCTGCACCTTCACACCTCAGACCACCCCAATTTCTGCACCTTCACACCTCAGACCACCCCAATTTCTGCACCTTCACACCTCAGACCACCCCAATTCCTGCACCTTCACACCTCAGACCACCCCAATTTCTGCACCTTCACACCTCAGACCACCCCAATTTCTGCACCTTCACACCTCAGACCACCCCAATTCCTGCACCTTCACACCTCAGATCACCCCAATTTCTGCACCTTCACACCTCAAACCACCCCAATTCCTGCACCTTCACACCTCAGATCACCCCAATTTCTGCACCTTCACACCTCAAACCACCCCAATTCCTGCACCTTCACACCTCAGATCACCCCAATTCCTGCACCTTCACACCTCAGACCACCCCAATTTCTGCACCTTCACACCTCAGACCACCCCAATTCCTGCACCTTCACACCTCAGATCACCCCAATTCCTGCACCTTCACACCTCAGGCCACCCCAATTTCTGCACCTTCACACCTCAGACCACCCCAATTCCTGCACCTTCATACCTCAGATCACCCCAATTTCTGCACCTTCACACCTCAGATCAGCCCCTGGTAGGCTGGCACTGGCAGCAAATATTTTATTCAAATCAGGATTTCTTCTGCAAATAGGCTGGCATCAGAGTCAGACAATTACCAAAACCAATGTCATCATGACACATGATCAAAAAATGAGGAAAAATAAGGATTTTTTCTGCAAATAGCCTGGCAGTGACATCATCCGATCAGACAAGGCACTGGCAGGCATTGTACTAGACTAGTACTATGCCTGGCTGCCAGTGCCAGGCCAGCCTATTTGCAAAAGAAATCCTGATTTGAATTAAATTGTTGCTGCCAGTGCCAGCCCAGCCTATCTGCAAAATAAATCCCTAAGTAGAAGTCACTCCTCTCTCCAGTCCTCCACTTACCTTGGGTGTGCTGTGCGGTGTGGCTGCAGAGTGTTCCCGCTGTACATAGTACAGGAGATGGTCAGAGACTGCAAACATGATACAAGAGATGGTCAGAGACTGAGGACATGATACAGGAGATGGTCAGAGACTGAGGACATGATACAGTAGATGGTCAGAGACTGAGGACATGATACAGTAGATGGTCAGAGACTGAGGACATGATACAGTAGATGGTCAGAGACTGAGGACATGATACAGTAGATGGTCAGAGACTGAGGACATGATACAGTAGATGGTCAGAGACTGAGGACATGATACAGGAGATGGTCAGAGACTGAGGACATGATACAGGAGATGGTCAGAGACTGAGGACATGATACAGGAGATGGTCAGAGACTGAGGACATGATACAGGAGATGGTCAGAGACTGAGGACATGATACAGGAGATGGTCAGAGACTGAGGGCATGATACAGGAGATGGTCAGAGACTGAGGACATGATACAGTAGATGGTCAGAGAATGAGGACATGATACAGTAGATGGTCAGAGACTGAGGACATGATACAGTAGATGGTCAGAGACTGAGGACATGATACAGGAGATGGTCAGAGACTGAAGACATGATACAGGAGATGGTCAGAGACTGAGGACATGATACAGTAGATGGTCAGAGACTGAGGACATGATACAGTAGATTGTCAGAGACTGAGGACATGATACAGGAGATGGTCAGAGACTGAAGACATGATACAGGAGATGGTCAGAGACTGAGGACATGATACAAGAGATGGTCAGAGACTGAGGACATGATAGAAGAGATGGTCAGAGACTACAGACGTGATACAGTAGATGGTCAGAGAGTGCAGGCGTGATACAAGAGATGGTCAGAGACCACGGACATGATACAGGAGATGGTCAGAGACCACGGACATGATACAGGAGATGGTCAGAGACTGAGGACATGATACAGGAGATGGTCAGAGACTGAGGACATGATACAAGAGATGGTCAGAGACTGCAGACACGATACAGGAGATGGTCAGAGACTGCAGACATGATACAAGAGATGGTCAGAGACTGCAGACATGATACAAGAGATGGTCAGAGACTGCAGACACGATACAGGAGATGGTCAGAGACTGAGGACATGATACAAGAGATGGTCAGAGACTACAGACGTGATACAGTAGATGGTCAGAGAGTGCAGACGTGATACAAGAGATGGTCAGAGACCACGGACATGATACAGTAGATGGTCAGAGACTGAGGACATGATACAAGAGATGGTCAGAGACCACGGACATGATACAGGAGATGGTCAGAAACTGAGGACATGATACAGGAGATGGTCAGAGACTGAAGACATGATACAGGAGATGGTCAGAGACTGAGGACATGATAGAAGAGATGGTCAGAGACTGAGGACATGATAGAAGAGATGGTCAGAGACTACAGACGTGATACAGTAGATGGTCAGAGAGTGCAGACGTGATACAAGAGATGGTCAGAGACCACGGACATGATACAGGAGATGGTCAGAGACTGAGGACATGATACAGGAGATGGTCAGAGACTGAGGACATGATACAGGAGATGGTCAGAGACTGAGGACATGATACAGTAGATGGTCAGAGACTGAGGACATGATACAGGAGATGGTCAGAGACTGAGGACATGATACAGTAGATGGTCAGAGACTGAGGACATGATACAGGAGATGGTCAGAGACTGAGGACATGATACAGGAGATGGTCAGAGACTGAGGACATGATACAGGAGATGGTCAGAGACTGAGGACATGATACAGGAGATGGTCAGAGACTGAGGACATGATACAAGAGATGGTCAGAGACTGCAGACACGATACAGGAGATGGTCAGAGACTGCAGACATGATACAAGAGATGGTCAGAGACTGCAGACATGATACAAGAGATGGTCAGAGACTGCAGACACGATACAGGAGATGGTCAGAGACTGAGGACATGATACAGTAGATGGTCAGAGAATGAGGACATGATACAGTAGATGGTCAGAGACTGAGGACATGATACAGTAGATGGTCAGAGACTGAGGACATGATACAGGAGATGGTCAGAGACTGAAGACATGATACAGGAGATGGTCAGAGACTGAGGACATGATACAGTAGATGGTCAGAGACTGAGGACATGATACAGTAGATTGTCAGAGACTGAGGACATGATACAGGAGATGGTCAGAGACTGAAGACATGATACAGGAGATGGTCAGAGACTGAGGACATGATACAAGAGATGGTCAGAGACTGAGGACATGATAGAAGAGATGGTCAGAGACTACAGACGTGATACAGTAGATGGTCAGAGAGTGCAGGCGTGATACAAGAGATGGTCAGAGACCACGGACATGATACAGGAGATGGTCAGAGACCACGGACATGATACAGGAGATGGTCAGAGACTGAGGACATGATACAGGAGATGGTCAGAGACTGAGGACATGATACAAGAGATGGTCAGAGACTGCAGACACGATACAGGAGATGGTCAGAGACTGCAGACATGATACAAGAGATGGTCAGAGACTGCAGACATGATACAAGAGATGGTCAGAGACTGCAGACACGATACAGGAGATGGTCAGAGACTGAGGACATGATACAAGAGATGGTCAGAGACTACAGACGTGATACAGTAGATGGTCAGAGAGTGCAGACGTGATACAAGAGATGGTCAGAGACCACGGACATGATACAGTAGATGGTCAGAGACTGAGGACATGATACAAGAGATGGTCAGAGACCACGGACATGATACAGGAGATGGTCAGAAACTGAGGACATGATACAGGAGATGGTCAGAGACTGAAGACATGATACAGGAGATGGTCAGAGACTGAGGACATGATAGAAGAGATGGTCAGAGACTGAGGACATGATAGAAGAGATGGTCAGAGACTACAGACGTGATACAGTAGATGGTCAGAGAGTGCAGACGTGATACAAGAGATGGTCAGAGACCACGGACATGATACAGGAGATGGTCAGAGACTGAGGACATGATACAGGAGATGGTCAGAGACTGAGGACATGATACAGGAGATGGTCAGAGACTGAGGACATGATACAGTAGATGGTCAGAGACTGAGGACATGATACAGGAGATGGTCAGAGACTGAGGACATGATACAGTAGATGGTCAGAGACTGAGGACATGATACAGGAGATGGTCAGAGACTGAGGACATGATACAGGAGATGGTCAGAGACTGAGGACATGATACAGGAGATGGTCAGAGACTGAGGACATGATACAGGAGATGGTCAGAGACTGAGGACATGATACAAGAGATGGTCAGAGACTGCAGACACGATACAGGAGATGGTCAGAGACTGCAGACATGATACAAGAGATGGTCAGAGACTGCAGACATGATACAAGAGATGGTCAGAGACTGCAGACACGATACAGGAGATGGTCAGAGACTGAGGACATGATACAAGAGATGGTCAGAGACTGCAGACATGATACAAGAGATGGTCAGAGACCACGGACATGATACAGGAGATGGTCAGAGACTGAGGACATGATACAGGAGATGGTCAGAGACTGAGGACATGATACAGGAGATGGTCAGAGACTGAGGACATGATACAAGAGATGGTCAGAGACTGCAGACACGATACAGGAGATGGTCAGAGACTGCAGACACGATACAGGAGATGGTCAGAGACTGCAGACATAGTACAGGAGATGGTCCAGAGACTGCGGATGTGATACAAGAGAAGGTCAGAGACTGCAGACATGATAGAAGATAGGACACTAGGGGGGCCGGAGAGCACAGGGAAAGCAGATAGCACTGGAGGAGCTGAAGGGCAAGGGGGGAGGGAACTGGAGAGAATTAAGGGGGGGGGGGGTTTGGAAAGCATTGCAGGGGGGTTGGAAGGTGCAGGGTGTGGATAGCACTGGGGGGAGGGTGGCGGGCAGGGAAAACCAGGGGGATGGAGAGCATGGGGGGGGGACTGGAGAGCACTGGAAATCACTTAGGGGGAGCCAGGGAGCACGGGGGGGGGGTGGAGAGCACTGGGGGAGCCAGAGAGCATAGGGGGAGATGAAAAGCACTGTGGGGACTTGAAGAGCACGGGGGGGCTAAGGAGCACAGGGCGGGGGGGGGGGTAAAAAAATACAGGGGGTTTAAGATCACTGGGGTGGCTAAGATCACTGGGGGGGGGGGGCTAAGATCATTGGGGTGGCTAAGATCACTGGAGGGGGTGGCTAAGATCACTGGGGGGGGGTGGCTAAGATCACTGGGGGGGGGGTGGCTAAGATCACTGGGGGGAGTGGCTAAGATCACTGGGGGGGTGGCTAAGATCACTGGAGGGGGTGGCTAAGATCACTGGAGGGGGTGGCTAAGATCACTGGAGGGGGTGGCTAAGATCACTGGAGGGGGTGGCTAAGATCACTGGGGGGGTGGCTAAGATCACTGGAGGGGGTGGCTAAGATCACTGGGGGGGGGGTGGCTAAGATCACTGGGGGGGGTGGCTAAGATCACTGGGGGGGGGGTGGCTAAGATCACTGGGGGGGGTGGCTAAGATCACTGGAGGGGGTGGCTAAGATCACTGGAGGGGGTGGCTAAGATCACTGGAGGGGGTGGCTAAGACCACTGGAGGGGGTGGCTAAGATCACTGGAGGGGGTGGCTAAGATCACTGGAGGGGGTGGCTAAGATCACTGGGGGGGTGGCTAAGATCACTGGGGGGCAGTAAAATAAGTTGAATAGGAGGGGGATGGGACAGCTCAGCTGCATATAGAGAAATTGATATTTCCATATTTCTCCTGCAGCCGCAGAATGCCTGCAGAAGGGAGAAGAAGAATCCATCCATCCATCCAGCGGCATAAGGAAACATCAAATCCTCTATATGCAGCCGAGCCGCCCCAACCCCCTCCTATTCAGCACACACGGCCGGGGCTGCACAGGCTGCTCTGCAGGCAGTCTCTTACCTTCCCTCTCGTCGCCGCCCCCCCCCCCGCGAGCAGCCCGGAGTCGGGCTGAAGGAGCTCCCATCTGCAGCGGCTTCAGTGATCATCGGCGGCCGCGGGAAGGAATACACACACCTTGACTTCCGGACCGGCTCCGCGGCCAATCAGCCTTCTGCTCAGGGGGGTGTGACTCACACCCCCCCTGAGAAGAAGGCTGATTGGCCGCGGAGCCGGTGTAGTTGGCAAGTACACCGGCCGGCGGCCGCCCGCAGTGAGGGATCGTCTTCTTACTGTATCTGATGACTCTGAGCGCCGCGGCCCACCGGGAGTCGGGACACTGCCCGGTCCGGCCCTGACTGACAGTGACACGGGGCCCCTGGACATTTGGGGGCCCTGGGCAGTTGCCCAGTTTGCCCCCCCCCTAACGCCGGCCCTGATCACACCTCAGATCACCCCAATTCCTGCACCTTCACACCTCAGATCAGCCCAAATTCCTGCACTATCACACCTCAGATCACCCCAATTCCTGCACCTTCACCCCTCAGATCACCCCAATTCCTGCAGTATCACACCTCAGATCACCCCAATTCCTGCACCTTCACACCTCAGATCACCCCAATTCCTGCACCTTCACACCTCAGATCACCCCAATTCCTGCAATATAACACCTCAGATCACCCCAATTCCTGCACTATAACACCTCAGATCACCCCAATTCCTGCACTATAACACCTCAGATCAGTCCCAATTCCTGCACTATCACACCTCAGATCAGCCCCAATTCCTGCACCTTCACACCTCAGATCAGCCCCAATTCCTGCACTTTCACACCTCAGATCAGCCCCTGGTAGGCTGGCACTGGCAGCAACAATTTTATTCAAATCATGATTTCTTCTGCAAATAGGCTGGCATCAGAGTCAGACAATTACCAAAACCAATGTCATCATGACACATGATCAAAAAATTAGGAAAAATAAGGATTTCTTCTGCAAATAGCCTGGCAGTGACATCATCAGATCAGACAAGGCACTGGCAGGCATAGTACTAGACTAGTACTATGCCTGGCTGCCAGTGCCAGGCCAGCCTATTTGCAAAAGAAATCCTGATTTGAATTAAATTGTTGCTGCCAGTGCCAGCCTATTTGCAGAAGAAATCCTGATTTATTTGAATAACATTGTTGCTGCCAGTGCCAGCCCAGCCTATCTGCAAATAAATCCCTAAGTAGAAGTCGCTCCTCTCTCCAGTCCTCCACTTACCTTGGGTGTGCTGTGCGGTGTGTCTGCAGAGTGTTCCCGCTGGTCATAGTACAGGAGATGGTCAGAGACTGCAAACATGATACAAGAGATGGTCAGAGACTGAGGACATGATACAGGAGATGGTCAGAGACTGAGGACATGATACAGGAGATGGTCAGAGACTGAGGACATGATACAGGAGATGGTCAGAGACTGAGGACATGATACAGGAGATGGTCAGAGACTGAGGACATGATACAGGAGATGGTCAGAGACTGAGGACATGATACAGGAGAGGGTCAGAGACTGAGGACATGATACAGGAGAGGGTCAGAGACTGAGGACATGATACAAGAGATGGTCAGAGACTGAGAACATGATACAAGAGATGGTCAGAGACTGAGGACATGATACAGGAGATGGTTAGAGACTGAGGACATGATACAGGAGATGGTCAGAGACTGCGGACATGATACAGGAGATGATCAGAGACTGCAGACGTGATACAGGAGATGGTCAGAGACTGCAGACGTGATACAGGAGATGGTCAGAGACTGCGGACGTGATACAGGAGATGGTCAGAGACTGCGGACGTGATACAGGAGATGGTCAAGAGACTGCGGATGTGATACAGGAGATGGTCAGAGACTGCGGATGTGATACAGGAGATGGTCAGAGACTGCGGACGTGATACAGGAGATGGTCAGAGACTGCGGACGGGATACAGGAGATGGTCAAGAGACTGCGGATGTGATACAGGAGATGGTCAGAGACTGGGGACATGATACAGGAGATGGTCAGAGACTGCGGATTTTATACAGGAGATGGTCAGAGACTGCGGACATGATACAAGAGATGGTCAAGAGACTGCGGATGTGATACAAGAGGTCAGAGACTGCAGACATGATAGAAGGACACTAGGGGGGCCGGAGAGCACAGGGAAAGCAGATAGCACTGGAGGAGCTGAAGGGCAGGGGGGGGGGCTAAAGAGCACAGGGGGGGCTAAGATCACTGGGGGAGGGGGGCTAAGACCACTGGGGGGGCAGTAAAAGAAGTTGAATAGGAGGGGGATGGGACGGCTCAGCTGCATATAGAGCAGCCGCAGAAGGGAGGAGGAGAATCATCCATCCATCCAGCGGCAGCATGAGCCGGAATAGGGAAACATCAAGATCAAATCCTCTATATGCAGCCGAGCAACCCCATCTCCCTCCTCCTATTTAGGACACACGGCCAGGGCTGCACTGCAGGCACTTACCTTCTCTCCCCGTTGCTATCCGCCGCCGCCCCCCCCCCCCCCCCACGAGCAGCCCGGAGTCGGACTGAACCGAAGGAGCTCCCATCTGCAGCTTCAATCATACTGGGCTCCCACACCCCCCCTGAGCTGATTGGCCGTGGAGCCGGTGTAGCTGGCCTGGCAAGTACACCGGCCGGCGGCCGCAGTGAGGGAACTTCTTCTGATGACTGATGAGCACTTGAGCAGCCTGAGTGAGAGCAGCGCCGCGGCCCACCGGGACAATGACCGGTCTGCCCTATGGTCAGTCCGGCCCTGCTGGTATGGTATCTCAATGCTCTAATAGCAATGTTCTTAAGATGGTACAAACTGAAAACGACCAGCTGAGAAGCATACACCTCCAATCCCCTGGCGGATGCAGTGTAAAACACAGATTGGAACTTTATATGAGGCAATTTGCCTGTATAGCTCAGTGCCTCCATCCCTAATTTCATAAAATATTTGGGACTTTACATGAGACAAGCAGGTCATGCTATGGTCTCCATCCCTGTATATGAAAAAACTGGGGTCAAATTAGACTGCATCCACCAAAAACGCACGAAAATCGCACGGTGGGACTTTAAATGAAGCACCAGCCTGTAGGCGATGTGCCTCCATCCCTGGTTACATAGACAATGTTGGCTATGTGGGACTTTAAGTGAGATACCGGCAGGTATGCCCAGCGTCTCCATCCCTATATCGGAAAAAACAAATTGAAAAGGATTAAAAGAGGTGCATGGAAGCCAGCCAGCCCCCAGTCTGATGTACTCACCCTCCAATCTGCCACCAACCAGGTAGACCTGTCTCGATATAAATAAAGAACAGGGGTTTAGTTGACACGCATTTGCAAATGCACGTGTAAGCTTCCCATGACAGTAAGTGCGTAAAAAAATCTCCCCTGTAGTTAAAGTGTTACTAAACCCATAACAGTAAAATCCGTCTGCATAGCAGTAAAGCAAGCTTGTTATACTCACTGTGGAACCTAAGGGGTAATCCTCTGCATTGTGTAAACAGGCTGTTTGATCCTGTCTTCTCTGATCCTCCCCTTCCTTTTTTGCTGTCCCCAATCCATCTCCTGATAGAACGGGGCCTTGGAGGCTCTCTGCACATGCTCAGTTTGCTATGTATTGCTAAAGCTTTTTTTTTTTTTTTGGGGGGGGGGGGGGTTGCAGGTGATCAGCACAGGGCCATACAGCAATGTCCAGACAGATGGGTCAGGGGTTCTGCAGCCTCATCATAGGACAGAGCAGAATTAAAACCCCTCCTACAAGCTTTAACCAGACACTGATAGAAGTCACAAGACTGCTATATACAGCTGATGAGAAAAGGTATTTAGCGGTTTATATTTACCTAAATAATTGCATTTCCATGTTCTGTGTACTGTGGGAGACCAGATATAGTGAATGCAGGGTCCTGGGTTTAGTAACACTTTAAGTACTAAACAAATATGTTCTTTAGATAATTGTTCAAAATCCATAACCACATTGAAATTATGTACAGTGTTTGAATTTCAATAGGAACAGCAAGACACATGCAGTAAAACATGTCAATTACCAGTCTGACAAGAGATTTGCAAATATTCCATAGCTGTTTACTTATAGAGATTGACGTTATATTCCTAGAGGAGGTGTTTTTTGTTCAGAGAAAACTTGAACTGTCCACATCTCAGATATCTTAATGAGCTTTCTTGTTATTGATGAATAATATAAATATGTGCAAAATTAGCAATCTCTAGATGCTTTTTACATGGATCCCTAGACATAAATTACAAGTTTGCATGAATTACTCACTGATGACCTTGATGTTTCTGTTCGTTTTTGGATGTGGTACATACATGTTTTGATATCTATGAAAAACTAGTCATAAGGGAATATCTCACTTTCTTTTTTCTTTTTAAAGAAAGACTAAAGACTAGCAAATGTGCACCTGGTCATTTAGTTATAAATTCACACACAATAATATTCAGAGATACCAATGAAATCTTTCAGAACCTCAGGCAGTCTGAAGCTTTGTTGTGGAGATCGGAGTGATCTCAAGAGGGTGCTGCAGCTGTAAATACAGGACTTGAAGGGGTCTTTTTCTAACAAATTCATTGGACACATGTAATAGTAATTTCTGCAGACTGCACAAATTTCAGCCAACATTTCTGTAAAGACGAATTCCTACAATCGTCATCTCTATGTAGTTGTTTAACATAGTAGGAATCAGTTCTAGGGACAAATATCCACATCCATAGATATACTATAGAACAATAAAAAGATTTAGGGCCCTGCTGATGCTACACATCATAGGGAGCACAGTCCCTGTCCCTTGTCTACATCCAGCCTGATTGGTATCTTTACCTTAGGCACGGTCTGGTGTTCATCAAACCCACCCCCACCGGTGTTTATTACACTGTCGAGTGGATCTATGGCTGCTATACGGTGCTATAACCTATATTCCATCCAGGTTTGAAAATCAAATATGAAAGTTTCTATGATGTGAACTGTTTGTAGAAACAATATATCCTTCCCCCTGAACCCATTCGAGCTCCATTCTTCTCCCCCTGATTCCATCCTGGCTCCATCCATTCCCCCGATCCCATCTCGGCTCCATCCGTTCCCTGATCTCATCTTGGCTCCATCCATCCCCTGATTCCCATCCCAGCTCCATCCTTCCCCCCACACATATCCCAGCTCCATCCATCTCCCCACACCCATCCTAGGTCCATCCATCCCCCTCACCCATCCCAGCTCCATCCATCTCCCCTCACCAATTCCAGCTCCATCCATCCCACCTCAGTCATACCAGCTCCATCCATCTCCCACACCCACCCAAGCTCCATGCTTACCCCCCTCACCCATACCAGCTTCACCCATCCCCCCTCACCCACCCCAGCTCCATCCATCCTCCCGCACCCATCCCAGCTCTATCCTTCTTCCTGATCCCATCCCAACTCCATCCATCCCCCACACCCATCCCAGCTTCATCCTTCCCCCTGATCCCACCCCAGCTCCATCCACCCCCCTCACTCATCCCAGCTCCATCAATCCCCCACACCTATCTCAGCTCCATCCATCCCCCACACCCATAACAGCTCCATCCATCCCCCACATCCATCCCAGCTCCATCAATCTCCCCCACACCCATCCAAGCTCCATCTATCCCCCCTCACCCATCCCAACTCCATCTATCCCCCCACACACATCCCAGCTCCATCCATCCCCTCTCACCCATCACAGCTCCATCCACCCCCCTCACCAATCCCAGCTCCATACATCCCCCTCACCCATCCCAGCTCCAGCCATCCCCCTCATCCTTCCCAGCTCCATCCATCTCAGCCATCCTACCCCTCACCCATCCCAGCTCTATCCTTCTCCCTGATCCCATACCAGCTGCATCCACCCCCCACACCCATCCAGGCTCCATCAATCCCCTCTCACCCATCCCAGCTCCAGACACCCACCCCCTCTCACCCTTCCCAGCTCCATCCATCCCAGCCATCCACCCCCTCACCCATCCCAGCTCTATCCTTTCCCCTGATCCCATACCAGCTCCATCCATCCTCCTCACTGATCCCAGCTCCACTTATCCCCCAAATCCCATTCCAGCTTCATCCTTCCCCCTGATCCCATCCCTGCTTCATCCTTCCCCCTGATCCCACCCCAGCTCCATCCATCCTGCTCACCCATCCCAGCTTCATCTATCCCCTACACCCATTCCAACCCCATCCATCCCCCACACCCATACCAGCTCCATCCATCCTCCTTACTCATCCCAGCTCCACCCATCCCCCAAATCCCATTCCAGCTTCATCCTTCCCCCTGATCCCATCCCTGCTTCATCCTTTCCCCTGATCCCACCCCAGCTCCATCCATCCTGCTCACCCATCCCAGCTCCATCTATCCCCTACACCCATTCTAACTCCATCCATCACCAACACCCATACCAACTCCATCCATCCCCCACACCCATATCAGCGCCATCCATCCACATACCAATCCCAGCTCCATCCACCCCCCCCCTCACCCATCCCACATTCATCAATCCCCCCTCACCCATCCTTGCTCCATCCTTCCCCCCTCACCCATCCTTGCTCAATCCATCCCCCCTCACTCATTCCAGCTCCATACACCCCCCCTCTCCTATCCCAGCTCCAGCCATCCTCTACTCACCCATCCCAGCTCCATCCATCCCTCCCTCACCCATCCCAGCTCCATCTTTCCAGCCTTCTCAGCTATCCCAGCTCCATCCTTCCCCCTTACCAATTCCAGCTTCATCCTTCCCCCCTCACCCATCCCAGCTCCATCCATCCCCCCTCACCCATCCCAGCTCTGTTCATCCCCCCCCCTTACCCATCCCAGCTCTGTCCATTCCCCCTCACCCATCCCAGCTCTGTCCACCTCCCCCCCCCTCAAATAATCACACACCTCAGATCAGCCGTTCTCGTGGTGTGCTGCTCCCCGCCTCTCCTCCGTGTACAACACAGGAAGGAGGAGGGGCGGGTTCAGTGCACTCCTCTCTGCACTGGTCTGAGAGTGACTTGTCAGAGGCAGCCAGGGATGTGTTGCTCGCGGCGTGTGGGAACAAGCCGCCTGCACCCCTGCGGGCATCCAAGAACTCTTCCTGATTTGCCAGGATGCTTGGGAGGTATGCACAAATTACACATCTTGTTTTGGCATTGTATTCATTTTATCTTTTTTAAATGGAAGCAGTGTTTTTTTAAGGACAAAATATTAACAAAACGTTAATGATTGTTGGTGCTATATAAATCCTGTATAATAATAAAGTTCATATACAGATTTTTACTTTGGGCCAGATAAATAATTTTTCACATGTGATAAACCTTAAACTTGATGTATGTTTTTCAGCTTCTGAAATTAGAAACCATTTTAGGGTCTTACACGGCTACCATAGCAACATATTGCTGTTGATTGATCTTTCTCAGCCTAAGTGCACAAGCAAGGTACAGCCTAAGACCAATGACTTTGCTTCAAGAATATAAAAAAATACGGAAAACATGGAAAAATCTTTGAAATGCATAATGTGCTTGTGTGCATCGCATACTAGCACATTATGCTAGGCTTCCCCTAAAGCCGTGATGGCGAACCTTGGCACCACAGATGTTTTGGGACTACATTTCCCATGATGCTCATGCACTCTGCAGTGTAGTTGAGCATAATGGGAAATGTAATTCCAAAACATCTGGGGTGCCAAGGTTCAACATCACTGCCCTATAACAAAGCCTTCCAGCAGCGCACTGTCACCACTGAGAGGGCTTCAATGTTCACCAGGTCTTCATTCTGGGTTTGTGGCCTCTGGCTACATGAGTGGTTGAGGGCCACGATGACATCACACTTGTGTATGCACACAGGAGCCCTCGTTTACAGCACCAGCTCTGAAAGTCCGGCTGGCAATATGCTGTACATTCAGAGCGCATGTGACGGTGATGTCACCGGCTGCATGCACTTGGAATATCTCCTAAACAGTGCAAGTTTAGGAGATATTCACTGTGCCTACAGGTAAGCTTTATTATAGGCTTACCTGTAGGTACAAATAAAAAAACTAGGTTTACTACCACTTTAAATGGTAAGATAATCTTGGGGCAGAGGATTAATGGTATGATACTTTATTATTATTATTATTGTTATACAGGATTTACATAGCACCTACAGTTTACGCAGCGCTTTACAACTTTTTATTCTTGCTTCAGCAGGTTCTCTCCAGCGCTACGACTCCCACTGCTGCCCCCGTAGGCTACGACTGGTTCCAGTAGCACACAGACTCAGTGTACAATACAGGGTTGTGTACGCAATGACACTGAGGCTCCGCCCACACACTGGAGCTTCATGAGGAGGAGAGTATAGGTTACGTGTACTGCTTGTACAGTGACCCCCTAGGCATAGCAAGCATTTAACCCTTGCAATTGCAGAGGGGGGAGGGAAGGGAAACCACTGCAAGTGTGGATTGTTTTCATTTGCTAGGAGTTGGGCTTTAAGTAAAGCTAATAACTGCTATTGCTATCCATCAAAACACTGCATTGGCATAAATTAACACAATCTTCCTAAAAGTCTATGTAAAGCCTCTAGTTTATTTTTCTTCCCCCCGCCAGAACACTACGTTCAGCGTTCTCCGCTATTGGCTGAGAGTGCTGATCGGGAGTCGGTTGGCTGCTGGTTTTCCAGCATTATTGTCTGACAGAAACTGGCCAAACCGCCAGCCTCTGTCGACCAGGGTGCCATACACAGGGCTGAATGTTGGCCGTTTTTCTTTTAACTGCCCGATGTCTTCCAACATTTGGCCTATGTGTTAGGCTTAAGGGCCTAGCAGGATTTTGACCTAATTTTTTAAGCTTGTGCAGAGAAAACAATGTGTTGTCAATCTAAAGGGCTGTGGGAATAGCTAGATTTGTCTGTTTACTGATCAATGGTGTTAATACCTAGGCAGCTACAGCAGTAGCAGTTATTGGATAGGCACTTCCTTTGCCTACTGGCAGGAATAACAACTCTTTACAAAATGTTCCAGGGTGTACATGGAAAAACAGAGAGACCCATCTTACTAGTGTAGCACCCTCCTAGGTAGGTGCTAGAGAGTGAGTATAGTTTTTGGCTCTGTCTACCTATCAGAGGAGCAGCAGGTACATTATATATTGCACTCTGCTTAATAGGGAGCAGGATCTGTGAGTTGGGTCTGCTCAACGTGCCCAGTGTGTGATTCATATGGTCTGAGGGAGTGTTCCCACTGTGCCCAATGGGATGCACATTGGACAGTGGAGGAAACCTGGCCAATGAGGACACAGGCTTAGATACAGCCCCAGGGATTGGCACAGACTGCTGTCTTGGTGAATTGTGGGGTGTGGTATAAAAAACAAGGGGCACATGTGCACAAGGTCTTTGGCTGGAAGCAGAGTCCCGGAAGGAGGGTGCCTCCTCTTCTGAAGTAGCTGGTGTGTGGTCACGGGCAGTTGGCCTGGTGAGCAAGAAGAGTGGAGCTGAACCCTGAGGTCCAGGGGAAGCTGGCTGGAGGAGTTGGAGCATTGCAAGAACCTGAAAATCACTATTGTGAGTACAGAGGATCCTGCCTAAGGGTCTGCCCAGGAAGGGGGCCACTCTGGAGTAGTGTAGTAAGTGGATGGGTGTCAGCTGGAGAAAAGTAAATAAGGTGCTACATGTGTGCCCTGTAAAGACATACTAAAGGAACATTTAACTTTGCCGCATTCTCAATCAGAAGTCCTCAGCATTGTGAATAGTTAGATTGTTGGCGTATCCCACTGATCCCTTCTTCCATCCCAATATAAAATAAAACCACAAAAACAGCAACCCCTAGACTGTTTGTTGACTGAGCCAAGAAAGTAAAGTGCTATGATTTCTGCAAGCAGTTGCTACGGGTAGCCCAGGGGAATCCAAAAATGTGTAAAACCAGCAACCCTCAAGGAAGGCAGTGCTACACTAATAAAGGCAGCCTATATCATATACAGGTGCATCTCAAAAAATTTAGAATATCATCAAAAAGTTAATTTATTTCATAAATTCAATTCAGAATGTGAAACTCATATACAGTGGGTACGGAAAGTATTCAGACCCCCTTACATTTTTCACTCTTTGTTATATTGCAGCCATTTGCTAAAATCATTCAAGTTCATTCTTCTTCCTCATGAATGTACACATAGCACCCCATACTGACAGAAAAACACAGAATTGTTGACATTGTTGCAGATTTATTAAAAAAGAAAAACTGAAATATCACATGGTCCTAAGTATTCAGACTCTTTGCTCAGTATTTAGTAGAAGCCCCCTTTTGATCTAATACAGCCAATACAGGAGTCTTTTTGGGAAAGATGCAACAAGTCTTTCACACCTGGATTTGGGTATCCTCTGCCATTCCTCCTTGCAGATCCTCTCCAGTTCTGTCAGGTTGGATGGTAAACGTTGGTGGACAGCCATTTTTAGGTCTCTCCAGAGATGCCCAATTGGGTTTAAGTCAGGGCTCTGGCTGGGCCATTCAAGAACAGTCACAGAGTTGTTGTGAAGCCACTCCTTCGTTATTTTAGCTGTGTGCTTAGGGTCATTGTCTTGTTGGAAGGTAAACCTTCGGCCCAGTCTGAGGTTCAGAGCACTCTGGAGAAGGTTTTTGTCCAGGATATCCCTGTACTTGGCCGCATTCATCTTTCCCTCGATTGCAACCAGTCATCCTGTCCCTGCAGCTGAAAAACACCCTCACAGCATGATGCTGCCACCACCATGCTTCACTGTTGGGACTGTATTGGACAGGTGATGAGCAGTGCCTGGTTTTCTCCACACATACCGCTTAGAATTAAGGCCAAAAAGTTATATTTTGGTCTCATCAGACCAGAGAATCTTATTTCTCACCATCTTGGAGTCCTTCAGGTGTTTTATAGCAAACTCCATGCGGGCTTTCATGTGTCTTACACTGAGGAGAGGCTTCCGTCGGGCCACTCTGCCATAAAGCCCCGACTGGTGGAGGGCTGCAGTGATGGTTGACTTTCTACAACTTTCTCCCATCTCCAGACTGCATCTCTGGAGCTCAGCCACAGTGATCTTTGGGTTCTTCTTTACCTCTCTCACCAAGGCTCTTCTCCTCCGATAGCTCAGTTTGGCCGGACGGCCAGCTCTAGGAAGGGTTCTGGTCGTCCCAAACGTCTTCCATTTGAGGATTATGGAGGCCACTGTGCTCTTATTAACCTTAAGTGCAGCAGAAATCTTTTTGTAACCTTGGCCAGATCTGTGCCTTGCCACAATTCTGTCTCTGAGCTCTTCAGGCAGTTCCTTTGACCTCATGAATCTCATTTGCTCTGACATGCATTGTGATCTGGAAGGTCTTATATAGACAGGTGTGTGGCTTTCCTAATCAAGTCCAATCAGTATAATCAAACACAGCTGGACTCAAATGAAGGTTTAGAACCATCTCAAGGATGATCAGAAGAAATGGAGTTAAATATATGAGTGTCACAGCAAAGGGTCTGAATACTTAGGACCATGTGATATTTCAGTTTTTCTTTTTAATAAATCTGCAACAATGTCAACAATTCTGTGTTTTTCTGTCAGTATGGGGTGCTATGTGTACATTCATGAGGAAGAAGAATGAACTTAAATGATTTTAGCAAATGGCTGCAATATAACAAAGAGTGAGAAATTTAAGGGGGTCTGAATACTTTCCGTACCCACTGTATTTTCTATAGATGCATTACACACAGAGTGATATATTTCAAGCATTTATTTATTTTAATTTTGATGATTATGGCTTATAGCTAGTGAAAACACAAAATTCTGTATCTCAGAAAATTAGAATATTACATAAGACCAATAAGAAAAAGGATTTTTAATACAGAAAAGTTGGCTTACTGAAAAGTATATCCATGTACAGTATGGTATGCACTCAATACTTGGTCGGGGCTCCTTTAGCATGAATTACTGCATCAATGTGGCATGGTATGGAGGTGATCAGCCTGCGGCACTTTTGAGGTGTTATGGAAGCCCAAGATGCTTTGATAGCGGCTGTCAGCTCATCTGCATTGTTGGGTTCAGTGACTCGCATCTTCCTCTTGACAATACCCCCACAGATTCTTTATGGGGTTTAGGTCAGGCGAGTTTGTTGGCCAATCAAGCACAGTGATACCATCATCATTAAACCAGGTATTGGTACTTTCAGCAGTGTGGGCAGGTGCCAAGTCCTGCTGGGAAAAAAAATCAGCATCTCCATAATGCTGGTCAGCAGAGGGAAGCATGAAGTGCTCTAGACTTTCCTGGGTAGAGGGCTGCACTGACTTTGGACTTGATAAAACACAGCAGCATGAGCCAATGGTATGGAGGGCTCCTACACTTAGAAGGTTTTTTACCTTCATGTATAAGGCTAGGTTCACACTTATGCAAACTAGATGTGGGTTTCCCTGCATTCAATTTGCGTGACAGGAGACTGTGACCGGCTCTAGTTTACGCATCTCCGGGACGGCCGCGGTCTGAACTGGAAAATGGTTCTGTATGTCTTTGGCTCCGTGTTCTGTTTCAGGCCTGAATTGAGGCAAAAATTTGGACCTGATTCATACCTGAACCGGAGACTAGGAATGCGCCAGACCCCCTGCTGTGAGCCGCGGCTGCAGCTAATGTGAATCCAGCCTTAGCCCCGGTTCACACTTCTGCGTGTGCGGGGTTCGCATGTAATGTCGGAGCGCACTGCTCCGACATTACATGCGATCGGCTGTGCGGTGCGAGTTTAGCCATACAGTTTGTATGGCTAAATTCGCATCGCACCCGCAGCAAACACGCACAGGAGGCATTTTTGCCGCCGCATCAGGATCGGATCGCACAGCGGTTCACTCTTGTGCGATCCGATCCTGTGCGAACTGCACGATCGCACTGCGATATGCGATTAAACTGGGGGTGTCGTTAAGATTACATTGACACCCCCAGCGTATCGCATATGGCAGTGTGAACTGCCTGGGGTGCGTGTGCGATGCGGGAACAGGCTGCGAATTCGCAGCCTTCCCGCATCGCATAAGTGTGAACCGGCACTCAAGGTAAAAAAAGAAACCTTGTGCCTTCACAACCACTTTAATGTAAACTTTTTGTATTGCAATTCTTTTGGAAAACAAATAACATGCTTTCAATTGTTTTCTATTTTTATTTTCAAACATAAAGGAGACTAATAATCAAAGATTTAATAGGTAATTGTCCCCACATTCACCAAATGTCTTTGGTCAATATTTACCCAATTTTTCAATCCAAATTAGTGAATGTTTGCCCACTGAAAACTACATTTTCTGACATTTGGTTAAACAGGAAAGGGTCTTTACATGGACATTCACCCTGCTCAATGGTTACTTTCCCAAAATTACCAAAATTCATCTGGTTGAGCTATTGAATCATTTCTCAGCATGCTCCATAGAGAATGATTGCCTGTCGAACATACCAAACCCATGTTTTCAGTATAGATTCAGCACTGCTTACATCTTTTTGAATGTTAAATAAATTGCGCGTTCCCTCTCTTCCCAGAGCTAAGCAGCCTACCACGCCAGACATGCGGTCCCGTATCCCCATAGCTACTTACAGTAGCTGCAAATAAAAAAGCTTTTAACCCTGCAGGCAAATTTTCCTAGAAGAGCTCTCCATAGTGCTGAAACTGTTTTTTCACATAGATCCAGCAATAGGAGGGTTTAGCTTTTTTTTTTAATGGAAACAACAAAAATATATAAATCAGCACAGCTAAGCAGCTCAGCAAGCATACTGATTAAAATTTTGTTTAGTAATTCTAATTTTATTACCAGGATCGTATGATCTCTGCAGTTACACAAGGGAGAATGACAGGCGGCTTTGTTTACATTAGCCGCCTGCCTTTCTTCCTCTCCAGCGGGAGATCGCGAGTGACCGGCGGACATCGGAGCCGCCGGTCACTCGTGCGGGGATGTCAGAGAACGAGCAGGGGCAGGAGCATGCCCCCGGCGGCGCGCACTCGCCCCCTAGAGGCTCGTGGGCGAGCGACGTAGCCCTACCTCGTTTTGCCTGTAGGGAGCTGACTGCCGCAGTTAATAGTCGTGCGGCAGTCGGCAAGTGGTTAATTACCCTATTTATATTTGATGGCATTCACCCAGTACACCACAATCATGTTCACCTTATAAACAATAGGATAAATATATACCAGGCAAGTTTTTCCTGGTCACTGGTACCCCCAAAAGTGTCAAAAATGTCAGCCAAGGGTCCGATCTGTCTGCCGCAATGTCGCAGTCCTGCAAAAAAAATCGCAGATCGCCGCCATTACTAGTAAAAAAAAAAAACAATAAAAGTGACATAAACCACTTCCGGGCCACAAGTGGTTAATAATGACGAAATGCAAACCTAAGTGATTACTTTATTGTCAATATGACTAATATTGTAACAACACTAACCTTTTCAGCCTTATTCTTGTTCTTCTCTGTCTTTGTTGGTTGTACAGAGCTATATGTAAAATATTCAATTAAATGTTCCTGCAGTCATTTTATGCAAATTTTAACAGGTTTTCTCATGTCTTTAGTTGTCATTTTCGTATTTACAAGGGCACTAAGGATAATGTTGCTACATAAATTATTGTGACAACATATATCTAACACAGTATGCACTCTGTTGATGTATAAATTATCTTCCTTTTTGCATGTAATATGCTAAAAGAATCAATAACTAAATTGGGGTCACCGTCACCATCAAGGAATTGAAACAGTGTTGGCTTGTTTTTTTTTTAAATGAAAAATGGGTTAAAAAGGAGAGAAGCGTTTGTTTCCATAGCAACGCTAACAGGCCACCTCTTGCCTTGTTCTGAGCTTAGTTGTCAGTGCCCATATATTGACGGCAGTGAAAAAAGGTGCGAGAGGAAATGGGAATTAGAAAAGACAAAGGCAGCCTTGGAAATAATGACCATTATATAGTCATATAGAGAAATATGTGTCACAATATTGATATTAGAGTGCGTTTTATGTTATATAAAACACTGACTAACTGCTGCAATTTATTATAAATCGAATCCCTTATCTTCCGTGAGAGTTTTATTGTATTTTCAAGAATGCAATAACATTCCAAAAGAAATTTTATATATAACTGTACATGCACTTCCTGGCCACTTTATTAGGTACACCTGTTCAATTGCTTGTTAACACAAATTACTAATCAGCCAATCACATGGCAGCAACTCAATGTATTTAGGCATTTAGACATGGTGAAGACGCCTTCCTGAAGTTCAAACCGAGCATCAGAATAGAGAAGAAAGGAAATTTAGCCAACGTTCACATTGGGCCAATTTGACATGTCAAATCACATGCCAAATCGGAGCCTATGGCCCGCAATGGCACCATCCGAATCGTTGCGACGCCAACTTTGTGGCGCCGCACCGATTCCCAAAAGTAGTTCCTGCACTACTTTTGGTGACTTTGGGGGCGATTTCAATAGACATCTCTGCATGAACCCGCACAGATTTCTTTCAAATCGTCCCTGAATTTGGACTGAAATGCCGGTTTGAAATCATGCAAGTTCAGCTGAACTCGCACAATTTCAAACCCGCATTCAATGTGAACCTAGGCTTAAGTGACTTTGAATGTGGCATGGTTGTTGGTGCCAGACAGGCTGGTCTGATTATTTCAAAAACTGTTGACCTACTGGGATTTTAACGCACAATCATCTCTAGGGTTTACAGAGAATGGTCCGAAAAAGAGAAAATATCCAGAGAGTGGCAGTTGTGTGGAAGAAAATGCCTTGTTGGTGTCAGAGGAGAATGGGCAGACTGGTTTGAGATGATAGAAAGGCAACAGTAGCTCAAATAACCACTCATTACAACCAAGGTATGCAGAATACTACCTCTGACCGCACAGCACCAGAAGATAACATCAGGTGCCACTACTGTCAGCTAAGAACAGGAAACTGAGGCTACAATTCGCACAGGCCCACCAAAATTTGATAATAAAGGATTGGAAAAACATTGCTATGTCTGATAAGTCTCAATTTCAGCTGCGACATTCAGATGGCAGGGTCAGAATTTGGCATAAACAACATGAAAGCATGGATCCATCCTGCTTTTTATCAACGGCTCAGGCTGGTGGTGGTGTAATAGTTTGGGTGGATACACTTGGCACACTTTGGGCCCCTTAGTACCAATTGAGCATCATTTAAATGCCACGGTCTACCCAAGTATTTTTTGCTGACCATGTCCATCCCTTTATGACTACAGTGTGCCCATCTTCTGATGGCTACTTCTAGCAGTTTAATGCACCATGTAACAAAGCTCAAATTATCTCACCACTGGTTTCTTAAACATGACAATGAGTTCACTGTACTCCAATGGCTTCCACAGTTACGCAATCTCAATCCAATAGAGCACCTTTGGAATGTGGTGGAACTGAAGATTGACATCATGGATGTGCAGCTGACAAATCTGCAGCAACTACATGATGCTATCATGTCAATATAGACCAAAATCTCTGAGTAATGTTTTCAAAGCCTTGTTGAATCTATGCCACGAAGAATAAAGGCAGTTCTGAAGGCAAAAGGGGGTCCAATCGGTATAGCAAAGTGTGCTTAATAAAGTGGCTGGTGAGTGTAGATGTGTGTTACAAGTTGATAAGGCATAGAAACTGGTTGAGATAACAGCACATATGAACAAGCTTAGTAAGGTGTAAGCATGGTCCTATGTTGCATTCAGTATATTATGGTAGTTGGCATTAGTAGAAAAATCTTATACCATATGTGGTCAGGAGAGGCATGTCTAGCTAGGGTTTTTGCCACCATGAGTGATTCCCTCGGCCTGAATATCCAACGAGGTTGTGTTGGACCTGGACCCTTGTAGTTACTCTGGGGACCTGGTCTCTTCCACTTCTGGGGAATAGGATTGGAAAAGGATAGTGAGTTATGTAAAAGAGGGGGTAAGCATTGACAGAGCTGCTGATAAGGCAGTACAACCAGCCCTCCTGTACTGGGGCCCGGGCCCCATCAGTTCAAATGGGCACCTGTAGAGCAGGAGGTCTGGCTATACTGTCTTATTGTAGACACAGATCTTCTTCTGCCTCCCCTGCAGCGTTTCCAGCTTCTCCCCTTTTATTCCCCTCTGGCTACACTTCAGGGGGTTTGGTTCTAGCACATATGCCCCTTCCATCTGCTGTCTGGGGCCCTCCTGTGTGCCCCTTTGCCCCACAGCACTGCTGACTTTCTTCCTCTCCTGCCGGCAGCTGCTGCAGGCACACAGGGGGATGTTTCAAGATGGAGAGCGGGGAAAGAGGCCGGTAAATATGTCGGCCCCAATCACTTCTGTGTCCATTCATCACTGAAGCATAGTAAACTGGCTCCTAGCACCTATGGTTTCAGAGATGCGGGGCTCCTTGTACAGCCTGTCAAAATCTGTTTGCAGCAGACTGAGAGGATGAGCTCACAGTGCCTCTGAATTTTTTGTCAGAGGCACCGAGCTCAATAAACAGCTTGGCGCCTTGGACCCATGGTAAAGCACCATTGGTCCAAGCTGTCCAATAAAAATGCTGCAGTGGAGGCTCTCCTCTCAGTGCAGTGTCATAGAAGGGGGCATGTGTCTAAAAAGACAAATGCTTCCTTCCAGCCCAGCCCTCTTAACTACAAGGAAAAAACATGGGTTTATGGGTAGAAGGTTTACCCATAATTCCATGTTTTTCTCACACAGTTAAGAGGTAGAATCTGCTGCTGCTGAAAAGGTATCTTTTTAATCAAACATAATAATATATTATTATGCTATATGTTATAACGTAATAATTTATTATTTATCTATTTACAGTGAAATTATTGGGTTTGAAGTTATAACTTCAAACTTCAGTAATTTGTCCGTTAAGCCACCTCCTTGAGTACAGTTTTTTTTAAATATAGTTAATTACATTAGAAATATATAACAATTATTTGTATATTACTTACTTATGGTAATGAACCACTTGCCACCCAGGCCAGTTCTGGCACTTCTCTCCTACAAGTAAAAATCATCATTTTTTTGCTGGGAAATTACTCAGAACCCCCAAATATTATATATATATCTTTTTTTCGCGGACACCCTAGGGAATAAAATGGTGGTTGTTGCAACTTTTTATGTCACATGGTATTTGCGCAGCAATTTTTCAAACACATTATTTTTTTGAAAAAAACTGTTTCATGAATACAAATAACAAACACTAAAGTTAGCCTGTTTTTTTTTGTGTACTGTGAAAGATGATGTTACGCCGAGTAAATAGATACCTAACATGTCATGCTTTAAAATTGCACAAACTTGTGGAATTGGCGCCAAACTTCAGTACCTAAAAATCTCCATAGGCAACGCTTTAAAAAAATTTTACAGGTTACCTGTTTAAAGTTACAGAGGAGGTTTAGTACTAGAATTATTACTCTCTACCGTTCGCTGCGATACCTTATGTGTATTGTTTTGATATGATAAAACAAGTCCTTATACTAGTTAAATTAGTAAATTATGAGAACTAATAAGGTGCTATATATAGTATCTCACAAAAGTGAGTACACCCCTCACACTTGTGTAAATATTTTATTCTATCTTTTCATGTGACAACACTGAAGAAATTACACTTTGCTACAATGTAAAGTAGTGAATGTACAGCTTGTATAGTGTACATTTTCTGTCCTCCCAAAATAACTCAACACACAGTCATTCATGTCTAAACCACTGGCAACAAAAGTGAGTACACCCCTAAGTGAAAATGTCCAAATTGGGCCCGATTAGCAATTTCCCTCCACTCTGCTTCTATTATTCAAGTACATATGAACATTGGTTATTTTTTCATGAATAATAAAATGATTTGTAGATTTGTAAACAGCTGAAATTAAAGTGATTGTAAACCCTCACCTTGTGAAACAACCCATTCATTTTAAAATAGAAAACAACAAAAAAAATTGTGTATAGATATAAAAAAAACAATGAAAATTCAATTTTTTCCCCCTTTTTTATAAGGCTGGTTTCACACTTACTGCAGCTGCGGGTCACAGCAGGGGTTCTGATGCGTCCCTGTTCATCGATTTAGGTGTGAATCAGGTCCCAATTTCTGCCTGAATTAGCACCTGATTTGGAGCCAAAGACGCACAGGACCCTTTTCAAATGCGGATCGCGGGCACCCGGAAGTGTGTGAACTGGCTCGATTGAGAGCCGGCCACACTCTCCTGTCATGTGAATTGGTTGTGGGGAAAACCACATCCAATTCGCATCACTGTGAACCCAGTAAAAGTGATCACATTCCCTCTGTTCTCAGGTGAATAAGAGCTGGGGGAGGAGAAATAGCAGTACACTAATCTTTCCACTGAAAGGATGTATGGGGGGATTGTCAGGACAAGTCTGATCCTTGGAGGAGAGCAAGCTTAGGTCCCAGCATAGCTAGAGAGTTGACCACGGTGTGCTCCCCTACTTAGTGTGCTAGTCAGTTTTTAATAGGAAAGTAGAGGAACTGGCAAGAACATCAGAACATTTCACACAAAGGAAGCAATACAAAGAGAACAGGATACTTTTTCATACAAGTACATGGTACAGCAGACACATATCAGGAATATGAAGTGTTGGGTTTACATATTCTTTAAATACAAATTTTTGACTACTCCTGTAAAAGTCAAGCTTGACTCCATCTCTTAGTTCTCCTTCTTGATCCTGGAATGCATTGAGTGGCCTCACTAACCTACGAGGTGGTCTAGGAGGCATTTGGAGGAAGCATATATACACTCTGCTTAAAGATCCATTCACACGATCCGCCTTCTGATGAGCTCCGTTCTCTGCTCAGCAGGGATCGATCCGCCGATCCCCACTGAACAGGCGGATGACAGCGTGTGTGGAGAGGGAGGTGTCAGAGCCCCGCTGCTCTCTATGGGGGAATTGGATGAGAATGGACCGCCTGTCCGCTCTTATCCAATCCCATGCGATCCCATCCCCTGGACGGATGGAAAATAGGCATTGGTGTGCGCAGCCTATTGCATTAGGGTGTGCACCTCAGAGCACTAAGACACATGCGTGTATATCAGCAGAGCAGTGGACGGTGTCAGTAGAGCAAAGACTGGTGTCAGTAGGGCAGTGGATGGTGTCAGTAGTTTTTTATTTTTATTATGTTTTATATTATTTTTAAAATTATTTTTTACAATATTATTTTTTATTTATTTATTTTTTTACATTTTTTAGGAACCCCATTTGATGGCTTTGGCTAAATATCAAGGGCCTAAACAGACCCCTGATGTCTCAATTTAGAAACAGAGAAAGGGACTGAGGACAGAGATTTCCCTTCTTGTTCATTCACAAACTAAAGCATAGTTTACAATGCTAAGAATGAACGAAGGAGCAATCGGCACAGATCACTCACTGTGTTCATTTAGAAAAGGAAGGGGCCGATACATTAAATATATACTGGCCCCCTTCCCCTGCTCTCCATCCTACAACATCCCTCACAGCAGCTGGCAGGAGAGGAGAGGAGGGAAGCTGGCAGCACTGCAGGAGGGAGACAGAAGACCCCAGAAAGCAGGGGAAATGGGCACCAAATGGGATGATTAGGGTGTGCCCAGGCACCCCTGGCACACCCTGTGCGCAGGCATATGAAAATAGGGTTTCCATCCGTCCGGATTTCTCAGACAGGATCGGATGCGGATGGCAGTGGGTGTCAGCAGACATGTCTCCGCTGACATCAGCTGCCCCATAGGGATGTACGAAGGATCCGATCAGATCCGCCTAAAAAACTGACAGGCGGATCTGATCGGATCGTTCGTGTGAAAGGACCCTAAAGGAAAAAGATTTTCATATCACCTCCCACATTTATGCTATGGCTATAATGACTTTTTTTTTTACTGAGGGTAACTTGTTTTTTTTTTTTTTTAACGTCATCATGATAAGCTCCTCTTGGACCCTGGCCTTCGTAAACTGTTCCTGGAGTTGTATTTTCATGGGTTTCATTATTAATGCAACAATGAAATCAGGTCCAACAATACACATGAAAAGGGGTACCAAGCAAAACAAGCAAAACAAGCAAACAAAATCAAAACAGGACAAAGGAGCAATAGAGGATAGAAGGGTAAACAATC
The DNA here is from genome assembly GCF_965119305.1 of Pelophylax lessonae. Taxonomy (NCBI): domain Eukaryota; kingdom Metazoa; phylum Chordata; class Amphibia; order Anura; family Ranidae; genus Pelophylax; species Pelophylax lessonae. The sequence continues at coordinate 389,001,966 of NC_138770.1, forward strand.
GTGAAATCTCAATGGGCATTCACAGGAAGCAATTTGAATAATTTCCCAGTGAGAGAACTAATTAACAGCAGCTCAGTTGAGCAGCCGGATAACAGTATGATTACAGCAGCTGCATAACACCCAGCTAGAATCATAGCAGGTGCACATTCAATGTTTAGTGAAATGGTTTGCCTATGCAGTATTTCATACAATTATGTGCAGCTGCACTGTAGATTGGCTTAGAACTTTTATATCAAATGTGCTTAAATGCAGCATATATTAATTTATGCATTACATATGCAGAGATACAAAGTTACATTGATCATGGTCCATCTGTGTGACATTTGTCTAACCCTAAACATACGATGGATGTTTTCCTGAATGAACCAAGGATCAATTAACTGATGTAGAAATAAACCTTGGCATGCATTTTATTACATCATGTAATGCCTAGCTACCTTTTATATAAAAGCTGTGATTCTTGGTTCCGCATATTGTAGCCTATGCTTAATTGGGCATCTGCATTTCAAAGCAATATCCAGTTTTTAATCTAGCTACAACACATTTAGTTTTTACAAGCATATACAGTAGCACTTTAAGGTAATTAAAAAATACAACTGTAATATACACACAGTATTTTAAAGGGTAACTCCACTTTCGTTGGGGAAAAAATAGCAAATAAAGAAAAAATAATATAGCGTGTGCAATTGCGACACAAATCATATTGTAATTGAATGTTATTAAAAATTACCTTTCCTTTTCAATCTGCAGCTGTTTTAATTTTCTGAAAATGTAATGTAATATGGCAACCTAGAGGTGTTCTGTACACAGAATGTATACTGACCACACCCCAGAAACATAATTTCCTGCTTGTGTGATTGGCTCACCAATTTTCCCAGAAGTCTGCCTAAGATAAAAATCAGATTTCTCGCATCCCCTGCAACAAAAATGTCATTTTTGGTGAGATACTTCCAATAGGAACACATCTAAAGGGATGCAGGCCCAGGAGCTTTCCTCATTAATGCCCTGCAGCTGCCACAGCTGATAGATAATTATGAAACCACTCCCATTAGACCCACATAGGAACAAACTGGGATTTCTTCAGAATAACAAAAGGTAGGAGTCTGCAACAAAGTTTGTTACAATTCGTGTAATGTAAATAGATCACCCAGAGGGGAATGTTTTTTTCTCGATAAAAGTGGAGTTACGCTTTGACTTTACACATATTTCAAAAACCTATGAACTAAAAAAAAAAAAAAAGAAAGTCCTACTGGAGAACACTAGGCAGGCTAGGTTCACACAGGTGCATTTTTAAATCTTTAAATGTATGTATGCGTTTTAATGTGCACTCCCATTAAAGTCCAAGGGGCCCAAAAAAACATTCCACGGAAATTAATTAAACTTTCACAGTGCGCCACATTAACAAAGTTTATAGACCTGTTGCAGCTCTATTGGTGCCACCTGCGCCAATTTCTATCTCAGTAAAATAGAAACTGAAGCAGGGTCTGCACCTGATTAAAGCGGAGTTCCGGGCACAGAATCGTGTCTGTAGATTTGACGGCATCTGCTTCCTTATCCTTTCCTGTGCCCGAATTAGATATTCCCGGCCTTTTTTTTTTTTTTCCCTTACCTTTTTAGAGAGAATAATATACTCACCTTTCCATCGACTTCCTCCTTCCTCGGCCGCGGCCCACGCCGTCACTTCCTGTCCCGCAATGCGTCCTGGGAGCTCTTACTCGTCGCTCCCAGGATGCAATTGGCAGTGACGTAGGCGGCTGGCTGCTCCTCTCATCGCGTTATTTCCAAACAGGAAATAACACGATGATAGGCATCCCTATACTATGCCGATCGCATAGTACTGGACATGCCTGAGATTTCACACTGGATTCACCGGCCTCCGCCCACTAGAACCAGGAAGAAGGGAAGACATTTCCCCACAACGGACTCGGCGATCCAGATCAAAGATGGCGGCGCTCATCACAAATTTTATAAAGTAAGATTTTATGCTTGCAAATCGATTATTTCATTGTATGAAACAGGATTAGCGGATGTATAGAGGTCTAAGGGTCACTGTTTGGGGGACATTAAAAAAACAAAAACGATTCTGTGCCCGGAACTCTGCTTTAACAGAGGGAATATGGCAGTTTTCTATGTAGAAAACTGCCACAGATTCCCAGTAGGTGCAGCCCTGTTGTACAGAATGTGAGCTGTCAGAAAATGAGAGCTGGAACTGCAATCTCATAGTTGTCCCTGTCTTGTGTGCTGTCACAGAACAGAGAACTGACCATTCCTAAATTAAGTTATGCAAATCTGTGCTTACACAATGCTTTGTTAATTCTCCATTCCCCTCATTAAAAAGAAGACACAAAAATAAGAACATTAACTTTTTTTCCAAGTTGCACGGAAGAATGTTGCACAGATAATTGTGACGAGGTCCCATAGACCAGCGGTCCTCAATCTTTTTGGCACCAGGAACCAGTCTCCTTAAAGAATATTTTTCCACAAACCGGGGGGGGGGGGGGGGTTTGGTAGGGTTGGGGTTTGATTTGGTGTTATCATTTTAATCAATCACCCAACACCATGGGCACCTTACAACACCGGCATAATTTCTATTCATTGTAAAATATATTGCAATAGTTCAATTCACCGTAATGCAGCTTGCCACTTACCACTGTAGCCTGCCATAAGATGTAGCTTGTCACTGTATATACAACAAGAGTCGCGCTAAATATGCAAACTGTGAACTCATATGGAAACTGCAGTCCATAAACCATATGTGGCATCAAAGGTATGACAAAAAGGATGAAACTATCAATACAGTTCCAAAGCAGTGACAAGTTCATATAATGGTGCTCATATGGTCATCCACCCAGGTGTATGTTAAAAACACAGACAATCCGTGAAACCTCCACCACAAGAAGCCTCTTACCAGAGGAAGGAAGGATAAAAGCAGTAAGTAGACTTATAACACCTTTCAAGGTCCTTTTTATGGCTGTCATTTAATTGTCCTCTTGCAATAGGCCCCACAGTGTGAATAACATACAATACAAATGTCAATGCTTGGGCGGCTGGAAATTCACAGCCCCAGATAGTGCTGTAGCGTTAGCCCCAAAGGAGCCGCTTGAACATTTGGGCTCTTGGTTCTGCACCTCAGCTACAAGAACATCCTCAGGATGTTAATTAAATGACAGCCATAAAAAGGACCTTGAAAGGTGTTATAAGTCTTCACTTGCACTGGCAAAAGAGTACAAGATCAGATCAATAGCGTTTCCCTGCATTTCTACAGGAATTTATGGATTTCCAAATGAGCCAGCAGCTTGCATAGCTTTGAACACAGCCAAAGAATGGTTGACGGAAAATCAAGATGAGAGGATCCAGCCCATTCCAGCTGATTTGGAATCCATCCCAGATGGTCCGCTTCCTTTGAACAAGTTCGTTTTTTGGACTACCCAGGAGCTGCTGTGCAGGATATGGGTGGTTATAGTCCCATAACTACTTACTGCTTTTATCCTTCCTTCCTCTGGTAAGAGGCTTCTTGTGGTGGAGGTTTCACGGATTGTCTGTGTTTTTAACATACACCTGGGTGGATGACCATATGAGCACCATTATATGAACTTGTCACTTCTTTGGAACTGTATTGATGGTTTCATCCTTTTTGTCATATCTTTGATGCCACATATGGTTTATGGACTGCAGTTTCCATATGATTTCACAGTTTGCATATTTAGCACGACTCTTGTTGTATATAATTTGTTTCTACATTCCAGGTGTTTTGAGTTCGCTGCTATAAAGGCGCAGGTTTCAATTTTTCATTATATTCATCAGCTTGTCACTGTAGCCTACCACCGCAGCCACCAGAAGCAGCTTGTCACTGTAGCCTACCACCACAACCACCAGATGCAGCTTGTCACTGTAGCCTACCACCGCAGCCACCAGAAGCAGCTTGTCACTGTAGCCTACCACCACAACCACCAGATGCAGCTTGTCACTGTAACCTACCACCGCAGCCACCAGAAGCAGCTTGTGACTGTAGCCTACCACCGCAGCCACCAGATGCAGCTTGTCACTGTAGCCTGCCACCACAGCCACCAGATGGCGCTTGTCACTGTAGCTTGCCACCGCAGCCACCAGAAGCAGCTTGTCACTGTAACCTGCCACCACAGCCACCAGATTCTGCTTGTCACTGTAGCTTGCCACCGCAGCCACCAGATGCAGCTTGTCACTGTAGCTTGCCACTGCAGCCACCAGTTGCAGCTTGTCACTGTAGCTTGCCACTGCAGCCACCAGAAGCAGCTTGTCACTGTAACCTGCCACCACAGCCACCAGATGCAGCTTGTCACTGTAGCCTGCCACCACAGCCACCAGATGCAGCTTGTCACTGTAGCTTGCCACCGCAGCCACCAGAAGCAGCTTGTCACTGTAACCTGCCACCACAGCCAACAGATGCAGCTTGTCACTGTAGCCTGCCACCACAGCTACCAGATACAGCTTGTCACTGTAGCTTGCCACCGCAGCCACCAGAAGCAGCTTGTCACTGTAACCTGCCACCACAGCCACCAGATGCAGCTTGTCACCGTAGCTTGCCACCGCAGCCACCAGATGCAGCTTGTCACTGTAGCCTGCCACCGCAGCCACCAGATGCAGCTTGTCACTGTAGCCTGCCACCACAGCCACCAGATGCAGCTTGTCACTGTAGCTTGCCACCGCAGCCACCAGAAGCAGCTTGTCACTGTAACCTGCCACCAAAGCCACCAGATGCAGCTTGTTACTGTAGCCTGCTACTGCAGCCACCAGAAGCAGCTTGTCAGATCCCAGATGCAGCTTGTCAGCCACCAGATGCAGCACCAGATGCAGCTACCACCTCAGCAGGAGCAGTAAACAAAAAAATGGCATATGCGCCGTTGACACAGGGTTCCCTGCTATTAAGATCTGGAGCCTACAGCAGTGTTGCGGGCGGTGGTATTAGCAAGCCGAGTCTGTGCTCATCCGCAGCTCACCTTCTTCAGTGTGGCTCATGCGGCCTGGCCTCAAAAAGGCCATGGACCGGCACTGGCACAGAGGTTGGGCACCCCTGCCATAGTCAATAATAGGATTCCTCATGTCCTGCTTTGTAGAACGATGGCCGAAGAACGATAAACTGCACAGGTGTGAACAGGGGTTTAGACCAGCCATGGAGAAATTGTGAAAACACTGGTTAGAGTAATTTGGTTTCACCCTTTTCCTCCACAACAGCTAACCTAGACAGTGATACATTTTTCAGGGCAGGACCACCGCTGACAGGAACTTTCAAACAAAGAATAAGTCTTGCTTTGAAAATAAACCCAGTCTGTACTGTTTTTACTTGAACAAACAGCAGCTTTACATAATTATTCGAGTGACTGAAGTATGTGCAAGAGGCAATTTTTCATTTAAATGACAGACCAAAGATAGTACTTCGTTAGTACTTATCCAAGCTTTACAATGATCCTAAAATTGTGATTTCAGTGGCACTTGGTAGATTGCCACATGGCATGTGGCATGCACGTTGGCTGGCCCACTGGAGGAATGTCTAATGGGTCCCTGCTCTCTACAAACACAGGGCCTCTTCCATAGGCTGTAATTGACAGCTAATTATGCTGTCAATTACAATGCCTGGTCTGCCTATCTGTGCCTGTGGTCCACCACATCCGTGGCATTTCACCGAATTGCCCACTGCAGCAGGTATGGCTATAAAACCCTGAAGTTGCAGTGATTGGGGCTGATCTGGGGTCTGAAGGTTCAGGAATTGGGGCTGATCAGAGGTCCATGGAATGCTATTGTTCACTGGCATGCTGGTTGTCTAATGCTTGCAAATTGAAACTAACTGCAGAAAAGGTTGCTGACCCCTGTTCTCAAATTTTAGGGATGTTAGGTTCCTATAAAAGGGTTATTATTACTATTATTGTCGTTAAAGGACACCTAATTAAACATTTAGCTGATGTAACTAGTTTTCTGTTGTACAATAAAGGTCGAATTACCCCTAGATGACAGGCCTATTTTATTGAGAGTTTTCTTTTAAATGCCATGCCTTGAGACAGCACATGAACTTGAGGATGCATCGCAGGTGTCTAAAACAGAAGATCTTTCTTCTCTTGAAGCGTCCAAGGCAGGTAAAGCAATATCTGTTGATCCGTCATGCATCAGGCTCTTTTGGCCAGTCTAGTAATACCAAAATGCTTTTGCATTCCAAAACCCTGAAGCATGCTGCCAGCCATCTTGAATCACAAGGATTGTCTGACCAATGGCTACAAAATTATCCTCCTCACCCCACAGGTTGGATAATCCTTATGGTTGGCACAAAATGGCCTTTGTAACCCCCTCCTGCTGTGGGACAGAGAAACACAGGCCACAGAGTTATCAGAAGATAATATTAGAGTTAAAGTAAATCAACCCCAAAGGGTCTATAGATATTTGAGGGAATTCGGCCATGCAGGCACAGTCCAACTGTCCTAAGGCTTTTGTGATAAATCAGTCACAGTTTTATATATCATCCCACTGTGACTTTAAAAGATGAACAAGTTAAGATGTCACACATTTTTAAGTTCACTTTGCAGGCATGGATCAGATTATTGGTATTGTTGACCAATCTAGGTAACAGGCCTTTTTTCAGTAATGATCATTTTCCAGGCATTTCAGTTTCTAGCATTTGCCAGCAATTGTTTCTGAACTTTTAATTGGTGGATGCAGCAATGGACTGGAATGTTGCTATTTGGTGCAACAGCCATTTTTTTGGATGAAGACAGCATATTAAATGGCTAAATGCTCAAATAAAATTGATAGAGACTTCAAAGAAACAAAAGAATAGCACGGGGACTGATGATTAACCAATGTGGCTTTTCAATCTTAAAATTACAAGTTCATTGAATTGAAAACACAGTTATTTTATTATTTTTTTATTTTATTAATTGTTTTCGTCCTTTTGAATGAATAAAGAACTCTAAACAGAAGGAGACACAAAATCACTAGACAATATTTTTAAATTAATAGATTCAGAATGGATTACTGCGCTTACTGAGGAAGAAGAAAAGAGGCTGCAGGCACTCCAATACAACAATATTGTTACTAACTTATATAATCCTTATATGTGCCGGGTTCAAAATTTATAAAATCAGATTCCTCCCACTTCTATAATAAAGTGTAACCACTTGAAAAAGTGCTGAGTACATATAGTGTAAACATTAAACGAATATGATATGTATCATCGCATAATAGGAAACATAGATCTCCCAATGCATAAAAACGTATACTATTCCTGAATCGGAAGTTAAATTAAATTAATGCCTCTGGAAAAAAAATGCAGCCATCTACTTACAGTGTGCACCCTGTGTACATTGGGCATCAACTCATCAATGGCTCATACATTATATAGCACACCTGACGTAGAAGCCGCTTGTGAAATGGGATTCCTCACCCTGCACAGCCGGCACACCGAATCTTCACGGTCTCCTAGAGCAGCCTTTTTCAACCAGGGTGCCCAGGCACCCCTGGTGCCTTGAGGCTTCTTCAGAGGTGCCTTGGCAAAATGCCTACAAATTGCCCACAAATTGTATACAAGCCAGCGTGTGGATGAAGGCTGCCTTTTAGTTACACAAAGCCACAGGTTTTCATTGTGCACCATTACAAACTTCTAGCTGCTGGCATCCTAACGACCAATGACATCATCAGTTGATAAGGAGGATGTCAGTCGTCTGCACAGCATCCTTGTTTGACCCTGCCCTGCCCCTCTCCATCAGCATTGGGGTCATATTAGCTGAGCGATGGAGAAAAACTGAGGGAGAAGAGAAACATTGGAATACTAGTCAGTATCAGTTTTCAAAAGTGTATTTGTTTTGGAGGAATAAATCACCTCTAACATTGGGTGTCCTTCTTGGACTTGTGGATGTTGCTGCATTATGTAAAACTATTAGAATCATTTTTACAATTTAGAATGGGGTGTCGATAATTTTTAAAGGGTGCCTTGACCAAAAAAAAGGATGAGAAACACTGTCCCAGAGTCATAAAACAGTCCAATAATTTGTTTTTATTATTTTATTGAGGAGATAAAACTGTGGGAGTAGGGATATTATGGAATGCCCACTTGACTTCAGACAACTTCAGGGACAACTTTCCCATATACAGTCTATATACACTACTCTGCTTCCTCCAGCACACATGCTTGTAGAACTTCACTGGCACACCTGACAAAAATGATCCAGACACAGCACTCAGTCAGATCTTAGAGCAACAGCCTGTTATAGGCAGGAATCAGAGGCCCCTTTAGTGTGTGTAGAACAAAGGCCTGTGTCCAGCTTCAATTCCTATCAGTTCTAATCCCAGCCCCAACTTTTCACCCACTGCCAGCCCGCCTGGCTGCAGCTACCCCTTTACTACCCCTCCTGGCGACCTCTCCTCAGTTCTCCCAAGGAACATTTTTGGTGCCGGTAATATCTGATCTATCACAAAATCTACTAATCAAAGGGCATTACATCTCTGCTACACACAGTGCCAATGCCACACGTTGCCTTATGACTGTGTTCATACCTTTCTATTGTACACATGCCCCTGTTACATACAGTGTCTGATACCCCTTTTACATGCAGTGCCTTATGCCACTATTACATACAGTTGTGGAGATTTAATAAAACTGGAGCATGAAAAATCTGCCGCATCTCTCAGGGCCGTCTTTTCCAATGGGCACGCCCCGCGGTTGCCCGGGGGCCCCACTTGCCAAGGGGCCCCACACACAGGGTGGCAATTACACGGCCCCCCCAGCTCAGATTAGTTTACCTGGTGGTCTAGGCCCCCCCCCCCTGTTGTGCACCGGGCTCCCCGTTGTCCGCCGGTGGCTCTGAGTCTCTACTGCACACTGGTTGCTAGGAAGGCCAGCCGATTGGCATCTAGCAACCAGTGATGTTCTGAGAAGACCCATCATGCACAGCGGAGGAGGATCCTCCTCGTCAGCTCGTCCTCCTCTCCTCCGCGCCTAGAAGAATGGCTCCACCCACCTCCTCCCTTCATGTGCTGTGCAGCCGTTGTAAAAGGTAATCCGACTACTCCAGGCTGTTTGATTTCTTTTTTCTCACTCTCTTTCCATCGACTGTCTGTGCCATCCTTTTCCTGCCCTATATATCCTCTGTGTGTGTGCCATCCTCTGTGTGCCATCCTCTGTGTGCAATCATCTGTGTGCTATCATCTGTGTGTGTGCCATCCTCTGTGTGCCATCATCTGTGTGCTAAGCTCTAGTGTGTGTGACATCCTATGTGTGCCATCCTCTGTGTGCCATGTTCATCCTCTGTGTGTATGCCATCCTCTGTGGGCCATCCTGTGTGTGTGTGTGCGCGCCATCCTCTGTGTGCCATGTTTATCCTCTGTGTGTGTGTGCCATCCTCTGTGTGCCATCCTCTGTGTGCCATGTACATCCTCTGTGTGCCATCCTCTGTGTGTGTGCCATCCTCTGTGTGCCATGTTCATCCTCTGTGTGTGCCATCCTCTGTGTGCCATGTACATCCTCTGTGTGCCATCCTCTGTGTGCCATCCTATACTTGCCATGTACATCCTCTGTGTGCCATCTTTTGTGTGCCATCCTATACTTGCCATGTACATCCTCTGTCTGTGCCATCCTATACCTGCAATGTACATCCTCTGTGTGCCATCCCATACCTGCCATGTACATCCTCTGTCTGTGCCATCCTTTACCTGCCATGTACATCCTCTGTGTGCCATCCTTTGTGTGCCATCCTATACTTGCCATGTACATCCTCTGTGTGCCATCCTATACTTGCCATGTACATCCTCTGTTTGTGCCATCCTATACCTGCCATGTACATCCTCTGTCTGTGCCATCCTATACCTGCCATGTACATCCTCTGTCTGTGCCATTCTTTACCTGTCATGTACATCCTCTGTGTACCATCCTATACCTGCCATGTACTTCCTCTGTTTGTGCCATCCTATACATGCCATGTACATCCGCTGTCTGTGCCATCCTATACTTGCCATGTACATCCTCTGTGTGCCATCCTATACCTACCATGTACATCCTCTGTCTGTGCCATCATTTACATGCCATGTACATCCTCTGTGTGCCATTCTATATCTGTCCTGTACATCCTATGTGTGTCATCCTCTGTGTGCCATCCTATATCTGTCCTGTACATCCTATGTGTGCCATCCTCTGTGTGCCATCCTATATCTGTCCTGTGCATCCTCTGTGCCATCCCATACCTGCCATGTACATACTCTGTTTATGTCATCCCATACCTCCCATGTACATTCTGTGCCATGTGCCCTCCTGTTCCTGTCCTGTAAGTCATCTCACTGTGCCATCCTATATCTTTTATGTACATCCTCTGTATGCCATCCTATACCAGGCTGTCATGTACATCCTCTGTGTGCCATCCTATATCTGCACATTCTCTCTCTCTCTCTTTTTACAAACCTGCGTTCAATGCGATCAAGGACTTTTTGTGAAAGCCTAATTGAACAAGCTGAAGTTACAAGCTGACTGACTACCATGCACAGCTGCATCAGATTTTGAGTGCTGTTTTGCTTGGTGTGCCTCGTGCCTTTGTTACACAAAGTTCTCACATCACTACATGGAGTGTCTCATTCCTTTTTGCTCGAAGCCTTGAGTGCTTCATGCCTTTAACCTTCACCATCTTGCACCTCTTTTACATGCAGTCCCTAAACCTCTGTGCACCATTCTAAGTTACCCATCACTAATATGTATAACCTACATCGCCTTGCACCTCTTTTACATGCAGTCTCTAAACCTCTGTGCGCCATTCTAAGTTACCCATCACTAATATTTATAACCTACATCGCCTTGCACCTCTTTTACATGCAGTCTCTAAAGCTCTGTGCGCCATTCTAAGTTACCCATCACTAATATGTATAACCTACATCGCCTTGCACCTCTTTTACATGCAGTCTCTAAACCTCTGTGCGCCATTCTAAGTTACCCATCACTAATATGTATAACCTACATCGCCTTGCACCTCTTTTACATGCAGTCTCTAAACCTCTGTGCGCCATTCTAAGTTACCCATCACTAATATTTATAACCTACATTGCCTTGCACCTCTTTTACATACAGTCTCTAAAGCTCTGTGCATCATTCTAAATTAGCCATAGCATATAAAGTATAGTAATAAGAATCTGGTGCAGCTGTACCAATCAACCAATCAGCATCTGACTTTCAGTTAAACATTGACAATAAAACCAAGAATCTTATTGGTTACTATGCACAACTGGATCAGATTCTGTGTGTTCCAGTTTTAGTAAATCCCCCCAATGTGTTTTATTTTACAAAAGTCTGTTCACAAAGAAAGAAACGCAAAAGCTGTTTTATTGCAGATGAAAAAAGATTGATTCTTACTGTTCGAGTGTTACACTAGGTACATTTTTTTCCTTTCTAAACACACAGCCGCTTAGTTTAGCTTAGCATAGCATAGCAGAATTTAAATTTTCTTCGTTGCACAGCGTTGCACCACAAATAAATCAAACAAACACATACATTTATTCATTCATTCATTTTTTTTTTCTTTTTAAGGTATGAACTATTCAAATGGCATTCAATCAACTTTGGAATTAACTGGAGAAAACAAGATATCAACCCTATAGAATACAAAACGATTTCTCTTTTTCGCCTGTTGGTGGCACTGTGCTCCAGCAATCAGAAGCCACCAATGATCGATTCACTTGTGCCTATACATCTGTGCCATTAATCTACACCTGCATCTGACTGCTGGGGGGCTTTATATTGCTGCCTCTCCTCCAGTCTGACTCTTTAGTATTCTGCCTGTTGCACTTGCCATCTGGTATCTCAGCTCTAGTATACCCTGCTAGTTCCCTGTCCATCCAAGCTGAACAGTCCCACTCTGCCCCTGTCATGCTCATATACAGTATATTATTTTCTTTTGTACTAATTTGTTGTAAGTTTTTGTTGTTGCTTTGGTTTATTTATATGTTTTTTTGTTACCTTGTTTATAGTGGCATCTTCTTTCTCTGCCCCCAGCCTTCTGACTGGACAATGAAAAAACAGCAGAAAACTGATGAGATCATCTCTCTGCTCTCTCATATGACATGCAAATTTCTTAGTCAGTTCATTTACAGACAGCATACCTGACTCTCAGTCCTAATTCTTAAACCAGCAATACATGGATTGAAATTCGCCCAATTTAGCAGGGACCGGACACATTTGGATCCATGTATGCCTCCTGCTGGTTGTACACAAGTCAATCAATGAACCTACTTGCGTACAACCAGCCTGTTGGGTTTTTACTGAATGATCAGTGCCCCTGGCTATATGCAGGCAGTATTGTCAACCCCCCAAAGTGAAATTTACTGACAGAATGGGCAAAATCTACAAAGAGTAACAATTTTCATTTTACAAAAATCATGAAATCTATCGACAAAGCCACAATTATTACTGACCCTTCAGAAAAGTATGACAACAGTTATGCTAATATCCAAATAATATAGTACAAGTACTAAGAAAAACCCTTCCCTGCCAGTGTCATTAGTACAGTGACAGTGCATATTTTTAGCACTGATTACTGTATTAGTGTCACTGGTCCCCCCCAAAAGTGTCAAAAGTGTCAGTTAGATGTCCAATCTGTCCGCCGCAGCGTCGCAGTCCCACTCAAAACCACTGATCTCCGCCATTACTAGTAAAAAAATAAAAATGACATAAATCTTTCCACTAGTTTGTAGACGCGATAACTTTTGTGCAAACCAATCAATATGCACCTATTGGGATTTTTTTTTACCAAAAATATGTAGCAGAATACATATTGGCCTAAAATTATGAAAACATTTTATTTATTTGTATGTGGGGGAGATAGTTGGAAAACGGCGCTACCTATTAGTGTATATAGTAAGAGTGAACCATATGCGGTTCTGTGCAAACCAAAAAAGTGCTAGTGCAACAATAAATATGTGCAGAAATGGTGCTCATATAAAATGTATAAGATGTATAAAAACTGGCCGGTTTATTAAAACACAAGTAACCTGGTGCAAATATTTAATATTGTGACAAGATATGGTACAAGTATTAATAAGTACTGGTGATATACATGTAAAACTATTGGATAAAAATGGTCAAACCCAATAGGAATTGGTAATAAATAATGGTGAGAGAAATATATAAATATTCAATAAAGGTGATCAGTTTCAAAAAATAGTTCGGTGAAAATTGTGTGAAGATAGTGATGGTGATGGTGAGTTAGAATTGCTGCGTTCCCAACAACCACTAGAGGTCGCACTTACCCCTCAGCAGGATAGTGTTAATGGCTGCATAGGGTAAGCATAAAGGAAAAAACCTCAGACCTGTCCCCAATCTATCCTTACGGACCGATGGATCCCATCTGTGACATCAATGTATCACATCCAGCACTCATTCAATAGCCAAATGATATGCCAGTTATATTTATAATAGCTGTAGCAAGCGTAATAGAATCCAATTCAATTTTCCTAAATGGCCACAGAACATAGAACTCACCACGAATAAAAGAAATATCATCAATTGAGATAAGAACTTATGTTGCTGCCACCATGAACATCCCCGCTCCTCTCCTTTATTTGTTTTTTTTTTTGGGGAATGTTTTATAGCAGAAAGTAAAAAATATTGTTGCTTTTTTTTCCAGAATTGTCGCTCTTTTTTTGTTCATAGTGCAAATAATAAAAATCACAGAGGTGATCAAATACCACCAAAAGAAAGCTCTATTTGTGGGGATAAAAAGGATTTAAATCTTATTTGGGTACAATGTCGCACGACGGCACAATTGTCAGTTAAAGTAACGCAGTGCCGTATTGCAAAAAAAGGCCTGGACATTAAGGGGGGTAAAACCTTCTGGTCCTTAAGTGTTTAAGCTTAATTGAGATATAAGAACATTGTAAAGCAGAAAACCTAACTGCAGCCATCATAGATTACTTGGCTCTTCGGGTCTCGTATAGATTTTGAGGGGAACACCACGCAAAAAAATGGCGTGGGGTCCCCCCCCAAAATCCATACTAGCCCCTTATTCGAGCATGCAGCCCAGCAGGTCAGGAAAGGGGAGGGGACAAAAAAGCAGCCCCACCCCCTCCTGGACCATACCAGGCCTCACGCCCTCAACATGGGGTTGCGTGCTTTGGAGCAGGGGGGGCTCTGCACCCCCCCCCACCCCAAAGCACCTTGACCCAATTTTGATGAGGACTAGGGCCTCTTCCCGACAACCCTGGGAGGTGGTTGTGGGGGTCTGCTGGCAGGGGCTTATCGGAATCTGGTAGCCCCCTGTAAAAAGGGGGCCTCCCAAATCCCAGACCCCCCCATTGGAATGAGTATGGGGCACATTGTACCCCTACCCATTCACCCCAAAAAAAGGCAGTGTAGTGTCAATAATGACAAGAGATGGTTTTCTTTCGTATGCTGTTCTTAATACCCCCGGTCTTCTCCCTCCAGTCTTCTTCCTCCAATCTTCTCCTTATGGTCTTCTCCCTCCAGTCTTCTCCTTCTGGTCTTCTCCCCCTGGTCTTCTCCGTCCGGTCTTCTTCCTCCAATCTTCTCCCTCTGATCTTCACCACTGCCAACCCGGTCCTCCTCCGACGATGTCTCCCGTGATTATGCTGACTCCGCTCTTTGCGACTTCTTATATAGCCATGGGGCATGGCCACCCAGTGACGTCACCTGGAGACCTTGCCCCCTTGTGTCGTCACCTGATGGGATGCCTTTTTATTTTTCCCCTTTTGGGCGTGGAGTTCCCCCTCAAGATCCTCAGAGTGCTTCCATTCAAAGCAATGATTTTCACATTGAAAAAAAAAAAGTATAAGCAACGTTAAACAACGTTAAGCAGCCTTTAGCAGCATCAGATGTTTTTACAGCTGTAACGTCGGTCCTCAGAATGCACTGGCCCTGGGTTTTTTCTTTGAAGCTTGAAAACGCCTTTGTCAATTACAGCTTCAAAACCTCTGTGTGTGCATGAGGCTATAAAATAACACAGAGGGGGCATTTTTAGGCTGCAAAAAAAAAAAAAAAATTTCTGACGCTCCTAAAAGCAGCTGCAAAAATGCCCTGTGTGCATGAGGCCTAAAACACTTCTCTGGTGCTGCAAGAAAAAAGGAGTTCAGACAGATATGTAAGTTAAATGAAGAAGACTATACAAATTTAATAACATACAAATAAATTAGTTGGTTAGGCTTAGCAGCTTGTGTTGAAAGATTTGTGAGTTTATGTGACTCTCTAGTTCAATATTTTGAGAGAGAATGGTTTGAGAATGGGCCAGCATGTTACAAAAGTAGCTGTCAAAATATTTGTAAAATGTTACAGTCACCAAACTTATCCGATGCCCCATAGAGATGAATGGGGCATCCGTTCAGATGCGCCTGAAAAACTCACAGGCGGATCTGAACGGTCCGCATGTGTGAAAGGGGCCAAACTTACATTTTCCAAATTGGGTTTTACCTCTTCTGGCATCCATGAATTTATCGTTACAAAAAGAGAACTCTGACCTTTACACTGCATACTGCTGTTTGGAAAAATATTGCAAGAATATTCTAAAACCTTTTAAAAAAAGATCTTCTCTTGAGTCAGCCTTCAGACCTGTGTACTCCTAGTGACAAAATCAATAAAATGTTTTTAGAGCGTGAAGAACAGCAATACCTGTCCAAAAATAAAATTCTTCGAGTTAAAACTAAGTTTATTGAATATGCCAAAACACTTGAAAAAGCTTTAAATCAAGGTTTCCAGAAAGAATTTTGGTTAAATGTATGCTGTTCTTAAACCCCTACAATGTTAACCCACCTCTTTGTGAGATGGAAAACATTTCTGACAAACTTTCAAACCACGTTAATTCTGTAGAGATAGAAAAGGAGTACACTACTGTGAAAATTATGCTGTCAAAACCCTGTTCACCTCTGACCATTGTTCCAGTAATATTGTAAAATTTTGGAGTACTTGATTCAAATAAATTGATGGTGAATACATTGAACTCTCTAAACTGTCTATTCTGTTTTTAACCCTGAGCCCTGACACATGCTGCTGTGAGCGAGGCTTCAGCCATATGAATGATAACAAAACCTCTAAAAGAAATTGCCTTGAGAACTGTCGTGTTGACGCATTTTTGCGCATTGCTACTTCTTCCACATCTACAAAGGACTTTGATGCTGCTGCTGCGTCTCAATACAACCGAAAAATATAAAAGGTAAGAATTTTTAAAATCTTTTAAATATTTTATAACAGTAAACCCCAAGCAGTCTTTATATAAATGTTATTTTAAACCTTATTGTACTTGTAGAACGAGGCCAG
This sequence comes from Pelophylax lessonae, assembly GCF_965119305.1. Lineage (NCBI taxonomy): Eukaryota > Metazoa > Chordata > Amphibia > Anura > Ranidae > Pelophylax > Pelophylax lessonae. The sequence goes on from NC_138770.1 coordinate 389,018,227, forward strand.
AGACTAGACAGAGTGTTTTTTTGATGGCTTGAAATGTTCCTTGGTGTCCTTCACTAAGGTCTGTACATTGTACACAGCCTTGGTCCGTTCCTATCCTTCCTGTATAGTGGAGTGCAAGGCTACTAACCAGTCATATTCCAGTACTTACACTAGCCTAATTAAAATACATTTGTTGTATTAGGCAATAAACAGCTGTAATAAGGTATTTTTTGTATCTGCCTGGAGTATCTGCCTGGAGTACAACTTGAAGCTTAGCCCTCCGTCGAAAGGAAGATGCTTCCTTGCCCTGTAAGGGTTTTTAGATGCCAGAAGGCGGTAATTGTCTGTCACATGATAAGAAAGCTTCCCAATCACAAATAGTGAATGGGAGCTTGCCGGTAACTGCACTCTTGGCACAGCTGTATGTACATTCTGGTACGCAAAGGCCCACTCACCGAGAGGCCGCATATTTGCATACTGTCGGTACCTAGAGGTTAAGCTGGGTACACACAGGCCGAAAATTGAACAAGTCACTGTGACCCCTGGTATACATTTAGGCTCCTTCCCATATGAGGTATGTGTGTGGATGCCTCTGCCTCAGCTGCAGGGAGTATTCAAAAGGGACAGGTACCATCCTTGCTCTAAGCTATAGCCAGAGGCAGACTGGCAACTTTTGGCCCAGGGGGCAAGTACAAACCAGAGGCCCATGGTGCAGTGACCCGGCCCCCCTCCCACTCTCCCTCTTCCCTGTCCTCCTCCTGACCCCCATTCCAGGCTGAAGCTCCGCTCAAGGTACTCTCTACTCACAGGCATAATCCGGGTTCCCAACCTGGCCATCAGGGGGCAGTTGGGGGAGCTGGGACAGCTCAGTTGGGGCTGGCCAGGGGAGGAGAGTCTCCAGTGGGGCATGGAACCAGCCATTGCTGGGGGGGGGGGGGGAGGTCTGCGCTCGGTCCTTATCTCCATCCCGTACTCTGTAGGTCAGCAGTGGGGACTTTTTACTTCTCTTCATCAGGAATCCTTTAAGCATGTCTGTGGCAGAAGCGGTGCAGCCTTTTTACAGGACATCAGAGCAGCCCAGGGGGCAATTGCCCCCCTGCCCCCTGGCCCAGTCCTCCCCTGGCTATAGCTCAAGGGAGAAGAAAGAGGCAGGGCCAGTGCAAGGATTTTTGACACCCTAGGCGAAACCTTATTTTTCCGCTCCCCTGGCTCCGTCCCTGACTCCAAGAGGATAAGAGGAGGAGGAGGGGGGGGAAGAGGAGGGGGAGGAGGAGGGGGGGGAGGAGGGGGGAGGAGGAGGGAGGAGGGGGAGGAGGAGGAGGGGGGAGGAGAAGGAGGGGGAAGAGATGAAGGAGGAGGGGGGAGAAGGAGGAGGAAAGAGGAGGAGGAGAAGGGGGGGAGGAGGAGGTGGGGAGGAGGAGGTGGGGAGGAGGAGGGGGAAAGAGGATGAGGAGGGGGGAAGAGGAGGAGGGGGGAGAGGAGGAGGAGGAGGAAGGGAGAGGAGGAGGAGGAGGAGGGAGGAGGGGGAGGGGGGAAGGAGGGGGAGGAGGAGGAGGGGGAGAGGAGGAGGGGGGAGGGGAGGGGGAGGAGGAGGAGGGGGAGAGGAGGAGGGGGGAGGGGAGGGGGAGGAGGGGGGAGAGGAGGAGGGGGAGGAGGGGGGAGAAGGAGGGGGGAGAAGTAGGGGGAGGAGGAGGGGGGAGGAGGAGTAGGAGGGGGAGAGGAGGAGGAGGGGGGGGAGGAGGAGGAGGGGGAGAGGAGCAGGGGGGAGAGGAGGAGGGGGAGGGGGGGAGAGGAGGAGGAGGGAGAGGAGGAGGGGGGAGAGGAGGAGGAGGGGGGAGAGGAAGGGGGAGAGAGGAGGAGGAGGGGGGAGGAGGAGTGGTAAGAGGAGGGGGAGAGGAGGAGGAGAGGGGAGAGGAGGAGGGGGGAGAGGAGGAGGGGTAGAGGGGGGGGGAGAGGAGGAGGAGGAGGGGGGGGAGAGGAGGAGGGGGGGAGAGGAGGAGGAGGGGGGAGGAGGAGGAGGGGGTAAGTCATTTTGTTACACTGGGTACGTAAAATGCAGTGTATATAAAAGTATTATGCTTGAAATAATAGTACAGCCTATTCAGTAAATAAACTAAACTTGCTTTTCAAAAATATATATTTTTTTTATTACAAATGGAATAACAAGGGCTGTATATGTTAAGAACATTTCAAATATACATGAGAACAGGTAACCACCCTCTTTCCTTCATAATAATTTTAACCACTTAAGCCCCGGAAGATTTTACCCCCTTCCTGACCAGGGGGTATTTTGCGATTCGGCACTGCGTGACTTTAACGGACAATTGCGCGGTCGTGCGACGTTGTACCTAAACTAATTTGACGTCCTTTTTTTCCCACAAACAGAGCTTTCTTTTGGCGGTATTTGATCACCTGTGTGATTTTTTGATCACGCGCTATAAACAAAAAAAGAGCGTCAATTTTGCAAAAATAACAATATTTTTCACATTTTTTATATGAAATTCCCCCCAAAAAAAAGTAAAAATCTAAATTTTTTAAAATTTTCGGCCAATTTGTTTAATGCTACATATGTTTGGTAAAAAAAATCGCAAAAAGCGTATTTTGATTGATTTGCGCAAAAGTTATCGCTTTTACTAACAAAGGGAAAGATTTTTGTCATTTTTGTTGTTTTTTTTTAACGCGTAATGGCGGCGATCTGCGATTCTTTTTTTGCGGTACTGCGACATTGCGGCGGACAGATCGGACCCTTGACTGACATTTTTTACACTTTTGGGGTTACCAGTGACATTTCTACAGTAATCAGTGCTATATATATGCACTGTTACTGTAAAAATACACTGGCAGTGAAGGGGTTAACTTTATTTGAGAGGGAGGGGCTGTGTGTGTCCCTAGGGGCGTGATTCTAACTGTGATTGGCTGTGGCTTGAGGTGTAGTTACACTGATCAACGGTTCTACATAGTAGAACTGTATGATAAGTGTTTCTACACAGGGAGAACTGACAGGCAGCCTTGTTTACACAAGCTGCCTGCCTTTCTCCCTCTCCCCCGCCGATCGCCGAGTGACCAGCGGACATCGGGTCCGCCGGTCACACGCGCGGGGGGGTCCGTGACCGCGCGGGAGCGGGAGCGCGCCGGCGGCGGCGCGCGCTCGCTCCCCAGACCCTCCCAGGCTAGTGACGTACCGATACGTCACTCTGCATGTGAGGGGCTGACCGCCGCAGTATATGTTCGTGCGGCGGTCGGCAAGCGGTTAAAGCTCTCTGCTCTCTGTCAGTGCATTTTCAGCTATTGACAATGCTGATCCAGAAGCATACAGTATATTGCTCTTTCAAGAGCTTGATTAATGTTCCCCTGATTTTCAGGTGTCATTTTCTCTAAAAATGATGGGATTGTGTACACTTCCTTACTTGCTGGTAAAGAAACACTTTGATCCAGAAGCAGCAGAAAAAGTGTTTCTGGAATGAGAATTTTGGAGGGAAAAGCTATTTGCACTTTCTTTATGGTCCTCGTCATTTAATTTCATAAAGTATTTTTAATATCTTTAGGGCGCCTTTGGCATGTGTTTTGTCATCCTTGTAGCATTTGGAAAAATAATATTTCTTCTCACAATATTTGCAAATTGCAGCTTTGCTCTCAGCAGAAATTGCACTGTGAAAATGTTTCCAAACTCTAGATGTTGGTCTTACCATTTTACTGAGAGGAGGAAAAAGAAAAAATATTTACTGACCAAACTATTGAGAAAAATTATGCCGTGATGGTGGAGAACATTAATAGGAATAATTTAAAGGTTAAAAAGTTTAAAGGTTAAAAAAACATAAACTAATTTGTCAAATGTACCCTCTTACCTGTCAAATAAGCCTGAGAGGACAGAAACTATTATCTACTGTATCCCAACATTCACCCAACTGTAAGGGGTACAAGATGACGCCCACAAACATACTAGCCTGGAGCCTCTCCCCTGCAGTGCCCTCTTGTGGCAAAAATGCAAATTTCTCTTGTTTGAGAATTGCATTAAGAAGTACAGTGTTACTTGAATTGCATTCCAGGATTTGCTTGTCTTCAGCAGAGAGAACTTGCAATAAATAAAGACTTTACATAAAGTCTCATAAATCGTTTATTAAGGTCTTCATGTTATATAGTTTGAATACAGTGTCATAGATATATTGTTTATCATTGTAAATAACATATTTCACACTTTTTTTTTTTTCAATTTTTCCAGAAAAAAGCAAAAAACGGTTTTGAAAAAAAACTGTTGTTCTCAAATTTTTCCAGACCTTCCCATCTCTACCATAGATGCTGTGGTTAGCCAAGGAAATTTAATGCAGCAGAAGAGAGATACATCATGATTACATCCCTTGGACATCAGAAGATGTCCTGCGGTGCCATCAGCACAGAACTGGCGGATCCACGTACACCCATTTACTGTCCAGGGGGGCTGGCCAGTAGTGATTCTAACGGAAGACTCATACTTCCTACATGAAAACAAGGCGACTTAACTATACACAAACAAAGGAACTGGGTTGCAGAAAAATGGTAGCAGGTGCTCTGGACTGGTGAGTCGAAATGTGAAAAATTTAGCTGTAACAGGTGGTAGATTGTTTGCGATAGGCAGTACAATAATGAGTATCTGCAGGCAACAGTGGATGTTCCTTGCAAGTTAGGGGCTGTATTTCTGCAAAAAGAGCCAGAGATTTGGTCAGGATCAATAGTGTTCTCAATGCTGCCTGTTTTAACTAAAACTTCTCTTTCAAATCTGTGCGTCTCCCCTATAAATATCTTGTTTCTCTTTGGAGACTACCTAGACAAATTTCCTTGTCTCTACGGCAGTGGTGGCTGGTGACTAAAGATTTGAGGGGGCGGCGGCAAAACCAACACCCCCCCCCCCCCCCCCCGCGGCAGTCAAAGCTTATATTGTGTGTTGGAAATATCAATATCTTTGAAACGTTTGTTTAGGAGTGCTAAGGCAAGATCAGTATAAATGGGGTGGCTGAAGAGTTTAGTTGCATGTCAAATATTTTAGTCAAGAAGGCCGGCAATCTGCTCTACCACCCCCTCCCTCCTTCCTCCCCCCCCCCCTCCTGGGACGGATGGCTGGCTGCCCAGCTGAACAGCCAGCATCCTTACCTGCTCCTTCCCTGAGCGCCGCTGCGTGTCTCCTCGGTCGTATGTCCCCTCCCTCTTCCTGGCCAATGAGAAGTAAGATCACGTCTCTTTTTAGCCAATCAGGAAAGAGGTCTCACGACCCGCTTCCTGATTGGCTGGGAGGAGAGTCAGTATGATAATAGCGAATATTCGTTCACTATTGTCATACAACTGGATGGGCTCGGGGCACAGTGCTCTGCGCCCTGAGCCCACCCTTTTCTGAAACCTATTAGAGCCTCTGGCTCTAAACACATGCTTTAAAAAAAAATCCCCTATTGGAATCCATGCGTCCGGCACTCTGCATGTAGATTAGGGGGCCAGACGCATGGATAGGGGGGCGGCTGTCCAAGCCACCTGTCTCTTCCAAGACTGTCCTATTTAAGATGTTTTGCCAGACACCTATTCTATGTAAATTACTACTCTGTCAAAGACTAGCAGAATGTTCTGTCCAAGCCTTCGATTATACGACTTTAGTTTAACCTTATTTGAGGAAAACAAAGACTGAGATTGGCTTTTTTGAGAGAGAGAGAAATCCTATAAAGAAAGAATTGGGTAGTGACAGAGCAGACTGTGCCCGCTATAAAGTATAGTGATGAAAACTCACAAAACTTTGATTCAGAACAAAAAACAATATTTTTAGTCTTTAGAAACCATCCATCAAGGATTTTGGAGAAATGTGCGTGATAAAGACTCGTGGGCATACAGGAGACCTTAACAAGCACAGAAACAAGAACATTTACAATGGTGGCCCCTTCTCCATAAAAAAGGTAAAAAAAAAAGTAATTTTGATTTTTAATTTACCCACCTATGACCCCACAGAACCAGAAAGATCAGTATTGGAAAGAAGCTTATCTTTTGCTTTATACCACAAAAAATGATTTTTTTTTTCAAAGAGGCTGACAAAGGAGGTAATATGGTCATAATACAATCCAATGTATAAAACTGAAGCAAATCAACAGATCCAAAATAGGAATTGAATCAACATATTGTTTAACCTTCAGATCGGTTTCACATTTTTAAATAATAAAATGTATTATTATTAATTATTATTATTATTATTTATAAGAAATAAAGGTGTGATTTCAGTCATAGAGTTTTCAGTTTTAAAAATATGGAATTTCTTGTAAAAGTAAGGAACTTTACTGGGTCACCCCATCAGATCTGAAGTTTGGGGCCTCCTTAAAGCTGAACTCCATCTTTTCATACATATGACATTACATAGTTATTTTTTGCCTGCTTGGCCCAAACGAACTATGTCCCTTACTAACGTGATGCCGCTGGATGTGCACTATAAGGCCCCTTTCACACATACGGGGACCGTTTATTTCATCACTTCAGTCAGGTCAAAATAGATGAAGTATTCATCAGTTTTTCATCCATTTTTCATCAGTTTTTTGTCCGTTTTTCATCCATTTTTCATCTGTTTTTTTTACATCCACTACCAATGCAAAAACTGATGAAAAAGCGTACCATTTGTCAGTTTACATCCGTTTTTCATCTGATCCGTTTTTTTAATGGAAGAAAAATAGGGCTTTCATCCGTTCAAAAGATTTATTGTAATTTCAGCTCTCCGCCCCCTGTTTTCTGACAGCTTAGACAAGCTTTATAAATTCTGGACAGATATTGAGAAGAGAAGACTGAAGGTAAACAGGTGTAACTGATATAGGAAGATTTGTGTCAACTCTATGTATCACCAAAGGACAGTTACTTCACTGGATATATGTAAGGGTTTACATCCACTTAACCAATTGCCGACTGCCCGCCGCATATATACTATGGCAGGCTGGCTCAGCTGCACGAATTGCCGTACCTGTACCGCGGGTTCGCGAGAGAGCTCCTGGGGGCGAGCCGCTGCAGAAGACGTCACATGACGAAACGCGTACAGCGCCGTCACGTCACTTCCGGTTCCGGTCTCCAGTTGGAACGCATTGCGTTCCGGGACGCCACTACCTCGCTGTTTACTGATTTTATCTATGTGAGTACCCATTTTTATGTTACTGCTGGAAGGAATAAACTTTAAAAACGGTATTATACTATCGAGTTCTTTTCCATTTATATGATCCCTCCATCCACATACCTTTGAGTGGCCATATCAGTTCACCCCACGGATCGTTGGATATCCTACCATCGGATAGGATCCCACTTTAGGATATCCCTGCGGACCCTATACTACATCTCCCCCAGGAAGGGAACTACTACCCAGAGCCAGGATCAACAGGATATTTCTACAGTACCTGCCCTATACCCCTGTGTGGGGTGGGTACATCTGGTGAGTAGGTTTTTCTACTAGGGGTTTCCCCGCCACTCGCCAGTCACCCACCTTGGGGGTCACCGCAGGATACTTATTCATTCACCACCCCTCGGGGCACAATTATCTATATATGGACTTATTTTATCAGCTGATCTGATTGAATACCATTTCTTATTTTCACTTTGGAGTTCATATTTCTTCGCACATCTAGCTTGTCCATAATATTGTTTTGCACCTTTACTATTATACGGACTTATTTACCGCATGAATTTAGATCACATCACTTCTTGTTGCACTTTGTAAAAATAGTTTCCCGCACTCTTATTTATTTTTCCGGAAAAAGTTTTCCGCACACCCAATTTAATTATTGCACTTTTTGCACACTTTTTCACATTATACCATCGCCTATGTATTATTATTTCAAGTTATTCTCTTACCATTTTATTGCAACATGCTGATATTATTATTTTAGGTATACATAGTTACATAGTTACATAGTTACATAGTTAGTGAGGTTGAAAAAAGACACAAGTCCATCCAGTTCAACCCATGATGCGTGTGTGTTTGCTTTTAACCGTACATTGTGTACCCCTGTATGTTGTGGTCTTTAAGGTGTACATCTAATAGTTTTGTGAAACTATCTATGCTCCCCGCTGATACGACTGCTTGTGGAAGAGAATTCCACATCCTTACCGCTCTTACAGTGAAGAACCCCTTACGCACTTTAAGGTTAAACCGCCTTTCCTCAAGTTTTAGTGAGTGGCCACGTGTCTTATTGTATTCCCTTTCTCTGAATAGTTTGTTCCTTATGCTAGGGTCGCCAGTACAGTATTTGTACATTGATATCATATCCCCCCTCAATCGTCTCTTCTCCAGAGAGAATAGGTTCAGTGCTTGTAGTCTTTCCTCATAGCCGATGTCCTCCATTCCCCTAATTATTTTTGTTGCCCTCCTCTGGACTTTCTCCAGTTCCAGCACATCCTTCCTGCGGACCGGTGCCCAGAACTGGACAGCATACTCCAGATGTGGCCGGACCAGAGTCTTGTAGAGCGGGAGAATAATCTCTTTATTTCTGGAGTGAATCCCCCTTTTTATACATCCCAGTATTCTGTTGGCTTTGCTTGCGGCGGCTTGGCATTGCATGCCACTGCCAAGCCTGTTGTCTACCAGTACCCCCAAGTCCTTTTCCATCCTAGACTCACCCAGAGGTTCACCCCCTAGTGAATAGCTTGCTTTCTGGTTTCTGGCACCCAAGTGCATTACTTTACATTTTTCTACATTAAACCTCATCTGCCATGTGGTTGCCCACCCCGTTATTTTGTTCAGGTCTGCTTGCAAGATTTCCACATCCTGCATAGAAGATATTGGCATGCCTAATTTAGTATCATCTGCAAATACTGAGATTGTACTAGATATCCCCTCCTCTAGATCATTTATGAATAAATTAAACAGGATTGGTCCCAGGACAGAACCCTGGGGGACCCCACTTTCCACACCCGCCCAATCCGAGTACTCCCCATTAATCACCACCCTCTGGACTCTCCCCTGGAGCCAGGTCTCTATCCAGGTACTCACCTTATGATCCATACCTACCTTCCTTAGTTTGTACAGTAAGCGTTTGTGAGGAACGGTGTCAAAGGCCTTTGCGAAGTCCAGATACACCACATCCACAGGCTTACCTTTATCTAGGTGGCAGCTCACTTCATCGTAGAAGGTTAACAGATTGGTTTGGCACGAACGATTTTTCATGAATCCATGCTGATTTCTACTTATAATACCATTTTCATTACTAAAGTCTTGTATGTGGTCCCTTATCATCCCCTCCAAAATTTTGCAGACTACTGATGTTAGGCTGACCGGCCTATAGTTACCCGGGATATATCTCGGCCCCTTTTTAAATATTGGTACCACGTTGGCTTTTTTCCAATCAGCTGGCACCATACCCGTCTGTAAACTATCCTTAAAGATCAAGAATAATGGTCTGGCAATCACCTGGCTGAGCTCATTAAGAACCCTCGGGTGCAAGCCATCCGGTCCCGGGGATTTATTTATGTTAAGTTTCTCTAGTTTAGCTCTAAGTCTATCCTCTGTTAGCCATGGCGGCACTTCCTGAGGTGTATTATTTAGTTCGGCCTTACAAGCGGGTTTCGTGTAGCCCCCCGATTCCTTTGTGAAGACTGAAGAAAATAAATTATTTAACACTTCCGCCTTTTCTCTGTCCTCAGTGGCCATTTTTCCTTTATCATCTTTTATGGGGCCAATGTGCTCTGGCCTGGCTTTCTTACTGTTTATATACTTAAAGAACTTCTTGGGGTTCTTTTTGCTCTCCTCCGCTATATGTCTCTCGTGTTCTATTTTAGCCGCCCTGATTTCATCTTTACATTTCTTATTACACTCTTTGTAGTGCTTAAATGCTGCCAATGACCCCTCAGTCTTGTATTTTTTGAAGGCCTTTTCTTTAGCTCTAATATACATTTTAATGTTGGAGTTTAGCCACCCAGGGTTTAGTTTTGCTCTTTTAAATTTATTTCCCTGTGGAATGCACTGGCCCACTCCCTTGTTAAGTATGCTCTTGAAGCACTCCCATTTTTCCTCCGTGTTCTTTGTTCCCAGGGTTCTATCCCATTTGATATTTTCTAGCAGCGAGCGCAGTTTAGGGAAATTGGCTCTTGTGAAATTCAGCGTCCTTATATTACCCTTGTGTTTCCTATTACTGTAATTAATACTGAAACCAATTGACCTATGGTCACTGTTCCCTAAGTTGTCCCGTATTTCTATATCCGTGATCAGGTCTGTATTGTTGGTAATCAGTAGGTCAAGTACCGCTATATACTAGGATATATATATTGTAGTACTTTGCACTTTATATTACGCACTTTGGTGGTTATTTATATTTTACTTCATTTTACTTTTTTATATTTTTTCATATATTCCATATTAACTCATTCCCAATACCATTTTATGTTGGATTTTCACCATATTGTGGCACTATTCACATATCTACCATTTATATATTTTTATTCCTCAATCACATCTGTGTTTCTACATTTTATATTCTTTTCATTTTTATATATTTATATATATCTATTTGCACTTTATAAGCAGCGCCACCACTTCATATTTACATACATATTTATATAGCCTTTTGGCTATATTTTAAGTGAGGCTGCAGCTTACCTGTGCACACATTTAATTTATCCTCTGACGTCCTTAGCGCGGATTTATTTATATTCTATTAAACTTAAAGATACTGCAGATGACACAACAGTGTAAAAATGGCCTACAGCAGGACAAATTTAAAAAACAAGGCTAGGCCCTATTTACCTAGAGATAAAGAGCACCAGCTGAGGCTTTACTACAATAATTACAGCAGTGTAAAACTGGCCAGTAGCAAGACTAATCAGGGCTAATAGGACAAAAATTACTAGAGACAAAGAGAAAAGACAGGTGTTTTACTACAAGAATTAGGAGACTGCAGGTGACAGTAGTGTAGGACAGTTTTAATGAGGAAGGCGAAACCCCAACTTTTTAGCGAAACAAAGATAACAGGCTGTGTTTTTACTACTAATTAAAGCTCATAGACCTAACTGGTGTATGCCTAACTTTTTTTTTTTTTTTTTGTTAACCTCCCTGCCGGTATGATTCTTTTGGATTTTAGGTGCTGAAAGCGGTACCATTATTTTGCATGTAATTCTTGTGAATGAGCAGCCCAAACAAACTGTATACACTTATTATATATATATATATATATATATATATATATATATATATATATATATATATATATTTATATATATAAATATATATATACGTATATATATATAAGTATATATATATATATATATATATATATATATATACACGTGTATATATATATATATATATATATATATATATATATATATACATATATGTATATATATGTATGTATATATATATATGTATGTATATATATATTGTGACAGGAAGTCAGGTAAATCTGTGGATGTAGTCACAGACAGGAGATACATTTCCACCTGATTTAGAAAGTTCACCAATTACTATAGGGTGTTGGCTGCAGAGATAGCCAGCAGGAAGTTGAAAACCATTCAGCTGTTTAGAATGAGAAAATGAAGGCCTCTATAATTTGTCCAGAGGAAGTCTGAGGATTGCTGCCTCCTGTCGCCGTGTGGGCTGGGAGAGGAGGACAGTCAGATGTGTGCCCCCTGAAAGCTGTGTGAGCATGGGGAAGACCTCCTGAAGCGATGTGAAGCTGAGGAGGGTAACAAATGTGAAGGCTACTCAAGGTGAGGTCTTGGATCGTTTCTAGGTGAAAAGAAACCAATGGACATTTCCTGTGTGAAGGGGAAATTAATTAAGACTGAAGACTACTCAAGGTGAGGTCTTGAACTATTTCTATGTGGAAGAAATCAATGAACTGTTTGTTATGTGAAGCGACAAGCAAAGGGACATGTTCAATGTGAAGAGGAAAAGGGACATGTTCAATGGACATTTGTTGTGGAAGATAAAACATGGACTGTTGAGAGTCTACTCTATGATCAGCCAAGTCTGCCCAACAGTAGGTTGGGGACAGACTTCATAAGATAGGTTCCAGTATGTGAGAAGGTAGCCGCCCACAGTGGCAAGGATTTATTTTGTGTTTTATTTTTATTTTGCTGTTTTTGAGGCTTGCACTTGTGTGAAGAAAATAGCAAGAATAAACCAAAGTGTTGTTTGCAACCACTTCTCGGCTGTCTCCCTGTGTAACGAACCCCCCCAAGGGGTCATTCACGCCTACCACCGAGTGAATCCCCACATATGGTGGAGGTATGCATTTGGCAGAAGCAGAGATCCCTGCAAAGAAGTTCATCTATCCTGTGAACTTTGTCTGGTGCATGAGATTGCACAATCTATGTGTGCAGGAGAGAAGATCCGGAAAGAGAAAAAACGTGTTTTAAAGAGACAGTGGTCTCAAAATTTTTGATGGACTTTGTTTTGTCTGGTGCATAAGACTGCACAAACTGTGTGTACAGGAAAGAGGAAAGGAGATCCTGCAAGAGAGAGAAAAACTACTAAGTTTTAAAGAGACAGTGGTCTCAAAATGTTTTGCTGGACTGTGAAAAATTTATTGTGGAGTTATTGAATATGGGGCGATCAAAACGCCTGAAAGATGCAAAGATCGCTGAAAAGAGAAACCGGATTCTATGGATGGAGGGGATGCTACCGTCTGAACGAGCCCCATCCATGCCTGAACAGAATCTGCTTAAAAGAAAGGTTGTTGTCCCTAGCAACACTGAGGAAAATGTGGATTTTCAGTGGAGCTTTGCAGCTCAACAAAAGGCTCACCAAGAGAGCATGGCAGGCTGGAAACAGAGACGCCAGCAGCAAATGGAGGTCATCGGTTTGGAGGAAACCGAGTATGTGTGCAGGGCTGAGATGGATACCTTGAAACGGAAAATGGAAGAAAAGGAACGAGCCCTGGAGTTGCTTAGGATGGAGCATAGAAACGTTCAGGCTCAGGTGTTCCAGTGGGAAGAATCCACTGCTCTTCTTTTTTCCGAGTTGCAAAAACGTGGAGAGACTATAATGGAGAAAGATACCATCCTCATGGAAAAGGAAATTGAAATTCAGACTTTGCAGAAGCAAAGTATGCGTGATATGTTGGAGTTGCGTAATCAGCTGGAAAAAAGTCTTCAGTCTTTGGAAGCTACAAAAATAGACCTGCAGGGGGTGCAGAAACAGAATGTCGCTCTGAAAACAACATTGTCTCTCAGCGACAAGGAGAAAAGTGAGAGAGAGGCTAAATTACTGAGTACTGTGTATGAGCTCACCACTTTGAGCAATGTGGTAGATGAATTGCGTACAGACTGTGAAAGTTGGAAAGGTGAAGCCCAATGTGTCCAGCAGCAGTTAAAGGAGAAAGAAGCCTGTGTGGCAGAATTACAGTCTCATTCCCAGAAACTAGCCAATGAGGTGAAGGCTCTTATGCAGGGAAAAGGAGATTCTGAACACAAGAGAAAAAAAGTAGAGGCACAGCTTCTGGAATCGCAAATCAAGGTGTCAGAAGGTGACCGATTGTGTGCTAAGCTGTCAGAGAAGGCAAACCGACTGCAGGTTGAGTTGGACACTGTCACAAATCAGCTTTCTCAAGCAGACAGCAAATCTAGAGAAATTGCCAAAGATTTTTCTATCTTGGAATCGCAGCTGCAAGACACGCAGGAACTCTTACAGGAAGAGAGGTGTCAAAGGCTGAGTTTTAGCACAAAGCACAAACAAATGGAAGATGAGAAAAATGGCATCCTGGAACAATTAAAAGAGGAGGAGGAAGCAAAGAAAAACCTATCAGAGCAAGTCGCATCATTGCAAGCTCAGATAGCGGATACGAAAAAACGCATGGCAGAAAGCGTAGGTTCATTAGAAAATGTGAAAAAGAGGTTTGATCAGATGCTTGGTGAGGAGAAGACTGTGTCTGCAAAATATGCAGAAGAACGCGACTGTGCAGAAGCGGAGGCGCATGATAAAGAGAGCAAAGCCCTGTTCTTGGCTCGCTCCTTGGAGGAAGCTCTAGAGTGTAAGGTTGAACTAGAAAGAGTTAACCAACAGCTGTGTACAGAAATGGAAGATTTGGTCAGCTTCAAGGATGATGTTGGGAAAAGCGTTCAGGAGCTAGAAAAGTCTAAGCGAGCCTTAGAACAGCAAGTAGAAGAGATGAAGATTCAGTTGGAAGAACTTGAAGAGGAATTACAGGCAACAGAGGATCTGTCCCAAAGAGGGGATAGTGTGCCTGATGCAGTTTTTAGAGGGATCAGTGTTTTGGGGTCTGTTCTGAGGGAGCCTCAGAAATGTGATGACATGTGGCTTGAATCACCCCTCTGGAATAAACAGTTCCTTCAAAAACTTCAAGCATTGGAAAATGTATCAGTAGAGCTTCAGCAAACAAAGGAGTTGTGTAAGAGATGTGGTGATTTCTCAGTTCAGGCTGAAAACCTAGTGGAGAAAACTAAAGCGGAGAAAACTAAAGCGGAGAAAACTAAAGCAAGTGATATAAAGCTGGGAGAAAAAAGCAAACACCACCTAGTGGAGAAAACTAAGGCTGTTGGTGAAAACGTGAAGCAAATGAATAAGTGCCTTTCAGGGAATGTTTCCAAAATGGAACTAGCGAAAGACAGGTGGCAGAAGTTTGATCGTGATCTTGAGATGCATTCCATGTGGAATTCAGATAGAGAAAAGGAACTAGGTGACCTTGAGCGGTCAAATAGTTCAGCAGAACGTGCATTGAAGAAACCTGTAAAAGAATGTGTTGCAGTTCCATGCTTCTTCACTGATGCAGAGAGGAGGTCTATAATGGATACCACCCAGATTGCTGGGTTCAACTGTGTTGTTGCCTTTGACCCATATGTTAGTGGAAGGAAAGTTGATGATGTCGCTGGAAAAATGAACAGGGGTCACTTTGAAGAAATGTGTGACAGCCTGTTGTCGCAAATGGAAGGCCTTCTGCACAGCATCTTAGAGCAAGCCAAGCTCAAGAAAGCATTTCTTGGAACAAAGCTAAGTGAAGCAGAGGTTCTCAAAGTGTTGTGGAAATCATTTGTTGATTGCAGAGAGAGGCGTCTTAAGAATGTTGAAGACTTTAAGACTAGCAAAATTGAGTTGCCTATGGATCACGGTCCTCCTTGGTGGATAGGACTAAATGGAATGCAAGACAAACTTGAGAAGGAGCGAAATGATGCCAAAAATGCAGTTGAGGAAGATGTATATGAGATAAGAGACAAACTGTGTGACATTTACGAGAAATCTGTCAATGAAGATGACAGAAACAGTTTCATCTGGAAGCTTGAGGATACTAGGAGGCTTATCAGTGAGAGTCAAGAGAAGTGCCTGACACATACGTGTCTGGAAATCTGTGTCCCAACCCGAGGGTTGAAACAAGAGGGGGGTGTATGTGACAGGAAGTCAGGTAAATCTGTGGATGTAGTCACAGACAGGAGATACATTTCCACCTGATTTAGAAAGTTCACCAATTACTATAGGGTGTTGGCTGCAGAGATAGCCAGCAGGAAGTTGAAAACCATTCAGCTGTTCAGAATGAGAAAATGAAGGCCTCTATAATTTGTCCAGAGGAAGTCTAAGGATTGCTGCTTCCTGTCGCCGTGTGGGCTGGGAGAGGAGGACAGTCAGATGTGTGCCCCCTGAAAGCTGTGTGAGCATGGGGAAGACCTCCTGAAGCGATGTGAAGCTGAGGAGGGTAACAAGTGTGAAGACTACTCAAGGTGAGGTCTTGGATCGTTTCTAGGTGAAAAGAAACCAATGGACATTTCCTGTGTGAAGGGGAAATCAATTAAGACTGAAGACTACTCAAGGTGAGGTCTTGAACTATTTCTATGTGGAAGAAATCAATGAAATGTTTGTTATGTGAAGCGACAAGCAAAGGGACATGTTCAATGTGAAGAGGAAAAGGGACATGTTCAATGGACATTTGTTGTGGAAGATAAAACATGGACTGTTGAGAGTCTACTCTATGATCAGCCAAGTCTGCCCAACAGTAGGTTGGGGACAGACTTCATAAGATAGGTTCCGGTATGTGAGAAGGTAGCCACCCACAGTGTCAAGGATTTATTTTGTGTTTTATTTTTATTTTGCTGTTTTTGAGGCTTGCACTTGTGTGAAGAAATTAGCAAGAATAAACCAAAGTGTTGTTTGCAACCACTTCTCGGCTGTCTCCCTGTGTAACGAACCCCCCCAAGGGGTCATCCACACCTACCACCGAGCCAATCTCCCACAATATATATATATATATATATATATATATATATATATATACACTGTGACAGGAAGTCAGGTAAATCTGTGAATGTAGTCACAGACAGGAGATACATTTCCACCTGGATTGGAAAGTTCACCAATTACTATAGGGTGTCGGCTGCAGAGATAGCCAGCAGGAAGTTGAAAACCATTCAGCTGTTCAGAATGAGGAAATGAAGGCCTCTATAATTTGTCCAAAGGAAGTCTAAGGATTGCTGCCTCCTGCCGCTGTGTGGGCGTGGGGAGAGGAGGACAGTCAGATGTGTGCCCCCTGAAAGCTGCGTGAGCATGGGGAAGACCTCCTTAAGCGATGTGGCTGAGGAGGGTAACAAGTGTGAAGACTACTCGAGGTGAGGTCTTGGATCGTTTCTAGGTGAAAAGAAACCAATGGACATTTCCTGTGTGAAGGGGAAATTAATTAAGACTGAAGAATACTCAAGGTGAGGTCTCGGACTATTTCTATGTGGAAAGAAATAAATGCACTGTGTTCTATGTGAAGAGAAAAGCAAAGGGACATGTTCAATGTGAAGAGGAAAAGGGACATGATCAATGGACATTTGTTGTGTGAAGAAAAAACATGGACTATTGAGTGTCTGCTGTAGGATCAGCAAAGTTTGCCCAACAGTAGGTTGGAGACAGACTCCGTAGGTAATATTCCTGTATGTGAGAAGGTAGCCGCCCACAGTGGCAAGGATTTATTTTGTGTTTTATTTTATTTTGGATGTTTTTGCTGCATGCACTTGTTTGAAGAAAATTGCATAAATAAACCAAAGTGTTGTTTGCAACCACTTCTCGGCTGTCTCCCTGTGTAACGAACCCCCTCAAGGGGTCATCCACGCCTACCACCAAGCTAATCAATCCCACAACACACATATATATATATATATATATATATATATATATACACATATATATATATATATATATATACACATATATATATATATATATATATATATATATACATAAAAAGTACAGTAAAACTACAGGAAAGGGCACTGGAGGGCAAACTAAAGTGATTTTTTTTTTTATTTTGCAATGTATCAGTGTGTTTGGTGTGTTTTACATTTGAATTTGTCGCCGGTTCCGCCCCCCTGCGAACGTCACGTCGCAGGAGACGGAAGCCGGGGCACGGAGACGATCGGGGGGAAGAACCACCGCTAGACACCGCCGGGACACATCGCTGGATCCAGCGATGCTTCTGATGGTTCCCCGAGTGTGGCTCTGGGTTACCGCTTTTGGCGCTAAAATTTAACCCCGAGCCACGTTCGGGAATACCGCTAAGAAGGTTAATCCCCTGCAGGTTTTCATAAATTTGCCCACTTACAAAGAAATTAAGGGTCAATCATTTTTATCATAGGTGTATTTTAAATGAGACAGAATATCAACCAAAAATTGAGAAAAAATACATGATACAAATGTTATAAATCGAGTTGCAGTTCAGTAAGTAAAATAGGTATTTGATCCCCAGGCAAAACATAACTTAGTACTTGGTGGAGAAACCCTTGTTGGCAAGCATAGAGGTAAGACGTGTCTTGTAGTTAGTGACCATCGATGCAGACATCTCCGGAGGCATTTTGGTCCACTTTTCTTTACAGATCTTCTCTAAATCCTTAAGGTTTCTTGGTTGTCTCTTGGCAACTCGAAGTTTCAGCCCCCCCCCCTAAATTTGCTATAAGATTAAGGGCTGGAGACTGGCTAGGCCACTCCATGAACTTAATGTGCTTCTTCTTAAGCCACGCCTTTGTTGTCTTGGCAGCAGGGCTGCTGTTAGAAATCACAGGGCCTCGTACACCTGACAGGGCCCCCCTAAGAACATATCAAAACAATATTTTCGCTAAAAATACACAAAAATCATTATTAGCAGACACAAATACAACATAACTTACAAATGTATGGGGGAACAGGAGGGTACAATACAGGGGGAGGAGGCAGGATGGCACAGTACAGGGGGGCAGGAGGGTACAGTATGAGGGGAGCAGTAGGAGAGGGACAGGAAAGTACAGTACGGGGAAGGAGCAGGAGGGCATAGTATGGGGGAGGCAGGAAGGTACAGTATGGGGGGGGGGGGGCAGGAGGGCACAGTACAGTAGTTAGGAGGGTACAGTACAGGGGGGAGCAGAAGGGCAGATTACAGTGGTTAGGAGGGTGCAGTAGGGGGGAAGCAGAAGGGCACAGCACAGTGGTTAGGAGGGTATAGTGCAGGGAGGGGGGAGCAGGAGGGCACAGTACAGTACAGTATGGGGGGGGGGCAGGAGGGCACAGTACAGTGGTTAGGAGGGTACAGTACAGGGGGGGAGCAGAAGGGCAGATTACAGTGGTTAGGAGGGTGCAGTAGGGGGGGAAGCAGAAGGGCACAGCACAGTGGTTAGGAGGGTATAGTACCGGGAGGGGGAGCAGGAGGGCACATTGCAGTGGCAAGGAGGGTACAGTACAGGGGAGAGCAGGAGGGCATAATGCAGTGGTTAGCAGGGTACAGTACAGTACAGGGGGGAGCAGGAGGGCATAGCACAGTGGTTAGAAAGGTATAGTACAGGGGGAGTAGGAGGGAACAGTACAGTGTAGGGCTGAACGATAGTCGATATGATATCGACTATCGTTCTGTGGCCGTAGGCGATATTCATATCACCGAGGTCACGATATTTGTATAGGCAGGGGGAAGGGACTCGGAGGAGGACAGGAGGACTCTCAGACTTCCGTGTTAGGCAGGGACTCGGAGGAGAACTCACACATCCAATCCACTGCAGGCTGCAGCCCGCCCCACACGTTCAGTGAGTCTCCCTCTCCGCCCTAGTTTTTCAATGGCACATTCAGGGAACCAATCACGCCGTGAGCAGCTGCACAGCTAACCAATCACGCGTGCCTGCACACCTGATTGGTTCGCTGTGCCGCTACTCACGGCGTGATTGGTTCCCTGAATGTGCCATTGAGAAAACTAGGGCGGAGAGTGAGACTCACTGAACGTGTGGGAAGGGCTGCAGTGCACGAGTGAGTAATGTATGCGGCTGTGTTTCTTTGCTTTCCCGGCTCCTAATCCACCGCTCCAGCCTCCTACCACCACTGCCAGTATATATGTGAAATACACTAAATAATCTATATTGACATGGTGTGTATACAAAAAAGGAAAAGTAGATGTATGTATGTATATGTAGAGGAAAATAAATTATTAATAATTCAGAGGTGATTTATATATTTATATATTAATAATTTATTTTCCTCTACATATACATACATACATCTACTTTTCCTTTTTTGTATACACACCATGTCAATATAGATTATTTATTGTTATTTCACATATATACTGGCAGCACCAATCACTTCCTCTTCCTTTTTATAATCTATTATATAACCCCTTCCAGGGTTATATTCTGAAGTGGGCTGCAGCCAACCTCCTTTATATTTCTCCATATAAAGGACGGGTCCCTCAATATCGCAATATATATCGTTGGAAAAAAAATATCGCAATATATTTTTTTTCCAATATCGTGCAGGCCTAGTACAGTGGTTAGGAGGGTACAGTACAGGGGGAAGAAGGAGGGCAGAGTACAGTGGTTAGGAGGGTACAGTACAGGGGGGAGCACGAGGGCAGAATAAAGTGGTTAGGAGGGTACAGTACAGGGGGGAGCAGGAGGGCACAGTACAGTGGTTAGGAGGGTACAGTACAGGGGGGAGCAGGAGGGCACAGTACAGTGGTTAGGAGGGCACAGTACAGGGGGGAGCAGGAGGGCAAAGTACAATGGTTAGGAGGGTACAGTAGGGGGGAGCAGTAGGGCACAGTACAATGGTTAGGAGGGTATAATACAGGGGGGGGGGTAAGCGGAAACAGTACAGGGGCAGGAGGGTGCAGTACAGAGGCAGTAATATATTAAACGGATATGACCCCCCTCAAGCAGAGCTGTGCAGGGAAGCTGCTTTCACAGATCCTTACTATTTTGGCATGCTTTACTGGGCTAAATCTACAACTGGAATGACATTTACCCCTTTACCTTCCCCTCCAGGGTTTCTGGCACTTGCAGGTGTTAAGGAAGAACCCTGAGGTGGAGCATCTCACTACTGTTGCTGCTTGTGTGGGTTGGGTGCGCTGATCACATGGGATGAATAGGAGAGGAGGGTCAGCAGGGATTTGTGCAGTACACATCTCACCTACACAAGCAGCAGCAGTAGTAAGATGCTCTACCTCGGGATTCTTCCTTAACGCCTGGAAAAATGGGGGCAGGAGGGGGGATAGGAATAAGAATCATGGGGTAAGGGAGAAGGGGGAAGAAAGTGGGGGTGGTTATGAGATGGAGGATGAGTAGAGAAGAACTGGAGTGAAACTGGGGAATCCTGGTCTGTATAGGGGTAAAAAAAAGGGGAAGGATTTGTGCTGGCATGAGGGAAGGGGGAACAGAGGCAAATAGATGGAGTACAAGGGGACTGGACAGGGGTGGTCAGGGATGGGCATGGGGAATACTGTCAGCTGGTATGGACTAGCGGCAGTATAAAAAAAGCAAATGGGCTGGCTGGTAGGGTGGGGGAGAGGGAGTGATCTCCATTGACTAGTAAAGAGATAGTGTTGGGGGGTGTGCAGGGTGGGGGATTCCAGCCATTTGGAGTTTTGGTGGTTCTTGGGACACACACATGCATGAAGGTGAAGTGTCTGCAGAGGAGAAGACAGAGAAGAGGCTGTAAATCTGCAGGGCTTCTAGATGTCAGCAAATTGGCTGGACGAAGAGAGCGAGGGATAACAACGATCTGGAGAGAGGCAGTGTGACAGCCAGAGATGGATGGATCTGTGTGGGGATGAAAGGGAGTAGGACAGGACAGTGGCTGAGGCGGGGAGGAAGATGCTGGGGAGGGAGAGAGCACTGCTGAGAGACATAACAGAAACGGACCTGTAGCGAGGGGAACTTTTAGCAGAACACTGCAGGGAGGAAACTTCAAGGGCCCTCTGTGTACCTAGGACCCCAGGGCAGTTTGCAGAAGTGCCTGTGCATTAAGACAGCCTTAGGAAGGGGGTCGGTAAATTACATATTTACCGACCCCTTTTCCCGCTCTCAGTGTCCTGACGGATACTTCTGGCACACATGGCAGGATTATATGTCTCTCCCTCCCCTGACAAGAGGGAAAGAGGGAGAGAGAGACACATAGGACATCGGCATTGTTTCTGAAACTGCCACAGTACACCGATCCCTCTCCCCCCTGTCCGGACCCCCTTGTGTGCAGGAGGGCCTGTGGTCCCCCCTATCAGCACCCCTGCTTGGCGGTATGTTTTGGGTCATTGTCATGCTGGAAGATCCATCCACGACCCACATTTAATGTTCTGACAGAGGGAAAAAGGTTCTCATCCAATAAATTGGCCCCATAATGCAGCAAAGTCGGCCTGTACTGTCTAGCAGAGTAAATGCTCCCAAAGTAATTGCTATCCCTAAATTAACCCCCCCCCCCCCCCAAAAAAAAAAAGACAATTTTTTAAAGGGAAGTCTTGCAGAAAAAAAGTTTGCTATGAATGAGACAGCAGCTAACAGTGACTACTGACATCAAATCAAATAATGGGCATACATCAGATCCATTTTGCAGAAAGATTAGAAAATTCTATCTGTACCATTAGTACTTGCAAACCATTTTTTACTGCCAAACAAACAAATACAGTACAGAATATTTTACGCTATAGCTATTTCCAGTGACTTAGAGGAAAAATATTAAGGTGTGCAAATTATTGGAAGCTTTATTTGAGGTTACTTTTCATCTGCACACGCAAGTGCAGAACAGAATAGGCCAATTACAAGAATAAGGATATGTTCCATATCAAATAATATATCAACAAATATATCAGTCTGTGACTTCTCATTTCCTCCATGTACACAAAACACAGCATCTCAAAGTGGTGGGCCTAGAGAGAGTGACCGTGGGGGAGAGTGGTAGAGATCTGAAACAGCTATTTCTGCAAAGAGAAACCAGATGGATTTTTCTACTTGATGCCTTAACTCCATCTGGAATTAATGAGGAGATTTATTTAGAGAGTTTCCTAGGGTGACATTATTGATAGACAAAATATGTATGGGATTGTCATGTGGCTACACAGGCATGGACTTTTATGTTTCTACTATATACATGTATTATGCATTTTTTTTTTCAGAATGATTAAATTATATTTAGATGTGTCCCAATTGGAACAGAATACATTGACCATTTTAGTATGGCTTTTAGCAGTAATTATAGATGTGTATTTAAAGTAATTTGTAAATGTGCCACACACAATGACTATATGGTGCGTGCGTGCGTGTGTGTAAATATATATAAGTTTATTAAGTGTATATATATATATATATATATATATATATATATATATATACAATATATTGTCAAAAGTATTTGGACGCCTGCCTTTCCACGCACATGAACTTTAATGGCATCCCAGTTTTAGTCTGTAGGGTTCATAATTGAGTTGGACCACCCTTTGCAGCTATAACAGTTTTAACTCTCTTCAGGGAAGGCTGTCCACAAGGTTTAGGAGTGTGTCTATGGGAATGTTTGACCATTCTTCCAAAAGCGCATTTTTGAGGTCATGCAGTGATGTTGGACGAGAAGGCCTGGCTCACAGTCATCCTAAAGATGTTCTATCGGGTTGAGGTCAGGACTCTGTGCAGGCCATTTAAGTTCCTCCACTCCAAACTCGCTCATCCATGTCTTTATGGACCTTGCTTTGTATACTGGTGCACAGTTATGTTGGAACAGGAAGGGGCCATCCCCAAACTGTTCCCACAAAGTTGGAAGCATGATATTGTCCAAAATGTCTTGGTATCCTGACGCCTTAAGAGTTCCCTTCACTGGAACTAAGGGGCCAAACCCAACCCCTGAAAAACAACCCCACACCATAACCCCCCCAACCAAATAATTTGGACCAATGAACAATGTAAGGCCCATAAAGACATGGATGAGCGAGTTTGGGGTGGATGAACTTGACTGGCCTGCACAGAATTCTGACCTTAACCCAATAGAACACATTTGGGATGAATTAGAGCAAAGACTGCAAGCCAGGCCTTCTTATCCAACATCAGTGTCTGACCTCATAAATGCGCTTCTGGAAGAATGGTCAAACATTCCCATAGACACACTCATAAACCTTGTGGACAGCCTTCCCAGAAGAGTTGAAGCTGTTATAGCTGCCAACTTGATTTTGAGCTCTACGGACTAAGACTGGGAGGTCATTAACATTCATGTGCGTGTAAAGGCAGGTGTCCTAATATTTTTGGCAATATAGTGTGTGTATATATACAGTATGTCACAAAAGTGAGTACACCCCTCACATTTTTGTAACTATTTTATTTTATCTTTTCATGTGACAACACTGAAGAAATTACACTTTGCTACAATGTAAAGTAGTGAGTGTACAGTTTGTTTATAACAGTGTAAATTTGCTGTCCCCTCAAAATAACTCAACGCAGCCATTAATATCTAAACCACTTGCAACAAAAGTGAGTATACACCTAGGTGAACATGTCCAAATTGGGCCCAATTAGCCATTTTCCCTCCCCGGTGTCATGTGACTCGTTAGTGTTACAAAGTCTTGGGTGTGGATGGGGAGCAGGTGTGTTAAATTTGATATTATCACTCTCTCTCATACTGGTCACTGGAAGTTCAACATGGCACCTCAGGGCAAATAACTCCCTGAGGATCTGAAAAAAAGAATTGTTGCCCTTCATAAAGATGGCCTAGGCTATAAGAAGATTGCCAAGACCCTGAAACTGAGCTGCAGCATGGTGGCCAAGACCATACAGAGGTTAAACAGGACAGGTTCCACTCAGAACAGGCCTCGCCATGGTCGAACAAAGAGGTTGAGTGCATGTGCTCAGTGTCATATCCAGTAGTGGTCTTTGGGAAATAGACGTATGAGTGCTGCCAGCATTGCTGCAGAGGTTGAAGGGGTCAGGGGTCAGCCTGTCAGTGCTCAAGACCATACACCGCACACTGCATCAAATTGGTCTACATGGCTGTCGTCCCAGAAGGAAGCCTCTTCTGAAGATGATGCACAAGGAAGCCTGCAAACAGTTTGCTGAAGACAAGCAGAATAAGGACATGGATTACTGGAGCCATGTCCTGTTGTCTGATGAGACCAAGAAAAACTTATTTGGTTCAGATGGAGTCAAGTGTGTGTGTGGCGGAACCCAGGTGAGGAGTACAAAGACAAGTGTGTCGTGCCTACAGTCAAGCATGGTGTTGGGAGTGTCGTGGTCTGGCACTTTGGAGCTACATTTTTTTGAGGGAACCATGAATGTCAACATGTACTGTGACATAATGAAGCAGAGCATGATCCCCTTCCTTCAGAGAATGGGCCGCAGGGCAGTATTCCAACATGATAACTACCGCAAACACACCTCCAAGACGACCACTGCCTTGCTAAAGAATCTCAGGGTAAAGGTGATGCAAACAAACAAAACAAAGAAGGGCGCACCGACCTAGCGCATTATCCTCAATAATGTGGCTTTATTAATATAACATAAAATTGGCTACTCACAAACAGAAGATAAAAATGATCATATCAGACTCAATAGCTTGAGTGTCAGGAATAGTCCATGTAATTGTCCATAGTCGTGTTGAGATGACGGCCAAGCATGTCTTGGACTTGGACTGGCCAAGCATGTCTCCAGACCTAAACGGAAAGGTGGAGGAGCGCAAGGTCTCTAACATCCACTAGCTCTGTAATGTCGTCATGGAGGAGTGGAAGAGGACTGTGAGGTTCTGGTGAACTCCATGCCCAAGAGGGTTAAGGCAGTGCTGGAAAATAATGGTGGACACACAAAATATTGACACTTTGGGCCCAATTTGTACATTTCCTCTTAGGGGAGCACTCACTTTTGTTGCCAGCAGTTTAGACATTAATGGCTGTGTGTTGAGTTATTTTGAGGGGACAGCAAATTTACACTGTTATACAAACTGTACACTCACTACTTTACATTGTAGCAAAGTGTCACTCCTTCAGTGTTGTCACACAATAAAATATTTACACAAATGTGAGGGGTGTACTCACTTTTGTGAAATACTGTATATGTTTTACATCAGGAGTTTTTAACCAAGGATATCCATACCAAAGGTCGCAATACTCTTCACAGTATGGAACACAACCTCTAAATGAGATTTTAAAAACTAAAGACTGAAACCAGTTTCAAGAACCCATGATTTACATAATTAATAAAAACTAATATACCAGTATATTTGTACAATCTGTTGTGTATTTATTTATTTGTATATTTTCCTTTTATTTGCTACTAAATAATTCTTTACATTAACAGCTATACTTTACTGGCCCTGTTTTACACATACTGTATATTGTAACGTTCGGGGTTGTTTAGCTTAAAGTATTACTAAACCCAAGACCCTGTGTTCACTATATGCGATCTCCCACAGTACACAGAACATGAAAATGCAATTATTTTAGCAAATATAAACTGCTAAATACCTTTTCTCATCAGCAGTATATAGCAGTCTTATGACTTCTATCAGTGTCTGGTTAAAGCTTGTAGGAGGAGTTTTCATTCACCTCTGACTGTCCTCTAAGGCTGCATGACCCCTGACTCTCTGTTTGGACAGTGCTGATTGGCCCTGTACTGATCGCATACACCCTCCCAGAAAAAAAAACTTTCTAGCAATACAAACCAAACTGAGCATGTGCAAAGTGACTCCAAGGCTCTGTACTATCAGGAGAAGGACTGGGGACAGTGGAAGAAGAAGAGGATCAGGGACGACAGGATCAAACAGCCTTTTTTACACAATTCACAGGATTAATCCTTAGGTTCCACAGTGAGTAATACACGGGTGATTTACTGTATATACACACTGATTTTACTGTTGTGGGTTTAGTAACACTTTAAATATAGAGCTTACCAGTAAGCAGAGTCCAAGCCAGTCATGCCATTTAAGGGCTTGTTGGCCCACTTTTATTAATAAGAGAGAGAATGTCCTATAACACAAATTGTTGCCCATGCAGGGGTATTCACCATCAATGCAAAAACAAAGTAAGTCAGATTCAGCCTCCTGGCTCTCTTTAGCAGCACTGCTACTCAGGCTTTTAGCCTTGGTCCTCTTGACCCAGTAACAGTGTCCCTGTATTCATGTACAAACACTGTACCTTGGTTAGCACTCTCTTTCACAGCTTCCTTGTTGCTCCAGCCCACATGCTTGTGGCTGCTCCCTTGTACCCGACTCTCTAAAATGCCCAGAACCCACCTGCACAGTCAGTGTCCTGGCTATTCCTAAATCCTGGTCCCAGGACTGTAGATTTCATCCCACCCAGATCATTTTGAAATCTCCAGGCTCCAGATCCAACAACCACAGAGGAAACTGAGAAAACCGTTAGCTGCAAATAAAATAAGCATCCTGGAGCCCCTCAACCTGCTCTGTTGAGATCCTGGATGACAAATACCATGACAGGGAAACATACTGTCACTATATATATATTTATATACAGTGTGTATATATATATATATATATATACACACACACACACACATATATATATATATATATATATATATATATATATATATATATATATATATACACATATATATATATATACACACACAGGGCTTTTTTTCTCAGAGAATAGGTGCAGGTACTCCCCTCTTCTGAGTCACCCCTTGTCTCCGGCCCCTACCCACCTCCGAGCGCTGTCCTTTGGTTCCACCCTCTAGGCACCTCCCAGTACCCCCCCCCCACCCCCACCCCCCTTTTAGAGAATACAGAACCAAGTATCATGTTGTGGTTCTAGGTCATTTGTATAGAATTTGTTAATGATAACTAGAAAATCAGTGGAATCAGAAACAATAGACCCCCCCCCCCCCCCAACAACAATAAATCTTCCCCTGCAACAATAGAAAAAACAGTAAAATAGATCCCCTGCAATCAGCAACAATAGACCCCCAGCAACAATAAATCCTCCCCTGCAACAATTCCCCCCCCCCATAAATCCTCCCCTGCAACAATAGACCCCCCCCCAACAACAATAGCCCCCCAGCAACAATAGTTCCCCCAAGCAAAAATAAATCCTCCACTGCAACCATAGTCCCCCCCCCCAACAAAATGCCCTCCAGCAACAAAAGATTCAACCCAACAACAATAGATCCCCCAGCAGCCAGCATCAATAGGCCATTCAGCTCACCCTACTGACCCCAGCACCCCTTTGCCATTGCGTGCATTCAGACCGGAGGTGCCGGAACTGCGTTCCCCCGCGTTCCCGCTGAAAAAAAGCCCTGTATATACAGTATAACAGTATATATTGTGAGGTTGATTAGCTCGGTGGCGGGCGTGGATGACCCCTTGGGGGGGTTAGTTACACAGGGAGATAGCCGAGAAGTGGTTGCAAACAGTGTAAGGTTTTATTCTTGCAATTTTCTTCACACAAGTGCAAGCCTCAAAAACATCAAAATAAAATAAAACACAAAATAAATCCTTGCCACTGTGGGCGGCTACCTTCTCACACACAGGAACCTATCTAATGAAGTCTGTCTCCAACCTACTGTTGGGCAAACTTTGCTGATCCTACAGCAGACACTCAATAGTCCATGTTTTTTCTCTTCACACAACAAATGTCCATTTAACATGTCCCTTTTCTCTTCACATAGAACACATTCCTTTGTTTGTCTCTTCACATAGCAACCATTCCTTTGCTTGTCTCTTCACATAGCAAACAGTGCATTTATTTCTTTCCACATAGAAATAGTCCAAGACCTCACCTTGAGTAGTCTTCAGTCTTAATTAATTTCCCCTTCACACAGGAAATGTCCATTGGTTCCTTTCCACATAGAAACGATCCTTGAGTAGTCTTCACCCTCCTTAGCGCACATCGCTTCAGGAGGTCTTCCCCATGCTCACACCGCTTCAGGGGGCATCCCTTCTGATTGTCCTCCGCTACCCACACTGCGTCAGGAGGCAGCAATCCTTCTCCCAGGCTCTCACAGTGTCGGGAGGCACACATCTGACTGTCCTCCTCTCCCCAGCCCACACGGCGTCAGGAGGCAGCAATCCTTCTCCCAGGCTCTCACAGCATCGGGAGGCACACATCTGACTGTCCTCCTCTCCCCAGCCCACATGGCGTCAGGAGGCAGCAATCAATAGGACTTCCTTTGGACAAATTATAGAGGCCTTAACTTCCTCATTCCAAACAGCTGAAGTTTGTTCCACGTCCTTAGACAGTTCTGGCTACCTTTGCAGCCGACACCCTATAGTCATTGGTGAATTTTCTAAACCAGGTGGAAATGTATCTCCTGTCTGTGACTACATCCACAGATTTACCTGACTTCCTGTCACATCCCCCCCCCTCTTGTTTCAACCCTAGGGTTGGGACACATATTTCCAGGCACGCATGTGTCAGGCACTGTGACTCTCACTGATAAGCCTCCTAGTATCTTCCTTCCCCAGTTCATTAACAACTGCTAACCTTTGTTGAAATGCTTGTAGGGGTGGCTTTTTCTTTAAGTCCGTTAGCTTGTCTATACACACTTGTTTTGGCTGATCCTCTCCATCTTCATATAGCCAATTCTCTGTATCTTCAAGCTTCAGGATGAAACTGTTTCTGTCATCTTCATTGACAGATTTCTCATAAATGTCAGACAACTGGTCCCTCATCTTATATACACATTCTTCAACTGCATTTTTGGCATCATTTTGCTTCTTCTCAGGTTTGTCCTGCATAACCGTCTGTCCTATCCGCCATGGAGGACCGTGATCCATAGGCAACTCAATTGTGCTAGTCTTAAAGTCTTCAACATTCTTGAGCCGCCTCTCTCTGCAATCAATAAATGATTTCCACAAAACTTTGAGAACCTCTGCTTCACTTGGCTTTATTCCAAGAAATGCCTTCTTGAGCTTGGCTTGCTCTAAGATGCTGTGCAGAAGGCCTTCCATTTGCGACAACAGGCTGTCACACATTTGTTCAAAGTGACCCCTGTTTATTTTTCCAGCGATCTCATCAACTTTCCTTCCACCATCATATGGGTCAAAGGCAACAACACAGTCTATTACAGGTTTCTTCAATGCACTTTCTGCAATTGCACTACTTTTCCCTTGTAGCTTCTTTAGCATTTCCTTGCTTTGGTTGAAGTGCATCTCTGCTGAACTATTTGACCGCTCAAGGTCACCTCGTTCCTTTTCTTTATCTGAACTCCACATGGAATGTATCTCAAGATCACGATCAAACTTCTGCCACCTGTCTTTCACCAGTTCCATTTTGGAAATATTCCCTGAAAGGCACTTATTCATTTGCTTCACGTTTTCACCAAAAGCCTTAGTTTTCTCCATTAGGTGGTGTCTGCTTTTTTCTCCAAGCTTTATATCACTTGCTTTAGTTTTCTCCACTAGGTTTTCAGCCTGAACTGAGAAATCATCACATTTCTTACACGGCTCCTTTGTTTGCTGAAGTTCTAATGATACATTTTCCAGTGCTTGAAGTTTTTGAAGGAACTGTTTATTCCAGAGGGGTGATTCAAACAACATGTCATCAAATTTCTGATGCTCACTCAGGACAGACCCCAAAACACTGATCCTTTTATAAACTGCATCAGGCATACTATCCCCTCTTTGGGACAGATCCTCTGTTGCCTGTAATTCCTCTTCAAGTTCTTCCAACTGCATCTTCATCTCTTCTACTTGCTGTTCTAAGGCTCGCTTAGCCTTTTCTAGCTCCTGAACGCTTTTCCCAACATCATCCTTGGAGCTGACCAAATCTTCCATTTTTGTACGCAGCAGCTGTTTGTTAACTCTTTCTAGTTCAGCCTTACACTCTAGACCTTCCTCCAAGGAGCGAGCCAAGAACAGGGCTTTGCTCTCTTTATCACGTGCCTCCGCTTCTGCACGGTCGCGTTCTTCTGCATATTTTGCAGACACAGTCTTCTCCTCACCAAGCATCTGATCAAACTTCTTTTTCACATTTTCAACATTCTCGAATGAACCAACGCTTTCTTCCATGCGTTTTTTCATATCCGCTATCTGAGCTTGCAATGTTGCGACTTGCTCTGATAGGTTTTTCTTTGCTTCCTCCTCTTTTAATTGTTCCAGGACACCATTTTTCTCATCTTCCATTTGTTTGAGTTTTGTGCTCAAACTCAGCCTTTGACACCTCTCTTCCTGTAAGAGTTCCTGGGTGTCTTGCAGCTGCGATTCCAAGATAGAGAAATCTTTGGCAATTTCTCTAGATTTGCTGTCTGCTTGAGAAAGCTGATTTGTGACATTGTCCAACTCAACCTGCAGTCGGTTTGCCTTCTCTGACAGCTTAGCACACAATCGGTCACCTTCCGACACCTTGACTTGCGATTCCTGCAGCTGTGCCTCTACTTTTTTTCTCTTGTGTTCAGAATCTCCTTTTCCCTGCATAAGAGCCTTCATCTCATTGGCTAGTTTCTGGGAATGAGACTGTAATTCTGCCACACAGGCTTCTTTCTTCTTTAACTGCTGCTGGACACGTGGGGCTTCATCTTTCCAACTTTCACAGTCCGTACGTAATTCATCTACCACATTGCTCAAAGTGGTGAGCTCATACACAGTACTCAGTCATTTAGCCTCTCTCTCACTTTTCTCCTTGTCGCTGAGAGACAATGTCGTTTTCAGAGCGACATTCTGTTCCTGCGCCCCCTGCAGGTCTATTTTTGTAGCTTCCAAAGACTGAAGACTTTTTTTCAGCTGATTACACAACTCCAACATTTCACCCATACTTTGCTCCTGCAAAGTCTTAATTTCAATTTCCTTTTCCATGAGGATGGTCTCTTTCTCCATTATAGTCTCTCTACGTTTTTGTAACTCGGAAAAAAGAAGAGCAGTGGATTCTTCCCACTGTAACACCTGAGCCTGCAAGTTTCTATGCTCCATCCTAAGCAACTCAAGGGCCTGTTCCTTTTCTTCCATTTTCCGTTGCAAGGCATCCAGCTCAGCCCTGCACACATACTCGGTTTCCTCCAAACCGATGGCCTCCATTTGCTGCTGGCGTCTCTGTTTCCAGCCTGCCATGCTCTCTTGGTGAGCCTTTTGTTGAGCTGCAAAGCTCCGCTGAAAATCCGCATTTGCCTGCTGTTGAGCTGCATTTGCCTCAGTGTTGCTAGGAACAACAACCTTTCTCTTTAGCAGATTCTGTTCAGGCATGGATGGGGCTCGTTCAGGCGGTAACATCCCCTCCATCCATAGAATCCGGTCTCTCATTTCAGCTATCTTTGCATCTTTCAGGCGTTTTGATCGCCCCATCTTCAATAACTCCACAATAAATTTTTCACAGTCCAGCAAAAAATTTTGAGACCACTGTCTCTTTAAAGCAAGTAGCTTTTCTCTCTCTTGCAGGATCTCCTTTCCTGCACACACAGTTTGTGCAGTCTCATGCACCAGACAAAGTTCATCAAAAATTTTGAGATCACTGTCTCTTTAAAACACGTAGTTTTTCTCTCATTCAGGATTTCCTCTCCTGCATACATAGATTGTGCAATCTCATGCACCAAAGTTCATAGAACATATACACTTCTTTGCAGGGATCTCTGCTTCTGCCCGCATCCTCCACCATATGTGAGGTTGATTAGCTCGGTGGCGGGCGTGGATGACCCCTTGGGGGGGTTAGTTACACAGGGAGATAGCCGAGAAGTGGTTGCAAATAGTGTAAGGTTTTATTCTTGCAATTTTCTTCACACAAGTGCAAGCCTCAAAAACATCAAAATAAAATAAAACACAAAATAAATCCTTGCCACTGTGGGCGGCTACCTTCTCACACACAGGAACCTATCTAATGAAGTCTGTCTCCAACCTACTGTTGGGCAAACTTTGCTGATCCTATAGCAGACACTCAATAGTCCATGTTTTTTCTCTTCACACAACAAATGTCCATTTAACATGTCCCTTTTCTCTTCACATAGAACACATTCCTTTGTTTGTCTCTTCACATAGCAACCATTCCTTTGCTTGTCTCTTCACATAGCAAACAGTGCATTTATTTCTTTCCACATAGAAATAGTCCAAGACCTCACCTTGAGTAGTCTTCAGTCTTAATTAATTTCCCCTTCACACAGGAAATGTCCATTGGTTTCTTTTCACATAGAAACGATCCTTGAGTAGTCTTCACCCTCCTTAGCGCACATCGCTTCAGGAGGTCTTCCCCGTGCTCACACCGCTTCAGGGGGCATCCCTTCTGATTGTCCTCCGCTACCCACACGGCGTCAGGAGGCAGCAATCCTTCTCCCAGGCTCTCACAGTGTCGGGAGGCACACATCTGACTGTCCTCCTCTCCCCAGCCCACACGGCGTCAGGAGGCAGCAATCCTTCTCCCAGGCTCTCACAGCGTCGGGAGGCACACATCTGACTGTCCTCCTCTCCCCAGCCCACATGGCGTATAGAGGCCTTAACTTCTTCATTCCGAACAGCTGAAGTCTGTTCCACGTCCTTAGACAGTTCTGGCTACCTTTGCAGCCGACACCCTATAGTAATTGGTGAATTTTCGAAACCAGGTGGAAATGTATCTCCTGTCTGTGACTACATCCATAGATTTACCTGACTTCCTGTCACAATATATATATATATATATATATATATATATATATATATATATACAGTATATGCACAATACATGTTTTTTCCCTACATTTTTATGTATTTAATATTTCCCTCTCTGGTTCTCATTTAGTGTTGGTGCATTCTGCTGTGAGTCTTGCGATGTGAGATGCCGCTCTACACTTTAAAAGACAGTGCCACCATGAATATGCAAGTATGGAATCTCATGTTATTGAACACAACCATAGTGAGTGCAGCCTTGGCACCTCTGGGCCAGGGGCTACTATTTACGAGAAAGACAACAGTCAGCACATATGACTTCTGAACATGGCTAATCATACTACAACAGAGTATTCAAAGCTGTAAATAAAAATTGTATGCACTAGGAACTATGCTGCATTGTAGCATTTTTTATTAAACAGCCTTGCACTACAGATGACAAGGTAAAAGACAGCAGGTGAATATTAAAGCTAAACTCCAGGATAAAAAATAATATAATCTAAATACAAGGAGCATGTGTATCCATTCTATCTTGGTGTGTGTCAGGAGACTAACTGGAGAAGACCTGGCAATTGTGCCAGTTTCCAGCATCGCAGTGCTAATTTGCACAAGAATGAGCACAGGCGCCCACCGGCGTACTGGCGTGTGGTGCACATTGGCCTAACTGTGTGTTGCAAAGCACAATAGTTACTGGCTCCCAATCACCTTGAAAATGACTGCTCTTCAGGTGTCTCTTCATCTGGAATCCCCAGGCAATTACATCACTGGCAACCCAGGGATGCCCTGCACTCAGCCGCAAGGGGAGCCCTCTCAACACTTCAGCCTCCGGCTAGGTACATAACAGTGTGCTTTGTATATTTTTTCGAGATCTGTGCACTAATCCAGTGTGAACCTTTGCCCTTGTGAAGGAGCTTCCTGTAATTAGGACCAGTCACTGCTACTCCCTCTCCTTGTGCAGAGTGACTGGCCTCATATCCACCCCCTCCCGTAGTTTTTTCTGGAAGCTCTGTTCTTTATGCTTTGTACAGCACAGTAAACTAAACAAAAATGGAAACCACCCCAACTTGTAACTAGCTACTAAAGTAAGGCACAGCACAGTTACAGTATATCATTCACACAACCAATATTTGGAAGTTTTATCATTGCTATTTTTACAAGGTAATACATGGGTTTGTAAAGGCATTTGGTGGATGCAAAGTTAATATTGAAGAATATATTTAAATGATTTTAAAGCCAAACTCAAGGATATTAGCAATATTAGCAATATTGATCAGCTTGGGTACATTCAGCCTGCCCATACATGGTTCATATCTTGGTCGGTTCCTGCTAAACCGGCTGAGATTCGAACTGTCTATGGCCGACTTAACTGCCTGTGAGCTATTAACACCTCTTATTGGTGAAGGTGTCACTTCCAGCGGCCAAGTCTTCCCTCACAGGCTTCAGAGTGAGGAGAACTCATTTAGGTTGAGAGGGTACCAGTGCCCAAGAACATAATGAGTAAGGTACCCAGGGCAGGAAATTAGCTTGGCTTATAGGGGAGCCTGTGATTCTGTTCCACTACACTGCACTATTTCTTAGGAAAAGATGTTTAGAATAAAGCCTGAAAAGTAAGGTAATTGATGCACAATGCACTAATTAAATTTCATATTTGCCTGGAGTTGCATTTTTAATTATTTTTTATATTTAGTTTTAGCTTTTAAAAGCATACATGATAATTGAGCCTGTTACATAAAAATGAAACAACACCTGTGTACATGTGATTTTTTGGTGTGTTCTACTTTTCTTCCCTATAAAATCAAAAACAACTCAAAGGCAAATCACAGCAACTCAAAGACAAATCACAGCAATTCAAAAGCAAGTCAAAACAGCTCAGAAGCACATGACAGCATAGTGAAATTTACTTGAGTCTGATGTTGACTGTATAGCTTCCTAGCTAATTTCAGTACTGTGAGGCTGTTTTTTTTTATTGCTGTTGTGCCCCCCTTTGGGAAGATCCACCCTGATAGACCACTATACCTAGGACATTCTTACTCCACAATAGGAAGCACAGAAAGCAGGAAAATCTGGAGAGGGGTTGTAACACTTGACACCCCATCCAAATATGAGTGTTTTCTGTAGCTCCACTTTAAACATTTTACTATAGAGATTTTTTTGAATTGAACTCTTCTTTCTAAATCTTGGCATCCCTCTTACCTCCATCTACAATTCCTCCCAAAAAGTAAAAGCCCGTAGATAAATATTATTCCCTAGCAAAATAACAACATCTAACTTCAGATATTCCAAACCATGCTCACAAACCACCGTTTTACTTTTTCATATCCCCATTCTACTAATAAAGCCAAGTGTGAAAAGAGGTGTTTTACATTTACCATTATCAGTTTATGGCTTCTTAATAAATCCCTTGGCTGCCCCAATGCTACAAATGTATAGAAATCAATCAAGAACAAATAAACATTTATGAGATCAAATCTTTTAGGGAAAATGTAAATTTTTTGTTCAAAAGGTGTTTATTGAAAAGAAGTATAAAGTATCCAAGCAACAAGTAACACAGAGTATCTGCCGAACGTATACAGTCCGCAGGGGACAGGGTATTCACAATCTTCATAACAAATCTAGGCTGTTGGTTAAATCTAATCCAGTCAATATGAATACAACTTATTATTTGGAGTAAATGTAAAGGAAATGTACATTTTTAGGACAAATTACCATGTTATAAAAAAGCAGGGATTTTTTTCTCAGAAAATAGGTGCAGGAACTGATCCACATTGCCCTAACCCCCTAACTGACCTCTGCATGCAACCCTCCCTTCACTGCCCCTATCTACTCCCCCCTCTTTAACAGCTCCACCACCCTCCACATGTCTTCCTTTTTTGATGTATTAAGTTGAAGCACACAGCTGTCTCTAGTAACTCCCTGCACACTGTAGATGGCTCTGCCAGTGGGGTATCAGCATCCACGTTCCACCCCGGGCACATGCATCTTCCTTGTCCCCATCCTGAACTCAGTGGGAGCCACTAAAGAGATCAGAGATGGGAGCCGTTGGGAGACAAGCTGTCACTTGTAAATACAGAAGCCGGACTTCTGTGTTTTTACAAGTGATACTGGTGAGCATGGAGAATAAGGCCTGAGCCAGAGGTGGTGGAACTGAATTCCACCAAGTTCCAGCTGAAAAAAAGCCCTGTAAAAAAGCAAACCAAGTTACAAAAGTTTGTGCATTTTAGTGAACTGACTCTAATATTTATTAATCAAAAAAACATTACAGTCAATTCTTAGGTTTTGCATTCAAATTTGCTTTCGTCTTTGCAAATTCAACCCAGTCTGTCAGTTACAATGAAAAGAAAAAGTGTAGAGCATGCAAAGAGCAAGAAGTGAAAAGGGGTAAAGTAGGATGAGATGAGATTGGGAGTATATGATGAAGGTGACGGTGGTGGGGGACAACATATAAAGTCAGAACATTGAGGCAGACAGATTAGTAAGAAGGAAATAATAAAGTTATATAAAGGTATATCAGTCTATAACATCAGGATTCTAATAACACTACAAACAATAGTTATTATTATACAGGATTTATATAGCGCCAACAGTTTGCACAGTGCTTTACAGTTATATTTGACAATGCAATATAGGCTTAGCTGGAAAATCTCCTTTCATTATGTGAGTGCTGCCTATCTGCTTTCCAAACCTCATGGTTTCCCTGCATCCTTTGCAGCTTCTCCTCTGCTGTTTACCTTCAATTTCTAAGGACTACATATCCCATGGTACCTTGCTGCCTGCAAGCAGTGATTCCTATACAGACTCCACCTCCTGTAACTTCTCCTCTCATCACCTCTGTAGCTCAGAAGGCAGGCTCTATGAATGGTGTAACACAGCAGTGCCTACTCCCACGGCATAGTGAATATGTGTCACAGATTTCATGGAAGTACAGTAAATGTGGATTTTAACAGTAAGTTTACAAACTTCAAGCTCATTCAGATTGATAGGGGTAGGCTAGAATTGAAATACAATGTGAAAATGAATATATGATTTTACATTTTGACCATAGATACATTTTAAGGTACAGGCTGGAAGAAGGAATGTCTCTTTCATCTTCTAATACTAAATACGAAAAAATAGACATATCATAAACATATCTGTTATGGCCAGCATCCAATGTCATAGTAGTCTGCAACCGAAATGACATTAAGAAAAGCCCTCAATCAATTCTTGATGAATTATTCTAGTTATATATGGGTAGGGCTGAACAGGTTGTTATAGATCTGCCAGTGCTTGTGTGGACCTGCCACAGATTTGATTCCCAACTTCCAAAGGTTATTATTATTATTATACAGGATTTATATAACGCCAACAGTTTGTGCAGCACTTATAAAGGGAGATAAAACAGTGACAATGCAATTTAATAGAAGAGGGTTAGGTGGGCCCTGCTCCTGAGAACATTTAATAGGGTTTCACATGCACTGAGGAAATGATGAAGGGACCTACACCTTTTCTATGGAAAGACAATTGCTGAACAACCAGTAAACCCTGTTAGAAATCAACTGCCACAAGCAGTGTTGAGATTGTATTATCAGAAAATATCAGGCATGTATAGCCAGCCTAACCAGTACCTGATTTCCTGTGGTCAAAAGTGTGTTTTCAGGCAACAATATCATTTTCAACAGCAGAGGGTGCTATTGTCTATACTAAATGGTTTTATAGCGGAACTGAGCCGATGTGAGTTTTTTATGAGCAAGTACTCACTTTTCCATAAAGGATCATAGTGACATGCAACAAAAGAGATAGAAAGTAAATATGTAGCCCTGTCTGTCATCTTTAACATAAGTACTCCATATGGAAAAACACATGTATTTTATGAGACATGAACATAGATATTGAAAAAAGTTCACACAACATTTCAGAGTCAAATATGGATAGAAATGACAGTGGATATTTTTTATAGAACAACCTAAAGTGGAACTTTACCCTTCCCCACCACAAAATAGTACCTACTATTATTCTTAGCCTCTATATATATATATATATATATATATATATATATATATATATATATATATATATTTTTTTTTTTTTTTTTGCTGCTGTGACCTGACTAAAGGGTGGCTACATTAATTCTCCATGGTGCCACTGTATGTAGGAACATTAGCCATCATGTCTTGTTGCTTGCTTACTGTGGACTATGGGATTTGTACTGTGCACATGAGCACAACTAACGTCCATTGCTCATTCCATACAGATTAAAATGGGGGGGGGGGGGGGGGGGAGCGGTTCAGGAGCTCACAGAGTTCGTTACAAGGAAGCAAAAAAAAAAAAAAAAGAAGCAATTTCATGAAAAATGGATTAAAGAGCAATTAAAAAGTGGATGTGTATGGATTGTTTGGAGAAAAAAGATATTGTTTAGTATCACTTTTACAACTTCCTTCCCAGCACCTTCCTCCCAAGTCTCACATTTACCTGTCCCTCATCTTAACCGAGCATCTGCTGGGAAAGAATCTCCGTATTTTTTTGTTATAGGCTGTGGAGCACTGGTAGACCTTTCTAGGAATGAATGGAGGTTCTTATAGGCATGCATGGAAGAAGCTTGCGCTTTTTTTTTCTCATGAATTTGAATTTGTAGTTTACCACTTGAGGATTACTATTAAAAAATAAAACAATAAAACATTTTATTTATTTTTTAAACTTTTATTTTTATTTTTTAGCATTTTGTATTTATTTATTTTACATTTTCTCATCAGAGTAGTTCAGTGTCACCATAGTAACACTGTACCACACTGGGGGTTGATCAGGGATTTTTTTTATTATTTACACTTTGATTGCTGTTACAATGATGATCATTTTAACAGCAATGTTTTGAACTGTCATGAATGGGTTACTTTCATAACAGCTGTATTTTTTAGCGATTTGTGATTGGCCACAGCTAATGGCATGGTACAGGGTGCTGTGATTGGCCCGGGTACCATGTGATGGCTGTGGGTCATTCACAGCATCACCCAATAGGAAACACAGTTGTTATGAATGAAATTCCTTCTTAATAGCTTTGTTGAAATTGCGATCACATGATCCCTCAGCTGCCGAAAGTGGCCGGGTACCAGGATCGACAATCTGCTATGGACATAGTGGTTACTGGAGAGGTATGCTGTGTGCCCGTAACCTGGAACAGGCTACATGTACATCATCCAGCGTGCCCATGTCAGCCGCCTACAGTAAATGTAATGTGGGCGATTGACAAGTGGTTAAAAAATCAATCCCACAATCTTTGGCGGTCAGTAGCATTTTAATCACTAACACCCCCCCCCCCCCCCCCAACCACCTTTCCCACTACCACCTTTAAAATAATGATCCCATTATCACTGGTGGTCAGTGGCACATAAAGCGGTAGTATCCCGCTTTTTTACACTTTTACCTACAGGTAAGCCTATAATAAGGCTTACCTGTAGGTACAAATAATATCTCCTAAACCGGCACGGTTTAGGAGATATTTGCAGTGCATGCAGCCACTCGCGCGAGCGGCGCATGCGCTCTGAAGGTCCGGGGGGACCTTCAGTTTTATTTGCCGGGAGCTTGCCGGAAAATCACTCCTGCGCGCATGCGCATTCTTTTTAGGGTTTACAACCGCTTTAAACTCCCCTATATTCATCTTCAATCTGCCATGATCATCCTTTCTGCTGTGTTTACAAACACTCAGCCTATTCACAAGAGGAAAGGGTGCGTATCGTTGTACTGAAGTAGTAAAAGAGTGCTACCAATGCGATATTGTACACTGCTTTTAAAGTATGGTTAAGGCAGGCCATAGACGATGTGAATTTCGAACGATCCGTCGATTGATGAACGAAAGCAGCGCTCACGTACAGCACGCGAGTGTGCCATCAATGAGATTTGAAAATCGTACTTTCAAACATTATTTTTTATGCCAGTATGGGAAGTGATGCAATGTTGTTTTGACCTTTTAACCACTCTACTGTGATACCAACTGTATTCACAACACTTGATGTTCCTTATGTAGTACATTATTTAAGAAAGGTCCTTTCAACATGCACAGGCATTTGTGTTTATTCCACTTTACTTGCAGACATGTCTGCACCTCCTGTATGAAGCAGACTTGCTGTACCCTTTTTCTCTGCAGTGAATGAGGTGTAACTACTGCAGTAGGTCATTATTGGCTGCTTTCTTTTAATTTTTTTCCTGCCATTGCTTTAAAGGTGCGAAAGGTCCATTATACATGCACAGACATTTGTGTTTATTCCACTTTTCTTGCAGACATGTTGGCACCTCAGCAGACTTTGCTGTAACTTATAGTATTTCCTGCATTATTATCATTTTATATTGTAGACGAACCATCATTCATGTGTTGTTGTTTATTCCGTTATCTTTTTCTTCCGGTTCAAACTTTATTGAACAAGGATGCAAGGTGGATAGTAAAATGAAACAACTTCCCCATTAATGATATGAAATTTGGCCAATTTTTGAAAAAAAACCCAACATGTTGGATCAGTCAATTTCAGCTGCCGTACGAAAATCGCGTGTCACACATACGTACCTAACACTAAAGATACCTAACACTAACAAACACTAACAATACCTAACACTAACTAACACTAACGATACCTAACACTAACTAACACTAACAATACCTAACACTAACAAAACCTAACACTAACTAACACTAACGATACCTAACACCAACTAAAACTAACGATACCTAACACTAACTAACACTAACGATACCCAACACTAACACTAATGATACCTAACACTAACTAACACTAACAATACCTAACACTAACGATACCTAACACTAACGATACCTAACACTAACTAACACTAACGATACCTAACATAGAAACATAGAAACATAGAATGTGTCGGCAGATAAGAACCATTTGGCCCATCTAGTCTGCCCAATATATCTGAATCCTATAAATAGTCCCTGGCCCTATCTTATATGAAGGATAGCCTTATGCCTATCCCATGCATGCTTAAACTCCTTCACTGTATTTGCAGCTACCACTTCTGCAGGAAGGTTATTCCATGCACCCACTACTCTCTCAGTAAAGTAATACTTCCTCATATTACTTTTAAACCTTTGCCCCTCTAATTTAAAACTGTGTCCTCTTGTGGTAGTTTTTCTTCTTTTAAAGAGGAAGTAAACCCTCCTCAGGAAGTTGTACCTATAGGTAAGCCTATATTAAGGCTTACCTATAGGTACTGTAAATATCTCCTAAACTTGTACCGTTTAGGAGATATTTACCTTTAATGCAGCCAGTGACGTCACTGGCGCATGCGCTCTGAAGGAACGGCAGATCGTGCCGTTCCTTCAGAGCCCCGTGCCGTGACCGTTGGCTCCCGCGCGCGTGCGCGGGAGTGACGTCACCGCGGCTCCGGCCAATCAGATGGCCGGATGCCGCGATCCCGGAAGACGGGCGACTATACATGTCGCCCGTCATACAGGTAAGCGGACGGCACGGCGGGGGCTCGTTCTAAGGTAAGTATTTCATAATGAGCTACTATGCGATGCATACTAGCTCATTATGGGTTTCTCTTTCAGGATGTAAAGAAGA
This sequence comes from Pelophylax lessonae, assembly GCF_965119305.1. Taxonomy (NCBI): domain Eukaryota; kingdom Metazoa; phylum Chordata; class Amphibia; order Anura; family Ranidae; genus Pelophylax; species Pelophylax lessonae. The sequence continues at coordinate 389,059,432 of NC_138770.1, forward strand.
GAAGATTTTTTTTTCTCGGTGTACAACCTCTTTAAATATGCTCTCCTCCTTTACCGAGTTGATTCCCTTTATGTATTTAAAAGTTTCTATCATATCCCCTCTGTCTCTTCTTTCTTCCAAGCTATACATGTTAAGGTCCTTTAACCTTTCCTGGTAAGTTTTTTCCTGCAATCCATGTACTAGTTTAGTAGCTCTTCTCTGAAATCTCTCTAGAGTATCTATATCCTTCTGGAGATATGGCCTCCAGTACTGCGCACAATACTCCAAGTGAGGTCTCACCAGTGTTCTGTACAGCGGCATAAGCACTTCTCTCTTTCTACTGCTTATACCTCTCCCTATACATCCAAGCATTCTGCTGGCATTTCGTGCTGCTCTATTACATTGTCTTCCCACCTTTAAGTCTTAATAATTACTCCTAAATCCCTTTCCTCAGATACTGAGGTCAGGACTGTGTCAAATATTCTGTATTCTGCCCTTGGGTTTTTACGCCCCAGGTGCATTATCTTGCACTTATCCACATTAAATTTCAGTTGCCAGAGTTCTGACCATTCTTCTAGTTTTCCTAAATCCTTTTCCATTTGGCATTTCCCTCCAGGAACATCAACCCTGTTACATATCTTTGTGTCATCAGCAAAAAGACAAACCTTACCATGGAGGCCTTTTGCAATATCACTTATGAAGATATTAAACAAAATTGGTCCCAGTACAGATCCCTGAGGTACTCCACTGGTAACATGACCTTGTTCTGAATGTTCTCCATTGACTACAACCCTCTGTTGTCTGTCACTCAGCCACTGCCTAATCCACTCAACAATATGGGAGTCCATGCTCAATGACTGCAGTTTATTGATAAGTCTTCTATGTGGGACAGTGTCAAAAGCCTTACTAAAATCTAGATATGCAATGTCTACTGCACCTCCACCGTCTATTATTTTAGTCACCCAGTCAAAAAAATCTATAAGATTTGTTTGACATGATCTCCCTGAAGTAAACCCATGTTGTTTTTCATCTTGCAATCCATGGGATTTAAGATGTTCCACAATCCTATCCTTTAATAGGGTTTCCATTAATTTGCCTACTATTGATGTCAGACTCACTGGTCTATAGTTGCTCGATTCCTCCCTACTACCTTTCTTGTGAATGGGCACGACATTTGCCAATTTCCAATCTTCCGGGACGACTCCTGTTACTAATGATTGGTTAAATAAATCTGTTAATGGTTTTGCCAGCTCACCACTAAGCTCTTTTAATAATTTTGGGTGTATCTCGTCAGGACCCTGTGACTTATTTGTCTTCACTTTAGACAGCAATCTTAGAATGTCTTCCTCTGTAAAGACACATGCATCAAACGATTCATTAGTCATCCTTTCAAGTGGAGGTCCTTCTCCTTCTTTTTCTTCTGTAAAAACTGAACAGAAGTATTCATTAAGGCAGTCGGCTAGCCCTTTATTCTCTTCTACATACCTTCTGTCCTTTGTTTTTAATTTAGTTATTCCTTGTTTTAATTTCCTTTTTTCATTTATATATCTGAAAAATGTCTTATCCCCCTTTTTCATAGACTGAGCTAGTTTTTCTTCTGCCTACGCTTTAGAAGTTCTTATAACTTGCTTGGCCTCTTTCTGCCTAATCTTGTAGATTTCCTTATCTTCATTGCTCTGGGTTTTTTATAATTACAAAATGATAGCTTTTTATTTTTAATGATTTGGGCCACTTCTGCTGAGTACCACAGTGGTCTCTTCCTTTTTTTTGCTTTTACTGACAAGTCTAATGCAATTTTCTGTTGCCTTCAATAATGCACCTTTTAAGTAGTCCCATTTCTCCTGGACTCCATGTAATCCGTTCCAGTCTGATAAGGACTCATTTATGACTAATCTCATTTTTGAAAAGTCTGTTTTTCTAAAATCTAAAACTTTTGTTTTTGTGTGGTGTGACTCTTTCACAGTTCTTATATTAAACCACACTGACTGGTGATCACTAGATCCCAAGGTTTCGCCTACAATGACATCATATACCGAATCCCCATTTGTGAATACCAAATCCAAAATGGCCTCCCACCGGGTTGGCTCCTCAACCACGTGTTGCAGAGACAACCCCAGTAGGGAATTTAGAATATCTGTACTCCTGGTAGAACTTGCTATTTTGGTTTTCCAGTTTATATCTGGAAGATTGAAATCTCCCATAATGATAACTTCTCCTTTCATTGTCATTTTAGATATTTTTTTCAACTAGTAGATCATCTAGTTCTTTAACTTGACCAGGTGGTCTATATATCACACCTACACGAGTTACTGCATGATTAGCAAACTGCAACGTAACCAAAACTGACTCTATGTTGGCCTCACCAACTTGTATTAGGTTAGATTTAATGCTATCTTTCACATACAGGGCCACTCCTCCTCCTTTCTTGCCTTCTCTGTCTCTTCTGTATAAAGAGTACCCTGGTATGGTTATGTCCCAGTCATTTCTTTCATTAAGCCATGTCTCCGCAACAGCCACTAAATCTACATTCTCAGATGCCATTATTGACCCAAGTTCATTGATTTTTTTACCTAAACTGCGAGCATTTGTAGACAGGACTCTGAGCTTATCATTTCTTAACCTCTGTGCTTCTGACCTGTTCTGGCATTGTTTCGGGGGGCAATTGGACTCTTGTATTTTCACTCTTTTGCCCCCCCTTCCTAGTTTAAATACTCTTTCGCAAATTCTTGGAGTTGTTCACTAAGTACATTTGTTCCTTTGAGAGAAAGATGCAAACCATCTTTTTTGTACAGTTCCATTCTATTCCAAGTAGAGCTATCATGAGAAACAAAGCCAAATCCTTGTCAAGAGCAAGGATTTCACTTAGTGAACAACTCCAAGAATTTGCGAAAGAGTTTTTTAACTAGGAAGGGGGGGGGCAAAAGAGTGAAATCACAAGAGTCCAATTGCCCCCCGAAACAATGCCAGAACAGGTCAGAAGCACAGAGGTTAAGAAATGATAAGCTCAGAGTCCTGTCTACAAATGCTCGCAGTTTAGGTAAAAAAATCAATGAACTTGGGTCAATAATGGCATCTGAGAATGTAGATTTAGTGGCTGTTACGGAGACATGGCTTAATGAAAGAAATGACTGGGACATAACCATACCAGGGTACTCTTTATACAGAAGAGACAGAGAAGGCAAGAAAGGAGGAGGAGTGGCCCTGTATGTGAAAGATAGCATTAAATCTAACCTAATACAAGTTGGTGAGGCCAACATAGAGTCAGTTTGGGTTACGTTGCAGTTTGCTAATCATGCAGTAACTCGTGTAGGTGTGATATATAGACCACCTGGTCAAGTTAAAGAACTAGATGATCTACTAGTTGAAGAAATAGCTAAAATGACAATGAAAGGAGAAGTTATCATTATGGGAGATTTCAATCTTCCAGATATAAACTGGAAAACCAAAATAGCAAGTTCTACCAGGAGTACAGATATTCTAAATTCCCTACTGGGGTTGTCTCTGCAACAAGTGGTTGAGGAGCCAACCCGGTGGGAGGCCATTTTGGATTTGGTATTCACAAATGGGGATTCGGTATATGATGTCACCAACTAACACTAACGATACCTAACACTAACGATACCTAACACTAACTAACACTAACAATACCTAACATAAACATTTTTCTGGCACTCAATACTTATTCAGGCCATTATTCTCCTCTGTCTTTTTCAGCAGCAGCTGAAGGTCTGCTCTACGCTATGTATACTGATAACAGTTTTCCAGGATTTCTCTTGATATACAGGAGTTCTTGGTTCTGGGAATATCCTGCCAAATCTGTATTCTTCAACACGACTCAATAACTTGATGCCTCTGTAGTTTTCACACATTGTTTTGCACCCTTTTTTGAAATTAAATGAAATACAGATGATTTTTCATGAATCTATTAGCCTTTTTTTTTTCTCCTAAATAAGACATACTGGACTGGATTCTGTTGACCAAGGCTTTTCCCTTCTCTTTTCAACATTCCACCTGTAATTCAATTACTCCAGGTGCTCTGTTCTTCTGCAGTTACTGTATTTCTTCCACTTCTTGGACCGTTGGTTAAAATATATCTCTTCCCACCCTTTCATTCTTCTCCTATATTCTTCTGCATGCTATTCCTTTGTCTCATTGTTTCTGTTTCCATTGAAAAATTCTTCAAAATATTTCACTTAGGAAAGCGTGACTTCACTCGGGCTTCTGGTATGATCCTGGAAAAGCTAAGGATCCCAAATGCTGTGACAATGTACTTCTGCTCTGTGGACAATGAACAAGGTCAGGGGCATTTCTGTCACTTAAAGCGGAACTTTACTCATAACAACTTGCTTCTTGATGGAGGCTGCCATTTTGCTGAAGCCTAAAGCCCTCAAACAGCAGTAAATCATAAAGTGGAATTAAACCTATTAATTTAACGGTTTCAAAAAACAGTTAAATTCCTGGAATGCTGGGATTGCTAACAGTCACATTTGTTTGTGTCCTCAACCAAACTGTCAAACCATCAAATGGCGGATCACATGTGCATCACCATGGCAGTTGCAGATCAAACAGAAGCAGCTTCCTTTGCTGTAAAGGACAGGAGGGTTTCATTCTGCTTTAAGGCTGTCAGCAGACCGGCCTCTACAAACTCAGCAGTACCTAAAAAATGCCTAAAATAGAAGAGCAACTGAGCATGTGCAGAGCAGGGTAAGACAGTGTATTAATGGATTTAAACACAGATACTCATGGCTGAGACAAAAAGACTTGATGTTTAGGTGCTATTTATCTACACCCTCTAGCACTGCCCATATTTTGGACCCACCCCCACAAAATGTGGCGTATGTACCGTTTCATTCCTGAGGCCATTCAGCAGTACTATAGGTGTACTACACCCATGATGGCTTTATAGGATTGCAGTAGTTACTGCCATGATGGTTTATCAGCTCTATCCTCTTCTGACAGTGGGCTCAATTCACAAAGCAATATTACATGTGATATTTGGATCACATGACTAATTTGATCCAAATATCTCATGCAATCTTGAAAATGTCAATTAATTTTCAGTTTATGTGGAAATTACCGGGAAAAAAAATAAGAAACGCACATTAAGTACCACATAAACTGATCTAAAATTTAATTAGCTAACAAAAAAAAATATATATATTTTTAATTATGTCATGGTCTACTCACCAACTATTTAACAAATGTATAAAATTAATTGGTTGCTAAGGAGCTGGAACTCGCCGACGCCCTAACAACCAGTGACTCATCCCTGCACTGCTCATTTAGCTGTCAGCTGGGGATTCCTAATAAATGTCAAGAAATAATTTTAAAAAGTATCAACTGCTTCACCCTAGATGTAACAAAATAATATAAAAAAGGCGCTCCGCCCAAAACTAAACGTAAAAAAAAAAGAATGATATAGTATAATGATGTAGAAACATTTAGGGCTCGTTTACATTTTGTGGTGCATTAACAAATTATGTAATGCAATAATGGGTGTTGGGTTAAAACAGTCCACTAATATGAATGGGCTGTCAACGCACCAAAACGTTCCTGAAATCAGATGTGCCACAAATTTTGTAATGCAATGCACTATGGTGTATTTCAAAAAGTGTACAAAAGTAATAACCACACGAGAGAGAGTTTTTAAAAAATGATTTATTAAAAAATAAAAAAATAGTGTCCCTTGATGTAAATCCATTGTGAATCATGCCGCCTGCCGATCCGAAAATATAAAAAATATTGCCTGCTTCATGCTTTGACATTTCTTATATAGGCAAGGGGAACGGGGCCACCTGGTTACGTCACTCAGTGGCCCTGCCCCATTCTGACATCACTTGATGTCCTTAGGTTTGACCTCACATTATATGGTTTTGGTAAAACTAAAGGTAAATTTCACAAGAAAATTGTATAATTTATGGCCAGCCTTACCCTCTTGTATTGAATTGTATTGTAAATGTTCTGTTTCTCTTTCCTCGGTAAAGTGTAGTTTAAACTGTTTGCGCTATATAAATCCTGTATAATAATAACAATAAATGACTAACTACTTCACCCTAATGCCCTGTACACACGATCCAAAAATTGGACAACAGATTGTTTGACTTTTTTTGCTTGTTAGTCGCATTTTGAAACTGAATTAAGTTATTATAGTAATGAAAATTCTTGTACAACAAAATAAAAAATCGGAAGTGATGTAATGTACTGTAGTGTAGTAGTATTTTATTTTTGGAGGAAAACTGTGCTGATTAAACGAAAAAGTCGTACAACCTGGTATCGCACGAGAAATTTTTTTTGTGTTTGTCCCTTTGGACAATATCTGATGAACTGGTGTGATCGGCTCTCGAAAGCTGTGTACTAACAATCAAAATATCCTATGATCGCTTCGAAAGCGGCATTTGTCATCTGATTTTCGGATCGTGTGTATGGGCCTTATTGCGGTTGTAAATGTTTGATTTTTTTGTTTAACATAAAAAAAATGTTATATTTACCTGCTCTATGCAATGCTTTTGTACAAAGCGGCACCAATCCTCTTCTTCTGGGGTCCTCCGCCGGCGCTCCAGGCCCCTCCTCTATCGGGTGCCCCCACACTTTCTCTTAGGGCACCCTGCGTGTTTGTTCCCGAGTCCCACTGCTGCGTCCATTGACACAGACAGCGAGACTCGGCTCTTACCCCCGCTCCTGTGTCATAGGCTTTGATTGACAATCTGCCCAATGAGGAGAGCGACAGCGGCTGGAGCCGTGTGCTCCTGCACATCACTTGGTCCGATCGGGTTAAGGTAGGAAAAAAAGGAGGAGTCTGGGGGAGAGCTGGAGAACAGAAGGTTTTTCACCTTAATGCAAAGAATGCATTAAGATGAAAAACTTTAAGGGCTCTTTCACACGGTCCACCTCCGCAGGCAGATCCGTGCTGCTCAGCAGGGATCGATCGGCGATCCCCGCTGAGCCGGCGGATGACAGCTCCGTCTTCGCTTGCAGTGCGGAGAGGGAGGTGTCACAGCCCCCGCTGCTCTCTATGGGGAATCGGATGAGAGCGGACCGCCTGTCCGCTCTCATCCGATCCCATCCAATCCGATCCCCAGGACGGATGGAAAATAGGGTTTCCATCCGTCCGGATTTCACAGACAGGATCGGATGCGGATGGCAGCGGGTGTCAGCGGACATGTCACCGCTGACATCCGCTGCTCCATAGGGCTAAATGGGCATCCGATCAGATCCGCCTAAAAAAACTGACAGGCGGATCTGATTGGACCGCCCGTGTGAAAGAGCCCTAAAGTGATTGTAAAGGTAATTTTTTTTTAATAAAAATAACAAACATATCTAGACTTACCTGCTCTGTGCAATGGAAATTGCACAGAGCGGCTGCGAACCTCCTCTTTTTAGGTCCCCCTCTGGTGCTCCTGGCCCCTTCCCTCTGTCCACTGCCCCCCTAGGAAGCCACTTCCCATGGGGGCACTCGTGCATTCATTGACACAGACAGCAGGACTCGGCCTCCCCCCCCCCCCCCGCCCCCACTGGCTTTGTTTGATAGCCGTGGAAGCCAATGGCTCCCCGAGCCCCAGCAAATCCAGCGAGACCTGTAATCGAGGGGAGAAAAGAGCTGCAGACGTACACAGCGCTGGATCGAATGAGGGCTCGGGTAAGTAAAAGGGAAGGGGTGAGGGGTGGATGCTAACACCTAAACATTTTTTACCTTGCATTCCTTGCATTAACCACTTCAGCTTTGGATGGTCTACCCCTTCATGACCAGGCCATTTTTTGTGATACGGCACTGCATTACTTTAACTGAAAATTGCACAACTGTGCAATGCTGTACACAAATCAGTATACTATATCATTTTGGACTCAGTTTAGTTTTTTTTTATGTTAAGTTTTGAGCGGAGGGCCTTTTGTATATTATTTTGTTACATCTAGGGTGAGGCAATTGATACTTTTTAAAAAAGATTTCTTGACATTTATTAGGACTCCCTAGCTGACAGCTAAATTGCACATCTGCGGTTTTTATTTTTGAGCGCTACACAAAAAAAAGACAGAAAATGTTAAAAAAAAGAAAAAAAAATATATGTATATTGATTGGTTTGTGCAAAAGTTATCATGTCTACAAACAATGGGATGTTTTTATTTATTTTTTTACTAGTAGAGGTGGCGATAGCGGGACTGCAATATTGCGGCAGACAAATCAGACACCTAACTGACTCTTTGTGGGGACTAGTGACAATAATACAGTGATCAGTGCAAAAAATTTGCACTGTCACTGTACTAATGACACTGGCAGGGAAGGGATTAACATTGGGTGGCGATCAAAGGGTTAAATGTGTTCCTAGGGAGTACCTACTAACTGTGGGGGAGGAGCTTTGACTGGGGGAAGGTAAAGATCTGTGTTCTTGCTTACATACCCTCTTACAGAACGGTGGTTTGCCTCATTTACATCGGCAGATCACCAATCTGCCTGTCTTCTAAACGATCGACGGGTCCCACCGGACCCGCTGATTGGCTCCTACTGTGTCCAATCCCAGACCTGGAAATGTCAGATCACGTACTGCAGTATTTATGTGTGGGGCAGTCTGCAAGAGGTTAAGGTAATAAAAGTTTAGGCTTTACAACCACTTTGCTTTACAACCACATTAATTATAGCTAGAAACATAGTACATGTTCTATCAGCCCTCATTACAGACTAGTGACTAGGGCAGGCCATACATTATGCAATTTTATTCCTATCAACCACAGGTGAAAGGGAAGAAAATCGCTCAATTCTCCCATCAACATTGACCGAATCCGCTGCACTTTTGTAGTCTGACAGCAGGAAGTTTCTCTGCCGTTAGAAGACAATGAATAATGCTGCCAGCCATAACAAGAGGCAGTAATCGTATGAATAAAACCCGACAAGCTGCTTGCACTAAAGACGATTGATAGACAGACTGCAGTACAACCAGCCTGCCCATAGATGGATTGAAATTTAGCTGGTTCCTGCTAAGCTGGCCAAATTTTGTGTCCATCATGGACAGCTTAAAGCTTTCATTTTTTACATCAAACCCCCAATGGACCCATTCTGTGTATCGAGTGCCCACTGGCGTGCACTGTGTTGGGGCGAACCGATGCCTTGTTACAATGCACTGCAACTTTTTTTTTTTTAACTTTGTTGAAAAGTTTTGACATTTCATTCAGGGCCAGTTCACACCACATGCAGTCCAGTATGTTTCTTTTCTGCAACAAAAATGCATGGAAAGTAGGGTATATGGTTTCCAATGGCATGGTTCCCACCAGTGCTTGCAGTTCCAGAAAAAAAAGTAGCACATGCCGCATTTTTCCTGCACTGGAATGCTGTAAAACGCATAAAAACGCACAGGAACGCACCAAGAACACAATGGAACCCACATGTCCTTATTTAAGGTAAAGAAAAAGAGGGGGAAGAAATGCACTGGGCTGCATCAAAAAAGCAACAAAAACACACTGGAACGCATCAAAAATGCGCATGCAGAAAAGCATCTGGAACGCAACCGGACTGGTGGTATGATATGGTGTGAACTGGCCCACATTTCTATGCACCACAGCGCATTGCAATAAATATACAGCACGTTCTATTTATTTCAGCACACGTTGAACGATTTTGGCATGATTTTATGTGCGACTTGCACGTTTTTATACAGTGTTTTTGAGCTTTGGTGTTTTTTGTTAGTCAATAGAGAAAACTATTAACTGTTGCATCATTTGTTGCTAGGTATTACAGCTTTTTTGGGCTTTTCCATTAGCTTTTATTTTTATTTTTATTATTATTTCTTATTATTATTTTTCCGTTAGGGTAAGGGTTAGAGTTAAGGTTAGGTTAGGGTTAGGATAAGGGGTTAAGGTTATTTATTTATTTATTTTTGTTTTGGTTAGGGTGGTAATACTACTACTAATAATAATGTTATTATTATTATTCAGGATTTATATAGTGCCAATAGTTTACGCAGCACTATACAATATAAAAGGGAGACAATACAGTTACAATACAATAAAATACAAGAGGATTTGGAGGGTCCTGCTCAGAAGAGCTTACAATCTAAAGGGGATAATAAAAATAAAAAAATGAATAAATTAATGTAAAATAAATACACAAATAAAAAAAAAAATAACCATGAATAATAAAAGAAAATTCAATAAATGAATACTAAATAATAATAAATAATTACACTCATGCAGAAAAGCAAGTGGAACGCATTCGCACTGCGTTTTTATGGTGAGAACTGCCCATTTCTATGCACCACAGTTATTTGCAATAAATATACAGCACGTTCTATTTATTTCAGAACACGTTGCGTGTTTTTATGCACGATTTTGGGGTGTTTTTATGTACGGCTTGCGCGTTTTTTTACAGTGTTTTTGAGCCTTGGTGTTTTTTATTAGCCAATAGAGAAAACTATTATCTGTTGCATTATTTGTCGCTAGATATTTCAGCTTTTTTCGCTTTTCCATTAGCTTTTATTTCTATTTTCATTATTATTATTTTTTTTCGTTAGGGTAAGGGTTTAAAGTTAAGGTGAGGTTAGAGCTAGGATTAGGAGTTGAGGTTAGGATTAGGAGTTGAGGTTAGGGCTAGGATTAAGAGTTGGGGGTTCGGGCTAGGATTAGGAGTTGGGGGTTAGGATTAGGAGTTGAGGTTGGGGCTAGGATTAGGAGTTGGGGTTAGGATTAGGAGTTGAGGTTAGGGCTAGAATTAGGAGTTGGGGTTAGGATTAGTAGTTGAGGTTAGGGCTAGGATTAAGAGTTGGGGGTTCGGGCTAGGATTAGGAGTTGGGGGTTAGGATTAGGAGTTGAGGTTGGGGCTAGGATTAGGAGTTGGGGTTAGGATTAGGAGTTGAGGTTAGGGCTAGGATTAGGAGTTGGGGTTAGGGCTAGGATTAGGAGATGGGGTTAGGATTAGGAGTTGAGGTTAGGGCTAGGATTAGGAGTTGGGGGTTCGGGCTAGGATTAGGAGTTGGGGTTAGGATTAGGAGTTGGGGTTAGGGCTAGGATTAGGAGTTGGGGTTAGGGCTAGGATTAGGAGTTGGGGTTAGGAGTTGAGGTTGGGGCTAGGATTAGGAGTTGGGGTTAGGATTAGGAGTTGGGGTTAGGGCTAGGATTAGGAGTTGGGGTTAGGGCTAGGATTAGGAGCTGGGGTTAGGATTAGGAGTTGGGGTTAGGGCTAGGATTAGGAGTTGGGGTTAGGATTAGGAGTTGAGGTTGGGGCTAGGATTAGGAGTTGGGGTTAGGATTAGGAGTTGAGGTTAGGGCTAGGATTAGGAGTTGGGGTTAGGATTAGGAGTTGGGGTTAGGGCTAGGATTAGGAGTTGGGGTTAGGATTAGGAGTTGGGGTTAGGGCTAGGATTAGGAGTTGAGGTTAGGGCTAGGATTAGGAGTTGGGGTTAGGGCTAGGATTAGGAGTTGAGGTTAGGGCTAGGATTAGGAGTTGGGGTTAGGATTAGGAGTTGAGGTTAGGGCTATGATTAGGAGTTGGGGTTAGGGCTTGGATTAGGAGTTGGGGTTAAGATTAGGAGTTGAGGTTAGGGATATGATTAGGAGTTGGGGTTAGGGCTAGGATTAGGAGTTGAGGTTAGGGCTAGGATTAGGAGTTGGGGTTAGGGCTAGGATTAGGAGTTGAGGTTAGGGCTAGGATTAGGAGTTGGGGTTAGGATTAGGAGTTGAGGTTAGGGTTATGATTAGGAGTTGGGGTTGGGGTTAGGGCTAGGATTAGGAGTTGGGGTTAGGATTAGGAGTTGAGGTTAGGGATATGATTAGGAGTTGAGGTTAGGGCTAGGATTAGGAGTTGGGGTTAGGGCTAGGATTAGGAGTTGAGGTTAGGGCTATGATTAGGAGTTGGGGTTGGGGTTAGGGCTAGGATTAGGAGTTGGGGTTTGGATTAGGAGTTGAGGTTAGGGATATGATTAGGAGTTGGGGTTAGGGCTAGGATTAGGAGTTGAGGTTAGGGCTAGGATTAGGAGTTGGGGTTAGGGCTAGGATTAGGAGTTGAGGTTAGGGCTAGGATTAGGAGTTGGGGTTAGGATTAGGAGTTGAGGTTAGGGCTATGATTAGGAGTTGGGGCTGGGGTTAGGGCTAGGATTAGGAGTTGGGGTTAGGATTAGGAGTTGAGGTTAGGGATATGATTAGGAGTTGGGGTTAGGGCTAGGATTAGGAGTTGAGGTTAGGGCTAGGATTAGGAGTTGGGGTTAGGATTAGGAATTGAGGATAGGGCTATGATTAGGAGTTGGGGTTAGGGCTAGGATTAGGAGTTGGGGTTAGGGCTAGGATTAGGAGTTGGGGTTAGGGCTAGGATTAGGAGTTGGGGGTTAGGATTAGGAGTTGGGGTTAGGGCTAGGATTAGGAGTTGGGGGTTAGGATTAGGAGTTGAGGTTAGGGCTAGGATTAGGAGTTGAGGTTAGGGCTAGGATTAGGAGTTGAGGTTAGGGCTAGGATTAGGAGTTGGGGTTAGGATTAGGAGTTCATGTTAGGGCTATGATTAGGAGTTGGGGTTGGGGTTAGGGCTAGGATTAGGAGTTGGGGTTAGGATTAGGAGTTGAGGTTAGGGATATGATTAGGAGTTGGGGTTAGGGCTAGGATTAGGAGTTGAGGTTAGGGCTAGGATTAGGAGTTGGGGTTAGGATTAGGAATTGAGGATAGGGCTATGATTAGGAGTTGGGGTTAGGGCTAGGATTAGGAGTTGGGGTTAGGGCTAGGATTAGGAGTTGGGGTTAGGGCTAGGATTAGGAGTTGGGGTTAGGGCTAGGATTAGGAGTTGGGGGTTAGGATTAGGAGTTGGGGTTAGGGCTAGGATTAGGAGTTGGGGCTAGGATTAGGAGTTGAGGTTAGGGCTAGGATTAGTAGTTGGGGTTAGGGCTAGGATTAGGAGTTGAGGTTAGGGCTAGGATTAGGAGTTAGGGTTAGGATTAGGAGTTGAGGTTAGGGCTATGATTAGGAGTTGGGGTTGGGGTTAGGGCTAGGATTAGGAGTTGGGGTTAAGGCTAGGATTAGGAGTTGAGGTTAGGGCTATGATTAGGAGTTGGGGTTGGGGTTAGGGCTAGGATTAGGAGTTGGGGTTTGGATTAGGAGTTGAGGTTAGGGATATGATTAGGAGTTGGGGTTAGGGCTAGGATTAGGAGTTGAGGTTAGGGCTAGGATTAGGAGTTGGGGTTAGGGCTAGGATTAGGAGTTGAGGTTAGGGCTAGGATTAGGAGTTGGGGTTAGGATTAGGAGTTGAGGTTAGGGCTATGATTAGGAGTTGGGGCTGGGGTTAGGGCTAGGATTAGGAGTTGGGGTTAGGATTAGGAGTTGAGGTTAGGGATATGATTAGGAGTTGGGGTTAGGGCTAGGATTAGGAGTTGAGGTTAGGGCTAGGATTAGGAGTTGGGGTTAGGATTAGGAGTTCATGTTAGGGCTATGATTAGGAGTTGGGGTTGGGGTTAGGGCTAGGATTAGGAGTTGGGGTTAGGATTAGGAGTTGAGGTTAGGGATATGATTAGGAGTTGGGGTTAGGGCTAGGATTAGGAGTTGAGGTTAGGGCTAGGATTAGGAGTTGGGGTTAGGATTAGGAATTGAGGATAGGGCTATGATTAGGAGTTGGGGTTAGGGCTAGGATTAGGAGTTGGGGTTAGGGCTAGGATTAGGAGTTGGGGTTAGGGCTAGGATTAGGAGTTGGGGTTAGGGCTAGGATTAGGAGTTGGGGGTTAGGATTAGGAGTTGGGGTTAGGGCTAGGATTAGGAGTTGGGGCTAGGATTAGGAGTTGAGGTTAGGGCTAGGATTAGTAGTTGGGGTTAGGGCTAGGATTAGGAGTTGAGGTTAGGGCTAGGATTAGGAGTTAGGGTTAGGATTAGGAGTTGAGGTTAGGGCTATGATTAGGAGTTGGGGTTGGGGTTAGGGCTAGGATTAGGAGTTGGGGTTAGGGCTAGGATTAGGAGTTGAGGTTAGGGCTATGATTAGGAGTTGGGGTTGGGGTTAGGGCTAGGATTAGGAGTTGGGGTTTGGATTAGGAGTTGAGGTTAGGGATATGATTAGGAGTTGGGGTTAGGGCTAGGATTAGGAGTTGAGGTTAGGGCTAGGATTAGGAGTTGGGGTTAGGGCTAGGATTAGGAGTTGAGGTTAGGGCTAGGATTAGGAGTTGGGGTTAGGATTAGGAGTTGAGGTTAGGGCTATGATTAGGAGTTGGGGCTGGGGTTAGGGCTAGGATTAGGAGTTGGGGTTAGGATTAGGAGTTGAGGTTAGGGATATGATTAGGAGTTGGGGTTAGGGCTAGGATTAGGAGTTGAGGTTAGGGCTAGGATTAGGAGTTGGGGTTAGGATTAGGAATTGAGGATAGGGCTATGATTAGGAGTTGGGGTTAGGGCTAGGATTAGGAGTTGGGGTTAGGGCTTGGATTAGGAGTTGGGGTTAGGGCTAGGATTAGGAGTTGGGGGTTAGGATTAGGAGTTGGGGTTAGGGCTAGGATTAGGAGTTGGGGGTTAGGATTAGGAGTTGAGGTTAGGGCTAGGATTAGGAGTTGAGGTTAGGGCTAGGATTAGGAGTTGAGGTTAGGGCTAGGATTAGGAGTTGGGGTTAGGATTAGGAGTTCATGTTAGGGCTATGATTAGGAGTTGGGGTTAGGGCTTGGATTAGGAGTTGGGGTTAGGGCTAGGATTAGGAGTTGGGGTTAGGATTAGGAGTTCATGTTAGGGCTAGGATTAGGAGTTGGGGTTAGGGCTTGGATTAGGAGTTGGGGTTAGGGCTAGGATTAGGAGTTGGGGGTTAGGATTAGGAGTTGGGGTTAGGGCTAGGATTAGGAGTTGGGGGTTAGGATTAGGAGTTGAGGTTAGGGCTAGGATTAGGAGTTGGGGTTAGGGCTAGGATTAGGAGTTGAGGTTAGGGCTAGGATTAGGAGTTGGGGTTAGGATTAGGAATTGAGGATAGGGCTATGATTAGGAGTTGGGGTTAGGGCTAGGATTAGGAGTTGGGGTTAGGGCTAGGATTAGGAGTTGGGGTTAGGGCTAGGATTAGGAGTTGGGGTTAGGGCTAGGATTAGGAGTTGGGGGTTAGGATTAGGAGTTGAGGTTAGGGCTAGGATTAGTAGTTGGGGTTAGGGCTAGGATTAGGAGTTGAGGTTAGGGCTAGGATTAGGAGTTAGGGTTAGGATTAGGAGTTGAGGTTAGGGCTATGATTAGGAGTTGGGGTTAGGGCTAGGATTAGGAGTTGGGGTTAGGATTAGGAGTTGAGGTTAGGGATATGATTAGGAGTTGGGGTTAGGGCTAGGATTAGGAGTTGAGGTTAGGGCTAGGATTAGGAGTTGGGGTTAGGATTATGAGTTGAGGTTAGGGCTATGATTAGGAGTTGGGGTTGGGGTTAGGGCTAGGATTAGGAGTTGGGGTTAGGATTAGGAGTTGAGGTTAGGGATATGATTAGGAGTTGGGGTTAGGGCTAGGATTAGGAGTTGAGGTTAGGGCTAGGATTAGGAGTTGTGGTTAGGGCTAGGATTAGGAGTTGAGGGTAGGGCTAGGATTAGGAGTTGGGGTTAGGATTAGCAGTTGAGGTTAGGGCTATGATTAGGAGTTGGGGTTGGGGTTAGGGCTAGGATTAGGAGTTGAGGTTAGGGCTAGGATTAGGAGTTGGGGTTAGGATTAGGAGTTGAGTTTAGGGCTATGATTAGGAGTTGGGGTTGGGGTTAGGGCTAGGATTAGGAGTTGGGGTTAGGATTAGGAGTTGAGGTTAGGGATATGATTAGGAGTTGGGGTTAGGGCTAGGATTAGGAGTTGAGGTTAGGGCTAGGATTAGGAGTTGGGGTTAGGGCTAGGATCAGGAGTTGAGGTTAGGGCTAGGATTAGGAGTTGAGGTTAGGATTAGGAGTTGAGGTTAGGGCTATGATTAGGAGTTGGGGTTGGGGTTAGGGCTTGGATTAGGAGTTGGGGTTAGGATTAGGAGTTGAGGTTAGGGATATGATTAGGAGTTGGGGTTAGGGCTAGGATTAGGAGTTGAGGTTAGGGCTAGGATTAGGAGTTGGGGTTAGGATTAGGAATTGAGGATAGGGCTATGATTAGGAGTTGGGGTTAGGGCTAGGATTAGGAGTTGGGGGTTAGGATTAGGAGTTGAGGTTAGGGATAGGATTAGGAGTTGGGGTTAGGATTAGGAGTTGAGGTTAGGGCTAGGATTAGGAGTTGGGGTTAGGGCTAGGATTAGGAGTTGAGGTTAGGGCTAGGATTAGGAGTTGGGGTTAGGATTAGGAGTTGAGGTTAGGGCTATGATTAGGAATTGGGGTTGGGGTTAGGGCTAGGATTAGGAGTTGGGGTTAGGATTAGGAGTTGAGGTTAGGGATATGATTAGGAGTTGGGGTTAGGGCTAGGATTAGGAGTTGAGGTTAGGGCTAGGATTAGGAGTTGGGGTTAGGATTAGGAATTGAGGATAGGGCTATGATTAGGAGTTGGGGTTAGGGCTAGGATTAGGAGTTGGGGTTAGGGCTAGGATTAGGAGTTGGGGTTAGGGCTAGGATTAGGAGTTGGGGGTTAGGATTAGGAGTTGAGGTTAGGGCTAGGATTAGGAGTTGGGGTTAGGATTAGGAGTTGAGGTTAGGGCTAGGATTAGGAGTTGAGGTTAGGGCTAGGATTAGGAGTTGGGGTTAGGGCTAGGATTAGGAGTTGAGGTTAGGGCTAGGATTAGGAGTTGGGGTTAGGATTAGGAGTTGAGGTTAGGGCTATGATTAGGAGTTGGGGTTGGGGTTAGGGCTAGGATTAGGAGTTGGGGTTAGGATTAGGAGTTGAGGTTAGGGATATGATTAGGAGTTGGGGTTAGGGCTAGGGTTAGGAGTTGAGGTTAGGGCTAGGATTAGGAGTTGGGGTTAGGATTAGGAATTGAGGATAGGGCTAGGATTAGGAGTTGGGGTTAGGGCTAGGATTAGGAGTTGGGGTTAGGGCTAGGATTAGGAGTTGGGGTTAGGGCTAGGATTAGGAGTTGGGGGTTAGGGCTAGGATTAGGAGTTAGGATTAGGAGTTGAGGTTAGGGCTAGGATTAGGAGTTGGGGTTAGGGCTAAGATTAGGAGTTGGGGGTTAGGGCTAAAATTAGGAGTTGGGGGTTAGGGCTAAGATTAGGGGTTGGGGTTAGGGTTAGGATTAGGGGTGAAGGTTTTTTTATTTATTTATTTTTGCTTGGGTTAGAGTGTTAATACTACTATTACTAATAAAAAATGAATAAATAAATGTAAAATAAATACACAAATAAATAAAAATAATCATGAATAATAAAAAAACTCAATAAATGAATACTAAATAATAATAAATAATACTTGTTGGAAAAAATAAATAAATAAATAATTAACCCCTAACCCTTTAAAAAAAATGATAATAATAAATAACTAAACACCCTTACCCTAACACAAAATAAATAAATATTATTATTAATATTAACCCTTAAAAATTCTAACAATAAATAACTAAACACCTTAAGGCTCGGTTCACACTATGTCGCTCCGACTTAGGGGGCGACCTGTGAAGTTGCGTGCACCGCGACTTCGGTGCGACTTGCACGGACTTCATAAAATTAATGTCTATGCAAGTCGCCTCCAGGTCGCCCGGAAGTAGTACAGGACCCTTTTTCTAAGTCGGAGCAACTTGTGTCGCTCCTATTAGAACGGCTCCTGTACTACACAATGGGAGCGTGACGGACCGTGACTTGTCAGGCTGACAAGTTGCGGTCCAAGTCGGATCAATGTGAATGCGGTCTAACCCTAACACAAAATAAATAAATATTATTATTACTATGAATAAACCTTAAAAAATGATAACAATAAATATCTAAACACCTTAACCCAAACATAAAATAAAAAAATAATTATATTATATTTAATTTGTTTTTTGTTTTTTTTGGGGTTTGGGTGTTTATTCAATTTATTATGTTTAATAATAATAATATCAACGATAATGTGTTTACTATTTTTAAGGTTAGGGGGTTATTATTTATTATTGTTTTATTTATGTTTTTTAGTTATTTTTTTTTTTACATTTATTTGCTAGCTATTACTGTTTTTTTCTTTTACATTTGAGCAAAAAATGGCGTCGAAAGGTGCAAATGCGCACAAAAGCGTGCAAATGGCCCGTTTCCATTCATTTCTATAGGTATATAAAGGTACCAAGCTCCAGAACATTTTTTGAGCTTCAGGCGACTCGGAGTAGCGATGTGAACCGACTCAATAGAGAATCATTGATTTTTGTTCTCCTCCAGCATTTTGGAGCTTCGAGGTACAAGCTACGAATACGCTGAGGTGTGAATGGGGCCTCATAGGGCGTAAAGCGTATCGCCTACACGTTGGGCCACACCGGGCACTGCCGCCTGAGGTATACTGGTGTGAATGAGCCCTAACAATGCCGGAGTTGATAAGGATTTTGCACATCCCCCGCTACCCTCCAGTGTGTGTGAAGAGCCCTCTCATACATATGTCCTCCCCCCCTCTTTTCCTCTGTGGGACTGCCTTTGTTGTTATTGTTGTTTCTCTCTATACGCCACCACCACCATCCCCCTTTCCTTGTGATAACACATGCATCTCTCTGCCTTCACATCCTCCGCGCTGGAACAAGCGCCGCCACCACACCGTGTGGACGGAACACATGCGCATGCCGCCAGCGCTCCCCCCGCCTTTCCCTCAGAGATGGTAGAGCTCGCGTCCCTCGTCCCCCGGGCAGTAAGTAAGTGGCTGTACGTGTCTGCTGCCAACGTCTGTCCGTCTGTCCCCCCTCACCCCTGTTCTCTATGGGGCTCCCCGGCATCCCCTCACTGTCCTCCTCCTCTCCCCTCATACCGAGCAGGTTAGCCATTGTGAATGAAGCTCGGTGCACACGTTCATCAATCCAATGCTATCCTGTCCCATTGCTGCAGGCACGCTGTGTGCTGTCTGTGGGGGCAGGGCTTTACCACCACACATGGGGACGGGTCACTAAAATAGATGCAACAAGTATACTGCCACAGCCATCTTTGTCAACTTCACGTGTCATTTCCACAACTCCTTCCTTCCAACTCTACATGGCTACAGCAAGGCTATGGAAGTGGGGCTAGGTGTGCACAAGGTCATACGCCTGGGGGCAAACATGCCCAATTGTGCCCCCCCCCCTAAGATGTATGAGCGTTATGCCCTCGCCCCACAAAAATAAATCTACATGCTTAGCCCAAATACTCTCATTCCGCAGATGCTCTAAGCACAACCCCCACCCCCCCCCAAAAAAAATTCCCCTTCTTAGCACAAATTTGCCCCCCCTAGTCCAAATCCCCCCTCAAAGCACAGATTCCCCTCCCAAATCCTCCCCCCGCCAATTTCCCCTCCTAGCACAAATGTACCCCCCCCCCCCAATCATCCCTCCAAGCACATCCCCCCTCACCATATTACCTATTCTAGCACAAATGCCCCCCCCAATCATCCCTCCAAGCACAACCCCCCCCCCTCACCCAATTACCTATTCTAGCACAAATGCCCCCCCCCCCCCAATCATCCCTCCAAGCACAACCCCCCCCCTCACCCAATTACCTATTCTAGCACAAATGCCCCCCCCCAATCATCCCTCCAAGCACAACCCCCCTCACCATATTAACTATTCTAGCACAAATGCCCCCCCCCCAATCATCCCTCCAAGCACAACCCCCCTCACCATATTAACTATTCTAGCACAAATGCCCCCCCCCCCCAATCATCCCTCCAAGCACAACCCCCCTCACCATATTACCTATTCTAGCACAAATGCCCCCCCCCCAATCATCCCTCCAAGCACAACCCCCCTCACCATATTACCTATTCTAGCACAAATGCCCCCCCCCCCAATCATCCCTCCAAGCACAACCCCCCTCATCATATTAACTATTCTAGCACAAATCCTCTTCCCCCATGCCCCTTTCAAAACAAATAGCCCCATATTTACCACCTCCCCAGGTTTCCCCTCCTAGAACAATTTTTACCTCCTGCTGCCCCCCCCCCCTCCTAAATCCCCCCTCCAAACACAAATCCCCCCCCAATCTCCTTGTGGTGCCCCATGCACCTCACATGATACCTTAGTGCCCAGGGCAGCAGTCCTTCCTGCCCATCCCTTGTCCCGGCCGTGCATGGTAGGCACCAAGCTGGCTAACATATCATCTATAGGTGCCTTCACCCATTTCATTTCCATATAGTCTTTATGTGCCTTCACCTATTTTATTTCCATATTGTCTATATGTGCCTTGACACATTTCATTTCCAAATCTTCCATAGGTGCCTTCACACATTTAATTTCCATATCTTCTTATCTGTGCTTCTACATACATTTCCATATCATCTATATATGCCTTCACACATTTCATTTCCATCATCTTCTATTTGTGCCTTCACACATTTCTTTTCCACATCATAAACAGTATGTGTGTCATCACCGATTTCATGTCCATGTCATCTATATGTGCCTCCACACATATAATTTCCAAGTCATCTATATGTGCCTCCACACATATAATTTCCATGTCATCTATATGTGCCGTCAAACCTTGCATTTCCATATCATCTAAATGTGCCTTCACACATTTCATTTCCATATCTTTTATAGGTGCCTTCACACATTTAATTTCCTTATCATCTATATGTGCCTTCACACATTTCATTTCCATTTATTTTATATGTACCTTCACACAAGTAATTTCCATATCTTACATATGTGCCTTCACAAATTTCATTTCCACATCGTCCATTCGTGCCTTCAATCATTTTGTTTCCATTTCTTCTATAAGTGCCTTCACACATTTTATTTCCTGATCTTCTATATGTGCCTTTACACATTTCATTTCCATATTGACTATATGTGCCTTCACCCTTTTTTCCATATCTACTATATGTGCCTTCACACATTTAATTTCCATACCTTCTATATGTGCCTTCACACATTTAATTTCCACATCTTCTATAGGTGCCTTCACACATTTCATTTCCATACCTCCTATATGTGCCTTTGCACATTTCATTTCCATACCTCATATATGTGCCTTTACACATTTTATTTCCACATCTTCTATAGGTGCCTTCACGCATTTAATTTCCACACCTCCTATATGTGCCTTTACACATTTCATTTCCATACCTCCTATATGTGCCTTTACACATTTTATTTCCACATCTTCTATAGGTGCCTTCACACATTTAATTTCCACACCTCCTATATGTGCCTTTACACATTTCATTTCCATAACTCCTATATGTGCCTTTACACATTTTATTTTCACATCTTCTATAGGTGCCTTCACACATTTAATTTCCACACCTCCTATATGTGCCTTTACACATTTCATTTCCATACCTCCTATATGTGCCCTTACACATTTTATTTCCACATCTTCTATAGGTGCCTTCACACATTTCATTTCCACACCTCCTATATGTGCCTTCACACATTTCATTTCCAAATCTTCTATAGGTGCCTTCACACATTTCATTTCCACATCTTCTATAGGTGCCTTCACACATTTCATTTCCACATCTTCTTCAGGTGCCTTCACACATTTCATTTCCACATCTTCTATAGGTGCCTTCACACATTTCATTTCCACATCTTCTATAGGTGCCTTCACACATTTCATTTCCACATCTTCTATAGGTGCCTTCACACATTTCATTTCCACATCTTCTATAGGTGCCTTCACACATTTCATTTCCACATCTTCTATAGGTGCCTTCACACATTTCATTTCCGTATCTTCTATATGTGCCTTCACACATTTTATTTCCGTGTCATCTATATGTTACGTAGTTAGGTTGAAAAAAAAGACACAAGTCCATCTAGGTCAACCATTAAAAAAAAAGAAACAACCATCCCATCCCATATACACAATCCTATACCCACAGTTGATCCAGAGGAAGGCGAAAAACCCCAGCAAAGCATGATCCAATTTTCTCCAGCAAGGAAAAAGCAGGCCTTCACACATTCCATTTCCATATCTTCTATGGGTGCCTTCACACATTTTATTTCCATATCTTGCATATGTTCCTTCACATATTTCATTTCTATACTTGGCTATCATATCCTCTATATGTGCCTTCACACATTCCATTTCCATACCTGGCTAACATATATCTATGTGCCATTACAAGTTTATTATCCATAGCTGGCTAACACATCACCACGTTTAAAGTGGTTGTAAACCATTACAAATACCCAGTGAAGGGACTATCCTCTGGTGATACATGGAGATCAAACAAATCCCCCTTACATATGTTGTACCTATCTATCTGCAGTCTTCTCTTCTCTAAATCCTTCAAAGTCCATAATTTATAAGCTTGTCTGAGAGTTCAGAAAAAAGAGAGTGGAGAGCTGAAGTTACACTCTGCAGAGCTCAGTGAGGAGAGCTCTGAGAGCTGATTGGAGAAAAGGGACACACATCCCTGCACACAGGAGCAGAGCTAAGACTATCAATCAGCTAGTGGTCCCACCCCTGTCACCATTTTTTTCTTGGTATCAGGAAAACTTATCAGAAATTACTCATGCTGATAGCAGAGTAACAAAGCAGCAAACAAAAATAATACTTAGTGCTCTGGAGTGAGACAAGAACACATTGTAGAGGCATACGCTTTGTTTATATTCTATGTCTGAGGTTTACAACCACTTTAATATCCATAGCGGTTAACACATTGCCTACGTGTGCCATCACAAGTTTAATATACACTGCTGGTTTACACATCACCTATATGTACCATCACACATGTATTATCCATAGCTGGTTAACACATCGCATATCATCTTTATGGGCCTTTACAAATTTAAATTCCATACTTGGCCAACATATCATATCTATGTGCCATCACACTTTTATTATCCATAGCTGACTAATATATCACCCATAGGTGCCATCACAAGTTTAATAACCACAGCTGGCTAATACATCACCCATATAGGCCATCACAAGTTTTATAACCATAGCTGACTATCACTTATCCTACATGTGTCACCACAAGTTAACTATCCATAGCTGGCTAACTTACTCTATTTCCTACATGTGTCATCACAAGTTTATAATCCATAGCTGGGTAAAGCTTTATACACACGATCAGATTTTTTGTTGCATGCTAGTCTCATATAGAAAGTGAAGAGGTTACTTTCATACGTAAACTCCCATACGACAGAATTCTACTTCATAAGAATTGTCATGTGTTGAATTGTTTTGTATGTATTCTTTCCTTTCCAAGCATGTGTGATCTTGCTCTTACGATTTTTTTGGATGAAAACTGTACTAATTAAATGAAAATCGGAGGTTGTGGTCACGTACATTAAACATTTTATAGCCTGCACCTTCAGTTTTTGTCGTCCTAAAATTCGTAATCGGCTGTGGAAAGCACTATACTAACGATCGAAACTCATCAGATCATTTGTTGGATGACATTTTACTTCCAATTTTCTTATCGTGTGTACGGACCCTAACTAGGGTAGCCTCATCCCTATAAACCAGGACACATATTAATTACACAGGTTCTGAGGCTAATATAATGCACATAAGGCACTGAGTTTAATTACCACCTTAATCAGCCACAGAACCTGTGTAAATAATGTGTGTCCTGGTTTAACCACTTGCCGACTGCTAGCAGTACATATACTGCAGCAGGTCGGCTCTGTCCCCCGAAACAACATAACTATACACCGTTTTGTTCAACCGCTAGTGGGAGCGTTCGCCTATAGGGGGTGCCAATCAGCAGGTCCGGCGGCAGCGATGACCTATGGGTACCTCCAATCGCTCCCCGTGGAGACAGAGCAGTGGTCTTCCAATGTAAACACGGCAGACCGCTGTTCTGTCAGTTATGAACACAGGGATTCTGTGTTCCTTCTATTTAGGAACACAGGTCTCTGTGTTCATTCAGCAAGCCCATCCCCCGCACAGTTAGAAAGCACCCCCTGGGGACATATTTAACCCTTCATTCGCCCCTGGTGTTAACCCCTTCCCTGCCAGTGTCATTATTACAGTAACAGTGCATATTTTTAGCTCAGAAGTGTCAAAAATGTCAGTTAGGTGTCTGATCTGTCCACCGCAATGTCGCAGTCCTGCTCAAAATCGCTGTTCACCACCATTGCTAGTAAAAAAAAAAAAAATGACAAATATTTCCCCTAGTTTGTAGATGCGATAACTTTTGCACAAACCAATCAATATACACTTATTGGAATTTTCTTTTTACCAAAAATATGTGGCAGAATACATATTGGCCAAAAATTATGAAAATATTTGATTTTTTAATTTTTTTTTTATTGGGAATGTTTTATAGCAGAAAGCAAAAAATATATATATATTTTTTTTTCAGATATGTTGATTTCTTTGTTTATAGCGTATAAAATAAAAATCACCAAAATAAAGCTCAATTTATGCGTAAAAAAGGGACATCAATTTTATTAGGGTACAGCGTCGCACGATCGCACAATTGTCAGTTAAAGTAACGCAGTACCATATCAGAAAAAATGGCCTGGTCATTAAGGGGGGTAAAACTTTCCAGTCCAGAAGTGGTTAAAGGGATGAGATGGCAACCTTATGCCCCGTACACACGTGCAGATTATCTGCAGACTTTTGTCTGCAGACTTACCAAAACCATATAATATGAGGTCAAACCTAAACACTTTCAATTTGTATGCAATCCGGCAGGCCCTTGCACTACATAGAAAAGGTAAGTCTGCAGACAAAAGTCTGCAGATAATCTGCACGTGTGTATGGGGCATTAGCCTTAACACTTCCCCTCCATGTGCACATGTTTTTCACCTTCCCTTGTGATCTTATTGAAGGCAGACCTTTATTGATAAACTACTTCTAAACCTCATGATGCAGGATCATCAAATTAGGAGGTCAGAGGTGGACAACCACGATGAAGGTCATAGAGCTCATTCGAAGCAATCAGTTTCATTTTCCCCCTACTGGTGAACTAAAGCCTAATTATAGTGAATTGGTTTCCAGAAAACAGTTGCATATAATATAATAAAAACCTCCACTGCTGGAGCAAAGTATCTTTTAAAATTGACAAAATGATTCTTATATAAGGTGATATATTTCTATACTTCCATAGTCTATGGCGTGGAGAGCATTTGCCCAGTCATTACATTTGATAGTCTAAGCTTTGCTCTGGTTTATTGTGGTTGAGGTGTATTATAACGGTTGCCCACTGCTGATTGTAATAGTGCATTCTTGTAATAACATGTAAACATATTTTTTCTGTGTAAAAAAAAGTAACATGTATTTGTATCTAGTTATTTTACTTAATGCCAATTACCCATGTTCTTATGCTAGCCTTTTGTTGTTTGTTTGTTTTTGTTTATTTGTCTTTTTTTTGTAATCACTTTGGCATGTTGCTTTGCTGAAGTGTAACGGTATGGCATAAAATGTTACATTTGTTCTTTTTGGATAATGTTTGATATTTTAGAATAACTGTGCTATAATCAAGGACCTGCAATGTAGTAATATTGTTAGATTACAACTGCTCTGTCAGTAAAGATCTGGAGCATGCCAAAGGAATTGACTGGATTGGGGGGTGGGGAGGGGGAGGTCAACTGCACAGTGAACAAAATAAACATATATTAAATAAGAATTCAACATCAAATCTAAAATGAATGCTTTTTGGCAAAATGCAGGCATTGATCATTCTGTAATTCCACAAATTCGATATTTGCCAAGTTTAGATATGAGAGCTTTTTATATGTTAATGAATGGTGCCTCTGTAGCTTTGTTTTTCTGAGTGTATTGTGGATGAGGGATCTAGTCACTGACTACTGACATGTATAACAGCAAACAAGTATACCAATTCACGCTTGCTGTTCTTCAGTGATGGAAAAACTGCCCATATCAAGTGTTTCATATAAAGTCACAGCATGGATAGGCAGTAGTAATAGACACATGTATTTCCTAATCAGCAAGGTTATAGAGTAGCCTGTACACATTTTACAGAGCTAAACTATCTTGCAATCACTGTGAAATAAATAGAAACATTTTGGATGCATTTCAATAAATGCGATATAAATAAATCTATAAATTGTTAATGTAATGGCATACTGTATGAAAAGTAGATGTGCTAGTAACAACAGTGAAAGCAGATTAAGCTATGCCTATTAAGTTTGGGAAAACTGAATTCATACCGTAGCAGTTTAAAATGAAGATAATTTATTTGAAAACAAATATTCATGATAACTATGCAAACTGTCCTAGTCCCTTTGTGCCAAACTGTTGCATAATAAGGCCCATCCATCTTTTCTTACTGTGAAGGCAGAGTGGGGGTAGGATTAATTGGTGGCAGCCACCTGCAATAAAAAAATAGATCTTTGTACTATGTCTCATTTTAGCTTTATTTACTTAGTCATTGATTGTGAGCAATGTTTCATTTGTAGGATTTGGGGATGTAAATGAGAGTGTGATAAACAAATCTAGAATCTTCATTATTTATCATGCCTGATGATGAAACCCGAAATGTTTTAGAAGCTTCCATAATTAGTCTATTGAGTCATTACATTGTATCACATCATTATCTCATCAGTGGCCTACTGTTGCTACAAAAATTAATAAATGTAATAATATAATATAATAGATTTTGTGTGGCTGCAGTCACTATTCCATAAAGAGGAATAAACCTCTTGTTGTTGGGATTTTTTTGTTTTGGTTTTGTTTTTGTTTTTAGAGATGAAATGTAAACACATTGGGGTGGATTTACTAAAGGAGAAGAAGCTATTTAATCAGTGATGTTCACTTTTTAATGATAGTAAATATGGTGAACCTATTTTGACAACCTATTAAAGGCAGGATTTTGCAAGCAGAGGATTTTTTCATCCTTTTTACTTAGCCAACATTCACTATTGTTTTAAGAAGGAACATTCTTCCTCACAAAATAAAGGTTTTTGCAAAAACTTGGACCACTATAGTAGTATAATTAGAACACATTTAAACTTTGGTCAGGACATGTAATGTGTTAAATAAAAATGAAAATGCCCAAATAATTATGTTGTAAAGTGCTGATGAAACTGTTGGCGCTATATAAATCCTGAATTATATTTATTATTTATATAAACAATTTAAACGAACAGTTCCGTATTACCTAGTTTTAAAATATATTATTATTGTATTATTTTTTTTACTTTGCATTTGGAATAAAGTGAGAAATACTGCATGCACAGTTGCTGAAAACACTGCACCCACCCTAACAACAGACATTTCACAAATTTAACAAGTGAAAAAATATATAATATTAATAAAAAAAAAAAAAAAAATATATATATATATATATATATATATATATATATATATATATATATATATGACATTTTTTTATTTTCCAGTTTATAAAGAAAACTGTATTGTAGGGTAGTCTAATATATATCATAACATGCTCATTTTAGTGCAAGCATAATGCAAGCACGTAATGCATTTTAGTGCTCTATATCATTTTAAAAGAAACAATTACATTCTCTGCTATAAGCTGAATCTCAGTTGGATTTTGTGTGTTCTAATATGACCCCCCAATGAATCTGTAGCATATTTAAATCTTTTGCAAGTACAATAAAATTCCTAGATTGATTAGTTGTGTTTATTATTGGTATGTGTGTGTGTGTATATATATATATATATATATATATATATATATATATATATATATATATATATATGAATTGCTCCTTCAAAAGAGATGTAGATACATAGCAGCATAGATAGTATGTGCATCCATGCCTGAAAAACATATATATTTTTAAAAATATCTAATAAGTTAATTTAAAAAGTTGAAAATGATCCTTATTAGCTCATTAGGATATAGGTTATTTATACAAAGGCATTATGTATGGGTTGAATTTTGCTGTTGTACTTTTTAAAAAGAAGAACGTATTATTCGTGTATTTCTATGTAAAAAATAAAAAATAAATGTGTTCCCCCAAAATGTAGTATTAAAATACAGCAAAACTACTTTATTAAATCAAGCTCAGGGAAATTTAAGACATTTCCGATGTTCCTGTTTAGGTATTTGAAGTTAACAGAGTTTAGGATGAAATTACACTTTGTAGTAAATCAAGCTCCTTTATAAGGAGTTTTTTTTTACTTCGTGAACCTACTTTCATATGCAAGGACAGTTCCTATGTTTGAATTCCCTTGCACGTGTTTGGGTGTTTGAAGTAAACACAGGATCACTGGGGGAAAATGATTGCTTCATTAGGTCATCCCTTTAATGTTTTGAATCCAAAAATCTCAAATACTATCTGGCTAAAAACTGTAAAATATTTGATTTTAATTTTTTATCCTTTAATTACTCTTACTCTTCTTGGCAATTACATTTTTGATAATTTTAAATTAAGTATAATAAGTTATACATTAACCTAATACTGATTAGAAACATGTAAGCATATGATTTATGTTACTGGTCTCAAAAATAAAAACTAAAAGGTTAAACATCTTAGAAACATGTAAGCATATAGGTTTATGCTACTGGTCTGAAAAAGAAAAAAATAATAAGTTATACATTTACCTAATACTGCTTTTAAATATTTATGCATATAAGTTTATGCTATTGGTCTGAAAGAAAAAATGAGTTCATTTTCGTAAGATGTAATTGTCAGTTTTATATATTAGCTCTAATAAAGTGATCTCTTATTTTATACATTTTCTTGGTCATTCACACCAACAATTTTTTATTCATTTTTCTGTGCCCTAAATTAGCAATATACCCTATATTGGTTTACTCCTCATTCTAATGTAATATATTTGACTATAGTCGTTTATTCATTTTTTTTTTTATTTATTTCAACTGGCTTTTTTAGCATACAAAATTTGCAGGAAGTCTTAGTGCCAAAGTTCTTTTTTTTTAAAATGAAGAACCTGTTTAAAAATGCATTGTATTTGGTTAAATAAATATTTGGAAACAAAACTATTTGGGAAATAAAGATTTAGAGGTCCTTGGAGTAAATTTATATGCTACATACAGTATTTCTGTAGTGTTTTACAAAAACATTGGTGTTTTATTTTGGCTTTCACTGGACAGAAATGTTTCTTATCAAAATGTTTTTATTTTATTATCAAAACATCCACTGCTTTACTGTATTGTCAAATATAAGAACAGTGTAATATCTGTCTATTTGCCTATATTTGCATGCTGGCATGTATACTTATAGATGGCTTTATCCACAAAATGTACAGTTTTCTATTATTTTATAAATATGTTTACATATGCACTTAGAAGCTTTGGCTGTTTAGATTGTAGAACAAAAGTCAAGCAATGCATCATGTGTAATAAAAGTGTTTTTAACATTTTCTCTATTGTTAGGAATACATTGATGATTTTTATTGCTTCTCAGCTAGACTTAACTCCATGTTAACAACTGCTTTATTATCAAGGCATGGATTTCAAGTGAGGCAGTTGTCAACAAGGAGTTAAATCTCTTGCTAACGAGCGATAAAATCACCCATGTAGTGAGTCTATAGGTATGGGCTTAATTTGGGGTAATTAACATGGCTTTTACTTTCTTTTAGGTCTGTAAATACCTGTGCATAAGTTATTTCAATGATTCGATATTTTCTTTATGAAATCTATATAAATGATTAGGTCAGAGGTTAGGAAAGGTTAAATGGTTTAAAAAAAAAAAAAAAATCAAAACATAGTGTAATGAACATTTAGAACGATGACTGGTATAATAATTTCGGTTTATCTCAATTAATACAGGGTGTCATATGGTTTTAGTTAACCACATTGTCTTTCATTATCTTGCTTACCAGTAAAAGTGGAGGGCTTTTTTTAATGAACTACCAATAAACATCAATCTTGTGTCATTACATTTTTTTCTTTCATTATTACAAAAAACAATCTTAGAATGTGTGTTCTTAATGTATGGGTGTGTGTGTGTGTGTGATATATACACACCCACAAGGAATGTGTCAGTACCAAAAATGTGAATTTTCATCATAGTTGTTAAGGTCTTTTTGGGACTTTTTTTTCTAAAACCAAAACCTCTTTCACAATCATCTGTTTTTTTTTAAACATTTGCCAGCTTGGCAATTATGTTTTACCCCTTTTAAAGGAATATTAAAGGGAAGTGTCTTGGTCATGAATGAGTTCACAAATTAGACAAAGTAACATTTTTTTTTTTTTTCCAAACTAATGTTACTGTGTAATAACAAATTCTGTTTAGGCAAAGTCATATTGAATGCCACAGTATTCAGTCACAAATGCCAAACTCTGCAGCTTCAGTGCTGAGTATTTAACAATGCTTTTTGTGTTCCCCGCCATGGCATAATTATTTTAAGTACAAATGATTCATACAGTGTCCCAATCCTGCCCCTTTACTCACTTTACCTGTAAAGAAATCTTGTATTGAGAGAATATGCTGGCTGCCAGTTTTGTCCTCTGCTTCTGAAAATGCTAGCTGCCTGGATGTGAGGCTGATCCAAATACATTCTAAACCTGCATCAAGTTCTGATTTTACCACAACTTGATATGCATACTTGTTCCAGGACAGTAACTAAGAAAGTACTGAATCCAAAGACAACCAAGCAAACCAGACATTTTTGGAAAGAGGGCAGCAATGTAAATTCATGTAATTTTTACAGTACATGTTTCCTTAAATTATTCAAGGGAGCATAGGGGTTCATTTACTAAAACTGGAGTGCAAAATCTGGTGCAGCACTGCACAGAAACCAATCAGCTTCAGGTTTTTTTTTTTTGTCAAAGTTTAATTGAACAAGCTGATGTTAGAAGCTGATTGGCTACCATGCACAGCTGCACCAGATTTTGCACTCTTCGGTTTTAGTAAATCAACCCCACTGATTTCCAGGTTTAGTAAACGATATATCAGTCTATGTCATATGTTGTTCAAATGTTATATGTATTTTGTTTCACTAGCACCAACTTTAAAATAGGTTTGTAAAGACATAACTTGTAAATAAAATCCAGATTAATGCATTGCGAGGTGCCTGAAACACCTAGAGCACAGGTCTCACCACTACCCCTATTTGTTCTATGCAGCCCAAATTCAGCTTTTCCACATTTTACTCTCTCTGGCTCGTTTGTTCTAACTGTAACTTTCATTATAAAGTCCTTTGTCATGAATATTTTTCTTATTTTACTAGCTAACTGATTTGGATGCAGATTTGCCCTGTGTGTTTTGAACAAAATGAAATTAATTTAAATGGATTTCAAATGGCTATAATGCATAGTGAAGCTCACAGTACCTTTAGAGAGTCAGTGCTTGCAAGGATGTTCACACATTGAAAAATGGTAGATCATAATATCAGCTAATAAAAGTAGATAATAATATCAGCTAATAAAAGCATGTGAATAACTTATCTACTGTATGTGTACCAAACATAAGCTCACACGTGTATGCATGCGCACCTGTGTGGCATCCTAAAGTAGTGGTTTTATACCTGCCTTGTGTAGTCAGAACTCAAGTTTGAAAAGACCACAGTAGTAACTCTTATTACTTAACACGATTTTAAAAGGAGATTTGCTAGCAGAGAAAAAAAAAAGTAGAGAAAAAAAGGTACATTTTAGGTACACATGAAGGATATTTTTTTCTTCAGTGCTGTCCTAGTTAGTGTACCTACTAGAAATGGCCATAGCCACAATAAAAATACATACAGTTTCATAGCTACAGTCATTTGCAAACAAATGTGAAAAATAAAATATCATTTCTCAATATAGTCTAGATCCTCCAAACTTCAGTCTTTTTTTTCCTGTCCATTCTGCAGGGATTGCTGCCCCTCATTCAAATGCTGTTTGCCCAGCAAGGGTACAACGTTTTTTAATTCAATGTCAAGGAGATGTATTTAATCATTTAATCAGGAAACCAAAAGACAGCAATAACTCAAGATGAAACACAAACGAGTACTTCATTCTTATACAGATGTATTTTTTTAATAACGTTTTTATTGAATTTCATCATAAAAAATGATGTATATGCCTTTTCTGACTACTGCCTACCACAGTGATGTAAGCCCCTTAATCACACATTTTCATAATAATTAAGTCCATTAATTCAACAGTGATTTTCTCACTTTCCTTCAATGTGAGTGGAATGAAAATGGTATTTGGAGAAGCATACGGCTGAGCCCTTGAGGCTAGAGAACGAGTCATTTTCGACTCCTGCCAATCAACCAAGAGGATTCAGCTTTAGACTTTTTTTTTTGGTGCAGGTGTTTTATAGCCAAAAATGTACATAATTTATTGTCTATGCCCTCAAGGAGCTCACAATTTTGGGTCCCTCCCCAGTTCATATATGCATACTGGGAACATTTAAACAGGAGCCAATTAACCTATATGTCTATGAGGTGTGGGAAGGAAACCGTACCTATAGGAACCCCAGTAGCACAGGGGAATCATGCAAACTCCATCCAGGTGGTATTATGGCTGACATTTCAACCAATGACTCTAGTGTTGCACAGCAAAAGTGCTAACCACTAAGCCACTGTGTTGCCCCAGCATTCAGACTAAATTCACTACTAAATTTACTGTACAGGCTTATCTACCAGTATTTTTTTTTTGTTTGTATTTACAATAAATATTTATTTTCAAGTATTCTTTTGCATATACAAGTGTAACAGGGAAAAGAAAACATGGAAAGGACAGAGGTTTGATTGCATTCTGTAAAATCTGTATGACAAAACAAAGTCAAGAATGGTTTTGTTGTTGATCCAATCTGGAGCTCCCAAGATTAGCACAAGCCATTTGTTGGATGCTCAAGGAAGTATAGAGACCAATGTCTCTTCTTTCCAGGTATCAACTGGTTATATGTTTACCTATTATATACTTGTGCTTCAATAATAAAGCAGCTATTTATATTAAAAGGATCATTATAAAAAATGTTGTATTCTGCTAATCATGTGCTCTTTCAGACATATGGCCAGGGGCAGTAAAAGCAGAAAGCTAAGCAGCAGTATTAGCACCCCCTTACTGCCCACCTGAACAAGAACAGGCATCCGCTCAGGGATGTACACTTGCTGAGGCAAAAATGAAACCCATTCAAGCTGGCGAGGCTGCAGTACTACTGTGTGCAAAGGACATGGTTGCAATGCAGTGGGATGGCCATTTAAGGGTCAAAAACAGGCAGTGAGGTGGTGACATATCTCCTCCCAGCTGCCTGTCAACCGGCTTATGAAAAGAGATCCATTGCAGATAGATTTCAGAGAGGCAGAAAGGGCTGCACTATGTCTGAACAAGCCTTATGTGGTTATTACAAGTATTGATAGCATTCAATACATTACTTTTTATTATTATTTTGCACACTATTTGTTTAAATATTCCTCCACATGTAAATGGGGACAAACCTGTCTAGCAAGAGTGACAGCAGCATGGTTTGATACAAACTAACATTTCCAGGGGTGGTTTAGCAGGTACAGTGACCTTATATTGTTTAAAAGATTTAAATAATGTGAATAAAAGGTAACCAATGCAAACACACCCTTGTAGTGTCACAGTTTGTCCCAAACCCTTTTGCTGGAGGAAATTAGAAATGAAGGGTGGTAAATTAAAAGGACCTCATGTACTAAATACTAGCAATACAAGAATTCATTACATAGAAGTATTACAACAGAATTGTGTGTGTGATAGTGTACCTTGGCACAAAATGAAAAATCTCTCCAGTTACACACAAACACTGGTGAGTAACTCTCCAGCCAAACAGCATTACCAACCAGGCTAGGCTTTGCTCATGGAGCTCCCAGGAATAGATGTAGCCATCTATAGTGCATTAGAAAGAAAGTAGAAGATACAAATCTGAAGAAAAATAAGCATCCAATGACAATACATAAAAAACAGAAGACTACAGCTTGTTGAGCAATATACATTAGTTCACTGTACTTGTATATTTAGGGCTAAAGAGAGGCCAGAAATTAAACAATGAACAGGTCTCTTACATTCTATAGCAGTAATAGATTTCTGGACCTGCAATGTGTTCTCTGTGCCATTTCAATAGACCATAAAAGTGGTTGTAAACCCTTCCATATGCCTAGTGAAGTGACTGGCCTCAGGTTATATACAGAAAGGAAATAAATCCTCCTACAAATGCTGTACCTGTCTCTCTGCAGTCTTCACTTCTCTGTATCCATTCAAAGTCTAGAATTTATAAAGCTTGTCTGAGCGGTCAGAAAAAAATGAGGGCAGAAATCTGAAGTTACACTCTGCAGAGCTCAGTGAGGAGAGCGCTGACAGCTGATTGGAGGGAAGAGACCCCCCCCCCCTTCATACAGCCCACAGGAACATAGCTAAGACTGTCAATCAGCTGAATGTCCCTCCCCTGTAAAAAAAAAAAATATTCTCTGGGTGTCAGAAAAACTTGTCAGAATTGATTCATGCTGATAACAGAGGAATGATGCAGTACACGCTATAGAGGGATATGCTTTGTTCATAAATCATGTCTGACATTTACAACCACTTTAACATGATGTAGCACTTTAAGAATTTTAAAGGGAAGCCGTTATAAAACAAAGTATACACGCTGTCATCACTGGCTACT
Organism: Pelophylax lessonae; assembly: GCF_965119305.1. NCBI lineage: Eukaryota > Metazoa > Chordata > Amphibia > Anura > Ranidae > Pelophylax > Pelophylax lessonae. The sequence continues at coordinate 389,093,819 of NC_138770.1, forward strand.
CTGGAAGTGATGGTTGCCCAGCTGTCATGTTAACTATTTTGTTGCAATACTTTGAGACACTGGGCTAGTTGTCTAGCTGCTATGCTGGCTCACTGGCCCCAGTTCCCTGAGCCAACGACCTCCAGCAACCACACAGAACAGGAATGTTCCAGGAAAAAACAGATATTCCCCTCTGCACACTTGCCCCAGGTCACTAGGGTTGACCTACCAAAGGCAAATGGCTGTTCACCCCGCAAGGAAAGTTGTACTTTTCTAAGTTATTTCCCCCAGATAATTGTGAATGAGGCAAAACTCTGCTGATTTCCATCATCCAGTCATGTACAAGCAAAAAAAAAAGCAAGTTTTTCTTGCCCGTTATTGTATCTACCAGAATTTTGCAATTTGATTACAATAAATCAACTGTGTATGGCAGCACTTGAGAGGATCTTTATGTATGCAAGGCTATTCTATGGTCTTCTTCCCAGGGGAGGACTGGGCCAGGGGGCAGGGGGGCAATTGCCCCCTGGGCCACTCTAATGCCCCGTAAAAAGGCTGCACCGCTTCTGCCACAGACATGCCTAAAGGATTCCTGGTAAAGAGAAGTAAAAAGTCCCTGCTGCTAACTTACTGAGTGGGGGTTGAAGACAAGGACAAAGCAGGGGGCCTCTCCCCCAGCATGGATGGTGTAAACTGTGTCTGAGCAGAGGCCGGTTCCATGCCCCACTGGAGACTCTTCAGCCCCGGCCAGCCCCAACTGAGCTGTCCCAGCTCCCCCCAACCTCCTCCAGCTGGCCAGGTCAGGAACCCGGATTCAGCTGGTAAGTAGAGAGTATCTGGAGCAGGGCTTCAGCTTGGAATAGGGGTCAGGAGGAGGATTGGGAGAGTGGGAGAGGGGGTGTGGTGAGGGAGAGTGGGAGGGGGGCCGAGTCGCTGCACCATGGTCCTTGAGTTTGTACATGCCCCCTGGGCCAAACGTTGCCAGTCTGCCCCTGCTTCTTCCAGTGGAATATATTAACCACTTTACAACCGGAGGATTTTGCTGTCTTCCGTCCAGGCCACTTTTTGCGATTCGGCGCTGTGCGACTTCAACTGACAATTGCGCGGTCGTGCGACGCCGTACCCAAACGAAATTTACGTCCTTTTTTTCCCACAAACAGAGCTTTCTTTTGGTGGTATTTGATCACCTGTGCGATTTTTACTTTTTGCGCTATAAACAAAAAAAGAGCGTTTATTTTAAAAAATAACAATATTTTTCACATTTTTTTATATGAAATTCCCCCCAAAAAAGATGTAAAAACCAATTTTTTTAAAAGTTTTTGGCCAATTTGTTTTATGCTACATATGTTTGGTAAAAAAAATCGCAATAAGCGTATTTTGATTGGTTTGCGCAAAAGTTATTGCGTTTACTAACAAAGGGAAAGATTTCTGTCATTTTTGGTGTTTTTTTTTTAACGCGTAATGGCGGCGATCTGCGATTTTTTTTGCGGGACTGCGACATTGCGGCGGACAGACCGGACCCCTGACTGACATTTTTGACACTTTTGGGGGTACCAGTGACATTACTGCAGTAATCAGTGCTATATATATGCACTGTTACTGTAAAAATGACACTGGCAGGGAAGGGGTTAATTTTATTGGAGAGGGAGGGGTTAATGTATGCCTGGTGCTTACTGACGTGTAGGGGGGGAGGTGACTATGTGATTCATGGACAGATCGGATGTCCAGCTATGCTGAACAGTCCGATCTGTCACTCCCTGTCACTATGGAGATCCGCCCGCTGTGTTTACACACAGCGGGCGGATCTCCAGACTCGATCCCCGACGATCGGGTAAGAGCAGCGGTGATCGCCGCTGCTCCTCCCCTGGCCCGACTCCCGCTGTGAATGAAAACAGCGGGAGCGAGCCTCCGGCGGCGCGCAAGCGCCGCCCAGAAGGGGGAGTGTCCAGTCACGTTAATACTACGTGGCTGGACGATAACGAACCACTCTGCCGCAGTAGTATTACTGTGAGCGGTTGCAGAGTGGTTAAATAAAAATATGGTGTGCAAGGAAAAATTGACTTTCTTGATACCCCCAAAAAGACTTTACAACACACAGACAGTTAAAAAAAATCATACAAAGAATTTTTTATTACAAAACAATAAGTTAAAAACGTCAGAATTATGCAAGTGTCATGCCTAGAAAGGACTCCCACCAAGCTACAACATTGGTCCCTTACGATATATACATAGATATCTAGAGAAGCTAATGCCACTTACAATATATAATTCTCTTGACAAGGCAACATATATGCATTTGGATGCATGGGGAACAATTCCACATTTAGTGTTTCTCTGCATGCTTCACGGCTCTAAGCCACTTCCTCAGGAGATTTGGAAAACACAGTATCCAAGAATGGGAAATGCCCCGCCTGATCCAAGGCTCCCAAACCGGGATGCAAATTCCTCATATGTGTATATGTATATGAAAGGGAGAAATATGGACTGATCATATGCAGCTAAAAAAACACAAAAAATGTATCACTAACACCTAAAGATGGACCAAGGATAGCAGGGGCAGTCTTAAATGATGGAAGGGACAGTAAATTCATCATTGGGATCATGAACTAATGCCACAGCACCATGATAGTAAGGTAATCCGGCCATATATCCATTATATATTCACAAACCAGTTTGCGTATTTAAATTTGGCAATCTTCCATCTTGTCCTGACAGACATAGGTCTGTCAAGGTCCTCTGAGGAAGACCTGATGGTCTATTTTCATGTTAAGGTGTAACAATATTACAATACCTACATGTAAGTAAAATTGACAGTACAGATCCATATATATATACAATGTCTAAATAGAAAAATAGATACACGAGACACATTAAAAAAGTATTTTTTTTTTCTTTCTCCAATCACACCTGTTCTAATGTTTTGAATCTTGTTTTACATATGGAATATCCAAGTAGTAAAACCAATGATCTACCCACATACTCATGGTAATGATCAATCTTCAAATGATAACTAGTTCAAGCATTCTTAATTGCAAAGTGCAAATGTTTCTAATGTGTACATATCCTTCACACACATCATTTTATAGCAGTTTAGCATTTTATAAATCTCTGGGACTGTTATCTGTATCTTCCCTTTAGTGCTTTGTTGGCTAGGCTAAGGCCATTGACTCATTAGGGTTGATTTACTAAGACCCCTTTCACACTGGCTTTCCAATGCGGTCTGCCTGTCAGTTTTTCAGGTGGACCTGATCAGATACTCAATGCAGCCCTATGGAGCAGCGGATGTCAGTGGAGACATTTCCGCTGACCCCGCTGCTATCTGATCCGATCCTGTACATGAAATCCAGACAGATGGAAACTCTATTTTCCATCCGTCTGGAGGATCAGATTGGATAAGATGGGATGTAAACGGACAGGTGGTCTGTTCTCATCCGATCTTCCATAGAGGAGAGCGGGGATCTGACAGGTCCATCTCTGCACACAGAGCGGAGACGGAGCTGTAATCCGCCTGCTCAGCGGGGATCGGCGGATCGATCCCCGCTCAGCAAAACGGACTCCGTCGGGCGCAGCACCCTTGTGAAAGAAGCCTATAGGTGTGAAGCATATTCAAGGGAACTATCATTATCATTTTACCTTAGCGTAGTGAATGTGTAGCAAATTCACTTTGCAAAGAATACTTAATTGTGGAAGGAAAATTAAGAAAAAAAAAACAATAAAACAGGATGTTTGCTTGCATATGACTGGGTGTTTAAATTCAGCCCAGCTTTGCCATATTCACAAAGCTAGTTGAAACATGTCTTCAAAAGTGAATATGCTAACTTTTTAAGTATATTTACCCCATTAACCTTCCTAGCGGTATTCCCGAGCGTGACTCGGGGTTAGATTTTAGAGCCAAAAGCGGTAACCCCGAGCCACACTCGGGGTAGTGCTAGGAAGATCGCTGGATCCTGGTAGAGGTTTTACTTACCTTTTCTCCGGGATTCAGCGAAGAATGCGGGCGGTATGCGGCGGCGGAGCTTCCTCCCGATCGTCTGCGAGCCCCGCTTCCGTCTCCGGCGACGTGACGTTTGCAGGGGGTGCAAACGGCGGCAAATTCAAATGTAAAACACACCAAACACACTGATACCATTCAAAATTCTGTGCAACATTTTTCGCCCAGGCGGTTTAATGACACATTTCTAGGGGATGGGTCAATGAGAGCCATGGCTACTGAAAGTGGGTTGATTGATACTGGATGTCATGCAGCCATGAAGAGCAGCAGCAACAAGAAGTTGAAGCAAAGTATCTGCTTGGGATAAAGTGAGCAGTGCAAAGAAAGCTGCATTTGCTTTATTTGGGCAAATTATTATACAGTATTTATTCTGAAAACTGGAGTTCAGCTGTAACTGGTGTGGAGCCCTTCCCTCTTTCACTACCACACAGATTAAACATAGAAAATATAAATACAGATTTAAAAGCAGTTTACTAGTTTATTTTAGAAAATATTTTGCCAGACACTACTATAGCCTTTCCGATTGGTCACTAAGTCCTCTTGATGTTCCTGAGAAGTCTTATAAGCTTAAGAGCAAACTTCTTCATTTTTTTTAAGTACTTTTTGACTTTCAGCTCCAACATTCCGCTCTTCACATCCCACAATACAACAGAATGCCTCGGTAGAAAATTGAGATGCACTCTGATGCCTTGTTAAATACTGGATGGGGGTAGGCTTGAACAGAAAGCGGAAAAAAGCTGAAGAGACCTTGGAAGTTTGCATCCAGCTTTTAGGGGACTCTTCCCATGCACCAAGGAGATTTTGGGGTGGATTTACTAAAGTAAAATATACTATGCACTGCAAGTGCACTTGCTGCACAGTTTAGTAAATGTGCAAAGAATACTCAATCGCATGCATAAAAAATCATTGCATAAAAAAACAGCATTTTTGCTTGTTCATGATTGGATGATAGAAATTAGCAGAGCTTCCCCTCATTTCAGGGCTTTCCCTCAGATCTAGAGCAAATGCACTTGAAGTGCACAGTATGGGGTTGATTATTAAAGCCAAATAGACTGTGCACTTTGCAAAAGCAGTTACTCCAGAGCTTAGTAAATGAGCAAAAGCTCTGCTGACTTCCATCATCAAATCATGTGCAATCAAAAATGCTGTTTTATTTTTCTTGCATGTGTCTGGGTATTCTTTGCGAAGTGAAGCTTTACCTCATTTACTAAGCCCTGGAACAACTGCACTTTGCAAAGTGCACAATCATTAAGCCTTTAATAAATCATTCTTATATTTGCCTTTAGTAAATCAACCTGCCCGTCTCAATGAAGGGGGGGGGGTAGCAGTTATTGTAAATAGTGATAACTTTACCCCTTCACTTAATAATTGATGCACTAATGTGATCATCAATGAAAATAAACATTTGTAAACATTGTAGGGGAAACATAGAGCCAACAGAGTCCTGCACTGCTTCAAAAATGTGGAAAAAAATATTATCCTTAGTACCAAGCTGGTGTTTTAAAGAGGACATACTTTAGTTTTTATGTTTTTTATTGGGGAGGGGGGGGGATGTTTCCTTACAAACACAAGCTAGATGCAGACAAGAGTACAAACTAGTATGAGTATAGTACAGTGCTGGACTCCCAGGACTGGCAGATGATCATCCCCCTCAATCAGCCATTTTGAGAGCATATCTCTCGGTTCATGATCAGCCATTCATTAAACCTCTAGAACTGTAAGTTTCGACTTGTAGAATAACCATCCAAACTTTAAAAATGTGATAGATATTCAAAAAGGAAAAACAACATGACTACCCGGTGTAAACTGTACTCTGTGATGTAAAACAATGACATTCATTGATAACAGTTTTCATTAGAAACATTTGCAGCCACTGATTAGTGTATTCTGACAGCAGAGAGTGGAAGGCCGGCAATACATGGTGCAAATTTCTTTCCTGTTCGATTCCCTCATCAACACAGACAGTGCTGATGTGGGAATCCCTCCTGCAGAGCCAATGTCTTCTCCTGGAAGGGGGGGGGGGGCGGAGAAGTAATCCGCTCCGGGAGAACACAGTGATTATTGCTAGCAGCTATAGAAGCTACTGGAGATAATCGCAGCATGTGATCGATCAACTTGGTACATTCAGCCTGCCCATACACGGTTCGAATCTCGGATGGATCAACAGGAAGCCATGTGTGGCCTGCCAAACTGTCAGAATACAATGTCGCGGGAGAAGGGATTCCTCCATCCACCTTTTTTTTGTTCATTTAGCCTGCAGGCTGAGTGAAAAAAAAAAAAAAACCAAGCCATCTATGGCCAGCTTTAGACTTTACCAGCTTATAGGGCAGCTCTACTCCAGGCATCTAAACAGAGTAGCAGAGGTGCAAAGGGAAGTTATGTGGTGCTGGGGATGGGGGTAAGATGTATTGCAGGGTTAACATGAAAACAGGACTTTGTTGCTTTGACCTGCATGGGCAAATCACAGGTTCCCTATAAGGTCCCATTCACACCATATGTGTTGGACTGCACTGGGAATAGACAAGGCATTTTGCCTAGTCTCCTATTAGTTCAGTTCACATCACCACACTAAAAAAGAAAACAAAAAGGATATGCTGTACTTTTTTCAGCACAGCTTGTTGCAACTCACTGCCTGCTGCACTAAATAAAGAGGAATGAAATGCCATTTTGTAATATTTTAGTATAACAATCGCTCCTTCAACAGGGCAGTGCATAAATCATAGAGTTCTGCTTTAACTGCTTTTAGGGTTAGCAGTCTGCTCAATGACAGGCAGCAATAAAGATATTTGTTCATTGTTTACTGACCAGGCTAACGCAATAGCTTGGTGGGAGGGATTCCCCCATCAACACTAACCCTGGTTGCAGGGTCATTTTCATTTTAAAGTGGATCTTCATTTCATTTTCATTTTAAAGTGGATCTCAATGCAGAAGGCTTTTTAACTTAATTCATTTTATGTATTAAGGTAAAAAACCTTCTGCGCCCAGCTTTTCCCCAAGCTCCCCCCTTATACTTGAGCTTGATGTCGATTCAGCAGTGTGCACAAGAGCAGCATCGTTGCTCTCTCTCTTTCTTCACTGGCTAAGACACAGAAGCGGGAGCCATTGGCTCCTGCTGCTGTCAATCACAGCCAGTGAGGGGGGAGCACGGGGTGGGGCTGAGCCACACTGTGTGTTCATGAACACACAGAGTGGCTCATGAGTGGGCCTGCATGAGTGCCCCTATAGCAATTAGCTTGCTATGGAGGCACTCCGCATGGGGGATAAGCTGGGAGCGCCGATTGGGGACTCAAGAAAAGGAGAACCGGGGCTGCTCTGTGCAAAACCATTGCACAGAGCAGGTATTACATGTTTGTTTTTTTAAAAAAAAAAAGATAATAACTTTAAAGAACAGTGCTTGGAAATTGACCTATAACCTTTAGCACCGAGGGTGATTTATCATGCAAATATTGAAGAGCCTCCTAATCGCTGACTCTGCTTTGCCCCTCATGCAAAGTTTTGTTATTGTTTTCACTGACGTGCCTTATAAAATAAATCAGAACAATGGTGTCCCATTTTAAATTTTAGACAGTAGCAATCCAAATTAAGTTCTAGAATATTTTTAAGTACTTAGGGGGAGTAAAAAGCTATTCACATACTTTCACCGAGTTGTATATAAAATATATACTGTACTATTATTTGTTAAAAAATAGGACAGTGTGTAAGCCATATTTGTCCTGTAGTTAAAGTGATTATAAAGTCTCATTTTTTTTAAAATAACAAACATGTTATACTTACCTGATATGTGCAGTGGTTTTGCACAAAGCAGCCCAGATCCTCCTCTTTTTGGGTCTCTCTTTGGAGCTCCTGGCCCCTCCGTTTTGTTGAGTGCCCCCACAGCAAGCAGCTTGCTATGGGGGCACTCGAGCTGAGTAACAGCTCCCTGTGTCCATTCAGACACAAAGTTGTGACCCGCCCCTGCCCCCTCTCTCTCCTGATTGGCTGACTGACTTTGATTGACAGCAGCAGGAGCCACTGCTGTCTCACCCAATGAGGAGGGGAGTCCCGGGCAGCTGAGACACTCCTGCAACATCGCTGGATAAAGATGGGCTCAGGTAAGTATTAGGGGGCTGAGGGGGTCTGTTGCGCACAGAAGGTTTTCTTTATCTTAATGCATAGAATGCATTAAGATAAAAAAACCTTCTGCCTTTACAACCAATTAAAAATTCACATCTTCATATTAATGAAATCAAATGTTTCAAGTATGAAAAGAATGTATGTTTAAGCCCCCGTTCACATGCAAGCGACGCTACTTCGCACCGCGACCTCCGAGGTCGCGGTGCGAGCAGCGCGCCGTGACCTCGGAGCGGCCGCCACGGACTTCATAACATTGAAGTCTATGGCGGTCGCCTCCTGGTCGCCCCAAAGAAGCTCCGGACCCTTTTGCTAAGTCGGAGCGACTTGTGTCGCTCCTATTAGAACGGGTCCGCAGCTTCCCTATGGGAGGCGACCTACGGCGACCTGTGAGGCGACCAGGTCGCCTCACAGGTCGCCTTAGTGTGAACGGGGGTTAAACCAATTATTATTATTTTATTACATAAATATTCTGCAGTTATAGAGTCCTCTGTATACCCAGCCTGGCTCATATTTGCCCAGTTAACCCAAAGTTTATTTTCAGTGTAGTGTTCCTTTGAAAATAAATGGTTAATTTTGAGGCTGAATGAATATAGTTGAAGTCCCTCCCTTCTCTGCGGTAAGCATTGAACTGTCAATATAGTGATTATGCTGTTGATACTTTATTGAAGATAGATAAGAGTAGAGACGACTGAATACAAAAAAAAGTATCAATAATTCACCATCTGCATTTTTCTGCCACTAAAGTTGCTGGGAGGGATTGATTAGAAATTTGAGCAGTGGGCAATCAATGACAAGACATGAATGTTACCAATGCAGAAAGCCTAATTAACCTGATGATCAAGAGACCCACAGTTACAACAGCGTCACTTCTATTGACCTCTATGTGCAGTATAAGCATGGCTGAGGAATAATAACTCGTCCTCTGGTTACTTTTTGCCATCAAATATTAATACATGGAAAGAACACCTTCTATTGTGCAGAGAGTTTGAGGGTTTTTTGATCCGATACCAGTCATTGTGTACATTAAAACAACAGGGTTTACACTGCCCTCATTGTAATAGGGGATCCTCATGACTATTGGGGAACACCACTTAATTCTGGCATCTGTAGATTTGGAAATGAGGTAAGGTAATTAGAAGACACAATTTCAGGTCATGAGTTCACTGCTATTTACTGTCTGTCTTGTTAGAGAATATATATATTGCTGGTATTAGAAGTAATGAAAAAAAGAAGACAGTAAGCAAAGCAAAATGTTTTATTGACTAGAGTTCTGACTTCTTCTAGGTGTGCAGCAAGATGATTAGACCGGTAAAGAAGCTGCCCAAGGATCCAGGTCAGTTGATTTTTTTTTGTATCAGGTTTAATCTACTTACCTTTTTACGCTATAGGCTCAGTTCACAAAGCTCAAAAACCAGGACAGGAATTCTTATTTTCAAAAAACTGATAGTTAGTTGACATTTGAAAATTACTGTATCGTGACTGAAAATAAAATGCGAATAAAAGCGTGATCTTGCACAAGTTTGTACATATTTTAAACACATAAAATGTGCATTTCTGTTCATGTGTTGGGAAAAGCATGGATGGAAATGTAAGAATATTGACTTTGCAGATGAGCAAAAAGCAAATTCTATATATAATTGTGTGTGCTTCTTTTAATTTCAATGGTTCTGTTTAACCACTTAAGCCCCGGAAAATTTTACCCCCTTCCTGACCAGGGCCTATTTTGCGATTTGGCACTGCGTGACTTTAACGGACAATTGCGCCGGTCGTGCGACGATGTACCCAAATGAAATTGACGTCCTTTTTTTCCCACAAACAGAGCTTTCTTTTGGTAGTATTTGATCACCTGTGCCATTTTTTGATCATGCGCTATAAACATAAAAACAGCGACAATTTTGCAAAAATAACAATATTTTTCAAATTTTTTATATGTATGAAATTCCCCCCCAAAAAATGTAAAAATCTAAATTTTTTAACATTTTAGGCCAATTTTTTTTTGTGCTACATATGTTTGGTAAAAAAAATCGCAATAAGCGTATTTTGATTGGTTTGCGCAAAAGTTATTGCGTTTACTTTTTAATGGAAAGATTTTTGTCATTTTTATTGTTGTTTTTTTTAACGAGTAATGGCGGCGATCTGCGTTTTTTTTGCGGGACTGCGACATTGCGGCGGACAGATCGGACCCTTGACTGACATTTTTGACACTTTTGGGGGTACCAGTGACATTACTACAGTAATCAGTGCTATACATATGCACTGTTACTGTAAAAATGACACTGGCAGAGAAGGGGTTAACTTTATTAGAGATGCAGTGGCTATGTGTGTCCCTAGGGGCGTGCTTCTTACTGTTGTGGGATGTGGCTTTTCATGTAACAGCAGAGATCTACAGTCCTACATAGCAGGACCGTATGATCTCTGCTGTTGCACAAGGGAGAATGACAGGCGGCTTTGTTTACATTAGCCGCCTGCCTTTCTCCCTCTGTAACCGACGATTTCGAGTGAGCGGCGTACATCGGGTCCGCCGCTCACACGCGCGGGGCGGTCCGTGAGCGAGCGGGAGTGTGCCTCCGGCGGCGCGCGCTCGCTCCCTAGAGCCTCACAGGCTAGTGACGTACCCCTACGTCACTTTGCCTGTGAGGGGCTGACTGCCGCCGTATAGAGTCGTGCGGCAGTCGGCAAGTGGTTAAAGTGGAACTTCAAGCACTCCAGTCACCCCCGCCTCCCCTCAAAGCTCCCCCAAATGTTTTTTATTTAAAACAGAAATATTTACATACCTTTTTAATGCATTATTTGAGCTAGTCCAGTGATGGCACAAGAGGGTCCTCTACTTGTGCCAGCAATGGTAGAAAACTGGGGATCCTTCAGAAATACAGCAGGAATCAGCCGAAAATCAAACCATGTATGGCCAGCAAAAAAGGTCATTCTACCCTGAAAAAGACTTCCGGCGCTGGACCAAGAAGGAAGTCAGAGACTATGAGGATAGGAAGCATAAGTGAAGCCTGGATCTATGGCAGTAAACACATGAATTGCAGGAGGATAAGCGTGTATGGTCCTTAAGGAGCTCAACTACCTGAAATCAATTGCTTTGCTTATAACACTTATTTGTATTGTGCAGGTTTACACCTGATTTTTAGTAGCGCAATTGTCCTTGTGACTATGGGCATTCCTAGGCAGACTGAATTTGCATGCAGTCTTCCCTAGGTAATTCCCACATGTGATGCTGAACCTCCATGATTGAAAGAATGCTGACTGCTCATCTGTGAAACACAGTGTGCAATAAGGTTAGAGTACACAATTTTAGTACAGAATAAAAGCCTGTGTAACTGTGAAAGACTAAAATGTAAGGCTGGAGTTCTGCTTTAAACTTTTGGTGGTTTAGAGGCTGGATTCACATTTTTCAGTGCGTGTTCAATTGCATTTTTGCAATACACTACAACATGCTGTACATGTAGTTTGCCATTCCGAAAGGTTCCCCAAAGCACGTGTACAGTGTAATCAAACACACCTTCCCTTCAGTTCACCGCACCATGCATATGTGAATGCACTGTTCATTGTGGTGTGCCATATTGTCCAACAGAAGTGCAAATACTTTTTTTTATCCATTGAGGCTTGTTATAGCCTACTAAAAATGAATAGACTTCCTTAATGCAATGAACAAAAACAGAGTGTAGGGCTAGGTTCACATATGTGCAGGTCGAGAATGCGTGCATAATTGTGTGCCTTCCCCAACCCACACAGAAATGCCCTGCTCTTTAGCAGACATGCAGGGGTTCCATTAATTCATAACCCATGCGTAAAACAGCTTGGTGCCACAGGACCAATGCGGTTCCTGGCGGTGTGTTTTAAAAAAAGGTTGGGGACTTCTTTTTCCACTTTTTTCATGGTTGCAAGGGATGAACATGAACTTTTAACAAAAGGGGCATGAAGGCATGAACAGAATCTGAATGTTTAAAAATTATACTACATTGCATTTGTACAAAAAAAGAACAATTTGGATTAAAGGTTTGTTATCATGTGATGTACAAGGCATAGAGAATCTGTGCTACTTTAAATCTATGAGATGCAGCCTAATCTTTTACTAGGTTTCCATGTATTTAACACAATATTGTTTATAAACGTTGGGCTATTTTGCACACTTCTGGACTGCTCAATGACATTTTGCTGAAAAATATTACCTGTAAACTTGTGGATTCCCAAAGTGGGAACAGGGGTGAAAAGCTTTTTGTCAGTTCATGTATTTTTGTATATGAGAAAATGGAGATATTAAGGCAGGAGTCCCACCTTCCCTGCATGACATCATCATTGTGTTCCCAAAGCTTCTGCACACTGCACTGAAAATGTTGGAGGGGGGCAGGGAGACAGATTCACACAAAGTACACCTGCCCAGTGTCCAAACGCAGACACTCCAGTCAGAATAAATAGAGGGCAAATAAAGCTTCACCTTTAGTAGTCCTCTTTATTTATAGCTAGTAGATCTACATATACTAGGTTGCCCCCTGGACTTAATACACAAAACTGTATACTGTGGCTGTAGTATGTGGTTAGCGGACTGAAGGTGGAAGAAAGCAGACATGCAGGAATGGGATAAATAGTATGGAAGCCACTCTGGGGAAATCAGGACTGGTGGTTGGCAGCAAGAATAATCCATGAACATACCAAAGGTCAGCACAGGCAGCAAACAGTAGTGGTATCCAGTAATGTAGCAAAGGTCATGATGGGCAGCAGACAGGAGAAAATCCATGAAAGGGTAGGCAGCAGACTGTAGAAAGATCCCATAACATAGAGAAGATCAGTAACAGGTACCAACAGGCTAAAATACAGAGGTTCTTCAACATGCTATAAAAAGTACTGAGGCACAGGATGGTTAAATAAGGCACCTCCTATGCCAGGGACCAATCCAAGAGCTGAGGACTGTGTGGCCAGATGTATCACCTTGCAGCTGACAAGCAAGATCAGGAAAGTACATGAGGGTATCCAGTAAGTACTGTGAAACTAATTAGACCAGAGTCAGGGGGCATGTGGCTAGATTCATTACCCTATTGACAAAGACTGGAGAGGCTAGGAGGCTGTCTAACTTTAGCTCAAGAAGTAAGCTGTGTCCTAGGATAGAGGAGGAGGCCCTGGGTGCATATGGGCTGCCTTGGTCTGAAAGGGTCTTACTGCTCGCTGTATCCAGGTGGTGATTAAGTGTGTTCATATTCATTTTATTAAGAGGCCTTATTCTGTATTGTGGGGGCTGATGGTGCCCTTTGTCACATACAGGATGGTGGTCCATCACTGGGGGCAGCCATGTTTGCTGATGAAACGTCTGTGTGGTTACTTCTTAGCAGCAAAGCCCAGCAAAGTACCCTACTGTGCCTCTCACCCAGATGTATGTACAGTATATATTGGTTTTCGTTATAGCAGAGTTTTTCAACCAGGGTTCAATGAAACCCTAGGGTTCATCCAGAGGTTACTAGGAGTTCCTTGAGAAATTAGCAATTTTTGACTCTCAGATAGGTTTTAGCTATCTGTAAAGAGATATTTCTTCCCAATGTCCACAAGTATAGGGAGCATTCTTCCTAATGACCATCACACTAATGTATCATGAGTGGTAGATATAGTAATTTTTAGCAGGGGTTCCCTGAGACCAGAAACTTAATTAAAGGGTTCCTCTGTGTTGAAAAGGTTGAGAAAGGCTGTGTTATAGGGAGCATTGAACTATCTGAATCAGTTGCCACTATTTTAGAAAATAATTACCCCCTTGAATAGTGGATATCATAAGGGCTGGATTGTAGGACAGCAACAGCAACGCTTACATCTGACAGCTCCCTGAGCAGATAGCTGGTGACTGCCAGTCACCGCTCTCTGCTCTGCCCCCTCTTCGCTTACAGGAGCGCTGGGCTGTGGAGGGGGTAGGAGCAGCTGGCTCAGACTGTCAGCGGCATGCTGAGAGGCTGAGCCAGGTGTCGGTTTGTGATGACGCGGTGCCTATGACGTCAGCAGAGAGCAGACTTCAGCTCACTCTCTCCTGAAAATGAGTCTCAGGAGTGCTGAATAAACTGCACTCCTGTGATCCATAGGAGAAGTACACTCAATTGAGCTTTGGCTGTACATCTCCTTTAATATAAAGAGATATCATTAAATTAAAACCTTTTTTTTTTTTTTCAGTTTAAATAGAGTAAGGGAGGTTATAACTCCTGTCAGTTTTTTTTTTTTTTTTTTGCCAACTGTGTCCTATTGGGGAGATTTCCCTTTATTTACTGCCCCCAGCCAAAACAGAAAGTAAAGTCCATGCAAATTAATGAATCCCTTGGGGGCCCCCAGTTAACCAGAATTGTCTCGATTGGAAGATTTCCAATCTTTTACTTTTCTGGGGAAAACCCCAAATTTCTGATTTTCTTTTACTTTCACTTTTATTGATAATGGTAAATGGGACAAATAGAGAGGGTGAATCTCCCTAACAGGGACACAGACAGCATTAAAAAAACTAGTAGGTGTTCTAATCCATCTCCATCCTGTGCAAAACAAAAAATAAAGTTTTGCCTTTAGCTGTACTTTAAATTCTAGTGAAAACTTGTGTTTTTACCAAAAAAAAAAAAAAAAAGCTAAATTTATTGAAATTAATAGATATACCCCGGATAAGAAAAACTATGGCAAGTTAAGTAGAACAACATAAAACTTAAAGGATAGCTGAACCCAAGAACAAAAACGCAATATATTGCAGCTTACATACTTATATGTGGTGGCTGCCTTACTTCCCTTTTCTTTTATAGCTAAGGACATTTTCAGCAAATGCAGAAAACACCTTTTGATCTAGCCAGAAGTGCAATGTCCCAGTCACTTCCTGTGAGCTTCACCAAAGATCAACTTCCTTTCTGGCTATCTTTTGCAAATTACCAATTACCCTGTCTCCCATGTATTGGAGATACATACAGAGAAAAATACAGACGTTACTATTGTTGCTATTTGCAAGATTACCAGGTGAAATTAAATCAATATACATTTAAAAAAGAAAACAAATGCAGTCTCCACATCAGGGACTAGTAAGCTGCAATACATCACATTTGGTTTTGGATTTAGATATACTTTAAGTATATGTTATGTAACATTTAAGTTTAAAGCACAACTTCAATATTATGATGTAGGTTTTAAAAAGGGAACAATTATTTTATTTGTTAAAGCGGACTTTCCAGCAAAAAATAGCCTTTGCAGCATTCAAATCTAGCACCTCGATGAAAATGACATTTCAGCATGTTCCTGGAGGAGGAGGCTCAAATCATCAAATATTCCAGGAAGTATCAGCTTCCCCACAGCACAAGGAGAGGCATCTGGTGGCATGGACAACGCAGGATTTGTTGGCTTATAAGCATGTTTATCTTGGATAAATGGGCATCAAAGGCAAGTTACAGTGCCTTGCGAAAGTATTCGGCCCCCTTGAACTTTTCGACCTTTTGCCACATTTCAGGCTTCAAACATAAAGATATAAAACTCATTTTTTTGTGAAGAATCAACAACAAGTGGGACACAATCATGAAATGGAACAAAATTCATTGGATATTTCAAACTTTTTTAACAAATAAAAAAACTGAAAAATTGGGCGTGCAAAATTATTCAGCCCCCTCAAGTTAATACTTTGTAGCGCCACCTTTTGCTGCGATTACAGCTATAAGTTGCTTGGGGTATGTCTCTATCAGTTTTGCACATCGAGAGACTGAGATTTTTGCCCATTCCTCCTTGCAAAACATCTCAAGCTCAGTGAGGTTGGATGGAGAGCGTTTGTGAACAGCAGTTATCAGTTCTTTCCACAGATTCTCAATTAGATTAAGGTCTGGACTTTGACTTGGCCATTCTAACACCTGGATATGTTTATTTGTGAACCATTCCATTGTAGATTTTGCTTTATGTTTTGGATCTTTGTCTTGTTGGAAGACAAATCTCCGTCCCAGTCTCAGGTCTTTTCCAGACTCCATCGGGTTTTCTTCCATAATGGTCCTGTATTTGGCTCCATCCATCTTCCCATCAATTTTAACCATCTTCCCTGTCCCTGCTGAAGAAAAGCAGGCCCAAACCATGATGCTGCCACCACCATGTTTGACAGTGGGGATGGTGTGTTCAGGGTGATGAGCTGTGTTGCTTTTACGCCAAACATAACGTTTTGCATTGTTGCCAAAAGTTCGATTTTTGTTTCATCTGACCAGAGCACCTTCTTCCACATGTTTGGTATGTCTCCCAGGTGGCTTGTGGCAAACTTTAAATGACACTTTTTATGGATATCTTTAAGAAATGGCTTTCTTCTTGCCACTCTTCCATAAAGGCCAGATTTGTGCAGTATACGACTGATTGTTGTCCTATGGACAAAGAGTCCCCCACCTCAGCTGTAGATCTCTGCAGTTCATCCAGAGTGATCATGGGCCTCTTGGCTGCATCTCTGATCTGTCTTCTCCTTGTACGAGCTGAAAGTTTAGAGGGATGGCCAGGTCTTCGTATATTTGCAGTGGTCTGATACTCCTTCCATTTCAATATTATCGCTTGCACAGTGCTCCTTGGGATGTTTAAAGCTTGGGAAATCTTTTTGTATCCAAATCCGGCTTTAAACTTCTCCACAACAGTATCTCGGACCTGCCTGGTGTGTTCCTTGTTCTTCATGATGCTCTCTGCGCTTTAAACGGACCTCTGAGACTATCACAGTGCAGGTGCATTTATACGGAGACTTGATTACACACAAGTGGATTCTATTTATCATCATTAGTCATTTAGGTCAACATTGGATCATTCAGAGATCCTCACTGAACTTCTGGAGAGAGTTTGCTGCACTGAAAATAAAGGGGCTGAATAATTTTGCACGCCCAATTTTTCAGTTTTTTATTTAACAAAGTTTGAAATATCCAATAAATTTCATTCCACTTCATGATTGTGTCCTACTTGTTGTTGATTCTTCACAAAAAATTACAGTTTTATATCTTTATGTTTGAAGCCTGAAATGTGACAAAAGGTTGAAAAGTTCAAGGGGGGTGAATACTTTCGCAAGGCACTGTATATAAAATTATATTTTAAAATGAATGGAGTTGCCATCTTGTCAGTGCTGGGATAAACAACCCTTCCATGTCCAGGGGTCTTCAAAATCTTTGTAACCAGATCAGATTTTGATGTTTTTTTTATGCACCAGTTTACTTAATAATTTGTATACCATTTTTAAAGCAATTCTAAATCCAAGAACACTATTGTAATATAATGTGAATGTGCAATGTATATGTAAAGCGCTGCGTAAATTGACAGCGCTATATAAGTACCTGAAATAAATAAATAATATACTGCAACTTACCAGTGTTTAGATGTGGTGGCTGCATTGGTTTTCTTGTTTAGGCTTTTTTGACAGACGTTCAATGTTAGGGTGTCATGTCATACCAAATTAACTCAGGACACAGGCATTTTTGGATCATATATGTCCAGATATATAACAGTGTGAAATGCTGCCAACACTCTGCAGAGTTAAACCTACTGATTTAGTGATTTGAGCACTATAGCACTGTGACATCATATTACATGTAAAACAATACTTGCACAGTTGGTTATTTTGGTTTCCCCGGATATATTTTGCTTCTCTAAAATCCTGTCTATTACCCCATAGGTAAAGAGATATAATTTTATTGATAGACCAGTAAATGGGAAAAAAAAATATACTATACAAAAGAGCAATTTAAAAGTTAAAATTATAAATTAAAAAATCACCTGCACAGAAAATTAAATATTTGACATGTTAGTTTCCGAATTTTAAAATTTATTGTAAACTTCTGTGTTAGGATAAGAATAAAAACTGGCAGTTTACAGTAATCTTTATAGGATTAGTAGACAGGAAGTTGGCTGTGTGCAGGCAAATACTGACCCACTTCCATTCCTTTTAGAGAACCTATTGACATTTTACCTATGTATCAATAAATGTAATTTAAAACCTGTAGCGCAAACCAGTTTGCAATTAAAGTGATCCTTTAATGGTAAAAAATAATACTGATATAAAGGCTGATTAGGTATTTTACTTTAAATGAAAGCTCTCATAACCAAAAACATTTAGTCAACCTGAAGAGTTATATAATTGTACTATTAATTATTCTACTCTGAAAAGTATGTATGAATATCAGATTTTTTTGTGGTGGCCAATGAAAGGAATCTACAAGAAAGAGTACATAACCTATTGTAACAGAGTATGATAAAATTATAATCACTAAAAACTTACCCTGCAGGTGACATGCTTTAATTTGATGTTGAATGTACTTATCAGGATGGGATTTAATAGTTAAATGTCCTAAGAATCTGTGAAGTGTCCCTTCCTTTAGAAGCTGTAAATTTACTCATAACACCCTTCATTATGGGAATATTGAATACAAAGTCAGTTGCCTTTTTTTCTATTTGTCCTAAGTGTAGTTAAAGTGGATCTTTACTGCATCTGAGCACCACAAATCGAAAACGCTATTTAATTCATTTTTACTATTCAAAGCAAACCCCCCAATCCCCCCCCCTCCCCCAAGTAATGAGTAATGGAAAATTATTCATTTATCATTTACTTAATGGAATCCATCTGCCCTTAGCTCAAGCATGCATGCAGGATAGTGTTAGCTGAGAAAACCCTTCCTCCTCTCCTCCCCTTCTGAAGGCTCCTGGGATGTATGACATCATTTGCCTAGGCAAGAAACCAGGAACTACCTAAAGAAGTGTAAATAAAAGTTTAGAACAAGTAAATATAATATATTTTCCTATCTTTTTACAATAGCTAGCAAGATGGGGGTTCAAAATAATCAATGTTGAGTGGGAGAGTGAGGTTCCACTTTAATTGCATCAAATGGATGGCTAAGAATCTAGGGGCAGGTAATAAGAGGCTAGGTGTGGAGGAGAATGTGTGCCTACTAATCCAGCAGGGTAGTTCTTTAGCTAGCTGCTCCTTTGGCTATGGCTGTAGACAGTAACGGCTGGTGCTCCATGGGTCAGGGGGGGAGGGGGCGGCAGACGGATCTGACCATGGACCACACCAGCTCCAGCCTCTGGCTCTAAACACGTGCTTAAAAAAAATCCCCCATTTGAATCCATGCATCCTGCATGTAGATTAGGGGGCCGAACCCATGGGTGGGGGCGGCTCCCCTGCGCCCCTAATGGACGGGCCCCCACTGGCTGTAGAACATAGGAGTGGATACAGGTTCTGGATAAGTCTGAAGCACAAAGGAGGGAATACAGATGCTGGTTAAGGCTGTAGAACATAAGAGTAGTTACAGGGGCTGACTATTGCTATAGCATATAGGAGGGGATATGGGTGCTGATTAAGGCTAAAGCACACCAAAGAATACAGGTCCTGGCTAAGGGTAATAGCAAGTAGGAGTAGACAAAGGTACATGCTAGGGCTATAGCACGTAGGAGCAGACATAGGTACTGACTAAGGCTAATAACACATAGGTGGGAACAGAGGTGCTGGCTTTACTAATAGGACATAGGAGGGATCTAGAAGGAGAGCTCTACAGAAAAGGGTCACATGCATCTACCATACAATACTGTCTTTCCCGATGTTTTGTGTCACAGTACTAGCGGTAGTCGTCCAGCTTACTTTGCTCGAACCTTTGACAGAGTTTTACCTGAGTGGGTCAGCATATACATTTTATTGCATCTGGCTAAAGGACAATGCCCCCAAACAATAGTGCAGTGGCTAGAAAAAAATGAAGGCTGAGCATGGCTTCAGAGAAACAGAAGTTCTCACCTTAACAGCCCCTCAAAATGTAAGTCAGTGATATCAAAATCTCGTTGTTAGTCATTGTCAGAATGTGTTTCCTTTCTTAATCTTACCTTATTTACCACCAGTCCACTCTCTTGGACCTCTCCAATGGTTCTTCACAACAGGGGCATTGATATATGTGCAGACGTGTTCAACAAAAGCATGCATTTTCCTTTTTTTTTTAATCCAACCTTAACCACACGGACACTGACACTAAATATAAAATCTTTTTTTTCTTTACTCAGAGGCCAGAAGCTGTCTGTGACAGCTCAGACTATATACTAGGGATAGACAATCAAACATGACCCCAGCGTAAACACATGCTGTACCACGCAGTTAGCATCTCGGTTTTGAAAGACTTGTCTAAAGCAGGCATTCCCAACCAGGGCTTCCCTAGAGGTTGCTAGTGGTTCCTTGAATAGTGAGCAGTGACAAAGTGACCTCCTCTCTGACGGTGCCTGCATAGCTCTGGGGCAGTAGTAAACTGACACTGTCGGTGGTGAGGGACCAGTGGAGTTTCTCCTTTCTAAAAAGGAACCACTGAACTTTTTAGCTGTCTATAAGAGTGACATTCCTCCAATAACCACTAAGGAACGTTGATCCCCAGTGTAAGAGGCACCCCTCCCTCTGACTACCAATGCAAGGGTCTTTTCTACTAACCTCTAGTGTGATTAAACTCTACACTGTTTTCATTGCCTGCTTTTTCATAATTTCATAATTACAGAAGAAAATTTTCCATATACAGCAGGGGGGTGTAAAAAAATCACTTTTGTGTCAAGTCTAGGTACAACTTACTTGTCACTCTATACATTTTTATCAGTGGTTTTCTGAGACCTGAAAATTATTTTAAGGGTTCCTCTGAGGTGAAAAGGGTGAGAAAGCTTACATGACAACATGACAGTGCCTGAGGGGGAGGGGGGGAGGGGTCATTCTTTACCTAGAACGCCAACCACAATATTGTCTGCTCCACTTTATTTATAAATCTGAATGGGGAAGGTATGTACTGTGGAACTCAAGTAAACATGTGTCCATAAGGAAATACAATGCAGGTACATATTTGTGTTCAAAAAGCTGATGTGCATGCATGAAACGAATGAGCCGATAACATCTGACACCAGTGACCGGTCCAATGACCCGGCTCTTCATTTCACTAATGCTGGATGACTTGCTTACCACCAGAGGCTTTCCATGTCATTGGGGTTCACAGATCATCCTTTATTTACAGGGAAAGCAGGTCACAAACATGTTAGGGCATTTGAGGGAAACTGTATTAAAACTGTGTGAACATTTGAGATTTACCTTGTCTTGTTCTGGAGAGATAGATAGATAGATAGATAGATAGATAGATAGATAGATAGATAGATAGATAGATAGATAGATAGATAGATAGATAGATAGATAGATAGATAGATAGCTGCAGCTCTGGCAAGTTTCTTTGCATTATAAAAGCATTATATTACATATTAAATACATTGGAGGGATGAAAAACCTGTGAATAACAGATTTATTGAAAATTGGAGACAGTAGGAAAGATAAGTCACAGTTCAGAGGAACCAATCACGTTCCAGTTGTCTTTTCTCACCGTTTGGTATGTGTCTCAGAGAGTGAATACATGAGATTGGCTGCTGTCAGCACCACACTATTTTTTTTTCCCTTTGCTGCTATTATATGACAGCGTGTAGCACAATTTAAGAATAATTCCAGTTAGTATTGATTTGATCAAATTAGTAGGATTTTAGGTGTTTCAGAATCCATTCAGAAAGTGGTTCCACTGTCCAGTGCAACCAGCAAAGCTAAAATCAGAATCAATATCAGTTCATTCTACCTGTATTCAAAGCCTTAGGGCTCTTTCACACGGGCTTTCCGTATGTCCGCAAATCATCCTATTTTTTTGCGGATGATTTGCGGACATAATGTAAGTCTATGGCATTGCGGATGTCAGCGGAATACCATCCGCTGACATCCGATTTCCTTCCTTTCAGTTCTGTTCCGTTTTTTAGAACGGAACAGACCCCTATTTTTCCTCCGTTCAAAAAACGGAAAGGAAGGAAAATCGGATGTCAGCGGTGTCATCCGCTGACATCCGCAATCCCCATAGACTTACATTAGGTCCGCATATCATCCGCAAACGGATGGGATGATATGCGGACCTACGGAGCGGATGACAGAAATGTCATCCGCTCCGTGAAAAAAAAAAAAAAAAGGACCGCAGCGGAGCTCTCACACGGAAAGCCCGTGTGAAAGAGCCCTTATATGTGTTCATAGTATTATATCCATCATTGTCTATACGTTTTCAAAGATATTGAGGTTAATTTGGTAAACTAATGAATAGGGGAATTAAAGTGATATTAAACCCACAAAACAACAAATATAATATATTGCAGCTTACCAATCATTAGATGTGGTGGCTGAATTCGTTTTCCTTTTATAGGCTTTTTTCTATCTGGTGATCCAGCCAGTAACACACCTTCTGTATTAGGGTGTCTGCATGCTGGATAAAGTAGTAAAGCAGACACCAGACTTGTACTTACTACTAGTTTTTTTTTCGCTCAACTCGCTCAGGTCGGAGCCACTGTACTAACTATCCAACGTTAATACAGTGATCTCCTCTGCTGAGCTATTGTGTTCTTATAGGGGGGCGGACCCCCTCCAGAACATTCTGGTCAGCGCTCTTAGCCATTGGCTGAGAGTGCTGGTCGGATGTCATTCGGCAGACCTTTTTTGGTCATGGGCCTTCGACATACGCCAGCTGAACAATCGCCCAATTGTAAAATGCTCTGTTGTATTTTCCCCGCTCGAGTCTATAGCCTGCAACACTAATCAGTGTATTCTGACAGCGGGGAAGTCTTTCCACTGTCAGAAAACAATAGCACAGCGGGGAGGATTCCCCCCATCCACATCAAGTCTGTGGATGGGGCAGTCAAGTCAGTTTTTTTCTAAACGAAAAAAATGGAATCATCTATGAGCTGATTAAGCTGAACTTGCTAACAAATTGAAGATGAATTCCAGCTAACACTTTAAAAACAGTTACAGCAACAATTTTTTCTTTTTGGATAAAAGCTGACCATTGTAAGTACCCCTGTCAGTGGTCTCAACCCTCTAATTTCCACTTCTGCTGGACAACCTATTGGTCTGTTAACCACTTGCCTGGACACTTTTACCCCCCTCCTGCCCAGGCCAATCTTCAGCTTTCAGTGCTGTCACACTTTGAATGACAATTTGCATGGTCATGCAACACTGTACCCATATGGAATTTTCATCATTTTTTTACACAAATATAGCTTTCTTTTTGTGGTATTTAATCACCACTGGGTTTTTTATTTTTTGCTAAATCAACAAAAGACCGCAAAGTTTGGAAAAAAAAAGGTTTTCATAGTCTGTTATAAAATTTTGCAAACATGTAAGTTTTCCTCCTTCACTGATGTGTGCTGATGAGGCTCTACTGATGGGCACTGATAGGCTGTATTGATGGGCACTGATGAGGCGACACTGATGGACACTGATATGATGCACTGATGAGGCGGCACTGGTGGGCACTGATGAGGAGGCACTGATGGGCACGGATAGGTGGCACTGATGGGCACTGAAGGGCACTGATAGGCAGCACTGATGGACACTTTTCAGCAGTACTGATGGGCACTGATAGGCAGCACTGATAGGTGACATTGATGAAGAGGCACTGATGGGCACTGATTGGCAGCACTGGTGGGCACTGATGGGCACTTATAGGTAACACTGGTAGGCACTCTTGGGACTGCACTGATTATTGGCTCTCCTCTTCTCTCACGCTGAATGGAATGCCAATAATTGGCTTGTTTTTTTCATCGTGATCAGCTGTGATTGGACACAGCTGATCACGTGGTAAAGAGCCGTTGATTTTCTCTTTACCCTGATCTGTGATCATCAGTGTCCAGATTACACAGCGATCACAAAACATGCTGCTCACATACAGCGTGTTTCCGGGGAGGACGTCATATGACACCCTCTCAGAACTGGCAACTCTGTAGCTGTTGTTCGTATAGTGTGGTCAGAAAGTGGTTAAAATAAGTTGAAAAATAACAGACTTACTGGCTGGAGCCACATGTAAAAATAAAGGGGAAAAAGCCTAAAAAAGAATCTAATACAGACATCACATCCAAGAATTGGTGAGCTGCAATTTAATACATTTTTGCTTTATGAGTTTAACACCAATTTTAGGAATAAAAGGATGTTCAAATATTAAAGTGAAGACTGGAAATAAGACGAACCTGTGTTTGCTTCACTTTGAATATCCAATAATAAGCAAGAGGAATTAAAAGAAATATTTAAAAAAAAAGATTTTTTCTAACATATGGCCGGTAGATTGAAATGAAGCCAGATTCATTTTACTAAGCTCAGTAAACAGTCTCTTTTCCTTTTGTAAATCAACCTCACTTTCAATCAGGATATGGACTTAATACACTGGAATATTATTATTTTCTTTAGGATTATTATCAGGTTTGCTTTTAACTGCATTTTGCTACAAGTGCATGGGTAAGCTTTATAAATCGAATAAAGATTAAAATGTGTATTTTGTAAGCAGATCTTGTGTCTTGGAGATAATGGGTAAAAAAAAATCAAGATTACAGGCACCTCACTACTTTTGGTGAACTCTCGATAAAAGTGGCCCATTCACACTTAAAGCATTCCATTGTGGTGCTTTAATACACCTTTTTTTAACAACACAGCATACCACAATATGTGGTAAATGGGTTGTGATGTAATGCATTGTGTCCTAATTTATAATGTGTTGGAGTGCTATTAATGTATGGAATTGCTACGCTAGAGAAAATGCTTTGCCATGCACATTATTCACATTTTAGCATGTGTATATGGACCCTGAAGGTGGTTTTATGAAATGTAGTCAAGTTTATGATTGGACGTAGATTGTCTGGAGAAAGACAGTTGTATTTTAAAATGTCTTGAGTGTTTTTTTTTTTTTTGGGTGTAATAAGTGAAAACTTTTAATACTTTCTACAACTCACCATGAATTATGATACTATGAGAACTCGCTAGGTTATTTGTAGACTCCACCCAAGTAGAAACTTTTGTTAATGAACTCAGATCATTTCAGCAGATCTTAGTCGCTGACTGTATAGCTCACACACACCAGGGCACATTCCACATGGTGACATCTCGTCGGGCAGGTCTATATAGAGTGCCTGTAGACACTGTAACCTATTGCAAATTTACGGTTCAAGACTGCAAAGGAATTCCAGGATTAGGCTTCTGTTTCGCTTGTCTGATCATTTTGTTTTTCTTTTTTCATTTTTTCCAGTGAACTTGTGCCATAGATGTTTACACACTTTTGTATCTAGAGAAATCCTGCTTAGCTTTTGAGCATAGTAAATCTTTCTTTACACAATGATGATGTTATTGCAGTTAAGTCGTAA
Source organism: Pelophylax lessonae (assembly GCF_965119305.1). NCBI lineage: Eukaryota > Metazoa > Chordata > Amphibia > Anura > Ranidae > Pelophylax > Pelophylax lessonae. The sequence goes on from NC_138770.1 coordinate 389,119,044, forward strand.
ACATATTTTTCTCTTTGTGGCTTGAAATTTACAGGGACTTTAAATATATCCAATGAATCCTAACGCACAAGAAATGTTAGTCCAGTACAAGGTGTCATCAACCTCTAAGCAATGTGTAGGGTTCATTATTCCTTTTTACAATGTTGAATTTGATACTTTTTCAAGGATGAAAAGAAAGTTTAAAATGTATTCTTCTATAAATTTGGTGGGTGTCTATGTATATAGATTGAAAAGATAAAGAAAGTGTCCAATTCAAGTCCCGAATGGCTAAAACACAATACCAGGGTTGCCACAGAGTGAGACAGACATGGAACCAGGGAGCTCCAGCTTTCACAGCTACGACAGGTACCACTGATAGCCACTCATAACATGGACAAACTCATCAAAAAAGCCTTAGGAGCCTTCTAACTAGAAGGGACATTGAGGGGAAACTAATGGTGGCCATACACGCTTCAATAAATAATTGGTTTATTTTCTGAATGATCTCTCCCAAAAGGAATAATCAACCCATTTGATCTATATGCCACACGTGGGGAAGATTTTGATTAATAGCTTATGATTGTAAGTTTTCAGTTGAATCTCTATTTCCACTATGTAATCTCATAATCTGATCAGTCAAAACACAAATTTGAATAAAGTATGAATAAAGTATCTCAGTGCTGTTAACTAAAACAAAACAATTGATAAGCTTCCAGCCTAACCAATAGACTCAGTTTGATCGAATCTGATCTAAATTGGGTTTAACCACTTGCCGACCACCTGCCGCAGTTTTGCTGTGGAAGGCTGGTTCGACTGCGCAAAAAAACGTAGCCCTACGTCGGTCGCGCGCGTGGTGCTGGGGAGCGAGTTGGCAGCGGGGATGCCAATCCACAGGACCAGTAGCGCAATTGCTGCCAGGCACCCACGATCGCTCCCGCTGAGAGAGAGGGACGGTCAGCTGTTGTAAACACAGCTGACCGTTCTTCTCTCTGAAAGGATCACAGAGCACCTGTGATCCTTCTATATAGGATCACAGGTCTCTGTGGTCATTTCACAAGCCTGTCCCCCATACAGTTAGAAAACACTCCCCTAGGCTCACACTTAACCCTTGTTAACCCCTTCCCTGCCAATGTCATTACAGTATTACAGTAACAGTGCATATCTTTAGCACTGATTACGGTAGTATTGACACTGGTTCCCCCAAAAGTGTCAAAAATGTCAGTTGGGGGTCAGATCTGTCCACTGCAATGTCGCAGTCCCACTAAAAATCGCAGATCGCTGCCATTACTAGTAAAAAAAATAAAATAAATAAATATTTTCCCTAGTTTGTAGACGCGATAACTTTTGCGCAAACCAATCAAAATACACTTATTGGGATTTTTTTTTTTTAACCAAAAATATGTAGCAGAATACAAATTGGCCTAAAAGGACAAAAAAAATTAATTTTTTTTTTGGGAATGTTATATAGCAGAATATAAAACATATTGTTTTTTCAGAATTGTCACTCATTTTTTGGTTTATAGCGCAAAAAATAAAAATTGCAGAGGTGATCAAATACCACCAAAAGAAAGCTCTATATGTGGGGAAAAAAGGACATCAATTTTATTTCAGTACAGTGTCGCACGACCACGCAATTTTCTGTTAAATTAAGGCAGTGCTGAATCACAAAAAATGGCCTGGTCATTAAGGGGCAATCTTGGATCAAAATGTGCCTGGTTCAGCAGGGATTAGCTGAATTTCGATCCATGTATGGGTAGGCTGGTTGTAAAGAAATCAATCTGCCGACTTCTGTGCAACCAGCCTGTCGGGTTTTTCCTGAATGATCAGTACCTGCAGTTATAGCCGGCAATACTGATCATTGTGTTCTGACAGCGGGGAAGGTTCCCCACTGTCAGAACAAAATATCACAGCAGGAGTGATTCTCCTATCCACCTCAAATGTGGGGATTTGGGAAATTGGATCATTTTTTTGTTCAAATTTATGGTTAAATGAAAAAAAAAAAAATGATTAATGTATGGCCAACTTAAATTGATCATAAGAGAAGTTCTGGCTATTCAGTTGTTTGCAGATTTGATCAAATCGTACATTGATTGTAAAAAATATAGAAGTATGTATGGCCACCATAAATGACTCAAAAAGAGCTGCACACCAACAGATTCCCCTCCAGAGCACACAGCTTGCAGCCAAGATGGTGCAGAAATATGCTTACTCAGAAAACAAGTTACACACAACTGAACTCCATGATGCTGACCTCCACTAATACTTTAAAAACTAACTTTCTGCTGAACGAGTAAGAGATCTATATTTAAAGAAGTACCTCAAGAAAATCTTGTCCTCTTTTTCACTAAATGATAATATTAAAGAAAAATTGTCAGGTATAAAGAATGATGTACAAGTTGTAGATAACATATACAGTGGGTACGGAAAGTATTCAGACCCCCTTAAATTTTTCACTCTTTGTTATATTGCAGCCATTTGCTAAAATCATTTAAGTTCATTCTTCTTCCTCATGAATGTACACATAGTACCCCATACTGACAGAAAAAACACAAAATTGTTGACATTGTTGCAGATTTATTAAAAAAGAAAAACTGAAATATCATATGGTCCTAAGTATTCAGACCCTTTGCTCAGTATTTAGTAGAAGCCCCTTTTTGATCTAATACAGCCAGGAGTCTTTTTGGGAAAGATGCAACAAGTCTTTCACACCTGGATTTGGGGATCCTCTGCCATTCCTCCTTGCAGATCCTCTCCAGTTCTGTCAGGTTGGATGGTAAACGTTGGTGGACAGCCATTTTTAGGTCTCTCCAGAGATGCTCAATTGGGTTTAAGTCAGGGCTCTGGCTGGGCCATTCAAGAACAGTCACGGAGTTGTTGTGAAGCCACTCCTTCGTTATTTTAGCTGTGTGCTTAGGGTCATTGTCTTGTTGGAAGGTAAACCTTCGGCCCAGTCTGAGGTCCAGAGCACTCTGGAGAAGGTTTTTGTCCAGGATATCCCTGTACTTGGCCGCATTCATCTTTCCCTCGATTGCAACCAGTCGTCCTGTCCCTGCAGCTGAAAAACACCCCCACAGCATGATACTGCCACCACCATGCTTCACTGTTGGGACTGTATTGGACAGGTGATGAGCAGTGCCTGGTTTTCTCCACACATACCGCTTAGAATTAAGGCCAAAAAGTTCTATTTTGGTCTCATCAGACCAGAGAATCTTATTTCTCACCATCTTGGAGTCCTTCAGGTGTTTTTTAGCAAACTCCATGCGGGCTTTCATGTGTCTTACACTGAGGAGAGGCTTCCGTCGGGCCACTCTGCCATAAAGCCCCGACTGGTGGAGGGCTGCAGTGATGGTTGACTTTCTACAACTTTCTCCCATCTCCTGACTGCATCTCTGGAGCTCAGCCACAGTGATCTTTGGGTTCTTCTTTACCTCTCTCACCAAGGCTCTTCTCCCCCGATAGCTCAGTTTGGCCGGACGGCCAGCTCTAGGAAGGGTTCTGGTCGTCCCAAACGTCTTCCATTTGAGGATTATGGAGGCCACTGTGCTCTTAGGAACCTTAAGTGCAGCAGAAATCTTTTTGTAACCTTGGCCAGATCTGTGCCTTGCCACAATTCTGTCTCTGAGCTCTTCAGGCAGTTCCTTTGACCTCATGATTCTCATTTGCTCTGACATGCATTGTGATCTGGAAGGTCTTATATAGACAGGTGTGTGGCTTTCCTAATCAAGTCCAATCAGTATAATCAAACACAGCTGGACTCAAATGAAGGTGTAGAACCATCTCAAGGATGATCAGAAGAAATGGAAAGCACCTGAGTTAAATATATGAGTGTCACAGCAAAGGGTCTGAATACTTAGGACCATGTGATATTTCAGTTTTTCTTTTTTAATAAATTTGCAACAATGTCAACAATTCTGTGTTTTTCCATCAATATGGGGAGCTGTGTGTACATTCATGAGGAAGAAGAATGAATTTAAATGATTTTAGCAAATGGCTGCAATATAACAAAGAGTGAAAAATTTAAGGGGGTCTGAATACTTTCCGTACCCACTGTATATATATATATATATATATATTTTTTTTTTTTTTGCAAAAGAATAATACAAAAAACAAATTATACAGCAAGTATATTATCTTTAAATTAAATGTACCGCACATTGGATGGAGATTGATTGCCTCAAGACTTGTATTGATGATTTGGAGGCACACCAGGCAATAGATCACGATGAAAGGCTTTACTGAACAAGGATGCAAGGTACAGCAAAATGGATGGTAGACATGTTTCACATAACTCACAGCATGCTTGTTCACACACGTGAGTGAACAAGCACGCTGTGAGTCGTGTGAAACATGTCTACCATCCATTTTGCTGTACCTTGCATCCTTGTTCAATAAAGCCTTTCATTGTGAGCTATTGCCTGGTGTGTGGCCATTTCTCTTGTAACCTGTCTGCAGTGGCGATCCGAGGTCCTGCACCCAAGGCTGGCTGTGAAGTTACAAACCGCGTGAGCGGTGTACATCTCTTTCTTGATGATTTGGAGAACAGGACCAGACTAGGTGGTGGATTTACTACAATCATATAAGCTGTTCACTTTGCATGGAAATTTTCCCCCAAACTTAGTGAATGTGGTAAAAAATTCACCTTGTATACCAGTTACGTGCAAGCAAAACAATTTTTTTCTTGCGCATGATTGGATAATGCAGGCCAGCAGAGTTTCACTTCATTCACTAGGCTAGGGGTAATTTCCCATGCAAAGTAAACAGCCAATTCAAATTTAGTAAATCAACCCTCCTAATCTCCTATTTGTGAAATTGATTTAGGGATTTCCCAAATCTAATGTAAAGAGGTCCCCACTAAAATCTTCAACAACATACTGAATGAGAAGATGCTGACCCTTTTTTATATTGACAGAGCACACAGAGTAGACCAACTTTAGGATACTTGGCAACAAACATAACGGTATTCTATGCAGCTTTAATGGCTTTGAGAAAGAGAGACAACCTTTTACTATAGGATTCATGGGGAAATAAAAAACACTATGTGTCATCTTTAAAAAAAATTATATTGCTCCTACCCTGATACCTGGCTAAACTGTTAAGGTGTCTTATGATTTCCTACCTCTCCCTGCTGTGAAAGAATAAGAAATGGCTGTATTCTGGAGAGGAAAAAAGATGAGGAACTCATCTCTGAAAAGACAAATAAAAGTGTATTAAAGAGCCACAGAAAGGAAATTTACAATGACTTTCATTGAAGCTATAGTTTTTTGTCACCACCATTTTGTTGTGCGGTGAGAGTGCACTATTGTATTAGGGAATGTACTTTTGTCTCCATCTAGTGGAGACAATTGGAGATTTATCACTATACTAAACTTTACTCACTATATTATACTTTAACATTTTACTGAGCCACCAATGCTTGTATAAGGCCTTGGAAAACCTGTCCATTCTATGATGCTACTGTATGCTTTGACAAATAACAGGAGGCTTTAAAGCCACATGCTAAGATGAAATCCTACATTTGTAAATATCAAATACCTCTTAACACTAAGCTTAGGGCTTTATACATTTATCCTTATTATACAAAGCAATGCTTTGTTTATCTATTGTGTTTGAAGCTTTGATTTATAGGGTGTTTTTGGAAATGTTAGCACACTTTGTGACCACATATATATCTTACAGTTCATTATATTCAACTGAAATTTGTGAGAATAATCTTTTACTTATAAACGTGAACTTTATGAATACATGAACTATATTTTTGTTATACAAAGTTTGTTGTTTATTTACTTAGGTATACAGGTATATTCAATATTGTGAAAAACTGTATTCTGTCTTTTAAAGGTAGTCATTGGTAGCAATTGTTCTTTCTATACTAAGACCCGTGTCCCCCAACTGCATCGCCCATAGACATTAGTGATGCTTCTTATACTATACAATAGGGACTATAATAGTAATAACACCCTTTAGCCTTCTTTCTCAAATGGTTACCCACATTCTAAACGCCTTTTCTTCTCTTCCATCTGTATGTTGGGCACAATAAAATGTTATGAATAGAACTAACAATTCTGCCATATAAAGCCACTATTATACAACTATACTACATAGAGATATACTTTTCAGGTCCCTTAATGTTAAGGGACTTAACATTCCAAAACATGGTCCCAAATACTCATATATGCCAGCTCAAGAAAGGTAGCTCCGTTTAGTTTTCTGGAGACACATTTTTCCAACAAACTTTTTTTTTATTTAAATAGAAGACAATACAACCTCTGGTTTCATACAACAAACCTCTCCTGCAAAGCACAAGGCATCTCAATTGCCTTTCAGATAGAAGTAAACCTATCAAACACACATTCACACCCAGACTAATATGGAAGGTTTTTATCTTATTTGTGCAATCATTGGTGAATGATTTATATTTGTGTATGTTTATTTACCTAGAAGAAAACAAGTTACCATCTTTATTAAAATGCTAGACATCCTAGATAAACACAAAATGACTGCCTATATTAGGAAGTGATTTTAGCTCTTCCTTTAAACCTTTAATTCAGTTCATATACAAGAATTGACTTTTATTTTCCAATCCCATATTAATTTGTGAAATACACTAAAATAGAACATTTTCTTCATTCAGACTAAGCACCAATATTCTTACCAATCACACCACCAAACCCAGCCCTCAAAGTCCATAATTGCAAACTGAATAGCTCCCCTCTCATATGATAAAAAAAAATAATAAAGGATTTCAAAATACCTAACATAATGACTTTGAAACAAATATTGCCTCAAGATACATCTTTTAAAACTATTGGAAAGCAGACAAAAGTGTCCTTATGCAAACTTTTTATTAAAATTGGTTCTTAACTAAAAAGAACATAAACCATTAAACAGAATAATGAAGTATACAAAAAAATACCATTTTTAGAATCTTTCACTAACAATGTTTCAGTCTATAGATACAAACAAACATTTCCACCATCTCAAAAGATTGCAACTCAAAAATACTTTGGATAGTTCCTCTTATAAGATCCTCACTTTTTATACGTTTAGAAACTACATAGAGGTAACTAAATGTGGGAAATCTTGGGCTACGCTATCCAGAATGATAAAAATCAATGGTTCTTCCTACATATAAAAAATCAAGTTGAAAACATAGTCTTTCCACAGAATAAATTGTTTCACTTTTATAGAATATACCAAAGCTTATATGACTTAAGGTCCCACTAATTTCAACAAACTAAAGACAAAAGAAAAATATAATGTTAGCTTACAGAAAATTAGCTTAAATCAATCCTCCCAGGAACAACAATTTCAGTTTCAGAGTTGACAAAAAACCCAAATATTGAATCTCCAGGACCATATGGATTGACTATTGATTTTATTTTAAAAAATAAATCCAAATTATTTAACTAATTATTTCAATTAAATGTGGCACTGCTTCCTTTTTCCCAGCTATATTATATACAGCAAATATCACTTTATTACCAAAAGAGGGTAGAGACTTAAATATTTGTACTAATTACAGCCCATTTCCCTTTAAAATAATTACTTAAAAATATATGCTAATTTGCTTGCAGAAAGGATAAAACCACTGCTTCCCAACATAATTTACCCAACAAAACAGGCTTTATTCAAGGGAGAAAGCCTAAAGATAATACAATCAAAAAATTCAACCTGATAAACCACATCAAAAGAAAAAAGGAAAAAACACTTTTTCTATTATGGGATGCAGAAAAAACATTCAACAGACTTGAGAAGGGTTTATATAGCCTTGTTTTATAGAAATTCTGATTTCCTATAACATTCATATATATGACTTTCACAAAAATCCTACAGCGCAAATCAAAATAATCAGAACTTTTTTTTAGAAAAGATATCGATACATAATGAACTAGAAAGGGTTGCCCATTATCTGTCAATAGTCAATATTCAATGTATGGAGTGCTTTCTGCAACAGATTACACAAAGTAATGGTGTTAGAATTATTGTAAACAATCATAATAAAGAATTTCCACGTTTTCAGATGCTCTGGTTACTATCACAAATCCACTAATATCATTACCCTCAATAATCAAAGATACTTTTCACTTTCTCTCAAACATCAAAATGAATATGACAAAATCCGATATTCCTAATATCAATGTACCCCTCCCCCCTCCACACACACACACACAATAAATATATGCAAATCCTTGCCTTTTAAAAATGCTACTTTTAAAATAAAAAATGTAGGTGCATGTATATGTCTCCACACAAGAAGGAACTATACTGCCACACCCTTCCTAACGTGGATAAAAAAAAAAAATCAAAAAATATTGATCAGAGATCAGTTCCACTGATATCTATATTAGGGAGAAATAATCTATTTAAAATTATTATATTGCTCTAGGTATTATATAAGCTGACTTGTCTAACTATCAAAATACCACAAAAAAAACAACAATAAATTATTAAACAATTTTAATCTGAAAAAAAGAAAAATCACAGAATCAAAAAATACACCATTATCAGGTACAGAAAAAAGGAGGCTTAGCCCTCCCAGATTAATACACTTACTACCAAGCTATCTATAGAGGCCTCGTCATTGAGTGGCATAACCCTCATCCCACAAAACAATGGGTCTTTAAAACCCTTTAGAACAGGCAAAAAGTAAACAGGATTTACAAGTCACCTGGTGGCATAAGAAAATTAAAGAGAAACTGTGTTTTAAATTAAACATCTTGTTTTTTACTCACGCATTCAAAATCTAGATCAAGTTAAATCAGGCAATATATTACTTAGATTCTCTAGCTATTATTTAAAAAATATATATATTTTAAAGGGAGGACTACATTTAAAAGGAGAATATTTGTCTTTTATATCATTTCAGAAGAGATACAATGCCTAAAAAAATATTGGAAGGTTTTTTATTAATAAATTGGCACTCACCAAGAAATTCCATAAAGATATATCAAACAATAATCGATTTGCTTTTGAAAAATTATTTAAAACCTGCTCTATACTCCTATCTTTGTTCACAGATATAACAAATCATTTTAGATTATAAATGTTAGCATCCCTCTTTTACAACATATGCAAATAGGAAGTAGAATTAAATTCTTATTTTATGGAAAACCATATTACTTAAATCCTTTAAAAATGCTCTAAAGTAACCATTAACTGCTGTTCTCAAGAAATGATCTATATATTTTTTTTCTAGATAATGTGAAACTCCTGTTTTAATAAACAGGTTTTACCCAAATTCCAGGAAAGTCATGACCCTACTGGGACATACCTACAATTGTAGTATATTTGCCCATTTGTTTGTTCATTCTGGAACAGAATTAGTTTGTTCATAAAAATAATATTATGTTGAAAGAGATTGTCCTTTCACGTGTTTTATTAAATTTTAGGTTGTGATGATACTACACTTACTAAAAATAATAACATATCTAATCCTAACTGCAAAAAAATGGTCATTCCTAACTATTAGAATGAACCCAAATTTCACAGTTATCAAATTGGGTCAAATGAATAAACTAATTAGAATACTTAAAGGAAAGAATGGCTTTCTCCTCTTCTAGAAAATATCAACATAAAGAAGATGTGCCAGTTAGGGAAGCAGCTTTAGGACAACTAATATGTACAACAATTGAGCCTTAGAGCATCAGCTTTAAGACAACTAATAGCTACAAAAAATGTTCTACATAACTAATGCATTTCAGGTCGCAGGAGTACTTTCTTTCCCCAATCATTTGCTATCCTCCAGTAACAGCTGGAATTTTAACATTACTTTTCACTTTTTTTTTAACCTCCTTTGTCAGATTGCTTCAGTGTTACGTATTTACTCCTCGTCCCTTTTATAACCTCTGAATAATTGTACCACCAAAAGTTTACATTTGTAATGAATGCTGTTTCATGATGTATTTGTTTTGTTTGTTTCTTATAATATTTTCTATAATTAAATATCTTAAGCACAAGTAGGGGAGACTGGAGTGTTACCCGTTTTATTTAAGTGTATGTATACCCCAACAATGAACTTCCCTTATTTGCTCCCTTTTGGTTGGCTGAATATACCATAGAAAGTGTTCTGTTATATCTGCTGGAAAAGTGCAAGAAAAAAACGACTAATTTTGTGTATTAGTACTGCTTGGACCTTGAAGAAGAGGGTACACCTCAAAAGCATGTCCTGAAAAACTGTATGTTAGTACAAATAAAAATATTATCAGGGACAGTACTCCATTCATCTTGTCAGAAATTCAGAGCTGTCCTATACTATCTCAAAGAGGCGTTTAAGCTCCCCAAATTCTCATCATGGACTACAGAATGTTAGCCTTTGTGGTGTAGGGATCTGAGAATAGGACATTACACATATAAATGTAGTTTACCTTTAATGTGATTATAATTGGGTGAGCTCTTTTATTTATTGTGTACACTGTGTGGGGATGTTTATAGCACTGTACCATTTGGTAATATTGGTTTAAACTTATAGGGGTTGATTTACTAAAACCGGAGTGTGCAAAATCTGGTGAAGCTCTGCATAGAAACCAATCAGCTTCCAGGTTTTACTGTCAAAGCTTAGTTGAAGAAGATGAAATTAGAGGCTGATTGGCTACCATGCACATCTGCATCAGATTCTGAGTGCTTCAGTTTTAGTAAATCTCACCCATAGTGTTGCGATTCACACTAAGGACAAGCAGCTGGGGAAAAAGGGTATTGCTTGTAGTAGCATTTTGTTATAGATGAAAGTAGGAGCGGTTGAATAGTTTAGCAAGAGAGACTGTGCAGGGCTGACACCACTAAGTCTACATCAATTCTCTGGGGTTGATCTACTAAAACTGGAGAGTGTGAAATCTAGTGCAGCTGTGCTTGGTAGCCAATCAGCTTCTTAGATTGTAAGCTCTAGAGAGCAGGGCCCCTCTGATTCCTACTGTATTAGATTTTATTGTAATTGTACTGTCTGCCCTTATGTTATGTTGTGCTGTATAAACGGTTGGGGCTATATAAATCCTGTATAGTAATAATATTAATAAGTTCAGCTTGTTCAATTAAGCATTGACAAAAAACCTAGAAGCTGATTGGTTTCTATGCAGAGTTGCACCAGATTTTGCATTCTCCAGTTTTAGTAAATCAACCCTCTCTGTATCGTCTGCTCACAATAGGGCTGAGTGCATTTGTGAATGATCAACAGGTATTTTGCTATACTTGCATGGTGGGGGTAGGGATGCCACCTCAACCCTTTAAACCTAAACACATACAGTAAACCCCCGCTCCATCGCGGTTCAGTTTTTGTGGTCCCGGTATATTGCGTTTTTTTTTTGTAATGTTATTTTACTATATAAATCATTAAAAATGAAATATTTTTGTGTTTTCCATAGCTCTTGCTATGTCTCTCAGTATCTTTTATGTGTTTAAATGAGTTTCTATTGTTTTAAAAGTGTGTTTAAAGACCTTAAAATGCTTTTACACATACAGTGATAGTAAAAAAAAAACATGCCTACAATGCATTTTAATAGGGTTTTTCTATTTCGCGGATTTTCACTTTTCGCGGCTGGGTCCGGAACGTAACCCCCGCAATGGAGGGGGGTTTACTGTATTAATTACACAGGTTCTGAGGATCATTTATTGCAGATAAGGCACTAAGTAAGTTTAAATACCACCCTAATCAGCCACAGAACCTGTGTAATTAATACATTTTTGTTTTTAAAGGGATGAGGTGATAACTCTGGGTGGAGGGGGGAGGGGGGTATGTAAAAAACATAGCAGACCAGAAATGGCTAGCTTAAGGACCATGTGAATGAGCCTTTAGACAATGTTGTCTTTTTATGGTGGTTGAAGGTGGTGATTTTTGTTTTGCATTTAAATAATTTATATAGTTAAATAATTTTTTCAATATAAATTTTTGTATAGGCTTATTTGGGGTTACAGAAATTCCCGGAGGCTCATTTACATGGTCCTAAGGACTGATTGTTTCTGGTCTGCTATGTTTCATATATAGTCTGGATATTGACCATAAAGCCCCACTGGCCATATTTGGGTGAGTGGATGAGTACCTATAGGGTCTATTTATTATCCCCACAAATAGTGTCCATGTGCGTTTAGAATTGTTATTTGGTGTGTGTGTGTGTGTGTGTGTGTGGGGGGGGGGGGGGTGTATTGCAGACATGAACTCATGAACTGCATATGTTTTTTTTTTCTTGACATATATTTTAATCAGTCTCTCCAAATGATTATTATTATACAGGATTTATATAGCGCTGACAGTTTAAGGGTAGACAGTACAGTACAACTACAGATATGAATATGTTTTTAGGGAAGACTACCAGGAACAGTACTTTCCATACTGCACATCCCAACCTGAAGAAGCATTGGGCACATCAATTTGCGGAGGTTATTTCATCTCTTATCTGACCACCCTTTTTTCCCCCCATCGCAAATTTTTTTTTTCTCTGTACATTGATCGAGGTCCTCTACCCCTCCTCCCTTTCCCAATGCTGGGCTCTTATTTAGGAAGTCATTAATCACATCCCCTCCCCCGGAAAGAGATGGCGGAGCAAACCTGTGAAGTCCGATCCAGCAGCCGCCCCCCCCCCCTTTAGGAGAACACTGATCTAACCTTAGTTTAAGCTGCTCGCCTGCTGCCTTTAATTTCCAGGCAATGGGGTGAGATCGCCCCCCCCCCCCCCCAGATCCCATCTCTCTCTCTCTCTCTCTCTATATATATATATATATATAGTTTATATAGGGTAGGTGTGCAGTGTAGAGGAGGCAGCAGTGAAAGTGGCTCCCTATAGGGGAAGCCTGTGTTGCAGTGACGTTGTTTACCTAGGGCCAGTGTGTGTATGTGTAGTGTGTATGTGTAGTGTGTGTGTGTGTGTAAGGCAAGGCAGGCGTGTTCGCAAAGCTTCATTCATAAATGATTTCCGTGCTGGCCTGGAATGAGACGCCGATTGGTCGCCGCTCTTCCTCCGCCAGCCCCCTTCCACGATCCGTGCTGAAATTAGTAGCAAGAAGGCATGTAATTGACAGAGTCACGTGTGCAGCGAGGGGGCCAGGGAGCGAGCACACAGAGAAGGGAGCAGCACAAGAGGGAGAGCACGCTAGACCATGCGAGCTAAACTCGGGATCGCTCCCAGTCAGGATGTCACATTGATGCCAAGGATCACCCCCGTTCTAAAGGAAACTTTTCAGCTTTCGTTACTGGAGCACAGGGCATCATGGCCGAAGGTTGGTATACCGCATCTTCCTTTTAGGATCGCTCGCTTTAGCGGGCAGGGGGGTGGGGGGAGGCGATCGGGCGCTTGTAGAGTCCGGGGGGGGGGGGGGGGGGGTGCGATCTGACTCCGATCGAAGAGCTAGAAAATAAAACGCGTGCGGCTGCGGGGAGAAGAGGAGGGGGGAGGCTTTTGTTTGAGTCGCCCCCCCTTCTCTCTCTTCTTTAACCTTGAGTCCTCCTCCACCTGCCCGGGTCGTGCGGGGAAATGGATGGACAATCGGGTGCAAAGAGTGCGATCTCCTCCTTCCATCGCTCTATGACGGCGATCAGGCTAGATGGTTAGTAGGATGGCATGCTTGCCCTGCTCAGTGTCATTGCTTTTCTTTTTTTTATTCTTCTATACAGGAGGTGCTGGAGAAGAACAAGGGAAGCTGCCAGAGGAGGAGGAGGAGGACACCCAGATCCTGCATGGTTCAGGCCACTGTAAATGGTTCAATGTGCGGATGGGATTCGGTTTCATCTCTATGACCAGCCGGGAGGGAAATCCCTTGGAGAGCCCAGTCGATGTTTTCGTACACCAAGTAAGTCTTCCCACCCACTAAGACACCGGCCAGCCACCCACTTTGACCAGGTAGTCTGCTATCTGCGATAACTTGGTTAATGTTTGCTTACGTTAAAGTGTATGGACCACCACGTTTTTGGACAGAGTAGGGAAGGGTTCAAACCCCTTATTTTATTTTATTGTTTTTCGATGGGTTCCTGTTCCCCGAGACACCACAGGAAGTTAGGGAATCTTTCAACGTGACAGGCATTACCCCCATTAGATAGTTGTACCCACTAGAAGCTTACCTTTTTTTTTCCGGGGATAACCCTAACATATTGACTTCCCATCCCTTTTTTTTTTTCTTGGTGACCATGGTACAGAAGAGTGGATCTCCTAATGGGGGCACAAATGGCAATAAAAACTTGACATAAAGTTTTCTCCAAAATGTAAACCTAAATAAATATAGAGATAATCTTTATCCTTGGTCATACAAGCCAGGAGCCCTCAGTGGAAGGCTTTGCTCTAAATGTTGTGCTTTAAGTCCATAGAGCCAGCTAGATGTTAATCCAGATATGGTTTCCACCAAGCAGATATCAATTGGTACAAGTTTGTGAAGTAGTTCAGTAGAAATATTTTGGAAATGAGTGTTCTTCCACACACTCTCCAGTATTTTTTATTTAGAAAGAAAAATAAAACCTATGCATTATTCCTGTAGTCTTCTAGCTTGTCTGGTAACATCACAGCAGCTTCCTGTTCTTACTCCGCCAGAGGGGGCGGCCGTTCTTCCAGGATTAAATATTTTTTATTTAAAAAGAAAAATAAAACCTATACATTTTTCCTGTATTCTTCTAGCTAGTGTGGTAGCATCAATACAGCTTCCTGTTCTTACTCCAGCCAAGGGGGTGGCCATTTTTCCAGGGCTGAGTTTTTTTAAAAATTAAAAATAAAACCTATACATTTTTTTCAGTATTTTTCTAGCTAGTGTGGTAGCGTCACTGCAGCTTCCTGTTCTTACTCCAGCCAAGGGGGTGGCCCTTCTTCCAGGGCTGAGTTTTTTTTTTTTATTAAAAATAAAACCTATAAATTTTTCCTGTCTTCTAGCTAGTCTGGTAGCGTCACTGCATCTTCCGGTTCTTACTCCAGCCAAGGGGGTGGCCATTCTTCCAGGGCTGAGTTTTTTTTTTTTATTAAAAATAAAACCTATAAATTTTTCCTGTCTTCTAGCTAGTGTTGTAGCATCACTGCATCTTCCTGTTCTTACTCCAGCCGAGGAGTTGGCCATTCTTCTGGGGCTGAGTTTTTTTTTTTTTTAATTATAAATAAAAAATATACATTTTTCCTGTATCCTTCTTGCTAGTGTGGTAGCACCACTGCATCTTCTTGTTCTTTCTCCAGCCGGGGGAGGTGTTTTTTTTTTTTTTTATTTTTTTTTTTTAATTAAAAATAAAGCCTATACATTTCTCCTTTTTTCTTCTAGCTAGTGTGGTAGCGTCACTGCAGCTTCCTGTTCTTTCTCCAGCCGAGGAGGTGGCCATTCTTCCAGGGCTGAGTTTTTTTTTAAATTATAAATAAAAAATATAAATTTTTCCTGTATTCTTCTTGCTAGTGTGGTAGCGTCACTGCATCATCTTGTTCTTTCTCCAGCCGGAGGAGGTGGCCATTCTTCCGGGGCTGAGTTTTTTTTTTAATTATAAATAAAAAATATAAATTTTTCCTGTATTCTTCTTGCTAGTGTGGTAGCGTCACTGCATTTTCTTGTTCTTACTCCAGCCGGGGAGGTGGCCCTTCTTCCGGGGCTGAGTTTTTTTTTTTATTATTAAAAATAAAACCTATACATTTTTCCTGTCTTCTAGCTAGTGTTGTAGCGTCACTGCAGCTTCCTGTTCTTACTCCAGCCGAGGAGGTGGCCATTCTTCCAGTGCTGAGTTTTCATTTTTGTTTTGAAATAAAACCTATACATTTTTTTTCTGTATTCTTCTAGCTAGTCTGGCAGTGTCACTGCAGCTTCCTACTCCAACAGAGGTGGGGGGTGTGCATTCAGCACTGAGCCCACATAATGACCTGAGAACCGCTCAGTCCTGGAGTACTGCGAGCCTAGCTGGCAAGATGATACGCCCCCCCAGGGGGTTGCAGAAATGACAGGTTGGGCTCACAGGAAATGAGCAAACTGTCATTCTGCCTAAAGAGGACTTGCTGGGGCAGCATGGACAGGATATGTAGAACCAGGTTATTTTCTTTTTTTTTAATTAAAAAGAAGAAAGTAAAACCTGAGTTCCACTTTAGGTCAAGGTAACTGTAAGCAACTGACCTCCACGTTGCACTGTAGCCCCACCTCCACGTTTAGCTTTTATGTAGTTGTCTAATTGCAGGGTTTGCTACAAAGTAATCTTGACTTTCCATACATCACAACATAAGCTGCTTGATTTGAGCTCCAAGGCTTGTTCTCTTCACGGAGGAAGGCCCAGCAGCTGCTAAAATACAAGGAGCAAATGATAATAAAGTTAATAGCCATGTTTTAAAAGGGCCATGTTGCTTTTGCACTGGTTATGAACAGCAGGAACTCTCATATGAGCTTCTCCTCTACTTCTTTAAGGGTCTTCAAGTCAAGAAAGCATGTGGCCAGAGGCAGTTCATGTTTATACTTTTCTAATGTGTGGACTGTGCATGGTTTGTCCTTTCACCCAGACCCATGTAAAATAACTTGTGCTGTATTGCACAAAGACCACATCCTAGTTAAAAATGACTTAATCTAGTTTGATTTTTTTTTTTTTTTTTTTTTTTTTAGATTTGTTAATTTTTCAGATAATTGTAAAAAATGACACTAGCATTAAAAAGGAGTGTTCTCATGGTACAACATGTGTAGAAGCTATGTAGAGATCTATAGCCAGATGTTACTCATATGTATTACTGATCACTCATGAAATAAATATGTCACAAACACGACACATCAACACTTTAGATTGATAATGCTATTGACTGTGTCCCCCCCTCCTGTCACAGATCCATCCCCTCTTGTGATTGCTTTGATTGGGGCCATGGTTCAGCCCCAAAGAAACAAAGCTCTACTGACATGGAGCTTGATGGGTCACATGGGGACATCTCTGCTCTTTGCTGGTCAGCCAAGGCCCACCACTCAATGCTTTGCCTTGTTCCACAGATAGGTGTAAAGGGTAAAGTCAACCTGGGTGGAGGGAGGTGCATTATTTTTCTAGAAATTTTCTCTATTTTTTCCCTCTTCCTTCTGTTTCTGATAAGAACCAAGGTCATGTGTGGCGTGTGTTGTTTTTTTCGTTTGAGATCCACTTACTTAAATCATTGTCAGATCTGATTGCTATCAGTCTCCTAGTCCCCCTTTTTTCATTTGAACCTCCTTCAGGTTGTTAAATTGCTTTTTACGATCTCATAAATTTACTTTTATAGATGAATAAACTAAAAAAAAAAAACACTTCCTCTTTGTGTAATTGTATATTTATTCCCTGCTCTTTTATTAATGTTTGGTCACATATAAAGTGTGTATGCATGTGTGTGTGGGTTTTTTTTTCTTTTTTGCTATTTCTGATCTAATTTACTATGTGTTCTAAAGGTTAGCATATGTTTTTATTTAATCCAACATATGCTTTCTGTGTCATTGCTTCTGGAATTTGATGGGAAGTTGTATTTAAAAACATTCAATATGATCTTCTTCTCATTCACTAAAATAAAAAATAAAAAAAACAATAAAACTTGGAAATATTTTATAAGGCAGTAGTTTAATTTTTTTTTTTTTTTGAGACAGTTCAAATTCAGGGTAGAGTGACACTAGGCTTTTTTCGTGGTGTGTGTGTGTATGTATGTTTTCTTTTTTTTTTATTGTATTTATTTATTAGTGTAGGTTGTGCCATACAAAAGCACTGGCATATTATATGCATTTTTCTGTGTCCTAGTTAGAAAATACCCTTTTTTTCCCTGTATCTATCATATTTAGAAAGAACACAGTTGCTGGTTTTAGATGGTGAATGTGTTCTTTCTGCATAATATTTTAGATCATTGGTTAACGGTGTATTTCAGCAGGTCTTTGTTCATGAACACATTGTACTAGGTGAATCAGTGTTTGTGAACATTGAAGACACCAGCTTGTTACAATACTGTGGGGTTCATTAATACAAACAGCAGCAAAGGGGAAATGATCTTCATGCTCTGGAGCATGAACACTAAATGGTGTTGGTAAATAAATTTTGCTTTTGTGTTTGAAGAACAGTATTGGTTCCTTTTGGTCTTTTAGACTGTTTGTTTTGGTATTTGTTTTTTTATCTATTTATTTTTTTTCAATTTTTTTTTTATTTTTATTTTTTTATATAGGGTTATATAATAGCAGGTGATTATCACAACCAGCAGGTTTTTGATGATCACAAATTTGTTTTGTGTGTAGGTATAGTCTAAGCTGCACTTTTTAAAGAATGAAACAAAATCCACATTGTTTTGTATAGGGCTAATCTTTTGTGAAATTAGCATTTTGAGTTTAATTTAACAGGGAGAATTGCCCCTCAAACCATGAATTTGTCCCTGGGGATGAACATACCACAGGCTGAGATGCTTGCCTAAATGTCTGCCAGCTTTAAGTTTAACCATGGGTAATTAGGAAATAGTAGATTGTCACCTTGTATTGTGTTTTTTCTTTACCTCTCTCCCTTTTTTTTGCCCTCCCCTCTGAAACAAACATGGATAATTTGCTTTCCATATTGTGACATCTACTATATATATATATATATATATATATATATATATATATATATATATATATATATATATATACATACACATACATATATGTGTGTGTGTGTGTGTGTGTGTGTGTGTGTGTATATATATATATATATATATATACACTCCAAAGGGGCTGCCATGTTTCATAATTTTACTATCAGAGCTCTAATAAAAGTTGTAAATATTTTTTACATAAGGAAATTCACATGGTGGTAGTAAGCATGCTTTTTTTCCATATGGTTAAGCCTTACTTTTTCATCAGTTGTGTAGGTAGTGTTTTGATCCTTAAATGGCTGATTACTTAGAGAAGGTGACCTCAGTATAAATGGTGAAATAGTTAGTACTGTTGACTTTTTTTTTTTTGGTAAATACTGGTTTAACAGTAGATGGATTGCTGGTGGTAGTACCCTATTGTATTCATCAGACAGTAAGATCTATTCTCAGTTTTCCAAGATGCAGTATCAGATTTATTGATTCATCTAAGTAATGGAGCAAAATGCATAGCAGACGTACCTAAATACTTTATTATATTGTTTATTTTAAATTCAAGCACTTCTATGGCATAGTATAATGTTCAGAGACAAAATGTAGAGGTGAGAGAAAATATAAACTAAGATGTATATTTTATACTAATGTGCTGTGTGTGTGTTGGTATTAATATTATTATTATTATTATTTTTTTATTATATATGAGAGCAAAGTGTGCTTATCAATCACCTTACCTGTAGAGATTGTTTCATGCTGATCTTCCTTTATATATTAAAAATATATATTTTTTTTGGGGGGGGGGGGGGCTTGCCATTGCTCAAGTCTTCTGCTTCACATATGATTTTAGGGGGTAAAAAGCAAAACATGAGCATAATTTGTATGAAAGAAAACAAATAAAATATGTCTGCTTTCTCCTTTTTTTTTTTATTTATTTTTTTCTGTTATGCTTAGGTGCTTGTGGTGCTGTGATCTAAATATCAGTTTGCCAAATTCTAAACACATCCTTCATTTTGTATCCATTGTTGTTATCTAATATTATTCTTCACTTTGTAGACAAGGTGAACTTGCTCCCCAGTTTTTTTGTCTGTTCCATATTTTATTTAATTGATGTCTGCAGGCTCTCTAGTTATCTGTTATTGCAAAACATGTCTCCATTATTTTAACACTAGTTAATGTACTGTTTTGTCTCTTTTATGTTTTTTCATTTGTTTTGAATGATTGAGAAGTAGCACTAATAGCATTTGTTGACTCGGTTTAAATATAATGGCCACAATGCAGAATTTTCATATTGTAAGGTTTTAAATGTTGGTATGTATGTACTCTTTTCCTATTTACACCTTTAGGGCTTCTGTGGGCATTTCTGAGATGGTAGAAATGTACTTGCTTTTACAGCACATGCTAAAAACAATAATAAACACACAACGTGTTTAGGTAGTTGTTTTCAATGTTCAGTTGCCATATTTTAGTTTAGGCTTTTTTTTTTTAAGAAGGTAATACATTTTATTAACTGCCTACAATATTTTGCATGGATTGATGCTGATAATTGAATTGGATCTACTTTGTTTAAAACATTACTATAGTAATACTACTTTTCCCAATAAAACACTTTCTTGTTACATAGCTGAGGGGTTTATGAATAAAGTATTGGTCACTGACTTGTAAACATGGTATTGTAAACATCCGATTCATTTAAAGATGCATTTTGTTTCATTATTATTCTATATTCCAATATATTGGAATGATCCAGTTGTGTACATTTTTAGGACATTTCACTGCATTTGGTTGCTAATTTGACAAGTAAACATTGCAATTGTATCTCCTGATACTGATAAATCTTTTCCCAGTCAACATCATTTTTCTTGCTATGTGAAAAAGGGTACCACTGATTACAAAATAATGTAGAAATGCTTGAATGCTATATATAAAAAAAAAATAAGTGTTTTACCAAAATCTAGACTTCATCCTGATGGCTGTCTTGATGTTGTCTCAATGACTTTTTCCACAGTCAAACCTATTTGCTATCAGTCTGTTCAGCAGTAAAGGGGTTAACATTCCTTCCCCCCACTCCATTGAAGATCTTTTGAATGGGAGGAATTTGCACCCTTTGGCTCAGGTTGCAGACTCTCTTGATCAAACTAGGGAAGTGAGGGTCATAGCTGTTCATTGCTTACTACTTCCTTGGCTAGTATGAAACGTTGGTTATGCTTAAAGTAACACTGTTTTCCTCCTTGGTTGTTATGTTACTTCCCTGCTGACTAATTTAAGATCAATCTGTAACACCTTTCAGCTCTAGATTTGAATTTGTCAATCATTTTCTATGAAGTCCATATTTTGTTGAACTGAATGTTACATTTAGGTCTATGCAGTGACATCACAAGATGGAAGTATAGGTATTAAGGAAACAGTTTCTGTGTGAGAACCCAGTACTTGTATGGGGAAATACTTAAAAGTGGTCAAATACATCCTTTAATTCTGGATTTCTGCAATCTTCCTGTAAAATTATAGCTTTTTTTTATCTGATAATTAAAAAAGTTAATCAAAAAATGTTTGTGTTGCCTTAGCAACCCAAACTTCAGAATCTGGTTACTACGGGCAACATGGAAGCTTTTACCTTCAGCTACTTTAATAAATGAAGCCTCCAAGGTTTTACACATTGAATTGTTTAATGTATTTATGTAAAATTTGGCTTCAACACTGATTACTGAAAATTGTAAGCCTATTTTTAATGGACTATGTTTTTAAACTAGTCTTAAGACTTGCATTTATCCATACTAATAACGTATACAGCAGGGATCCTCAAACTATGGCCCTCCAGCTGTAGCGGAACTACACGTCCCATGAGGCATTGTAAAACTCTGACATTCAGACAGGACTAGGCATGATGAGAATTGTAGTTCCTGAACAACTGGAGGGCCATAGTTTGAAGACCCCTGGTATACAGTATTATTCCATTATACAGGTTCCATTCATTTATTCCAGTCCCCAGACACTAATATTTATTATGTGCAGTTTCAAAGGTTTAAGAGAAGTCCATGCTATTGGGTGCTTAGATCATTATCTGCGTGGTTTGTAATAAAAGAGTAAAAGGAAAAAAAAAATCCAGGTTTGTGACCTTTAACTGACTGTTCTCATTGTGGATCTAAGTTTTGTAATTAATATTTGACATTTTGTCATTGGGAGCAGTACCGGGGCAGGAAACCTGGTGGGGGAGGTGGATGCAGTTTTCACATTTTTGATGCATTCAGGAGGTTAAAGTGGGCCCCCATTAAGATTAACCTCAACCCATTACAGCTTTTTTTGGCATGCAGGCCCCACCCATGAATGGTCCTGGACAGCTAATACCAAGCTTTTGTTTCTCTTGCAGAAAGGGTTTTTTTTCCCCCCCTCTCAGAAAGGAAAGAAAACAGTCCTCTCTTTTTTCTGTGTTATAATCATGTGACTTCCCTCCAGTGAGTCACAGATAGGATTGAAGGTGATTCATAGGATGAATCAGACATCAACATTCTTGTGTGTGTGTTTTTTTTTTTTTTTTTACTCTTGAAATAAATATGAAAAGAAAATATAAACAAATATGGCAATACTCGCTAAATTTGACTATTTAACACAAGCTTGTCACTGATCTATATTAAGCTGCTTTGTTCTAAGACATGTATATGCAGACATGCAGATGTGGACCTTAATTCAATATTTTCCTTTTTATAGCATTTATTGAATGAAGAAGACATGTTTGTTGATCTTTGTGGGCACAGTATGCTAGTATTATTAAATGGCAATAAGCTGATTACAGTTTAGTGTATTTACCTGTCTCCTTTTGTCTTTTGGCATTGAAATGATTCAAGCTGCAGCTGTCACATTTTAGCCAATTTAAACCACTCAAAATACCCTATTAGCTCTTACATGTGAGATGGAAGGATCTTGTTTTATTTCCAAGTCATGCTAGCTGTGTTTTTTGAGCATAGTGATCGTTACTATATTTTCTCAGAACTCACATGGCAACTACAGTGGGGGAGGGGTCCCACCCACCAAGCTTCTGATGGGGGGTTGGGATTCTTGCAAGAGAATTGTAGTGATAAACACTCTCAACTTCACCAAAGCTACAACATGTCAAGTCTACATCTAGCAGTATAGCAGGCAAAAATAGATGATAGATAGATTTGTATTATTTTTATTATTACTAATAGCTTACCTCCTATTGTCTATACTGGAGGAAAAGACTCGCATTCCTTTGACAAGCAATTTAAGTTTAGTTTTACATTTACAAGTTGACCTAAATATTAAGTTTGTTTCTGGTCAGGAGAATAATTAGTGATTGGTTTAACGAAATTGGAACTGATTTTTTTTTTATATATTATTTTTTAATGCATTCAGTTTGTTCAATTAAAATTCTTTAATGCATTTTTAGTTATTAACTTTGTTATGCAATGCCTATTGAATTTTAGTTTTGTTTGGTAAATACAATGAACGGTGTGTTCTGACACATACATTGTTGTTTGAACATATATTATTCACCAGGCTTCATGCCAGAATGCATATAAACTGCATATGCGGTTGTAAATATTAAACATTCAGCGCTAGAAAATAGATGTAGTTCAAAAGGAATATTGCTGTGTAAAGCTTAATATTTGGTTTTAATATCTACACTAGTTGGAAATTTTAAACTGATAATATAACATGGTTTGCATTGTCTTTTGTCTAAATTTAATTAAATTATATATATATATATATATATATATATATATATATATATATATATATATATATATATATATATATATATATATATATAAATATAAAATCCCCATGTTTTAAGAGTTGTCTCTGCCTTATTTTGCTAGTTACAAATAGTACAAAATAATATAAAAACATTTTACATTTTCTGTTTTGCAATAAAACACTGAAAATATTTACATTTGTGACTTTGTATTTTCATATCCTATTTATAAGTGTCAAATGCGTCTAAATATTTGAAAACCTATTTCCCATAAAGATTTACTGTACCAAGTCCATACATTGTTGAATTATTTGACAGTAATACAGTTAGTGCTGGATAAATTCCTTTCCTAGCTTCCCTTTAAGACTAAGGTTGATACAGAAAGGGTACCCCCAATGATTTGTGACTTTACATGCCATTAAAGCACTGAACAAAAAATACAACTGTGTATAGATAATTTGACAATTGTATTACATATAAAACAAAATATTGTAAACAAACAATTATATATCTAGCACATTAGTAGATATATGTGACATTTATTTTTAAATGTCACATATATCTAGTCATGTGCTAGATATATAATTGTTTGTTTACAATATTTTGTTTTATATGTAATAAAATTGTCAAATTATCTACACAGTTGTATTTTTTGTTCAGTGCTTTAATGGCATGTAAAGTCACAAATCATTGGGGGGTACCCTTTCTGTATCTACTTATCGGGATGATGGCCACTAGCACTGGGTACTAAGTGATAGGATTCAATCAAATTAAGACTAAGGTTGACCCTTTACAAGGCTTTACATGAGCCAATTTTTGTTCTCAACTAGTGATAGGGAAATGCTACTTCAATGAAGCTGAGGAAAAAAAAAATGCTGTAGTCATTTGTCCTGACTTTTCTTTATCCTTTAGGGTGCTCCAAACTCACCTTCTCTATTTTTCTTTTTATCACCTATATGCTCTTGTTAGGTTCTCTTGTCTTTCTTATGTCTGACAGTTGAGGACATTTTTGAAAGCTTAAGAATGTTGCTTCAGATCAATTGTTCGGAATATATTAAGAATCAAATAGAATTACGAAGGTGTGTTTGAAATGTAATATAGAATACAGTGCCTCTCAATAATTTCAGATATTTTTAATACTAAATGATTTGCAATATAGCATATAAGGGTAGGAAGCTTTACTCAGCTCATTGAACATTTAAACCTAGACACAGTATTGTGGCATTGGCAGAATTGTAGAGATCTCTTAGGGAGAGAATTAAAAAAAAAAAACACTCTTTCGCTCACGTATGTTGCAGCAGAATTTTATGAAATCATTTTAATTCAGCTAGTTGTAATGGCTCAAATCTGTCTTTTAATGACTTGCCAGTTTTAGCTGAAAGTGTACACCTTTATTAGTTTTTTATTGGGAAAACAGCTTTTTTTTTTTTTTTTTTTTTGGGGAGGGGAGCAAATCATTATGGTGATAACCACTAGCATTCTAAATAACAGGCAGGAGGTGGGGGAGTTGCCATGCCCTATTCCACACAACACTTCAAATAAGCAGTTTTCGTTTAGTATTTCACTTGAGCACTGTAAGTGCTCTTTATTTTTTTTACTTTATTGTACTTTTTCCTTATTTTGTATTGGTTTTAAAAAAAATTGTCAGATTAATATTTTGTAATATACTAAAATCAAGCCATAAAGAGTAATGTCCGCAACAAACCATTGAGGGCTCTGTGCATCACAACACATGTTCATCTGCTGTAGCAGGTATTTATTTACTGTATTTTCTGGCGTATAAGACTACTTTTGAACCTCAAAAAAAATCCCCCAAAAATGGGGGGTCGTCTTATACGCCGAGTATAATATCTCCAAGGTAACCTAAGTATAAGTATTACCGGTAGATGAAAATTAGGGGGGGTCGTCTTATACGCCCAGTCGTCTTATACGCAGGAAAATACGGTACCTATTCTTCTCTACACCCCTTGGAATATTTAAAGGAAATCTGTCATGGGGGAAACATTGAACTCATTATTGCTGACTCCCTTCTGAAAATACTATCTGCTAGGCTGTCATGCTGGCCCTCATGCTTCAGTGATTGACCAAGAGCAAGTATGCATGTAAAGGCTTCTGATTTTTCTGATCCGTGTTCTTTATCAAGTCCATAGCTAAATTTGTATTTAAGCAAGTGTCAGGAAAACCTCTTGGAAATGAGCATTTTCATGGGGTCGGCAGTGGAAGCATCCATGTTTCTTTTTATGACCGATTTATTAAAAATACGTAATGCTTATCTGACAAAAAAAAATGTAATTCTGTTTAGCCAGCCTTGTGATCTGGTTACGTAATAAAGAAGACTGATACAAAATGCTGTTCATTAAAGATTGGATATTGCAAAATAAATGCCATTTGTTTCAACAGACTTCGCCCAATTATGTTTTTTTATTTTTGCAAAGCATATCCTGGCTTGCTTGCAGCAAAACCTTTAGTAGATAGCAGGAAAATTGTGAATTGTAAATGCACCTAAACAAAATAAGGCAACTTGTGGAAAACTATTTCTATTCTGTCTGCCCACTCCAAGTAAGGGATTAAAAGAAAATAAAACTACAAAAATGCATATGTTAATTGCTATCACTGTTAAAATAATAGCAAATTTAGTGAAAAAAATTACCCAAAAATCTTCATGTAAAAGAGAAGACTGTTTGAATCAACATTTCTAAATTTCCAATTGAGAAAATAAATAAATACATATATTCCTGTTACATAAACACTATGGGGGAGACTTGCAAAAACTGGAGCGTGCAAAATCTGCAGCTCTGCAAAGAAACCAATCAGCTTCCAGGTTTTATTGTCAAAGCTTAATTGAACAAGCTGAAGTTAGAAGCTGATTGGCTACCATGCACAACTGCACCAGATTCTGAGTGCGCCAGTTTTAGTAAATCTCCCCCATATAGTAAACAGAAACAGATAATTCTGCCACTGTGACTGTACTATTTTTGGTGGGCAGTGTTAAATCCTTGCCTAGAGAACACTAGTGAGAAGATATCTCCATATTTTTTTCAAAATGGATACATATGAAGGAATTCTGCTGTAAGATATGAAAGCTACCATCAGAGACCACCCCTGAATATTACCTGGCTGTCAGGCTGACGCGGTACTTTTAGGTTCAATGATTTAGCACAAGTATGCAGATCAGGAGTTTTGACTTCCTTGTGATGTTTTAATTTGCATGTTTTTTTGCGGGTTAGTGACACTAATGGCTGGAATACACGGGCCGAATATCGCCCGATCATTCGACCACCGACTTATGAAAAAGTGTTCGTTGGTCGAAAACGTTGCCAACATACACAGGCCAAATATCGCCCGTCCGTTTGACCGCCGACCATCGAAACAGTGCATGCATGATGATGTTCTACAGATTTTAAATGAACGACCTTAACACCAACGGGTAGAATATCGTTCGTTCGCAAACGAGACAACAGAATTTTTTGTTTTTTTCAAACGGATTTTTAGTTCACAATATCGGTCATTGATGGCTGGGCATTAACGAGTAGAATATCGGCCTTATTCTTATCGTGTATTCCCGCCATAAGTAGCGATTCACACTATAACGATGTCAGACATCACATGGTATTCCCACCGCTCTGCTCTGTAAATCACATGCAATGTCTGTGCGATGCAAATTCAGCCATACAGATTGTATGGCTGAATTCGCATTGCATTAGGACCAAAGTTGTGCAGGACCCTTTTTGGTCCACATCAGAATCGGATCACATGAGTGTTCACACCTATGTGATCCAATTCCTGACAGAATTGACAGTTCGCACTGCGATATGCAAACTAATCTGGGGGTGTCATTAACTTTGTAATGACAACCCCAGCAGTTTGCATATGGCAGTGTGAACTGCCTGTGAATTGAGTGCAATGCGGAAACCCACAGTGGATTCGCAGGGTTCCCGCATCGCACCAATGTGAAGCGGCATTTAGTATTAAAGTCAGGGACCTCTGGGAAATAATTACTGTAACAAATTAATTTTCCTTTCCACTAGTTAAGATACATATATTTGGTTGATTTGCAACATTTGGGAGTACACTCACAAGTACTTGCCAGTAACAATGTTATTTTAACATAAATTCCTCTAAGATAGATTCCAGGGTCATTGGGCTATTTCTTATTCTATAAGGCTCCATTCACACCTGGGTGTTTTTGAGCATTTTTCAGCTCCAAAAACGCTAAAAGAAAACGTTCCAAAACGCCCAACAAGTAAAACCCCATTCCTTTAAATGGCCCCTGTTCACATCTGAGCGTTTTGCAAAACGCCTGTAGCTGAAAAAAGTACATGAGCTTCTTTTTGGGCTGATTACCAGCGTTTTTGTTACATGTCAATGCCTGCCTCCAAAACGCCTAAAAAAAACACCTGAAAATTGCAGTAAAAAAACGCGCGAAAACGCTACGCTCAAGTGTGAATGCAGCCTAACTTCTGACGTTTATTCTTTTTTTCAATAACAGTATAAATATCCAGCTTGATCACTTACTTGTTGGGCCTAGTTTAAAAGCTTTCTTTAGCTGTTTGCCCATAGTTGCTTTGTATATCTTTGCTGGGTTCCTAGGATCCCTTTTATAAACCTTGGACTGGGGGCATGGTCTTACCAGCTAGCTAAAATACATGCATATATAGTGCAGGATTGCAAACATTCTGTCCAGCCTGACAAATAGTTTGGTGGTCACCCTAGCAAAGTGTGAAATGTGTGGTTGTAAGGGTCGTCTTAGATTGTGATGCTTTAAACCCAGCTAAGATCAATTTCCCACATATGCAGTCAAGGATCCCAGAGGAAAGGTCGAAAAATGGCAAAATTGGGTATTTTTGATTGTAAGCTCTAACAAGCAGGGCCCTCTAAATCTTCCTGTATTGAATTGTCTTGTAACTGTATTGTCTTCCCTCATATTGTAAAGCGCTGCGCAAACTGTCGGCGCTATATAAATCCTGTATAATAATATTTGAGCAGAGAAACCTCACAGTATATACTGAAGTCAGAGATTGACTTCCAGAGGCTCATAGGTGTAGGGAGGGCCTACTGCTTCCCAACTAAACAGACCCCCTGTGGAGCTGTGCTTTAGCCTGTCATTTCTAACTTCCTCTACTTACACGGACCACGGTACACTATGCTAATAGGCACATAGAATGGGTTAAATTAAACACAAGACTTCACCGATTTACAGTTCAAAGTACTAAAAAAGATGTCTACTTCTGGATGATTATTCCACTTTTTTTTTGATACCTACAACACTTTTTTCTGTGACAGTTAGGATTGTTGGTAAATACCTTAGTATACTTATATAATATTGTACAGTGCATAATAGCATTGTCACTTAGTCATTCTCTGCATTTTGATGTTTCTGTTTTTTTACATTCTTTTTAAAACCACATTGGCATTCTATTTTTTTTCCTAGGCACTGCTTAGTGCACTCTTGCTGTCAAATAGAAAATAGCCAGTTACTAATTCCTTGCATATATTAGTTTTGTTTTTCAAAGCAGTAACAGCAGGCTCAGGTTATAAAGCCATTTGGTAATGTAGAGAGGATACTGTCCAGTTTATTTTCTCCTAGCAGATGGCATCCTGATTTTTCACAACTAACATGGTCTTTTTTGCATATTTTGGTAAGTGGCTTGTTTTCAGTATGCCCCAATTTGAAACCAAAGGTTTTCCTCTTTTAAATGGATGTCTACTAAATCTGGCCATACACTAATATAGTTCCTTATGAACCATGTATTGAACAATTGTATTCAGAACATACCTAGGACATTCTTTCTTGCCTTCCTTGAGTCAACTAATTTGATTCAAAAGCCCTTAAAGTGTTACTAAACCCACAACAGTTAAATCAGTGTGTACATGCAGTAAAACATGCTTGTTATACTCACTGTGGAACCTTAGGAGTTAGTCCTCTGCATTGTGTAAAAAGGCTGTTTGATCCTGTCTTCTCTGATCCTCGCTTTGTTCCACTGTCCCCAATCCATCTCCTGATAGAACAGAGCCCTTGGAGTCACTCTGCACATGCTCAGTTTGGTGTGTATTGCTAGAGAGATTTTTTTTCTTGGGAGGATCTATGTGATCAGACAGACTGCAGCCTCATAGGACAGTCAGATGAGAATGAAAACTCCTACAAGCTTTAACCAGACACTGATAGAAGTCACAAGGCTGCTATATACTGCTGATAAGAAAATGTATTTAGCAGTTTATATTTACTAAAATAATTGCATTTCCATGTTCTGTGTACTGTGGGAGATCACATATAGTGATTGCAGAGTCCTGGGTGTAGTAACACTTTAAAGCAGGCATGTCCAACCTGCGGCCCACTGCCCCCTGACAATTTTTTTTTTTTTGCTGGGGCGGAAGGAAGTCGAGTCGGAGGCACGCCCACAGAGGCAGCCTTGGAGGGGATTATCCACTAGTTGTGTTAAACTAGTGCTGGGGGGGGGGCGCAGCAGCACAGGAGGTCGCGGCGGTGTTTTATTACTTGTATACCTTAACTATAGTATATAATTTATATGCGGCCCAAGAAAATTTCTCTACACTCAATGTGGCCCAAAAGGTTGGACACCCATGCTTTAAAGCTTCACCCATACATGCTATTTGAATGCAATTCTGGACATATTAACCACTTTACCTCCGCTCACATGGAGGCTACTGCGGCAAAGTGCCGCGATCCCGTCCAGCGACGTAGACCTACGTCGCTGGACTCCGCCCCTTGTGGGCGGCGCTCGCGCGCCGCCGAAGGCTCGCTCCCGCTGTGTTCATTCACAGCGGGAGTCGGGCCAGGGGAGGAGCAGCGGCGATTGCCGCTGCTCTGCCCCGATCGTCGGGGATCGAGTCTGGAGATCCGCCCGCTGTGTGTAAACACAGCGGGCGGATCTCCATAGTGACAGGGACTGACAGATCGGAGTGTTCAGCATAGCTGGACATCTGATCTGTCCTTCTGTCACACAGTCACCCCCCCCCCCCCACACGTCAGTAAGCACCAGGCATACATTAACCCCTCCCTCTCCAATAAAATTAACCCCTTCCCTGCCAGTGTCATTTTTACAGTAACAGTGCATATATATAGCACTGATTACTGTAGAAATGTCACTGGTACCCCCAAAAGTGTCAAAAATGTCAGTCAAGGGTCCGATCTGTCCGCCGCAATGTCGCAGTCCCGCAAAAAAAATCGCAGATCACCGCCATTACGCGTTAAAAAAAAACACCAAAAATGACAGAAATCTTTCCCTTAGTTAGTAAACGCAATAACTTTTGCGCAAACCAATCAAAATATGCTTATTGCGATTTCTTTTACTAAACATAGGTAGCAGAAAACAAATTGGCCAAAAATTAAAAAAAAATTTGATTTTTACATTTTTTTGGGGGGGAATTTCATATAAAAAAATGTGAAAAATATTGTTATTTTTTCAAAATAAACGCTCTTTTTTTGTTTATAGCGCAAAAAGTAAAAATCGCACAGGTGATCAAATACCACCAAAAGAAAGCTCTGTTTGTGGGAAAAAAAGGACGTAAATTTCGTTTGGGTACAGCGTCGCACGACCGCGCAATTGTCAGTTAAAGTCGCACAGCGCCGAATCGCAAAAAGTGGCCTGGACGGAAGACAGCAAAATCCTCCGGTGGTAAAGTGGTTAAACAGGCTTCAGTACTATACATGTGATTTTTTCCTGAACGAAAACCACATTCACAGGGAATTTTTCTGTTCATCCACATTGTCCAATTGTCCATTCTTTTTTATAACCACAATAAAAAAATAGTAGGATTTGGCCCCATAACTATTAGAAAATCAATTATTCTGAAAACATTTTGATACAAAATTCTACTGTTGTATGGACCACATAAAGGTTTGCCATCAAAAATGAAAATCAAACTTTAAAAAGCTAAGGGACAGCATAACAAGAGGAGAAATGTCTCACAGGCTTAGCTGTAGTGCTGCCCAAAGCTTAGAATGAACTTGTCAAAGTGAAAATCTGGAAGCTGCCAATGCAGACATGATTTTGATGAGCATGCTCTAGAGCTGCTCATTCTTGTTTCTCTGCTTAGTCACTGACCTGGAAATAGTACGTGGGTATCAGGTGTTAGGGCACCTGATATGCACATGGATCTGGTTAGTGATTCACCATGTACTAATGCAAGGAAAATGATGACAAGGACAGAACATATACTGTGAAAATTATGTTGGCAGTGTGACCTTGTTTGCTTTTATCCTAACAGGCTAACTTTAATATATCTTGCGTTCTGAGAACCCCAGTTTCTTAGACTTGAAATATCAGATGACCTATCTCAATTTTAGAAGAAACGATGTGATCCTAGGAAACCAATAATTTTTTTTTTTTTTTTTTTTAACCAATTGGTCCACACTGTTGCTCATAATGGCTATCCTGTTTGTAACACCTACAACAATTTACTAGGTCCTCAGCGCCCTGATCTACCACGGTTAATAACTTACTATTCCAAATTCTGGTGCTTTGTGGTCTTCAATCCCAATATTTGCATATTTTGAGAGAACCACTATAAAGTGAGTCTTAGAGCCGATTCACATACAGGCGACCCGACTTGCCGGGGCAACCTGTGAAGTCGCGGTGCACAGCTCGCACCGCGACCCCGGAGAGACATGCACGGACTTCATATCATTGGAGTCAATGCAGGTCGCTCCATGTCGCCCCAAAGTAGCTCAGGACCCTTTTTCTAAGTCAGAGCGACTTGTGTCGCTCCTATTAGAACGGGTCCTGTGCTAATCTATGGCAGGCGACCCACGGCGACTTGTCAGGCGACCAGGTCGCCTGACAAGTCGCCCCAGTGTGAACCGGCTCTTATACTGTCTCTTTTAAAACTTACTGTGTAGGACATTATTATTTTACCTATACAGCATAGTTGAAGCATGTAAGCATTCTTGTATACTTGATCTGCTCCCTGTTGAGGGCAGCCACAATCTTAGGAGCGCAGGTGGAGATACAGGCTTGATTTGCCTGCCTTTAAGCTATCTGTTGGGTCCATAAAAGTGCAATCTGCTTGGGGCTGATGCAGTGCTTTACATAATATCTGACATTTTAAACACAAGGGCACATTTCTGGTATGGCTTGCTAAAGAAGAGAAGCAAGGTTCCAATGCATCACTTTTTAATATCTCTAGTATTTGAAGACGGTCTTATGTGATCTCCATTAACTGTATTTTTGGGAGTCCCCTAGCTGGTGTTTTCAATGCCTTCCACTGCTTAGTGTTTGTTCCACACACACACACACACACACATTTTCCAACCCATGGACAGCCATTGTTTTACTTATCTAAGTTTGCCCCACATGCGCCACATTTAAACACTTGGGAAAAATTAAGTAAAATTACTGGTAGGTCCCATTGAGATTGTATAACAGTGGCAGATGTCTCATGGATGTTATTTTCTGTGGTACATATCCATTGTCTTTGACAAAAAAGTGGTCTATACATTTAAAAGGTGATCATGTGTGCATATGTAATCCAACAGCCCCTGATACCATGCTATCTGCGCACCCTATAAAAATTGTAAGGTGGACACTTCTGAACACTGGTTTATAGAGGAGAGTAGTGTGGGAAGCCAAGTGTAGGAGACCAGATGCAGGGGAGCAACATTGATTGGGAGATGGGAGATGGGAGGAACTTGAGATCCTTGCCTGCCATCCAGTGATCCTTGGTTACTTTTAGGAAGATGAAATTGATCATACCTCACCAAGAACTTCATCTGAATTATTTTTTATTCTGATGTCTCCAATAAAGACTTGGGAGTGTATTTAAGTCCATCATCACTGGGAGGGCTCCCTTTGTGATTAGCCCTTCAGCTAAGGCCTGCAAAAGCTTCTGTGCTTTGAAGACACATTGTTTTTTTGTTTTTAATCTTTAATATTATATATATTTATTTAATAACCTAAAAATATATTTTATATATATATATATATATATATATATATATATATATATTTATTATTATTTAGTATTATAATTTGAAGGGAATAAAAAAAGTAAGGAGCCTATAGTGCTCTCAGTAGTAAAGTAGGTAAAGTCTATTTTTTTTTTTAAATAACAAACATGTTATACTTACCTGCCCTGTGCAGTTGGTTTTGCACAGTGCAGCCAGGATCCTCCTCTTTTTGTGTCCCTCTTTGCTGCTCCTGGCCCCTCTCTCCTGTCGAGTGCCCCCACAACCAGCAGCTTGCTATGAAGGCACCCGAGCCAACCTGCAGCTCGGTGTGTCCATTCAGGCACAGAGCTGCAGTTCGGCCCCTTCCCCTCTCCCGATTGGCTAACTGACTTTGACAGCCGCAGGAGCCAATGGCGGCACGGCTGTGTCTCAGCCAATCAGGAGGGAGAGTCCCGGATGGCTGAAGGGCTCGTGGACATTACTGGATAGAGAGGGTGCTCAGGAAAGCATTAGGGGGTGCTGGGGAGGCTGCTACAATGCATTAAGATAAAAAAAAAAAACTTTCTGCTTTTACAACTCCTTTAAATACTGAGCTAAGTCTAAAGGTTACTATTTTTTTCTTTTTTTTTTACGTAAGTATTTTTACATGCTCATTTTTCCATGTGTTCGTGATTGTATTTCATACAGTAATCTGTAGATGCTCCCTCAAAGCAGTGTGATTAGCAGCCATGCAGAATGAGGTACCTAGAAATTCTATACTGTTTTTGTGTGTGTGTGACCATATACAGTATGTGTAATTTTATAACTGGCAAAAGAAAGATACACATGGAAAAACAATAGATAAATTCCTAGTTGGTCAGGGCAAAACTAAACTGTTTTTCCCTATGGATTAAGGCATTATACAATTTTTCATGTACAATTTCTGTACAATCTCCTTTATATTTATATTTCCCTTCAACTATGTAGTCCAATTGCCTACCTGATTGGACACAAATTGAAAGTTTTTTGTTTAGGTTTGACCTCATAATATTATATGGTTTTTAATAAATCTATAAAGAAAAAATTCACAATGTATGGCCAGCCAAAGCTAGGTTCACATTGTGCCAGTTTCCCTGCGTTTGTGTGGGCACAGCAGATCATTCATCTGAATGGGCTGCTGTACATAAGGGAAGAATCAGGGAAAGAGTCCTTGCTCCTTTTAGGCTGCATTCACATGTCAGCTTATAATCGCGGGCAGAACCGCCGCGGTTCCGCCCGCGATTCGGAGATTTATTGCAAATCGCGGGACGCCTAGCGTTGCCCGTTGATTTGCAATAGCCCCCCAAACGCCGAGCGATGTTGCCACGATTTACGCCCGCCGAATCGCGGCAACATCGCGCAAACAAAATCGCGGGACGCAATACGCTCCAAAGAAGCTCTTGTACTTTTTTGGAGCGTATTGCGTCCCGCGATTTTGTTTGCGCGATGTTGCCGCGATTCGGCGGGCGTAAATCGCGGCAACATCACTCGGCGTTTGGGGGGCTATTGCAAATCAACGGGCAACGCTAGGCGTCCCGCGATTTGCAATAAATCTCCGAATCGCGGGCGGAACCGCTGCGGTTCTGCCCGCGATTATAAGCTGACATGTGAATGCAGCCTTACATAATCACAACTGCAGGGAATCTACATAGCGCTATGCAGCTCCCAGCACTGGAAAATGCACTGCAGTGTTCAGTGCATGGGGATGCCATTAAGAATTAATGCAACCCAGTGCTGAACGTTTTTGCTATGGTTGTGGAAAACCATGCGATTTACACTCAGTTCCATACCCACTCACATGTAAACCCAGCCTATCAACTTTTCTGCTGCTTGAGCCTGCTCACAGACCAGGGCCTTGAAGTTGGGAAAAAGAGATTGATCACATAAACCAAAAAAAAAGAATAGTTTCTTCTATTTGGAATGCTAAAACTTATGGATGGTTTGTTGATTACTAGTCTTCATATCCTATAGAACTTATGGGCTATAGATGGGTTTTCATAAACCTTAAGGACCGAATCACACTACCATTAAGTTGTGGTAATCCATGTGTTTAAAAAACGTTAATGCTTGTTTTGAATGATAGTGCATTGACATGCAATTGTCAAGCTTTGCGTCTGGAAAAAAAAATGCTGCTTTTACTTTTTTTTTTTTTCTCTTCCTCCTGCATTGGTGGCCCAGACGCACAATTGATGCATATGACCTGAAGGAAGCTTTTGCAGCTTTAAACCTGCAACCCTTGGATCCAGAGAGGCCGGGAAGTGCTGTGGATCTGACAGCCTTCTTCCTCAGTTCAGTGTGACAGTATAGGGGAGTACAAGAGATAGCCATGCAATACCACTTATCTCTCTTGCATGTATGAATATAACTACTATACTGGATAAAAAGACCTGTCTAATAAGATATTTATTGCAAATTAATTATTTTAATTATATTTATTAATTATAAGGTATTTATGTTGTTTTATTATACAGAAATAAAAATACAGCTATGTAACTAAAATGCAATGTCTTGCTGTACACTGGAATTTATTTTTGATATATTCAAATATGTGAGAACCAAAATAATAAAAATATGTTTGCTAAGCCTAGAATCTTATTATATTCTGTTCTCTGTTGTCAATATGGATGATAATACTATTAAAATGTCCTGGTGATGTTCAGACTGGCAATATTTAGGGGGGGGGAAGCAATTGTTGCACATAAAATTCATATACAAAACATTTTACAAAGATGTACTTTTCTTTAAAAGGACCCCTTTCT
This sequence comes from Pelophylax lessonae, assembly GCF_965119305.1. Classification (NCBI taxonomy): domain Eukaryota; kingdom Metazoa; phylum Chordata; class Amphibia; order Anura; family Ranidae; genus Pelophylax; species Pelophylax lessonae. The sequence goes on from NC_138770.1 coordinate 389,154,885, forward strand.
GAAACAATATACATACTGCTTTTTGCTACAAGGAATCTTTTAGTACACTTCTATGCTTAGAAAACACAGATTCTTCTAGAAATGACTGCCAACCTGCTCTGCAAACTTGTCTCCATCAATCTGAAAATCAGGAAAATACACCGCTGCAATTGACTTTGGGTTCAAACTGCCACCAGAAGGGACTTTGTACTACTACAGGTTACTGCAATGCACCCATGTTAAAGCACAACACACAGATATTTGCGCTTTGTGCGTTGCGTCTTGCTGTGCTTTGAAACATTTGGTGCAGAACTGCTGCAGGTGGGACAGTGCTGGAATGGCGGAGGAGCCAGGAAAGTGTTTTTAGGGGGATGCATAGAATGCATTTAGGTTAAAAAAAAGAAAATTTTTAGACTTTAGAACCAGTAGTTGTGAACATACACACCATTGGCAGATTTCACCTCTATTGCTTTTTCTGGGGACAACCCCAAATTTTGGGATTTTCTTTTACTTTTAACGATAATGGTAAAAAAGACAAATAGGGTGAATCTCTTTAATAGGGGACACAGACAGCAATAAAAACTGACAAGCATTCTAATCCCTCTCCACTTTATCAAAAAAAAAAAAAAAAGCTTTGCCTTTAGTTATACCTTAACCACATGCCTACTGGACACTTTTACCCACTTTCTGCCCAGGCCAATTTTTAGCTTTCAGTGCTGTTGCACTTTCAATGACAATTGTATGGTCATGCAACACTTTTCCCGTATGATCTTTTTATCTTTTATTTTTCACACAAATAGCTTTCATTTGATGGTATTTAATCACTATTGGTTTTTTATTTTTTTGCTAAAGAAACAAATAAAGACCGAAAAAAAATTTGGGGGGAAAAAAAAACGTTTTTATAGTTTGTTAAAAAATTTTGCAGACAGGTAATTTTTCTCCTTCACTGATGGGCATTGATAGGCAGCACTGATGAGGGAGCATTGGTGGGCACTGATAGGTGGCATTTGGCACTGATGGGCACAGATTGGCAGCACTGGTGGGCACTTCTGGGGCTGCACTGATAATCAGGACACTAATAATCTGTGCCCTGATTATCAGTGTACGTGTCCCTTTTACACAAGCCAGTTATCACTCTCTTCTGCGTGAGGAATGGAGTGCTGACAACCGGCTTCCACTTACATTTGTGATCAGCTGTGATTGGACACAGCTCATCACGTGGTAAAGAGCCCCTTCTTAGCAATCACAGAGTGTGCCGCCAGGGGTCATGTGAGGCCGTCATATAACGGCCTCCCAGAACTAGCCAGCCCCGCTGTAGCCATCATTCGGCTGTAGCGCGGTCCGCAAGTGGTTAAGCAGGTGGCTTATCCAAGTGGCCTTGTGTGTGTACCATAGGCGGGGGGGTTGTGTTGGCTGAACAAATTACAGAATACAGGCATTCTGTATGTCCTGAATAGTTAGCCAAAGGATAAAAACTGACCACACTAACACAAATCATCTTCTGTTTGTATGGTCAATTTAGAACAAGGAAGAAAGCCGGATCAGCAAGGTACTTCAGATAAAAAAAAAAAAAAATCCTCTATAAATGAATAGAGACTATGATTAAAAAAATACACCCATGTAAGCATACACAAATAGGATAACCTATACTTTAACTGTTTTTTACGTTTCTTGAAGTTGGGTTCTTTAAAATCTAATCTATTACACAGATGATGCAGCTTTCATTGCAGCACAGAGATTGCTTGGATAATTATAACAAAAGTAGAACGTTGCTTTGAGCAAATTGTTTGAGAAGGGATTTGGTAAGGCAGTTGCTGTAGAACAGAGAATAATATGAATCTTCAAAAAATAAACTTGCAAACTCTCTGTAATGTATTTAGTTTACCTTGAGGGGATGTTTCCTCTGAACAGTGTTGCTTTATTATATGTCATAAATTAAAGCAAAACATACAAACACGAGAGTTGTTTCCTATTTGTTTTTCTTCTTTTTTTTTTCCTTTGGCCTTTGTTTGTTCACCTTTGTTACATGTTCCACCCGTTTGTAGGGTGGAACGTGTAACTTGTTCTCACTGCTGTAGCCATTCCCTGACCTGCCGCCTCTAGTGACAGTGATCTGGGGATCTTCTCGGGCCTCCACCCACCTAGCCGCGTCATTCATTCATTCATTCACAGAGTTCAGTTAATGAATGAACTACAAGTACTGACATCCTTTGCCTGTGCACTGTTAAGCACACTAGGTCGTACATTGTTTCTTTCTGTCCTTGTGTAACTGCCTGCTCATACAATGTACAAGCAGACTGCTTACACAGACAGTCTGCAGGAATTCTGCATTGCACCTGTGTTCTGCTGGTCGCGGGTGCAATGCTTTGCAGGCTCCTAGTAAAAAAAAAAATAAAACAATTATGCAATTTTTTTTACCTGCAAAAACGTGCATTTATTCATTTTTGTTTTTACAAAGGTGCACATATCCTTTAACCACTTGCCGACCGCCGCACGACTATCTACGTCGGCGGTCAGCCCCTCACAGGCAAACTAACGTAGGGCTACGTTGCTTGCTTGTGAGGGTCTAGGGAGCGAGCGCGCGCTCCCGCGTGGTCACGGACCCCCCCCCCGCGCGTGTGACCAGCGGACCCGATGTCCGCCGGCCACTCGGCGATCGGCGGGGGAGAAGGAGAATGTCAGGCAGCTTGTGTAAACAAGCTGCCTGTCATTCTCCTCGCTGCAAAGACACTGATCACATGGATCTACTATGTAGATCCGTTGATCAGTGTCCTTACAGCTGAAGCCACAGCCAATCACAGTAGAAAGCATGCCCCTAGGGACACACACAGCCCCTCCCTCCCAAATAAAGTTAACCCCTTCACTACCAGTGTATTTTTACAGTAACAGTGCATATATATAGCACTGATTACTGTAGAAATGTCACTGGTAACCCCAAAAGTGTAAAAAATGTCAGTCAAGGGTCCGATCTGTCCGCCGCAATGTCGCAGTACCGCAAAAAAAATCGCAGATCGCCGCCATTACGCGTTAAAAAAAAAACAACAAAAATGACAAAAATCTTTCCCTTTGTTAGTAAACGCGATAACTTTTGCGCAAACCAATCAAAATACGCTTTTTGCGATTTTTTTACCAAACATAGGTAGCATAAAACAAATTGGCCGAAAATTTTAAAAAATTTTGATTTTTACATTTTTTTTGGGGGGAATTTCATATAAAAAAATGTGAAAAATATTGTTATTTTTGCAAAATTGACGCTCTTTTTTTGTTTATAGCGCGTGATCAAAAAATCGCACAGGTGATCAAATACCACCAAAAGAAAGCTCTGTTTGTGGGAAAAAAAGGACGCCAAATTCGTTTAGGTACAGCGTCGCACGACCGCGCAATTGTCCGTTAAAGTCACGCAGTGCCGAATCGCAAAATACCCCCTGGTCAGAATGGGGGTAAAATCTTCCCGGGGCTTAAGTGGTTAACAAGTGCTAGGATTATTCTAACAATTCAGTTAAACTGAATAATCTGCTATCTGTGTGGTGGTGGTTTTGTCTGTCTGTCTGTCTGTCTGCTTCTCACTTGATTTGTCATTGTCGTGTGGTGTTGTCCCTGAATCTGTGTTAAAAAAAGTAATTGGGTACCTGTTAAAGTTTGCTTGTATATTACTGGGGGATTACTGGTCACTATATGTTTTTTGTCATTGTTTTTGTTCAATGCAAAAGCAACTGCGAACCTGTTGTCAGTGTAGATTCTCATGCAATAGAAAGTTTTAGAACCCCTGGTTTTATTTCAGCTTTCATTTTACTTCTTTAATCATTTTGTGAATCAATGGAAACTTCATTAGTAGTGCATCACAGGGTTCAAGTTGGAGAAGTTTAAAATTCATAACTGATGCACAGCGGTAGACTTTGACACTTATCAAAGCAATCTGCATGATTTCATAATTGCACAGTACATAGGATCTTTAGTTATACCCATGCGTTATAGGTAGCCACCTTCAGGTGATTGGACACTGGCAAAACAAATCTGTAGGAACATTGCCTCTATAACCCCTCCCACTCCCAGCTAGCCTCAGTCTTTTGCTAGTGTTGTTTAAGTGATTGTAAATGCTAAAAGTTTTTTTTCTTTTTTACTTAATGCATTCTCTGCGTTAAGGTAAAAAACCTTTTACCTGCCCCAAATGCCTGAGCCTGATCTCCATGAAGCAATGTGCCTGAGAGCAGCAACACTGCTGTTTCTCCCTCTTTAATGGACTCAGTGAGAGCAGCGTTATTCATTTGCTCCTGCTGCTGTCAATCGAATCCAGTGATAAGGGAGCGGAGGGCAGCTTGCTGTGGGGGCACCTGGGAGGCAGCAGTAGCATGAAGTTACTTTTTCCCCATTTTTAAATGAATCATTGAATGTTTTACTCTCTCCTGAGTGAACTTCCTTTTCCCTTTTGCTGGGGTTTTATCCTGCAAGATTCTTCTTTAAAGCTGTAGCTGCTCCACAGCCACTGTGACTTTTTTTTTTGTTTGTGTGCAGCTTTCTGGATCGAATATACAGGGGTGCTATATGGGTCTAAAGCCCTGGTCCATCAGCAGGTGTAGCCCTGTCTCTACCAGGCCCTCTTATTCCCCTGTTTTGGATTGTATTGTAACTGTACTGTCTGTCCTCCTGTTGTAAAGCTCTGCACAAACTGTTGGCACTATATAAATCCTGTATTATTATTATAATTTTAAAGTGTGCTTGTCCCTTTTTTAATCTTGGTCCCCATTGATCATTACTGCAAGGCACAGCCCCTTTAAAGCTGATTCCCAGTGTGCTGGCACCAAGTCCCTTGGGTTTACTTTTAAATATTGGATTTTATTTTTGGTGTCATTTTGGGGCTCGTCTATCACTGATCTGTCGCATAAGGACTGCTGATACACCTGCGGAGAGTCGGAGTCCTGGGCTTTTTGCACATGTGCACCCTAGTTTGGCTTTTCTTTGGATCAGCATTTCTATCTCCTATTTCATGTACAAACAACACTTTGATCCTTGGATGCCACCTGGGTTATCATCAGCCTAGAGTGACTGGCACAGAAGGTTTTTCCTCTCATCTCTGCATTTGTGAAGGTTGTAAAAACCCTTCTTTGGAAAGACTTAGAGCAACCCCCATGGCAAGTGCAGAGGCAATGGGTCAGGGAATCTCATCCTTTTAGATTCAACTGACAACTTGAATGGGAGTGATTGTCTTCTCTCCGTGGAGTCCCAGTCTCCCCTGTTCTGATTCTTTGCCCTCCTCTAGGGGTCTGTCTGCCCCTCAGGCACACACCTTCCTCTTTTTTGACTAGGGAAGAATTCTCTGCTACCTTGTCTGAAGAGTAGAATTTGAGATTCTTAGAATCCATTGATTGCAGAGGGTCACAAACAGGTCCCCTTCAGGCTCTCCTACAGGGTTGATCTCAACTTTTGCATTGCAGTTGATGAGCTGCTTGAGGAAAGGGGCAATGAGGAGAAAGTGAGGAGTCTTCTACTAAATTGGGCTCAGAGGAGGCATTTTCTGCTGAGATTTCTCAAAGAATTAAACTAAAGGGTACAATTTTTGTCTATATTGATGAGGTGTGTTCCTGTCTTGCCTTACAGCAACCTGGGTCAGTATACTGTAGGTTTATAGCATAGAGTCCCTGAAACTGCCCAGACCTCGTAAGACCATCTCTCTTACCTTAATAAAACCTTAATGGTCACTATTGAGAATGTTCTTTTTTTCTAGGATGGGGTAAACAACTATCCAGGAGGATCATCCTTTCCATTCCCATGTGGAGGATCCACTTGAATTGTTGCTCAGTGGAACTATCAAGCAAGAAGTTCCTTGTGAGAATGCCCTATAAAGTGGAATGCCTCTTCAGTACCTTTTTTTAGACAAGTATGTCAAGCTAGCTGAAGACAAGAGTACTTACCTCCCCAGAAAATAGCTCCTGGCTTCTGCGAGTAGGCCTTCTTCTGTGTCATAAAAAGAGATCCTTTTGGTGGGTTTCCACACTGCTCTCCAGCAGGTCCTTGCACAGGCAGTTATTTCCCCTGTTCTAGACATGGAATGTTTTTTTTTTTCCCAGGGGTTTTACTCTAACCTGTTAACTCTTCGCAAGAATAGACATCATCCCAAAACCTTCTATCGTTTTCTAAGGACCCAGAAGTTTCCACCTCATCAATGATATCTCTGGTTTGCAGTGTGCATGCACTATACCGGTTTGTTGCCCTTCCCTTTTGGCTCCTCTACAGCTCCCCAGGTCTTCACGAAGGTGCTCGTATTGATCCTGGCTGTGTTTAAAATTGGGGGTATCATTGTCGGAGATCTCCTGACGAAGGAACAGTCTTACCATGCCCTGCTAGCTAATATCCAGCAGACAGTTCAAGCTCTGCAGAGCTTAGTCATTAAAGCCAAGTTCTTAAAGTCATTGTTGGAACTGATTCCTCACTTGGAAGTAGCTGGCCCTGATATTGGGCGCTGCCCTCTCCAGGATCCTCCTGCCTTAGGACAAACGCCTGTCCTCTGTTCTTGTGCTCAAACCCTCTGTGCAAGTCACTTAATTAGCTACTCCACTAGGGTTTTAAGTCTCATAGTGACCTCATTCAAGGAAGTGTTATAAGCCATTTCACTCCAGACTGTTGCAACTCAATATTCTGGCTGTGTGGGACAAACATGCATCCCCCTGCAATGCCAGATTCTCCCTGGTTTAGTGGATTTCCAATCAGACGCTAGAGTTTGGGAAACCCTTTCCTCCACAGACATGGATAGTCCTCACAACAGATGCCAGCCTTGCCCAGTTGGGGTGGAGTCCTGAGTGCCCTCTTGGTGCAGGGCTCATTGGCGGAAACTCAGCTACCTAACGCTATCTTAGAACTGTGGGCGAGTCGGTTGTCCCTCCAATGCTAGACCTTTCAGCTGCAAAGTCACCGAACCAGAATCCAGTTGTCAATCAATCAAGAGTCAATCCTATGTCAGTAGCCTACATCAACCATGAGGGAGGCACCGAAATCTGTCTTGGGCAGAACTGCACCTTGCTGCCCTTTCTGCCACTTGCATCCTAGGCATGGAAAATTGTCAGCCAGATTTCCTCGGTTATCAGCTGCTGGATCCCAAGTTCTTTGACACAATTGGGGGACTCTGGACATGGATCATATGGTATCCTGGTTCAACAAAATTAACAGTGCCTTTTCTCCCAGGTCCAGGGCATGTGCTGTGAATGCTCTGGTGACTCGGTGGGATTGGTTCTATAGTATCTAATCTATGCCTTTCCTCCCCTACTGCTCCTTCCTTGTCTGCTCTGCAGGATTGAGATGGAGGGAATTCCAGTGATGCCCTTTGCAGCAAAATGGCCCAGAGGGACATGATTTTTGATTTATTCTCAGTTTCCTGGCAGACTCTCTCCGTTGGCTTTCCTGGATTGCCCAAACCTTTTTGTCACAAGGAGGAGTACAGTCTGGGGCACAGGTCTTATTGTTGTGACCTCCTTTTTTCTTGCTACAAAACTCAAGCTTCCTGGTATTGGGAGGGATTATAGAGGGGATGTACTCGAATAAAAGGGTTTTACAGCCAAGTCCAAAATCCTTTTTTTCCTGCTACAGGACTTGGATAAATGTGCACCAATGTAAGCCTAGGTTCACACTAGAGCTACATGATGATGATGATGATGATGATGATGCATTTTTTCAGTTCTTTTTAGTAGTGCGACTTCACATGTTTTCATGTGTGTTTTTTTTGCTTTTTTTTTTTTTTTTTTGGTGCCCTTTAAAAAAAAAAATGCGCTACATTGTGTCTAGGCACCTTAGAGAATATTGCAATTATTAAGTACATTTTAGTAGTTAAGGTAAATTTAAGTAGTTAGTATGTGATAGAGGAAAGATGAAAAATAACCACTTTCCCAACCGCCCCATAGCAGATTTACTGCTACAGGGTGGCTGTTCTGTGCAGAATCACGTGTGTGAATGTGTGTGTGTGTACATATATATATATATATATATATATATATATATATATATATATATATATATATACATATATATACATCCATATTTTTATATATATATATATACATATTTTTTATATATATACATATTTATATTACTAAACGTATTGGGATGCCTTTGTTTACACGCACAATAACTTTAATCCCAGTCTTAGTTCGGAGGCTTCAATATGGAGTTGGATCACCCTTTGCAGCTATAACAGCTTCAACTCTTTTGGAAAGGCTGTTCTCAAGTTTTAGGAGTGTCTATGGGAATGTTTGACCATTCTTCCAGAAGCGCATTTGTGAGGTCAGGCACTGATGTGGACGAGACGGCCTGGCTTGCAGTCTCTGGATTAATTTATCCCAAAGGTGTACTATCGGGTTGAGGTAAGGACTCTGTGCAGGCCAGTTAAGTTCCTACACCCCAAACTTGCTCATCCATGTCTTTATGGACCTTGTTTAACTGTTCCCACAAAGTTGAGAGTATGAAATTGTCCAAAATGTCTTGGTATGTTGACGCCTTCCTTCACTGAAACTAAGGGGCCAAGCCCAACCCATGGAAAAACAGCCTCACACTATAATCCCCCCTCCACCAAATGATTTGGACCAATGCACAAAGCAAGGTCCATAAAGGCATGGGTGAGTGAGTTTGGGGTAGAGAAACTTGACTGGTGTGCTCAGAGTCCTGACCTCAACCCGATAGAAAACCTTTGGGATGAAGGAGACTATGAGTCAGGCCTTCTCGTCCACATCGGTGCCTGATCTCACAAATGAGCTTCTGGAAGAATGGTCAAACATTCCCAATGTAAACCTATTGGGATTTTTTTTTTTTTTTTTTACAAAAAATAAGTAGCAGAATGCATATTGGCCTAAATTTAGATTAAATCAATTTTTTAAAAAAACATATTTATCGGATATGCTTTATAGCAGAAGTTAAAAAATTGTCTGCCTTTTTTTGTTTATAGCGCAAAAAAGAAAAAACCCAGAGGTAATCAAATACCAACAAAAGAAAACTCTGTTTGTGGGGAAAAAAATGACACAAATTTAATTTGGGTACATGACCGCTCAATAAAATAATGCAGTGCCGTATCGCTAAAAAAAGCAGAGCTTTTAATAGATAAATATGCTCAAAAACAAAAATGTAATGTTGCAGCTTATCAGTCCCTTTTTTTTTTTTCAAACAGCGTCCCTTCTGGTGTGCGGTTGTGTTCTGATGCAGGGATCCTTCCAGAATACTATGATCAATGCTGCGAGCTAAAGCTAGCATTAATGATCGATCAGGAAAGAACCTGACTTCTGCACAACCAGGGTGCCCATACATGGATGGAAATTTGACCGGTCCATGCTGAACCCGGCTGAATTTTGATCCATGTATGTCTGGCTTAACTATCCCTTGGTGTAATTGTGTAAATCATTAGTGTAATATTTGGATAAGTGAGGTTTGCGTTGACACAATAGCAAAATGGTGAAATTTTCACAGATTTCCAATTGGTAAAGCTGACCTCCAGTAGAGAAAAAAATTAGCTTTGCAGTGGAGGAAAAAAGCAAATATATTCATTTCCATCTCTCCTGTAGGCTTCCTCGCAGCACCATGACCAATCCTGTTTCTACTACTTACTCGCAGGCACCATGATTTCATCAAATACAATGCAGGACCAGCTGTCCAGCATTGTAGGTAAAGGTGTCAGGGATCCGCCCACTACCCAAAGCATCAGAGAGTTGCAGGGTTTTGCCTTCCAGGAAGCAAGGAATAAGGAAACTATAGTTTTAGTTGATTTCTCTGTTCCCCCTAGACAAAATAAAGCCCTGCTGCAAGGTGCTTGTTTTTTTATTTTTTTGGGGAGTTGAATTTTAAATTTTGAATGACATTGTATTCATGCGAGTATTTACTCAAACAGGAATGCTAATGTCATCCAAAGCATTTTGTTTTTTAATTTACATTCATTTCACACTTTTTTTTTCTACATACTTGCAGTAACAACAGATCACTTCTAATATTGCTGTGATCGGGAAGCAATATATCACTACAACAGTGACTTGTTGCCACTGAGAAAATCAGGACCCAGCTTAATCAAGTCTGCCCTAGCCTCCGAGCTGCCAGGAAGTACTGTGACCTCATGGCACTTCCTCTGTAAACACAATGCCGAGGCATTGTTTGGCAGTATTCTAGAAGCATCTGATCGGTGCATTTCTTGGTTAGTGCTGGACCACAGTGGTCGCAAGCAGGTTCAGCACCTAATAAGGCTGGGGGCATTTGTTTTACTGTTTATGCTTCTTTTTCCAGTTTTTGTGGTTGTTTCCAGCCCCATGCATATCTGTAGAAGAACTTTCGGATACATGTGAATTTCCCTTAGCTGAAACCTGTCTAGATGCTTCAGAACTAGAGGTCCCCTGCTTCCTTTGTGCTCGCTGTTAAATGTATGTGTGCCTTGACATGGTGTTGTTTCTGCTGGTTACTCCCTTAGGTGGAATTGTGGAGGACTGAAAGCAAACATGCATGCTTGCTGTACATTGATAGCTCAGACTGTAGTTGAGTTTAGGATCAAACGACTTAAGCTCCCCATAGATGGATCAAAATTCAGCTGATTCAGCAGGGACTGGATGAATTTAGATCCATGCATGGGCACTGTGGTTGTACAGAAGTTGATCTACCAATTGACTTCTCTACAACCACTCTGCTTGGAAATTTCCTCTAGCCTGCGGCGCTGATCAGTGTATTTTGACAGCAGGGGAATCTCTCCGCTGTCAGAATACAAGGACACAGAAGGAGAATTCCAGGGCCGGACTGGGAATAAAATTCAGCTCTGGAAATAATTTCATACCAGCCCCATAGCATTATTATCCCGGCCCAATAGCATAACGCCATTATTTTCTTGTTCATAAAAGGGAAAATCATGCATTTTAAAGCACATTTGAAGAGTTTATTATACATAGATAAGACAGATATGAAAGTACTTAGGGCTTTTTATATATATATATAGATATATATATCTATATATATATATATGAGCAAATTCAGGTTAAAAGTGGTAAAAGTGCGGACATGGTACAGGAGGTGGTCATAGGCTGTGTGGGCATGGTACAGGAGATGTCAGAGGCTGCAGACATGGTACAAGAGGACATGTCTGAGGCTGCAGGCATGGTACAGGAGATGCAGGGGCTGCGGGCATGGTGCAGGAGATGCAGGGGCTGCAGACATGGTACAGGAGATGCAGGGGCTCTGGACACGGTACAGGAGATGCAGGGGCTCTGGACATGGTACAGAAGATGCAGGGGCTCTGGACATGGTGTAGGAGATGCAGGGGCTGCGGACATGGTGCAGGAGATGCAGGGGCTGCGGACATGGTGCAGGAGATGCAGGGGCTGCGGGCATGGTGCAGGAGATGCAGGGGCTGTGGGCATGGTGCAGGAGATGCAGGGGCTATGGACATGGTACAGGAGATGTCAGAGGCTGCGGACATGGTACAGGAGGCCATGTCAGAGGCTGTGGGCATGGTACAGGAGATGCAGGGTCTCTGGACATGGTGCAGGAGATGCAGGGGCTGCGGGCATGGTGTAGGAGATGCAGGGGCTGCGAGCATGGTGTAGGAGATGCAGGGGCTGCGGGCATGGTGCAGGAGATGCAGGGGCTGTGGACATGGTACAGGAGATGTCAGAGGCTGCAGACATGGTACAGAAGGACTTGTCAGAGGCTGTAGGCATGGTACAGGAGATGCAGGAGCTGCGGGCATGGTGCAGGAAATGCAGGGGCTGTGGGCATGGTACAGGAGATGTCAGAGGCTGCGGACATGGTACAGGAGGACATGTCAGAGGCTGCGGGCATGGTACAGGAGATGCAGGGGCTACGGTCATGGTACAGGAGATGTAGGGGCTGCGGACATGGTACAGGAGATGAAAGGGCTCTGAACATGGTGCAGGCGATGCAGGGGCTGCAGACATGGTGCAGGAGATGCCTTCCTTTTAAAAATGGCACCGCCTGGCATCAACACGTCACTGCGCATACGATGTCTGCCCGGAAATAGCCAAACGTGTACGGGCTTTCCCGAGCAGCGCCGACTCATGCGCAGTACGCATGTCGGGCCGTCCGCTGACATTTTTTTTTACAGGTCCTTAGCAGCCCCAGAGCAGGGGGGACTTGCCAGTCTACTGGGAAATTTCCCGGTAGGCCAGTCCGGCCCTGGAGGATTCACCCATCTACCTCAAATATTTTGATAAGGGAAGAGAGTAATTTTTTTTTTTGTTAAACCCACTGGTTGAACAAATAAGGGACTTATCTATGGACAACTTTAGGATGTGAACACCAGGAAGAAGCTGGGGGACTGTTCCTAATGGAAGACTCAAAAGGTGCATTTGCAGACAATATAAGCTCCCATAGGAAGACCATACAAACATGCTTTAAAGACTAAGTTCACCTTTAAAAATAAATACATAAATGCATGTTTTAGCAGTTAGAAAAATGTGGGTTTATTTATTTTCTTAGTTGCTCTGCAGAGCATTGCACCCATTATCAGTGGATTGCAGGTGCAGTGTCAGGCTCCTGCATTCTCTTCCTGCAGGTCTATGCCCATACCTCTGTACAGGCTGTTAGTTTCAGAAATACAGGAAGAGTGAGTAAACTACAAGGGAGCTCATCAACCAGGTGGCAGACAGGACTTCTTGTTCACTCATTTACAGTGAATGAATGACAGTTTCGCCAGTGGAGCACAGCACAGCTGCCTGGGTTTTAAAATGTGACAGCAGCAGCAGGGGAGAAGATTCCCCACTCAGTTTCACAGGGGGTGAGGGGGGATGCTGCATAATAAAATTTACACCCTAATATGGGTGTAACATGCTACTAAAGGTGAACCTGTCCTTTAAAGTGGGAGTAAACTCCCATGTATGACTTTTACCTCTATGTAAGCCTATAATAAGGCTTACATATAGGTACTGTAAATATCTCCTAAACATTTTAGGAGATATTTACTTTAGATGCAGCCAAAGACGTCACCGATGCATGCCCTCTGAAGAAACGACATACCTGTGGTATTCCATCAGAGCTGTGCCGTAAACCAGGGACTCCCGGAAGCGTGACTTTATTGCCGACTCAGATAGCCGAAGCCTATGAACCTGGAAAGAACACGGGGTGGAGGTGAAAGCGCCTTCAGCGGTGACAGAGTGCCGCTGGAGGGCTTCGTTTTCAGGCAAGTCTGGTATAATGTGCTAGTATGCAAAGCATACTAGCGCACTATGACCTAAACTGCCCGAGACCCAATTTGTTTTTTTGGATGCGGTTTATTACTGCTTTAAGAAAATAAGGTTCGCAAACTTATATAGAATTTTGGATCAAGGCTTATTGGAGCTGGTTGTAAATTGCATACAGCGTGGTTGGCACGGGAGGGGCCAGCAGTCGGCCATGGTAGTTCATTAAAGGGATTATGGATCAGAATGGGACTAAATGCACTTGGTCCCCTGGGAAATTTTAACTATGATTTTTTAGATGATGTGATGTATTTACCCTATTAATTTGTACTGCTTGAACATGTGCTGAAAAGGAACAGGGTGACAAAATAAAAAGAGTGATCAAAATGGTTATTGCTCCTGCTCCTTAACTGTCCAGTTAAAGGTTGTGAGTATAGCGATAACCAATTATTTTTTACTTACTGCATCAAAGAAAATTGGGTCACCAGTCAGGACTGTGTACATCTCTAGGAATGGAGGAACTAAGGTACAAATCCTATGACAGCTATTACTGTCCCTATTTAAGTATTCCAATGGTTTGTTTAGCTATTGAATTCAACTTTAACATTTTGTTCAATGTGAGGTGAACACTTGGCTTGGTGCCATGACCTTCACTAGCATTGGGCATCCAGGGCATCTGCCCCTCATCTTTTGCAAAGTGCCTTGGGCCCCGAGGCTGTGGCTGCCCAACCACATGTGGTTTTTCACTGCAATGTAGTGATTATAGTATTACAACAGTCCTAGTTCCATCTCCTCCCAGCAGCATTTCAGAGCCCATGATTGCTTCCCATAGTCCTTTCCTGGCTTTTGTCACTGACATGGGTAAGGGAAGGACTTACCCTTTTTCTGAACTGCCCAGAAAATTCTGTACTGGAAGGGATGAGGTGGTCTATACTTGGGGACTGGGAGGAATATCTGCGCTGGCAGTTTGGCAATGGGTTATGTAATGTAGTGTGGTGGGGGTCTGCACTGAGGGGGTGGGCTGGGAGTTGAGTCTGTACTGAGGGAATGGGGAGTTATAGTGGAAAGTGGGGCTGAGAATGGATGGGCTGAAAGAGGAGGTCTGTATTGGAAAGTGCATATCTGTCCCCAGAGGGTGAGCTTGAAAGTGGCGGTACTGGGGAGAGGGGGGCTCTGTACTGAGGGGGGGGGGGGTTGACTTGAAGGTGGGGGGTCTATACTGGGGGGGGGGGTTATTTGTGTAGTGAGATATGTACTGGGGGGGGGGGATTTGGAGGAGATCTGTTCTGGGTGTATTTGTACTGAGAGGTCAGTCATTTTGGTTGTATTCTGTACTTTGGCCAGTGTGTTATGCACTCCTGAGACCTGCATTGTATACAGCGTTGTTCAATTTTATTTTCCTGTCCACTGCACTCTTAAGTACATTGTTTATGTTTATTAAGTTTAAGTTCATCTTTAAAGTTTAACTAAGGGTCCTTGCACACGGGCTTTCCGTCCGGCGGACTCTGTTTTGCTAAGCAAAGATCGATCCGCCAATCCCCGCTGAGCAGGCGGATGACAGGTCCTTTCAGATCCCCGCTCTCTTCTATATGGGAGATCGGATGAAAACAGACCGCCTGTCCGTTTTCATCCGATCCTCCAGACGGATGGAAAAAAGGTTTCCATCTGTCTGGGTTTCACGGACAGGATCGGATTGGATAGCAGCGGGTGTCAACGGACATGTCCCCACTGACATCCGCTGCTCCATAGGGGTCCAGTGAGCATCTGATTAGGTCCGCCTGAAAAACTGACAGGGGGACCTGATCGGAAAGACCGTGTGAAAGAGCCCTAAAGGCAAAAAAAATATATATATTTCTTTAGTTTTGAATAGAAGGGTGATGGATTAGAACTCCAGTCAGGTTTTATTGCTTTTACTGTATCCATTAGGGAAATTAACCCTCTTTCTCCTGTTTTCCATTAGCATTGAAATTAAAAGAAAATCCCAAATTTTCGGTTATGCTCAGAAAAGTAATAGAGGGGAAATCTTCCAATAGGAGAGAGATTCCCCAAGAGATTCCCATCCCCCTAATTTCTAGGGATTTCCTCTCACTTCCTGTTTTGGCTATGGGACTGGATGTGAAGGTAAATTTCCCCAATGGGGCAAAGATGGCAAAACTAAACCTTACAGTGGTTATAACCTCCCTTCATTTATCCAAAATGGCAAAAAAAAAAAAAGTTTATCTTTCATTCATTGACAGACACAGCTCCTGATCTTCTTAACCATTGGGTTATACTGCCCCCTACAGGAGTAGGATACTTGGCAGAAATAAAGTCTGGCTACGCCTGTGGGCAGTCACAGGGGGGGATAAAACCCTCTCTCTGCTATAGGTACTCAGTTTTTTTCTGCCTAGTCAGGAGTAGGGACCTAGTTCCTTGCTGGGATCTCTGGTCCTGGCAATTTTTTCTTTTTAGTTAAAACTTTTTTTTTTTCCTGTGAGATCTACAATCAACTGCCGGACTTGATGATGGGCTGGATAATCTAAATCCAGTGGTCAACCCAGTCTGGCAAGCGAGCATGCGCAGACCTCAGCTCCACGCTGGCCTTCGAGTTAAACGCCTTATGAGTTTGCATATGACCGGGTCTCAGGCCCGAGTCACAGCGTTCATCCTGGCCGACAGCCCCCTATTTCGATGGAGAGAAGGTTGAAGCGGTGCCCGCCTGGTTCCTAGTATGGTAACCACCCCCTCTCCCCCTGGAGGGTTTTGGGTGGATGTGGGTCCCCCCATGGGACGGTCAGACCCCTGGGTTCCCTTCCTTCCCGTTAGGCATTACCCTCATTGGTCTGGTGGTTCCTGTGGGCCATCCTGCCCCCATCTGTCAACCCCCTCGTTCACTGATGCTGGAGCTGTCGGGTGGCCTGGTCCATCGCCTTAGGGTGGGGGCAGGGTGCTATGCTTGCGATGGGGGCTCCTCTTCCTGCCTGTGCCATTTTCTTAGGCCTAGGGTCGTGGGTCCCTGAGAGTCTCGTGGTGTGTTTAATGCATGGTGGCCATGTTTGTATAGTCCAGTGGCCATTTTTCGGTGGTTTGCCCCTGAAAATATTAGCGGCCATGACAATGGAGCCCCCTGGGCGATGTTTTTGGCGGTAAGAGCCTCTGACTCCTGGATCTTTTTATTTCCTTATCGCCGTTTGTGCAGTGCAGATTCTCCTGGTAGCTACGGTGCCTGGTTTCTGCGGGGTGGTGAGTCTAAAGGGGTCCTCTTCCTCTCTACTGAGGATCGATTGTTGCTCTGTGGCCTCAGCCATCCATCGATGCACTGACAGCGGTCCTGGAGTCCCTTGGTGTCCCGGGTAAAGGTGGCTTTTGGGCGACGGGCTGACAAAGCGCCCCTGCCTCATCTGTCTAATCAGATCTGCCGCTGCGGACATGGGTCACCCTGCTGGGTCTGTGACCACGCGCCCTGAATTCTCAGATAAGGAGGAGGATTCCTCCACTTCTGCAACAGCGTACTAAAAGGCGCTGGTGAACGCAGCTGTGTGCGAGACCTTAAAGATGGAGAATGCAGCGGAAACTGTGGCGAAGGTGCAGGTTTCCTTTTGACTTTCACAAGCCATCCACAGTGGAAAAGGTGTTCCCTTTCCCCTCCTATTTTGACAAAATTGTCACTAAATAGCAGGGACGACCAAAGCGTCCCCTTGGGGGTCCCTAAGCGATTTTTCTAGGCGATACGCCTATGAGGAGTCTCTTCTTAAGAAGTGGACTGTTCCACCGGTGGTGGACCCTCTGATTTCCAGATTAAACAAGGCAACCATGATCCTGGTTGATGAGTCCCCTGTCTTTAAGGACCCAGGCTGACAGGAAGGTGGAGGCTGTTGCCCGCAATATGTACACCCTGGCTAGTTCGGCACAGGCCGATAGTCAACATTGCCTGGTGTCGCAGACTCTGACCAAATGGGCTAGGCTTTTGCGCCGTGACCTGGAAGGGGAGTAACTCCCCCCCCCCCCCCCCGCTGCCTTTGCTGAGCTGGCAGACCAGCTGGTCCAGGGGCTGCAGTTTATCTGTGATGTCTCTTTGGATGTGGCTCTCCTAGTGGCTCGGCTCTCTGTTTCAGCAGTGGTCCTTCAGCGCATCTTTTGGCTCAAATGCTGGTCTGTGGAACAGACTTCTAAAAAGGCCTTGACTGATCTTCCTTTTCAAGGAAATCGCCTATTTGATGCTACCCTGGATGACATCATTAAAGGTCTCACTGGGAGGAAGAGTACCTTTCTTCTGCAGGCTACCAAGGGCAAGGGCCCTTGTCATAGATGTGGGCCCTCCTTCTCGGCTCATAAGAAGTTTTTTCATCCCTTTAGGGTTGATTTACAAGGGATTGGAGCCCTTTGGGGCCTCCTCTGGAGGATCCATGCGAACTTGGTCAGGCAAGTCAAGAGCGGCTTCTCTAGACCCATGAACAAGGCCCCTTCAGCACCCCCATATCTGGGGTGGGGGGATGTTTTCGCTGGTTCTGGGACTCGTTGACTCCCCTGGTGCAAGTCAGGTGGGTCCAGGAGGTCATTCGGTCCGGGTACAAGATCAAGTTTTCATTCTTACCCTCTGGTAAGGTTCTTCCTTCCAACGTGCGACTGTCCCTGGTCTGCTTACAGGCTCTTATTGTTGCGGTACAAGACCTTTTACTTTAGGCGGTGATGGTCCCGGTTCTAACTTCGGAACGTTTTCAGGGGTTTTACTCAAACCTGTTTACAGTCCCCAGGAAGGAAGGCAAGGTGCGTCCAATTCTGGACCTCAAGGCGCTGAACTGCTTTGTGTGTATGCAGAAGTTCAGAATGGAGTCCCTTTTCAAAGTGGTAGCTTTCCTGCATCAGGGGCATTTTTCTTGCCTCAATCAACATCAAGGACGCTTACCTTCACATTCCAGTATGTGTCGGTCTCCAGCGCTTCCTCTGCTTTGCCGTGGTAGAGGAGCATTATCAGTTTGTGGCCTCACCCTTTGGTCTCGCTTCTGCTCCTCAGGTTGTCATGAAAGTGTTGGCTCCGTTGCTAGCATTGTTACGCCAATGGGGAATCGTGGTACTGGGCTACTTGGACGAACACCTTCTGCGAGCGGGGTCTCCTACTGCTCTAGTGGAAAACCTGGAAATCACCATACGAACTTGAGGGTTTTTGTCTGGATTCTGAATCTTCAGAAGTCTGCTCTGGTTCCATTCACAAAGGTGGACTATCTGGGTCTGACTCTGAACTTGGCCTTAGTCAGAGAGCTCCTTTCTCTGGACAAACTCCAGAAAGTGCAGGCTGTAATTCATCTCCTGCTGTCCAGCAGATGGTAATTCCTTCAGACTTGCATGCGGGTGCTGGGGCTGATGGTCTCTACCTTCTAGGCAGTTCCGTTTGCACAGTTCCATATGAGGTCCCTGCAAGGGAAATTCTGGCCAAATGGAACAAGAATCCGCAGTCTCTGGACAATCAGATCCGGCTGAGCTGGGGAATGAAAGAGTCCCTGATATGATGGCTTCGTTCTTCGGCGCTTCGACTGGGCAAATCCTTCCTCCCCTTGTATTGGACAGTGGTCCCCACGGATGCCAACCTATCTGGCTGGGAAGGGGGTCTGGATACTGGAAGAGTCCAGACTACCGATCAATGCCTTGGTACTCCGAGCAATCAGACTGTGCCTGGAACATTGGATGGATCGTTTTCAGGGATGTTCAGTGCGCATTCAATCGGACAGTGCCACAGCCGTGGCTTATGTCAATCCAGGGGGGCACAAGAAGTGTCCTGACGGCTCTTGAGGTAGGCGGCATTATAAGGTGGGCAGAACAGTTTGTTCCAGCCCTCTCCGCCGTACACATTCTCGGGATGGAAAAATGGCAGGTGGATTACCTCAATCAGCAGGTGTTGGACTAAGGGGAGTGGTCCCTTCATCCAGAGGTGTTTCATCAGTTGTGTCTCCAGTGGGGCATTCCCTAGGTAGATCTGTTGGCATCCCGGTTCAACAGAAAGGTGCAGAAGTTTGTGGCTCGGTCACGGGATCCTCTGGTGGACGCCGTGGATGCGCTGGGCGCCCCGTGGTGGTCAGTATCGTCTGATATACACCTTCCCTTTTCGCAAGCTTCTGCCAAGACTTCTACGCAGGATTGAGGCAGAAGGGATTCCAGTCATCTTAGTGGCCCACGGACTGGCCTCGCTGGGCTTGGTACACCGATCTGGTGTGGCTGGTCGCCCACGTTCCTTGGAAGCTTCCTCTCAGGGAGGATCTGCTGTCCCAAGGACCAGTCTTCCATCCTACTTTTCAGTCGCTGGCTTTGACGGCTTGACTGTTGAATGCCAAGTGCTGATGGATAGACGTTTGTCTGGGTCGGTGATTCCAATGCTGTTAAAAGCTAGGAAATCTACTTCTAGGAAGATCTACCATTCTACGTGGAAGACGTACATTGCGTGGTTTGAGTCTCTTGGGGTTCATCCTTGCTCTTTTTCGGGTGGCTCGGTTCTTGACCTTCCTTCAAAGGGGGGGGGGGGGGTTTGAGCAGAAACTTGCCTTGTGTACTATCAAGGGTCAGGTGTCGGCCTTAGCAGTCTTCTTTCAACGGTCCTTGGCCACATACTCCTTAGTGCGTACTTTTCTTCAGGAAGTTAGGCACTCGACCCCTCCAGTTCGGTTTCTGTTGCCGCCTTGGGACCTCAATTTGGCGCTCTCAATCCTCCAGAAGCCTCCTTTTGAGAATCTTCGTGAGATTTCCCTGCTTACGCTGTCCCAGAAGGTGGCCTTTTTGGGGGTGTCAGAATTGGCGGCGTTACTCTGTCATTCACCTTACTTGGTGGTTTACAGTAATAAGGTGGTTCTTCGCCCCTGTCCGTCATTCCTTCCTCAGGTTGTCTCTGATTTTCATTTAAATTAAGACATTATGTTGCCTTCCCTGTATCCCAGGCCAAAACATCCAAATGAAATTGCTTTGCATGTCTTGGAAGTGGTCCGGGCGATTAGGGTGTACCTGGCAGCTACGGAGTCTTTTAGGTAATCAGACTCACTATTTGTGCTTACGGTGGGGCCTTGGAAAGGGTTGTCTGCTTCCTCTGTGACCATTTCCAGATGGATCAGACAGATGGTTATTCAGGCCTATTCCGTCAGGTTCCTCCTTTCCCTTTCAAGGCGCACTCTACTCAGCGCTCAGAGCCTCTTGGGCCTTCCGTCATCAGACGTCAGTGACGCAGGTTTGCAAGGCGGCAACCTGGTTGTCAGTGCACACTTTCACAAAGTTCTATAAAGTGGATGTGTTGGCATCAGTGGATGCTTCCTTTGGCCGCAAGGTTTTGTAGGCTGCTGTTTAGAGGACCTGGTCCTCTTTTAGGGTGTATTGTTTTTTCAGGTGAGCTCCAGTTGTTTTGGTTGAGCTCCTGTTTACCTGGTTGGCTATAGTTAGCCTTGGGAATTTATTTTTCGCTTTTCCCACCCCTCATGTTTAACACTGCTTTGGGACGTCCTAATGGTTAAGAAGATCAGGAACTGTCTATGCCAATGAATGAAAAAGAAAATGGGATTTTTGACTTACCGTAAAATCCATTTCTCTGATGTTCATTGACAGTCACAGCACCCACCCCTCTGTGGAGTTGTAATTCTTCTGACACTGATGGTAACAAAACTGAGTACCTATAGCAGAGAGAGGAAGTATACCCCCTGGGACTGCCCATAGGCGTAGCCAGACTTTTTTCTGCCTAGTGTCCTACCCCTGTAGGAGGCAGTATAACCCAATGGTTAAGAAGATCAGGAGCTGTGTCTGTCAATGAACATCAGAGAAATTGATTTTATGGTAAGTCAAAAATCCAATTTTTGCCTATAGTTCTACTTTAAGCTAAAAGAGTTTAATTTTGTAAGCATTGTGGTGAGCTTTGTACATGACCAACTTTCTTGTGGCACAGCAATTGAAAGTATTTTGTTGTTTAAGGACTGTGGCATGTTTGCCATGTATACAGTGAGTAGGTTCTAGTTTTATTTAACCATGCTGCTTTAACCACTTGCCGACCGCCTAACTGTAAATATACGTCTCTACTTTGGCGTTAAATACCGGAGTTATGGCTGCAGCTAGGGGTGAGGACAGGAATGTGAAGGGGTGTGCTATAAATGGGGTGAGGACAAGAATGGGAAAGGGAGTGCTATAAAGGGAATGAGGACAGGAATGTAAAGAGGGGTGCTATTAATTGGGTGAGGACAGTTATGTGAAGGGGGGTGCTATTAAGGGGGCAAGGACAGGAATGTGAAGGGGGGCTGGGGACTGCAATGTGAAGGAGGGGTACTATAAAGGGGGCAAGGACAGGAATATGAAGGGGGGCTGGGGACTGCAATGTGAAGGAGGGGTACTATAAAGGGGACAAAGACAGGAATGTGAAGGGCGGTTGGGGACTGCAATGTGAAGGAGGGATACTAGAAAGGGGGTGAGGACAGGAATGTGAAGGGGTGGTTGACATGAAGGGGGCGGGGAACTGCACTTTGAAGTAGGGGGTGATATAAAGAGGGGCCACAGACAAGAATGTGAAGGGAGGCTGAGGACTGTAATGTGAAGGGGGGAGGATGTGCAGAGGGACTGAGAACACTGATGTAATAAAAAGGATTGTGATGTGAAGGATCTGGGGCTAGGTTCACATTATTGCGTAACGCGTGTAGGCGGCCCATTTATTTCAGTGGGCTGCCCTATAAGCAGAAACGCAGAAAAATAAGCCCCTGACCTTTTTTTTTTTTCATTGCGCCGCACTTTGGCACCATGCGATGTGGCACTCATGAAAACGCGCCACGTTTGCCATTGTGCAGAGGTGCCATTGAGAGTCAAACATATGATTCGGACCTCTGCTCGAAGAAAATTTTACTGACTGGACCTTCATGAATTTTAATTCAATACCCCTGGTCTATATGTATATATATCAAGAGAAGTTTCATCAATCAAACTTGGTAGGTGTTAATATTACCACATAGAGGTAGAACGTTCCGTTCATATATAGTGGCACTGACCTCCCCCTATAGGTATATCTGTTATGGTCATTTACATACCTTTTTATGATTGATAGTAAAGGTTACGTTTTAGTTAGGTGGCCTTTTGGTGCATAGGGAAGCGCATTCTCGTCTAGTTCTAGTTAATTTTTGCCACAGTTAAGTGTTTCGATATCACAGGCTATTGTATATATAGAATACGAATTTGGAAATAAATTGTATTTGTGTTATATTTTCGGCCCGAAACTGTACTGATTAAATGAAAATCGTACAATCTGGTATTGTACAAGAAAAACTTTTGTGTTTGTCTTTTTGGATAATTTTGCATGAAAGCTGTGTACTAAATCAGATCAGATTACCATAAAAATGCTTTAAAAGCGGTATTTTTTGTGCAATTTTCTGTTTGTGTGTACGGGCCTTAAGGCCTTGTTCTGGTGACTTTTATCACCGAAAGTGAGAGATTTCTTACATTTTGAGTGGTCACTAGAACAGGAATAGAAGGAAACTCTTCCAATGGTGACGTTAGTTCTGGTGACCTCACTTTTAGGGATTTTCTCTTAGTTCCTGTTGTGGCTATAGAAGAGGAAAGAAAGATGATGGCAGCACTTCCATCTTAAAAAGTATATTGCTTTATTTGAATTCTATTAAATTGAGGACACAATATGCGCACACATCTCACAAGGATTTCATCAAACGCGTTTCACACATCTGTGCTTAGTCATTGCAATGACTAAGCACAGATGTGTGAAACGTGTTTGCTGAAATCCATGTGAGATGTGTGTGCATATCGTGTCCTCAATTTTAATAGAATTCAAATTCAATAGAATTCAAAGAAAAATAGGTAGGCTAATTGGTGATCTTGTAAAAAAAATGCTGGCTGCCTGGCTGTATTTTGGATATGTACCTTTTGACTCGCAGAGTTAGAAGTGGTGGCCATTGGGTTCTGCATGCTTATTTTTGGTCAGTGAATTAGGGTCTATGGCAATTGTTAATAGTGGAGCTTAGTTTTGAGGTTGGTCTCTTCAAGCCATATATGCAGTCAAATAGTCTTGTACTAGGCGAGAAGTAGTTCCAATTGAATTTTGTTTACATTTGTATTGCCCCCAAAGTGTGATCTGCGTGGAATGTTTTTTACAGGGCATTTGAAAGGCAGCTGGGAGGCAATATGTCACCACCTCATGGCTTGTTTTTAACCCTATAAATCCTGCACACAGTTGCAACATAGCACGCTTCACTTAAATGGGTTGCATTTAGCGGCTGTGCTGCTTGCCAAATGCTACAAAGGTATAATTCTTGCCGTGGCCGCAAAAATAATTTTGAAACTACAGCATGTGTACAAACCCCACCAGCCACTGTATTTGGTAAAGGGCGGTGGCAAAAACTCTGGCTCAAACATCTGTTTTTACATCCCCCCAGCTGCAAGTGTAAACTAGGCCTTAGGATTAGTGAGTTATGATTTTTTTTAAAAACATCAACAATGGAATGGTTTTTATCATAGATTTCTTTTAAATCTACACTTTTTTCTTGAATGTTTTATTATCTGATTTGTTGAATGTCTTAATTCAGTGTTAAAATATACATATGCAGCGTTTTCGATAGTAAAGGAGTGTCTGTATTTCTGTTATATATTTCCTATTAAGTGCTGCAATACCCACTTTTTACTGGTTAATTCAACTGGGACTTCCTGGCTAGGAGTAAAACATTTTTTTTCTTTTCCATCTTTTTCAAGTGTTTGTATTTCAGTTATTTTTAACTGTGCGTAAATAAAAAATAGGTGAAATTAATCATAGTAAGGGAAATATGTTTTTTTAGGATTGTACGGATTGTACATTGGGTTTATTTGTAGATATTCTAGAAAGGGGAAAATAACCACTAGATATCTACTAACAATTTGACTCTACTGTGTACTATAAAAACACTCGAAATCTGATTTTTGGGGTTTTTATTGCAAAGAAAACATTTTTCAATCTGTAATATATATTTATATGCTACACACTATGTAGTTCCTAGATCCCGTAGTTAACAAAAAAAAAAAAAATAGAAATCTATATAATGTATAGTAAATATTTTATATATCCTAAAAAAACTTTGGGTATTGGGACTTTTAAGAGGAGATGTGGTGTGACAGACAAAGGACCAGAGATTGTTTTGTGATAAGCTGTGATGCAGTATATTAGGGAGCTGTCAGTTAGGTCGTCTTTTCATCTTTTACCAAACATTCCTGTTTGTATAAGGAAATAAAAATGTACTTACCTACAAATTAAATATTTAGGTATGCATTTTTGTAGTCGAATGGTACCGTTTACTTTGGCAATACCTGTATCTGTTTTTTTTTTTTCTTCCAGAGTAAACTATATATGGAAGGTTTTAGAAGCCTGAAAGAAGGAGAACCAGTAGAGTTCACATTTAAGAGATCTTCCAAAGGCTTTGAATCATTACGGGTAACAGGCCCAGGAGGGAATCCTTGCATAGGAAGTGAAAGAAGACCCAAGGGAAAGATGGTTCAAAAAAGAAAGCCAAAAGGAGATAGGTAAGTTCACTGATCCTTTTACTTGATACCATCCAACAATACTTATGATTAGAGGCTGTTGTGAGCTCTTTATTATTCCTTTAATTTATTTCATGTCAAAACGCTAGCAAAAACTAAATAGCTGTGAAAATCAAAAAATAATAATTAAAAAAAAGTTTATGTGTGTGTGTATGTATATGTATGTATGTATGTATGTATGTATGTGTGTATGATATATATATTATTTTTTGCTGGCAGAATCCATCCAATCAGAAAAGGATAAATTATGATGTGCCTTCTCCCTCATTGGCTCAGAGACAGCAGTAGAAGCCATTGGCTCCTGCTACTGCCAATCACAGCCAGTTGAGCAGGGAGCGGCAACTGGGCTGAGCCATGCTCTGTGTGTCCTGTGGACACAGAGAGCTGGCTTGGGAGCGAGCTCCCACAAGTGCCCTCATAGCAAGCTGCACACTTTGGTGGGCACCTGGGAGGGAGTGGTAGCCAGGAGCGCCCGCAGGGGAGCCCGGAAGAGGGGGATCAGGGTTGCTCTGGGCAAAGCCATTTCACAGGGCAGGTAAGTAGGACATGTTTGTTATTTTTAAAAATAAAATGGTATCATTTTACAACCACTTTAAATCTCTGCCAATTATATTTTTACTGTACGTGTACTATTGGGGAAATGTACTTTTGCTTTTTATTCCAGAGATAGAGGGGTGGATCTCTCCAGTAAAGACACATACAGCAATAAAAATAAAAACAAATTCCTCATTCCAAACTAAAGAAGGTTTTGCCTGGACATACACATTTTTGTTCTTTTTACCATCTTGTATCCCTTTGAGAGTGATTTAAGAATCTGGTACATCTAAGCTGAAAGGAGTTGTAAAGTCAGGAAGGTTTTTTTTTATCCTAATGCATTCTATGCATTAAGATAAAAATCCTTCTATGTGTAGCAGCCCCCCCCCCCCCCAGCACCCCCTTATACTTACCTGTGCCCCATCTCTGTCCAATGATGTCCATGAGTCCCTCAGCAGTCCTGGGACTCTCCCTCCTGATTGGTTGAAATACAGCCGCGGCCCCATTGGCTCCCGCGGCTGTCAATCAGTCAGTGAGACAATCAGAAGAGGGGTGGGGCCAAACAGCAGCTCCGTGTCTGAATGGACACATGGTGCTGCAGCTCGGCTCGGGTGCCCCCATAGCAAGCTGCTTGCTGTGCGGCACTCGATAGGAAGGAGGGGCCAGGAACGAGGGATCCAAGAAGAGGGGGATCCGGGCTGCTTTGTGCAAAACAAACTGCACACAGGAGGTAAGTATAACATGTTTGTTATTTTATTTATTTATTTATTCATTTATTTATTTTTAAAACAAGACTCTACAATAACTTGAATTGCCTACTTTAAAGCTAAAATGTGTTTTATTTTTTGCTACGCTGGCTTTACCTTGCACTATATTGTCAAAAGCATTGGGACGCCTGCCTTTACATGAACTTTAATGGCATTCCAGTCTTAGGCCTTTTCTCCAACATCAGTACCTGACCTCACAAATGTGCTTCTGGAAGAATGGTCAAACATTCCCATAGACACACTCCCAAACCTTGTGGACAGCCTTCCCTGAAGAGCTGAAGCTGTTATAGCTGCAAAGGGTGGGCCAACTCAATACTGAACCCTACGAACTAAGATTGGTATGCCATTTAAGTTCATGTGCTTGTAAAGGCAGGTGTCCCAATACTTTTGACAGTATAGTGTATATGCAGATCGAGAGCCCATTAATGCCAGATGCAGTTGGTTACATTTTTTCCTGCATTCCAGTTACATAGATCATCCGAAATTGAGGGTATCCTATGAGCATAGTTCACATCATTATAGTGCAGTGCAATGAAAAATACATCAATCTGCATTTGTCGGCACCACAAACGCGTAAAACACATGTAAATACACCACAATGCATCCCAGTGCACATAAAAGTTCAAAGAAAGAAAGCACCCACCTGCAGTACCAACCAGCAAGACCCACCAGTAGTACTCACCGGCCGTACCAGCAGTAATCCCCACTGAGCAAGCCGATTCCGCTTAGCGGAGGTTCCCGTGTGAAAGGGGCCTAAGCGTCATGAGTTACTGGATTTCTTATCGCCCCCACCATGCTGCACTGTCCTTTCCTTGTGAGGCGCCACCCATCACACCATAAAGCCAAGTACACATGGACCGACTGCCAGGCAACATCAGCTGGTTCAATAAAAACTGGCCGCCAGGTGGGCCAACAGATGCCAGCCATTCGGCATGCGTGAAAAAAAACTGGCTTCTAACTTTTTTAGCTGGCTCCTAGATTCCAAGCAAATTTGTCAAGCCCTGGTTTAATTTACATGGTCCCTTCTATTTCTGTATGTGGATGAAGGCTCTGTAATTATTTTAATTAAAAAAACCCATCAAAGTATGTTTTTCCTTTCTCAGCCTGTCTGCAGGAAAACATAAGCAGGAGGAGCTTCTGATCACATGTTCAAAAAAAACGCCTTTGAAATACAGAGTAAAAATAAAATAAAAAAATAAATAATATAAGTAAACTGTTTTAAATTGTCATACTAATATATATTTGAAATCAAAACTTTATTTATTTTTTTGGCAATAAAATGGTGTGGGTGGATTTCTGCCAGTCACAGGCTGTGTCACATCCCTCCAGCCTGTGTCTTAGAATAAGAGGGAGATGAAGCCTCCATCAAACTATATGTAATATCCCATCTCTATTGTGTTTAGCTGGTTAGTGAGCATATAGAAGGAGGGAGGGAGTGGGCTGACATTTACCACTGTGTATACACCCACATGTTTGACTCTATAGTTACATGGGCTGCTCAGATCTAATGGGAAGGAAATGCTCAGCATAGAAACTCACTGAAAATTGAGCATGTGCAGAGCTGCCAATACTGCTCTGCAAAATCCCTAGCTAAATTGGGGACATGGACAGAAGGGGGAGATAGAGAGCAGCAGGATCAACCAGGTTTTTTGCAGAATACAAAAAATGAAACTCACAGTGACTAAATGAGCATGAACAGCATGTAATACACCATTTATTGATAGCATTTTATGATGTAGATTTAGTGACACTTTTATAGCAGCACCTTATACAGCAGCAGTATTTATACATCAACTCCTAGCTATCATTTTGTCATTTGAGAAATGCTGGCAAGTGCGATTGTGAAGCAGCAGCAGGGTAAAAGGTCAGGGCATTCTACATACTCCCTATGTATGGGAGTGTGTAGTATGCCCAGCATCCACAACTGGTTAAAGTGGAACTTTACTCTCAAAATCAACATGGACTGTTTTTAATCCGTATGCTGCTAGCATTTATAAATAGATAGGAAAGTATATATTATATTTACTTGCTTTAAACTTTTTTACATTTCTTCAGTTACTTCCTGGTTTCCATGACTAGGCAAATTATGACATACATCCTAGGAGTCTTCAGGAGAGATGGGAGGGTTCTCAGCTCAGCCTTTGCCTGAGCTAAGGGCAGATGGATTCCAAGAAGTAAATGATACAAGAATCATCTGCCCTTATTTTAGATGGCCATGACCAGAAATGCAAGGGTGGTGTTTTTTAAAATGATTTCTCAACGAATTAAAGCATGGAGACCTGGTTGGATGGGGGAGATTGCTTTGAACAATACAAATGAATTAAATAGCATTTTTGGTTTGTGGTGCTCAGATGCAGTGCAGTTCCACTTTAAGGGGACATGTGCTTTTCCATGGCTGCCCTTTGTAAATTATTCATGGATAAGGGGTTTTCTGCAGCGCTAAAAATCTGCATTTTTTTGAAGCTGAAATCTGTGATTCATCCATTTTGTAAAGTGCTTGGTGATTGCAGTTGGTAGAAAAAAAAAATTGCTAGTGAATTTTTTCCTAACTGCCCAAAAGTCTAGGCAATATTCATAAAGTATAGATCATTCCAATATTATACAATGTTTGTCTTTCCCCACATTTTTGTTTTGTAAATTGTACTAAAACAAGTGCCTTATGGCACTTTTCCACTGCAAATACCGGCTCGGCGGTTTATAGTACTGATAAGTAGTGGGCAGGATTACTCTGTGGTTGCACCGCCTCTACTGCCGCATAAACAATAACAGTGATGATTATTGACCAATCACTGCCTTGTAGTGAGGACCAATCAGGCTGCATGGGAGGGGTTGTGGAATTTAGTACCGGTACGATACGCTTGGAACCACTATCGAGTAGGTACTGTTTTTCAGAGCCATACCGTTAGGTTCCATGCAGTGGAAAAGCAGCGCCGTACTGTACCGTACCGAACCGTTCCTACACCTTACCATGCGGTACCAGCAGTGGAAAAGCAAAAAAGCGAGCCGTACCGTTCGGTTCCATGCAGTGGAAAAGCGCCATTACAGATGCTTTTTTTAAACCATATTTGACTGTCATAAACAGGTGCTCTTTTACACAAGTCCTCGAATATATATATTTTTTTACAGATTAAATAAAAAAAAATAGGAGTGATTAAATCCAGGCATTCAAACGTTTTTTTTTTTTTTTTTCTTTTCAATATTGGACATATTCTTAGCTGAATTGTTGGTTCAGCTTCTCTCTAGGATTGTATAATGTAATGGTTGCCTGGCAACTTGAAAATGCGGGTCTTCCATGATCTGCAGTGTCAGGTAGAGCTTTAGAGACCTTGGTGCTTGTGTTGCTAGGTAACGTGAGGTAATCACAAGGCCCTTAAATAAAGATGGATCCTATTGAAAATAGAATATTGCATGAACGAATTTATCATTCTACGAGCTGCAGCCATTGGGTTGTATGAGTTAAATGAGTAATATATTGAATAATATGTGGTGTAGCAAAGCCTTTTTTTTTATTTTTTTTTATTTTACATAGAACAAGTGATTTACCACCTTAAGCCTTCTCAGTAGAAATTGTTTTTTTTTTCTGTCATTATGACCGAAGCAGGTAAACCCACCTTAACGCTCATTGATCACCACCTGTGCAATTGCTGATCAACTTGGAACTGAACTGGTGTGTGTTTTTTTTTTTTTTTGTTAGAAGAAAAAGTGCTAGTCTAGAAGCAGTATAGCCACTGACCATTAAGCAGATGTTTGTAAGGGTTAAGAGCAGCTTCAGGGTGCCCAGCTGTCTAAAAAGTTAGGTCAGTTCTTAAAAAAAAAAAAATATATATATATATATATGCAAAAAAACGTTTAGCATTTTTATATGCCTTTGTATTAAGAAATTATTTAAGGACTTTTTTTTTACGTTCTTTTGTATTTTGTAGATTTTATTTTTTGCACTTTTTCTGCACTCCTGTGACCCAGATTCAGCCTGTAGTGGTCTAAAGCCGGGGAGGAAACCCACGCAAGCACACTGAAACCATGCAAATATCCAGGCAGGTAGTTCCAGGGTTAGGATTCGAATAAATGACCCTAGTGCTGCTATGTAGAGTTACAAATAATGCCTCGTTTCCGCTGAGCGTTACGGTTCAGTTCGGTACGGTACGCAATTTTTGCCGTTTCCATTGTCAAAAGTTGTGAATGGTACCCTAATTCCGAACCGTACTGTACCACTTTTTCGGGACCCTTTCGTTGGGGTACCAAGCACGATCGTACCGTACCAACAGGGTGGAGCTAGACTTTGCAGAACATTGATTGGTTGACAAAGAATCGTCACTTCCGCCACATGCCAAGAAGCAAGAACAAAATCTGCATTACTTCCTTCATTCTTGTTCGCTGTGTAACTTTCTTTTTCCCGCGAGAATTCTCTACTTTCCGGCATACACCACGCCTATCACCACGCCTATCAAGTGACGTCGATCACTACTTTCCGGCTACACCACGCCTATCATGTAAGGGTACTGTTGGCAGTGGAAACGCAAGCCTGACCAAGGTGTACCAATCCGAACTGTAAAGAACCGAACCGTACCGCTCAGTGGAAACGAGGCATTATTATTATTATTATTTCAGGTACTTATATAGCGCTGTCAATTTACGCAGCGCTTTACATATACATTTTACATTCACAGCATTAGAAATATTCCCTCAAAACCAAATGTCCTTAAAAAAGAAAAAAAAAATCTAGAGAAGAAATGGATGCTTATAGGGTGTAAGGCATGGCACCATTGAGGCTGGGGCTTATCATGAGGGGTGGATGAACTATAGCACCTTAATTATCTTCTGTTTTCTTTTTTTTTTTTTTTGTGTTGCGAAGTCTACTGATTTTTTAGTACTGTCCTAGAATTGTGGAATTGTAGAATTGTGGAATTACAGACTAGAACTAACTGAGCCTAAAACTGCTACAACCCCCTTCCTTCTAACAGCTATACTAACTACCCTATAGAAGGAAGATTAATTTCCCTATTCTCAGAGCACTCCAATCCGGTCACGCAAATGGCCCCTAGCAGCCGGCTTCAGGGGAGAGGAGGGACAGCCGACAACAGATGCCACATAGAAAGCCTATGTTGGAAAAAAAAAAAAAAAAGAAAGCCTAGGTGACATCGCTGTCTAGGCATTCCATCCATTTTTGTGCTCTCTCCTCTCCCCTGAAGCTGACCACAGGGGAGATCACATGATCGGACCAGAGTGCCCCGAGAATGGGTAAGTATATGCATCTTCCTTTTACAGGATAGTTGGTTAGGACAGGGGTAGGAGTCATTTTAAGCTTGTTTTAGTTCTAGCTTTGAATTCCAGTTTTCTTAGTGGCTTGAGGCAGAATCTAAATGAGATAGAAAAACTGTGTGAACTCTTGTCAATAACAGAATTGACTTAATTCATACATAGTGCTTTTTTGTGCCAAATGACCTAAATATACTGATTTGTATCTGAGAAATTTACTCAATTGTTATAAGAATTGATTACTGAATAGCATTTTGTGCACTTACAGATTTTTTTTAAATTTTCAGTCTTTTTTTTTGTTTATGCATAAGCGCTGGCTGTTTATCCATTCACCAGAGATGGATTGCACTACACATTTAAGTGCACCAATGATTCCATTCACTTGTTCTCCTTTTTCATGACTCTGGGGTCTTGGTATTTGCAGTCATCTACAGAATGCTTTATGTAATTCATATGAATACCAACTGATTTGCTGCTATTTACAAGTTTTACCTTTTAGCAATTTGTGGACACTGTAATAACACATATATAGCCCACTGCATCTTGCAGTTCTAGGGTTGTTAAACTCTGATATAAACACCTGTATGCTCCTAACAGGAAAATACGACTTGGACCAAGTTAATCATAAAGTGTTACTAAACAGACAGTAAAACACTACAACAGTAAAATCAGTCTGTATATGCAGTAAAGCATGCTTGTTATACTCACTGTGGAACCTAAGGGGTTAATTATCTGCATTGTGTAAAAAGGATGTTTAATCCTGTCTTCTCATATCCTCCTCTTCTTTTACTGTTCCCAAACAATCTCCTGATAGTACAGAGCCTTGGGGGCACTCTGCACATGCTCAGTTTGGTGTGTATTGCTGGAGAGCACCCTTGGGAGGGTACATGTGATAACCATAGGGCCAATCAGCACTGTGCAGACAGAGGGTCAGGGGTCCTGTAGCCTCATTAGACAGTCAAGGGAGAATGAAAACTCCTCCTGCAAGCTTTAACCAGTGCTCGGTCGATATTGATAGAAGTCACAAGATTGCTGTAACTGCTGATGAGAAAAGGTATTTAGCAGTTTATATTTCCTAAAATAATTGCATTTCAATGTACTGTGGGAGACCAGATACAGTGAATGCAGGGTTTATTAACACTTTAAGGAAAGATGGTGAAAATATAGCTTGTGATTTTTAAAGCTTGCAGGAATGTTGGCATTGTTGTATCAGAGCAGTGAGGAGAACATGGAAATAAGATGTTCTGTTTTCACATTTAATGCACAATGTGCTACTCTTCCAGCACTTTGTCCTAGCATTTCATTACCCCACCTCAGTGCTGGCATCTGTGGAATGTTCAGTCATTTAGTGTTTGAATCATCCCTTTCTGCTTTTTGATGATATTTAAAGGAAAGCTCTACTTTAGAAAACACTTTCAAAATAGTTTGATTTCCTTTGCTTTTCACATTCTATTTTGGAATGAATGGACTTTACCAAATGAAAACCACATACACTGTTAGAATTAACCCACTCTGCGGAATTCCTCAGACTGATGAACCATACTGCATAACATCCTGCCTCAGGACACCCACTAAACAGGAATATGTCTCTCTATCTTACTCATCCACACCTATCCGTGGAACTATCCTTTCATTAACGCACCCTTGACCCCTCAACCCCTGTCCTATTCCTGAACTGCTACCTTCCTGCCTCCACCCCCCCACCCCCCAAGGGGGAGTGAAGGGTCTTATCTTCTCTCTTTCTTTCCCTTTTTCCCATTCTGGGTTTGCTTCCCCTCACACACATCCCTGCCATGGTACCCTCTTTGACCATCCTTTGCAATATGCTTTTCACTGCTACCCTCTAGTTAATTTCTTTCCCCAACACTTTTTCTTTATATTTTGCATGAGGGCACTCACTGTTAACCCCTTCAGCCCCTAGGCAATCAGCTGGTTGGCCCAACCTTCGTCGAAGGAGGTCTCTCCCTGGGTTCGGTCACAGCTAGATCCCCTCGGGGGTGCCTGAACCCTGGGAGGACTACTAAGAATAAATGTTTTCCCTCTTTCATTTATGCAGCGCTCCATTTATACGCCTTTTCTTTTTTTTCTTTGTTTTGTAGTTCAATGCACTGGTGTCATACCTGTATCTCCTACGATCTCATTAAGTTGTTGTTAGACTCATATCTCCATACTATTACCCATACAGCTTCTGTGCATTGCTCTTTGTTATGTGCGTTATGTTTGTTATAAAATTTAATAAAATATTTTGAAAGAAAACCATGTACACTGTTAGAGATTCGTACATTCAAGACATTTTTCCCTTCCTGCTCCTTCAAATTTTTCTTTCACTGTGGTCAAAAACTAGCATCTATTTGACTCCACTCATGATTAGAAAAAATAAAAAAAATTACTCATAATGAAACATGTTAAATGAAATTCTACTTGAATTAACCAGCTTAAAGTGATTCTTTGTATTTAAAAAAAAAAATAACAAACATGTTATACTTACCTGCTCTGTGCAATGTTTTTTGACAGAGCAGCCTCGATCCTCTTCTTTTTAGATTCCCTCCCCCCCCCCTCTCCTGCTGAATGCACCCAAATAACAAGCCTCTTTCTATGGGGACACTCAAGCACCCTCGTTTCTGAACCATGCTCCTGCGAATGGACATTGTCCATTCACGCACAGACCGTGCCTCGGCCCAGCTCGGCCCCCCGCTGCTGTGTGAGCTAATGAGGAGAGAGAGACCCAGGGGAGCTTCTGCTGTCATGCACATCGCTGAATTGAGATGAGCGTCTAGTAAGAATGCATTAAAGTGGCTTTAACAACCAAAAAAAAAATGATCCTGTTCCTTTAAGGGATGCTGTATAGCACAGTGCTCATATTAGGTCATCTTTCCCTTCCTATCTTGTAAAAAACCTGGTTGATCCTGCCAGTTCCTGTGTCCCTCTGTCTGTGCAGACCATAGTAATCAAGGCTGATGACCCATGATTACTGTGGTTAGGTTACGTGCCTCTGTCATCCCACTGCTCTTGTTCTGACAGTCTCTCCCCTCTCTACCTCCCTGCTTGCCACATGAGAACGCCTGTCCTCCCCACCCCTCCCGCCGCTATTCAGCTGCAATATGCAGCATAAATACAATCATGTGATCCCCCTCCGTTTCTCTTCCCCATTCTGTGGAGAGAAGTGGGAGGGGCCGAGATTCCCCTGTGATGTCAACCGACCAGCACAGGAGAATCACGTCACTGCCCATGGGCGGTGTGGGAAAAGGTATTTAGCCTTTTGTGACAGGCCGAAGCCGCGATGATGTCATTGCTGCGTATGCGCGTGGGGGGCCACTGTTTTCGGTACAGGACTCTGAAGGAATGGGCCACTGGCTGCATGTACTGTAAATATCTCCTAAACGGTGTACGTTTAGGAGATATTTACACTACCTATAGGTAAGCCCTTTTATAGGCTTACCTATACAGTAGGTAAAAGTCAGAGATGGGAGTTTTTTTCACTTTAAGGTTAAAAAAAAACCTGTATTTAGAACCACTTTAAGTGTTTAACTGCATGAGATAAAAATCAGGGCTTCTGTCCAGCCAAACATCACTATGTGGTGTGGCACATCAGTGTACATCTCAGATCTGGAAAACACAAATCCTTTGGCAGGTAAAATGGCTCCCTTGATTATCATTTCATTGTGTGCTTAGCTATTTGCCTGGAGTTCAGCTTTAAAGGATGCTGAGGATGCAGCTTTTTTATTTTTCACCTAGACTGGTCATGTGGTTAAGAGCAAGCTGCGTGGTCCTATGAACCTTTAGCATAAACACAAAGTAAAACATTTCTCCGAGTGTGAGCAATAATGTGATCCTACACATAGTTTTTTTTGCACGTAATCCGCTAGTTCTATTGTTTAACAGCATGCTGTCTGATTACATTGTAATAAATGTAACAGCATCTGTTCCTTCTTTAAATGCTGCGATCCTAATTAAGTCAGATGCAGAGCAGGGGCGCCTATCCTAAGTCAACCACAGTCTTTTGGGTAAGGGTATAATCCTGTCATTGAATTTTGGAAGAAATCAGATTTGTGTAAATTTATGTGCAACATACATATGTAAAAATAACTAAAAATTAGCTCTCAGCTTTTTTTTTTGCTTAAAGGGCTAACCTTGTAGCTTCTTAACATATTTTGTTCTCTTTTCTTGGTATTTGCATACATTTTTATCTAAATCTCATAAAATGTGCTTGTTGAATAGAGTATATTTAATGTTCAGTTTTTTTATGACATGTAAGCGAAATGGGCTCGGGCTTTAGGGCAGGTGGGTACAATGGGCTTTTTTTTTTTTTAATTTTATGATCAAATCACTATACTTCAGCCTTTATTATCTTTAAAGCAAAAGGGCTAGTTAGGTGAAAGGGAATCCTCTTATGTCCTACCCAATTTCGGAGGTACGTTGGCTTTTTAGTGTGTAATATATTTCTCTCAATCTTGCATGCCACATGTAGCGATGAATGAATATAAGATCTCATTGAACATATTCACAGTGTGAGAGAGAAATGGTCTGTGCTTCGTGGACACTTGTAGGCACAAGCTTCTTTTGATTAGTGTCTGTCCAACTGCTGACCTGAAAAACAAAACAGGCAAATGGGACCCCAAATGTAGACTTGTTGGTAAAGGCTCATGATTGTCTAATGAAAAACATTCTGTGAAGCCTGGTGAGTTGCACTCAGTGAAACGACATCTGCTTCACTTCTTGAAACTTCTGCTTCAGCATTGTTTACAGATGCAAATGATTCATTGGTCAAAAACAGCTGCAGCTTCATACTTGACCAAATGGTCTATCCTTGCAATAGAATCATGGCTGTGTGGACAGATGCCCTGCCATTCAAAGGAATAATTAAAATAAATACAATGGATGGATAGAATGAAATCTGAATGGCTTTGTGGAACTTATAATTCTTAAAGGGCTGGGCCTCCATAAATATACATCGCTACAGGTGTGTTGGGCAGAATGATTAGGAGGGGGGGTTATGTGGTGTGCCCTTCCAAGATGGTTTTTGCCATCTGATGAACTTATGGCTCAGGGATTTGTAGTTAGCACATCTGCACTGCACCATATCTAATTTATACTGTTGTCAGTGCATTGTGAGAATATTAATAGTCTACGGTCAGATTGGAGATCTGCTTTCAGCTGCAGGAGCCAGAAGGACGTGCTTCTAATTACATTTTTATTTATTTATTGTTCTGGTTCTCATTTACAATGAACACAGAATTTTTGGTACTTGCAGTTGCAAGATAAATATATTCCTATTACATATGGATTTTTTTTGTTGTACACTGTATCAGTTATTTTAATATTTTTAATTAACACTATTTGTGTCCTGTATAATCTATGTACCCTTTACTAAAACATTCCTGGCCTTTGCAGAGTAAATGAAGGCTTCCTCCAGCATACATATCATCTGTCACTCCCCTTTTACTAAGACTAGCATGTCTGTTTTACAGTAGTTGCTCTGACAACAGCATGCAAGTTAATAGACGATGTGCCAGGGTGGATAGACTATTATATCGTAAGACAGCAAAGATGAAAAATCTTCACTAGTAGCTGTTTGATGGTAACCTTTTCCATGCTGGAGGGGATTCCCGCTGCTGTGCATGGCTGACATGCAGGTATTGTTCTTCAGTGGAAATTGGTTGTTGAGAACACAAGTGGATTGCTTTGATGCGATTTTGGGTTTGAAAATATAGGCATAAGATGTATTTGATTAGTTTCGGCTTTTTACAATTTAAAATATTTGATTTCCCTTTTGTAGAGACTCTATATACAATTTGAAGTAATGATATGTTGGTTATTTGCTTATTGTTATGCATACATATGATGTGCATTTCAACAATTGTTTAACATAATTGGGTATAAAGAAATGTTCTTTATGCAGCCAAGGCTCTTTGTTTTACAGCATACCATGTGTTGTTGAATAGTCAAATGGAATCCTAGCTGTAGTACCTAAAAGCAACATGCTAAATCTAATATCTGTCAGTTGTTGTATCTATCATTCATTCAAAGGCTCGATAAAGATTTTTTATTTTTCTGTTCATTTTTTCTATTTTTTTTTTTGTTCGTGGTGTGTGTGTATATATCATGGTTATGAATGTGAGTGCGTTTGTGTGCATATGTACAAATGTGTTTTTCATTTATATTTTTATATTATATATTAAACAATCTTTAGGTTTGGCTGTTGTCACTTTGATGTTTTATGGGGAAATTTATAGCATAATAGTAGGCTAAGACATACCATGTCAGTTTGAAGATTAATATGTGGGGCTTGCATGTGCAACTTAAATATTAATATTGTGTTTTTTTTTTTGTTTTTTGTTTTTAAGAGAAAATGTGTGCTTGTTTTGTGTGATGAAGAATTCTTTCAGGCATGAGTTGATGGTCTCAGTCTTTTGAGGTCTGTCTCTTTATAACCCCTGACCTTTGTTCTTATAAAGTCAACATCCAAGGGCAGGAGATTAAGGCAGTTTAAAGGCTGAAGTGGGAAGTGAAATGGAAAAATTAGCTTGCATATTTAGGGTGCAAACATCAAAGTCCAAAAAATGTGCATGTTATGAACATTATGTAAGAGCTTAATCAGGTTATATTCTGTTGTAATTTTTAGGGTGGCTAGCATATTCCTGAATACTGAAGTTGTGAAGTAGTTTTTTTTTTCTGCTTCTCAAAAATTAAGATGAAAAAAAAAAAAGAATGAATATATAATTATCTCTCTATATGTGTTATTTTGGCATCTGTATTTTTTAGTATTCTAAATCAAAAAGGGGGAAAATGCAAATGTGTAAAAAAGTCAATTCACCCTCTTCCTTCTTAGGAACACTAAGGTGTTCTTGTCTATTTTGTTGCATTTGTGTAGTTGGAGGTAATTTGCAGATTTTAGTTAGTTTATTTAGTGTACGTTCTTTTACAATCAGTGGTTCTATTAATGTCCAATAAGCCCACTGCAACTTATTTGAATGTATCATAAGCAAATGCAACCATTTTTTAGGGGAACTAAACCTTTAATTAACCACTTAAGCCCCGGAAGATTTTACCCCCTTCCTGACCAGGGGGTATTTTGGATTCGGCACTGCGTGACTTTAACGGACAATTGCGCGGTCGTGCGACGCTGTACCTAAACGAATTTGACGTCCTTTTTTTCCCACAAACAGAGCTTTCTTTTGGTGGTATTTGATCACCTGTGCGATTTTTTGATCACGCGCTATAAACAAAAAAAGAGCGTCAATTTTGCAAAAATAACAATATTCTTCACATTTTTTTATATGAAATTCCCCCCAAAAAAAAAGTAAAAATCAAAATTTTTTAAAATTTTCGGCCAATTTGTTTTATGCTACATATGTTTGGTAAAAAAAAATTGCAAAAAGCGTATTTTGATTGGTTTGCGCAAAAGTTATCGCGTTTACTAACAAAGGGAAAGATTTTTGTCATTTTTGTTGGTTTTTTTTTTAACGCGTAATGGCGGCGATCTGCGATTTTTTTTGCGGTACTGCGACATTGGGGTGGACAGATCGGACCCTTGACTGACATTTGTGACACTTTTGGGGTTACCAGTGACATTTCTACAGTAATCAGTGCTATACATATGCACTATTACTGTAAAAATACACTGGTTGTGAAGGGGTTAACTTTATTTGGAAGGGAGGGGCTGTGTGTATCCCTAGGGGCGTGCTTTCTACTGTGATTGGCTGTGGCTTGAGATGTAAGGACACTGATCAACGGATCTACATACTAGATCCGTTTGATCAGTGTCTTTACAGCGAGGAGAATGACAGGTGGCTTGTTTACACAAGCTGCCTGACATTCTCCCTCTCCCCCGCCGATCGCCGAGTGACCGGCGGACATCGGGTCCGCTGGTCACACGCGCGGGGGGGTCCGTGACCACGCGGGAGCGGGAGCGCGCCTCCGGGGGCGCGCGCTCGCTCCCTAGACCCTCACAAGCTAGTGACGTAGCCCTACGTCACTTTGCCTGTGAGGGGCTGACTGCCGACGTAGATCGGCGTTAGGCAGTCGGCAAGTGGTTAAAGTGATTGTAAACATTTGTTAACAAAAAAAATAAAATAATTTTGCAGAGAGCAACCCTGATGCTCCTCTTCTCATGCCCCCGCCCCCGCTGGTGTACTCTCCTCCCTTTGCCAAGTGCCCCCATAGCAAGCTGCTTTTTATGGGTGCATTTTGCGTGCTAGCTTCCGAGCCAACTACGTCGGTAAAAGACACACATCAGGGCTCGGCCCCGCTCCCTGCTCGGCCCCGTCAATGAGGAGGGAGAAAGCCTCTGCTTTCATGTACAGTGTTGGATGGATCGAGATTTGGCTCAGGTAAGTATATTGGGGGCTGGCAGGGGGAGATGCATACTGAAGGTATTTTACCTTTTAATGCAGAGAATGCATTAAGATAAAAAAAACCTTCAGCCTTTATAACCACTTAAAAAAAAGTAGACAGCTCTTTATTGCATAATGGACATTCTATGTCTCTTCTGCAATAAGGCAAAAATATACTTGCCTGTGCACACTCAATAGACATTCCCAACGCACTGGTGCTGTCGGAATGAATGACTCCTGTGTGCAGGCACAGGAGATGTGTAAATCCTTGCTGTCCAATCAAGAGGCTAAAGACCCAGCACCTGGAAAAAGGCAGGAAAGAAAATGCCAGCGGC
Organism: Pelophylax lessonae; assembly: GCF_965119305.1. Taxonomy (NCBI): domain Eukaryota; kingdom Metazoa; phylum Chordata; class Amphibia; order Anura; family Ranidae; genus Pelophylax; species Pelophylax lessonae. The sequence goes on from NC_138770.1 coordinate 389,194,730, forward strand.
TGGTGAGGGATCTGTTGGTCACATAGCTGGAAGGTAGAAGCTAGTATTCTCTGGACTATAGATTTGCTTTAACCAACATTAATATTGGATTGCACAATACCTTTTTTTGTGCGATAAGTGGGTGGAGCAAGCAAGAAACCTCTGATGGAACCTGCAGACATTATTGCAGGAGGTTAATTTTTTTCTCTTTCGTTCATTGCCGGATACATCTCATCTTCTTCACAGTTGGAAAAACACATGGAGGGCTAAACCCGGCTAAGGGTAGCTCCCAAGAAAAAGCGGGAGAAGGGGATGTTTAAGATGCCTTACATCAAGATCATATACCAACCATATATTAATATGGGTATAAAAATAGTGAAGCAAAGGATGTAGTAAAAAAGTTTTTATTACATAAATTCATATAGAAAAAAGACATAGCCATATTAAAATATGAAAATTACAACAAATGATGAAGACAATCCTCAATATTTTTGTTGGAAAACCAAAGGCAGGTGGATTCAGAGTTGCATACATGCATATATCAAAAGGAACCAAAATTGAGACCCCAAACCCCTACGCTTTTCGACTTGGAGCAGTCTTCCTCAGGGGGAGTAGTGGTCCACAGTTCCTCTAACATATATCTGTATACACAATGTAGGGAACACATAAATTGTTTATATACAGCATGTTCAATGTGTGAAAATATATATATATACATAGTGCCCAAAAGGGATATAATATGTACCATACACTTACATTTTATAACCCGCATTCTGTCCAAAATGTAATCATATAGATGATATTATCCTAGCTGTTCAAGTACAACCCATGGGCCACAGATCCTAACCCAAGAACCACAAAGGGCAGGGGTAACAGCGGGCAGGAAGCAAACCTGGTGGAGACATAAGGGAGAGAGGAGGGGGGTGGGAGCAAAGAAAAGAAAATGAAGATACAAAGTAGAAAACGAATAAAAAGGTAAATGAAAAACCAACTGACAAAAAAGAAAAGAAAAAGAAAAAAGGGACTTGAGGGTCCAATATATCATGTCCTCAAGTCCCTTTCTTTCTTTTTCTTTTTTGTTTTTTTTTGTCAGTTGGTGATTTTTCATTTACCTTTTTTATTTGTTTTCTACTTTGTATCTTCTTCATTTTCTTTTCTTTTCTTCGCTCCCACCCCCCTCCTCTCTCCCTTATGTCTCCACCAGGTTTGCTTCCTGCCCGCTGTTACCCCTGCTCCAAGTCGAAACGCGTAGGGGTTTGGGGTCTCAATTTTGGTTCCTTTTGATATATGCATGTATGTAACTCTGAATCTACCTGCCTTTGGTTTTCCAACAAAAATATTGAGGATTGTCTTCATTATTTGTTGTAATTTTCATATTTTAATATGTCTACATGTGTTTATTTGTCTTTTTTCTATATGAATTTATGTAAAAAACTTTTTTACTACATCCTTTGCTTCACTATTTTTATACCCATATTACTATATGGTTGGTATATGATCTTGATGTAAGGCATCTTAAACATCCCATTCCCCCATTTTTTCTTGGGAGCAACCCTTAGCTAGGTTTAGCCCTCCATGTGTTTTTGCAACATTTCAGGAATGGATGCCATCTTAATATATGTTTACAAACTATTCAACTGAGCTTTCTATTTATTCTTGACAGTTGGGTTATGCTGCCCCCTACAGGAGTAGGACACTAGGCAGGAAAAAGGTTGACTACGCCTATGGGGCAGTCCCAGGGGGTATACTAGCACTTTCAGCTATAGGCATTCAGTTTTTTTCTGCCTAGTCAGGAGTAAGGACCTAGTTCCTTGCTGGGATTTCTGGTCCTGCCAATTTTTTTTACTTTTAAATATTTTTTTTTTTCCTATCTTCATTATTTTGTTCCTGTGAGAATCTATCAACTGCCGGACTGGGCAACAGACTTGATAATCTAGATCCAGAGGGTCTCCCCAGTCTGGCCAGCAAGCGCGCGCAGGCCTCCGCTCTGGGCTAGGTCAGCCGCGACACTTGACCGGGAGTTAAACGCCTCGCAAGGGCGCATACGATCTGGCCTCGGCCTGAGTTGCAACATTCATCCTGGCCGACAGTCACCCCTATTCCGATGGAGCGGTGGTCTGTCAGGAGCGGTGCCCACCCTGTTCCTGGTATGGTAAGCTGTCCCCCCTCTAACCCTGGAGGTTTTGGGGTGGACGTGGGCCCCTCCCTGGGAGGGTCAGACCCCCGGGTTCCCCTCCTTCCAACGCAGCTCCCCCCCTTCTTGGTGGTCCTCTGCAGACTTGTTACCATATGGTGGCCATACCTTCTAGCTCGGTCTGGGCTGTCGAGCTGGCGATGGGGGTGGGGGGAGCGCGCGGCCGGCGACCAGACAATCAACTTTTGGGAGGGGCTGGACCTGGTTGGGGCTCCTGTGTCCACCTGTAGTGGACTCTCCTCTTTCCAGGTTAAATAAAGCCATCTTAATTATGATATAAGAGTCCCAGGCCTTTAAAAATCCCGCTGATAATAGGTTGGAGGCTCTGAGGCCTGTCATATGTTCACTGTGCCTGGTTCAGCACTTAGGTCGGTTTTTACTGTCGCCCTGGTGTCACAAACACTGGCCGAGTGGGCTAAACTTTTATGCCGAGACCTGGAGGGGGAACAGCTTCCCCCTGCCTTTGCAGAGCTGTCGGATCAAATAGTCCATTTGGCACCCTTGATCACCAGACTGTCTGTCCCAGCAGTGGTCCTTCGGCGTATTATCTGGCTGAAATGCTGGTCTGCGGATCAGAGTTCTAAGAAGGCCTTGTCTGATCTCCCATTTGTGGGGGATACCCTGTTTGGAGCTTCTTTGGATGACATCATTAAGGGCCTCACAGGGGGGAAGAGTACTCTTCTTACACAGGCTTCTAAAGGCAAGGAGCCCCGGCCTTTTCGTCCCTCAGGGTCTCAAGACAAGGGATCTAAGCCCTTCAGAGTCTCCACCGGAGGTTCCAGGAGGACCTGGTCTGGTCACGAGCAAACTCTTCCAGACTTGCGGACAAGGCTTCCTCTGCATGAATGGCCGCCCTCACCCGTATCTGGGGTGGGGGGACATCTTCGCTGGTTTCCGGATCCATGGACCTCCCTGGTCCAAGTGGGTCCACAAAGTAATTCGGTCCGGCAAGATCAAGATTCGGTCTTATCCTCCGGAAAGGTTCTTCCCTTCCAACCTGCGCTCTTCCCCAGATCGCTTAATGGGTCTCTTTGGGGCGATGCAAGACTTGTTACTTCAAGGAGTGATTGTCCCAGTTCCGACTTAGGAACATTTTCAGGGGGTTTACTCAAATCTGTTTACAATTCCCAGGAAGGAAAGCAAGGTACGTCCAATAGTACAAGAAGGATTCTTGTCCCATTTCACCTGGACCTCATGGTGCTAAACTGCTTTGTGCAGGTACAGAAGTTCCGAATGGAGTCCATTCTCACGGTAGTGGCGTCCCTACATCAGGGGGATTTACTCACTTCTATCGTCATCAAGGACACCTACGTTCACATTCCAATATGTGCCGGTCACCAGTGCTTCCCCTGCTTGGCCGTCGGCGAGGAGCATTATCAGTTTGTGGCTCCTCGGGTCGTCACAAAAGTGTTGGGCCCCGTTACTAGCATTGTTCCGTCAGCGGGGGATCGCGGTATGGGGGTACCTGGACGATCTTCTTCTGCAAGCAGAGTCTCCGACTGCTCTGATGGACAACTTGGAGAGGTTGCCGGTATTCTAAGGTGGGAAGAACGATTCGTTCCAGCCCTCTCTGCTGTACACATTCCAGGGGTAGAAAAAATGGCATGCGTATTATCTCAGTCGACAGGCGTTTGACCAGAGGAATGGTGTTTCATCAGCTGTGTCTCCGGTGGGATACTCCCGAGGTGGACCTGTTGGCCTCTCACCTCAACAGGAAGGTACAGAGGTTTGTGGCACGGTCTCGGGATCCTCTAGCTGACGCCACAGACGCCTTAGTGGCTCCTTGGAGCCAGTATCATCTGATTTACGCCTTCCCCCCTCTCAAACTTCTGCCAAGACTCCTGCGCAGAATCAAGGCAGAAGAGATTCCGGTCATTCTAGTGGCTCCAGACTGGCCTCTCCGGTCTTGGTACGCCGATTTTGTATGGCTGGTCGCCAGTACTCCTTAAAGACTACCTCTCAGGGAAGATCTGCTGTCCCAAGGGCCAATCTTCCATCCTGCATTAGTCGCTGGCTTTCATGGTTTGGCTGGCAAAAGCCAGGTGCTGAAGGATAAAGATTTGTCTGAATCAGTGATTGCTACGCTGCTAAAGGCCAGAAAATCTACCTCTAGGAAGATCTATCATCATACTTGGAAGACATACATTGTGTGGTGTGAGTCTCTTGAGTTCACCCTCATTCTTTTTCAGTGGCTTGGATATTGGCTTTCCTCAAACAGGGGATTGAGCAATGCCTGGCCTTGAGTACCGTCAAGGGCCAGGTTTCAGCCTTAGTGGTTTTCTTTCAATGTTCATTGGCCACCCATTCTCTGGTGCGCACCTTTATCCAGGGAGTTCAACACTTGGCCCCTTCAGTGCAGTCTCCATTGCCGCTGTGGGACCTCAATTTGGTGCTGTCTGTTCTTCAGGAGTTTCCCCTGCTTAAGGTTTCCCAGAAGGTGGCCTTTTTGGTGGCTATTACTTCTGCAAGCAGAGTGTTGGAGCTGGCGGCGTTGTCTTCTCGTTCACCTTATCTGGTGATTGACAGAGATAAGGTGGTTCTCCGTCCCTGTCCACGGTTCCTTCCAAAGGTTGTCTCTGATTTTAATTTGAATGAAGACATTTTGTTGCCTTCTCTATGTCCCAGGCCTAAACATTCTAAGGAAATTGCCTTGCATCCCTTGGATGTGGTTCGAGTAATCAGGGTGTACCTGGCAGCTACAGAGTCTTTTCGGAAGTCAGATTTACTATTTGTACTCACAGATGGATCTTGGAAAGGGTTAGTCGCTTCTGCTGCGACCATTTCCACATGTATCAGATAGTGATTCAGGCCTATTCCATTAGGGGTCAGGTTCCACCTTTCCCTGTTAAGGCACACTCTTCTCGGACGCTTATTGCCTCCTGAGCCTTCTGTCATCAGGCGTCAGTGCTGCAGGTTTGCAAGGCGGCCATCTGGTCACCTGTGCACACTTTCACAAAGTTTTTTAAGGTGGATGTGTTGGCATCTGCAGATGCTTCCTTTGGCCACAAGGTTTTTCAGGCTGCTGTTTAAAGGACCTGATCCTCTTTGAGGGTGTATTGTTTTTTTCAGGCTTCAGTTGTTTATGGTTTGAGCTCCATGTTACCTGGTTGGCTGTGGTTTAGCCTTTGGAATTTTTTCTTGCTGTTCCCATCCCTCATGTTTGACACTGCTTTGGGACATCCCAACTGTCAAGAAGGTGAAGAGCTGTGTCCGTCAATGAACAAAAGAGAAAATGGGATTTTTTGACTTACCGTAAAATCAGTTTCTCTGATATTCATTGATGGACACAACACCCACCCCTTTGTGGAGTTGGTTTTCTTCTGACACTGCTTGTAACAAAACTGAATGCCTATAGCTGAGAGTGGGAATATACCCCCTGGGACTGCACCATAGGTGTAGTCAAGCTTATTTCTGCCTAGTGTCCTACGCCTGTAGGGGGCAGCATAACCTAACTGTCAAGAAGATGAGGAGCTGTGTCTGTCAATGAACATCAGAGAACTGGATATTACGGTAAATCAAAAATCAAATTTTTCCTGGGGCTACACAAGAGTTGATTGGTGCTGTGGTCTGCTCAGGTTTTTTTTTTGTAGAAAAAAAAAACAAAATTTTTATTTAAAGAAAATTAGTAAATAAAGTACATGGAACACATTTTTGCAATGTAAATGTTAAGTGTAATTGAATTAAAACAAATACATTTTGCGGCTTCATAATGTGTCACATGGGGTGGTTATTGGGGAAGAAGCCTCTATCAATCACCCTGCTGAAGCCTCCCTGCAATACAACGCCGATTTATCACATGGAGTAGATAGCTGGGGAGAGGGAGCAGCTGTCAGTCAACCTGCTGGAGGCCCCTCATCCACCCACCCAGCAAGCTGATGAAGAGGGTCAAATGGGGCGGCTTCCAGATGAGAAAGGAGGAAGTGAAAGCTTTATCACAGGGGAATGGCAGATCACGTGCACGGAGAGTTGTAATGCAGCAGACAGAAGATTAACAGCAATAGCATTGCCCCTCAAAATCAGGAAGCCCACTGAAATGGCAGGATCAACATATTATTCATTAACAATGAAAATGCACATGAAAGATTATGTATATTGACACCCTCCATATTTTTCTCATGACAGGTTTACTTTTAACAGTCTTTTACATTAAAGGTTACGTTTACTTTTTAGGAGCTGGTTACATGTTAACCAGTGTTTGGGGTGTAATATGTTCACCTGATTCCTACCCTCATACTCATCAACAAACCCCTATAGCATATAACCTAAGCCTTATGACCATTATAAACCTTAACCCAACTCTTTACCCAAAGATGCCTAAAAGCCTAGAAGTGAATGTAACCTCTAACCCTAATGTCTTAATTGTACAAGGATTATAGGCTGGCAAAGCGTTTTAGGAGATGCCCCTTGCATATCCCCCTATAACCCCACTCCATGAGTCCTCGGTTTTTTACTAGGGTCCTATGGTGATGGGCCTTTTTTCTCTCTTTATGCAGAAATCACTCTTACAAGCAATAAAAGATTTCTGTATTGAAAACTAAATCATGTAGATAATGGCAACATTCAGAAATGACAAATACCACAATTGCGATCAATCTTCCTATAAAATTTTGTGGTAAATTACCCTATTTTATGCATGTTATAATCCTTTGTAACGGCATCTAAATGCTAGAAGACTGTTGCTGGGTACCGCCATCTTGGATGTGATGTCAGCAGACCCAGCAGATTCAGCTGCCATTTAAATTATGCTCTATATTCTCTTTAGCTGTTCCCCCAACTACTACATAAAAGGTTATGAGGGGTGGAAAAGCTGAACCAGCACTGACAGTAATTATGCTCTTCCAGAATAGGAGAGAGCTATGATGTGCAAGAATGAAAGAGGACTGTGCTTGGGAATTGGCTCTTTCCAAAGTAGTCAAATTTGCTGGCGAATCTGACACATCTTAAATAAAAAAAATGTTTATTGAAAGGGTGCTTCTCTACAACATTTTACCGGGGGACAGGCTTTTCTACTTTTCAATGGTCCCCACTTTTACTCTTGGTAAATATGGTCCCCTATACAAATAGTGAGAGTTGATGTCCCCAGCAACGACACAGACAGCAATCTGAAAGAGAGTATATCCCTTTTCCTAACTAATGAAAAAAATTGGCTGGAGGGAAATTCTAAAGTGCATTTAAAGTAAATCTTTTTTTTTTTTTTCAGGTCTTGAATGAGAAGGGAATAGTTAAAATCCATATAAGTTTTTTGTTTTTTTTTCTTGTTTGTGTCTGGTTGGAAGAGATTTTTTCTCACTTTTGTACTAGCCTCACATAAGGAAGTAAGAAAATATCTCTATTAGAAGATTTATCACTACTTCTTTTTCTGGTGACGTCTGTAAAAATTGGGATTTCCTAACACTTTGTGACGGTAGATCACCAGGACACCAGGACAACCATAGAGCTTGAATCTGCCCAACTGGGACACAGCAATAAAACTTTTATAAGGGTTCTAACCTCTTCCCACACAATTCAAAGCTAAAACATTCTAATTTACTCATTTAGGAGGATTTATTGAAATGGGAAAATTCAAGCAAGCATTTAAAGCATCGTATATTTCATCAGTAACGTTTAAAAAGTTCCATACTTGTATGCAATTTAAGGGGTAACCTATTAATCCACCTGCTATCGCTGTCCGCCAGCATACAGTATATACTGCTAGTGGCCACCCACCTTCTCCAGTGTGAGCCTGTTGCCAAGTTGCTAGAATTTTACTAGATTTTACAAGATACTTTTTTTGGAATAGTATGTATGTATTCATCGAATTTCGAGTGCCCGAAGCCCTTTTGAGCTAGAATCACAAAGTAACAGCAGTGGCTAAACTTGAATTCTTCATGCTTTCCCCCCTCTCTAGCTTCAGCTTGAGATGCCACTATGCATGACCTCATGCAGCCTCCCTAGATTCTTCTCTTCATAACTAGTTCCTTTCTGTCTTCTACCATGTTGGCTGGTAAAAATGTGTTTTTCTAAAAAAAAAAAAGTTGTAAGAGGTCCATTTCAGTTTCAGTCCTCATTTTCTTTTTCAGAAATCTAATTTAATTTTTCATGTATGGCAAATTCTGTAAAGCTTTGGTCTATTGTGGCTTTTTTTTTTTTTTTTAAATCATCACATTAAACCCGTTCAGGACAATGTACTTTTTTCTTTTTTGTCTATACTCAGAACTAAAACTTTTGTTTGGTGAGAAATATTAAAAAATAATCTTTTTCATATTTGCCTCTTGAAGTTGGCTGGTGGTATGCTCAAGGCAGTTTCTCACACCTCTGCCCTAGAATGGGATTTTTATTTCAGTTCTTAAGGCTCCCACATCTAAATGATCAGAGGGCTATGCTAGTTCTGACCCAAGCCTTATGGATATTTGGTGGCAGTTAGTGCTAAAATGAATACCATTCTTTTCTGAACACAAACTGTAATAGATGCTCTCTGTATTAAATGTTTATTTAAACTTAGCTTTGGAAAGAGTAGAGAAGGGTTAAAACTCCTATTGCTGTTTTTTTTTTTGCTGTATGAACCCTGCTGGGGAGATTTTTCTTCACTGAGCGCCCATTCAGACTGGCGCGACACGACTTTGTGGGGCGACCTGTGGAGTCGCGGTGCACGCTTGCACGGACTTCATATGATTGAAGTCAATGCAAGTCGCCTCCAGGTTGCCCCAAAGTAGTACAGGACCCTTTTTCTAAGTCGGAGCGACTTGTGTCGCTCCTATTAGAACGGGTCCTGTACTATTCAATGGCGAGCGACCAATAGCTACTCGCTCTCTCTCTCCCTCTCCCTCTCCCTCTCCCTCTCCCTCTCCCTCTCCCTCTCCCTCTCTCTCTCTCTCTCTCTCTCTCTCTCTCTCTCTCTCTCTCTCTCTCTCTCTCTCTCTCTCTCTCTCTCTCCATGTTTATGTAAATGATAAATTTAGTGTGTATGTAAAATGTATGTAAATAAAAACATCCTCAAGCTGTACTTGTCTGCTCATCTTTGGAACCCCAGTGATCGATGTAAGCTTTAGCAAATCTGATTCAAATCATTTAATGAACACATTATTCCTAGACTGGCAGTGAAGCTCCACCTCCTGGATATTTAAGGGTAGTGCATGTTGTTAGGCTAGACAGTAGTTGATGTATAAGATGATATATATATGAGGGTGTGGCTTTGTTTGCAGACAAGAATTCACATGATGTAATCCTAAGGATTTATTTTCTTCACTTTTATTCCTGGCAATTTTCAACCTGTCATCTTAAGGATTCTACCATTCATCATCAGTCTAAATTACAAAAGTTATAGGCTAGTTTCAAAGCTAGTGCGTAAAATTACTAAAAGATTATTCATCTCCCTTTATTGTAAATTTTATAATGGCACTGGGAAGGTTGTATATCTCAGGAATGTTAGTTTTTTTTTTTAAGTATTTCCTCCTTTTTAATGTGCAGTTTTGGAGAAGTCATGTCATTGCTTGTTCTGTATATAAATTGATAGGGATTTGGATACTTCTGTGTACTGATCCTTTTTACATTACTGATGTAGCAATGAAGTGTCTGTTATTTATAGAACTCACAAATATACTGTTAACTTTTCTTATATATAAGGGCTATAAGTTGTTTTTGAGGAAGGCAAAATAAAAAGAAATAATGACCTATTGTAACCTACCTGGCTTTTGTGACATGCTGCACTTTAAGCTCAGTAGTGCTGTTTGTTAATAAACTTAGTAGTAATCTGTCTACATTTATACACATACACACAACCAATCTTGTACACATTAAAAATGTCTTATTTTTATTTATTTCACTGCATGTTGTAATTTTCTTAGTGTGCATTAAAAGCAAGGCATATAGAGCCTGTCTCCTTTCCTGATGAGGCATCAGCGAGTCATTTCCTACCCAGCTTTCTTGTCCCTGGCCAATCCTTTTTATTCATTGGATTGCATTTTTTTTTAAATTATGGAAGCTCAACCTCACATGTGGGCATTACCGCTATTTTAGCTCCTCACTGGTCCTTCCCATTAGCCATGATCTGCCTGAATTGCATAGGAAAGCACTGAGATCCAGTAATTATGTCACTGGGTCTAAATAAGGGTAAGTTATGAAAACAGGTTTTGTTTAAATTAGTTTGTTAATGAAAAAGGACCAGGGAGGGCAAAATCTTGGCAGATTAAGGCCCCTTTCACCCTTGTGCGACCTAAAAGTCATGCAATTTTACCGCAATTTTGACTGGACTTGAAGCAATGCCTATGTCTTTGGACCTCAAAATGCATTAAAATTGGCCAAATGTAGTGCAGTACAATGTAGTACTTTGAAGTCGTAGCGACTTGAAGTCGTACAGATATGAACGTTACTCATTGGAAATCACGGAGTACGACTTGTCATGGGACTTTGCAGTCCCAAATCGCAGGACCAGTTGCACAAATGTGAAAGGGGCCTTAACTTCAGCTTTACAAATATACGCAGGGCCCTCTAATTCCTCCTGTGGTGAATTGTATTGTCTTCCCGCACATTGTAAAGCGCTGCGCAAACTGTTGGCACTATATAAATCCTGTATTATAATAATAATAAAATAGCTGTGCCTGGGTTTGGGCTTTTTCCTTCACATAGGATGAAACACATAAGTTGCACATGCCTAGAATTTTTTTTTTAATTTACATAGACACATCAAGTAATGGCATAAAAAAAAAAAGAAGAAGTGGTCCGTCCAGTCTGCCCATTTTTTCCCTAGTAATTTAAATTCTTTAGATGTAAAGATCGACTTTTTTTCTTCAAGGTTCTCTAACAAAGATTTTTGTACTGTCATTTTATGGTTAAAAATAGGAATATAATAGACTAGGTTAAACCGATATTTAAAGAGAATTCTAACCTTTGTGCTTCGGACAAGGAAAATCAATATTATTAATGCATTGCATGGTTTGAAGACAAAGGGTGGCGTCCATAGCTCCTTTTTTTTTTTAACAAACAATATGGGTCTTATACTTGAAAGTGTTTTGCTATATCCCACAGCATTCAGATATAATAAATAGAAGCCTTGCCCAAGGTGTTGATGCCTGATTAAAGATCTGTTTTGCCCTACCTACCCTTCTGCCTTTTTTTTCTAGCTAGCTTTAGAAAAGATAGCAAATAGCTGTTCCAGACACTAAAACAAGCACCCTGGCGTGGTATAATATAAAGCTACTCAGGTGATGCTAGGGCTTTTTACGTTCTGACTAGGGAGATATAAATGTCATTTACCCTTTTAGTCTTCTTGTCAGCAATTACATTTTGCATAGCAGTCAGCGAGGAGAGAAGAGGTGAAGCTATAGACAGACCTTGCAGCCTCCGGAGAGCATTTGATGACATAAAGGCAATAGTGAGGTTCAGATGAATTAAATGATATGTCTGTCTTTTATAAATTGCTTGTTCGTTAACAATTTTTCAGAATTTTGAATTACATGCTTTTGGAAGGGTTCTTGTACGTTTCCTAATGAATTCTAGGTTTCAGCAGCCATTCACTGTCGGATAAAACCAAAAGTTAAAATCATGTTTAGAATATCACTGCAAAATACTGTTCGCTATGTAGATAAGATATGGAATCAAACTGGTTGTACCAGAACGTTTTTTTTTTTTTTTTTTTTTTAATTTGAAGGATCATTTATAGACTGAATCAGAAACTAGAACCTGTCATTTCAGAGCTACAATATTCTATTAGTTTTATTTAAATGTTTGAACCTTTCAAAAATCAGCCTGTGTGGTTAACCGAAATCTGTTAGCTATAGTAGGAAAGGGTTAAATCATATCAGATTTTATTTTGTGTTTGCATTTCCAAAGTTTCTATTTGTGCTGGTGACCACTGCAAATAGACAAAAAAAAGCCCAATTTTTCAGCTCTGTCTCCAGTAAGAACAGGATGTAAGGAAAAGCTTCCAAGAAAGACCCCTGTTTTGGTGACAGCTATGTCAGAGAGGATGTCACCCTACTACTTATCGAGTCTCCTGTGTTTTTCTTTTTTTTTTTAAGTTGACTCTTTAGTTTAAAATGTCTGGTGTTAAGTGATGACTTAAACCTTCAAGTTCTGGAGGTAGTAAACAGGAGTAGCTCTGGGGGATTAGGGATTAGAGTTGCTCTGCTTTAAGTGAGGTTGCAATAATGAAATTAAGAGTTCGGTGATGCATCAAATAGGTACATTTTGCTGGTACCTGATTTTTTAAATTGCTGGGAACGATTAGCCAGTAACTTTTACAAGGATTTCACATGGCGCTCCTGGTGAGATCAGGCTCCATACTCGCATCTCTGGTGCTGGCTCAGATTCTCTCCGTCAAGGGAGAAAGTGATTGAGAAAGAGGAGATGTGCCTAGCACGAAACATGTCAGATTAGGACCTGTCTGCTGGCTATTTTATTAAAAGTAGAATATTATTTTACATCTGGATGTATAGCATTCCTGTGGCTGGTACAATTGATAAACATTGTATCGGTGAGATTTTTTTGCAATTTCTTTCAGATTCAAAATGCAGATAAAAAGCCTGTTTTTTTTTTTTTTTTTTTTTCACTGACAGGTAAAAGTTGGTAAAAAAAATAAAAAACAGTAAATAGGCATGGGTAAACTATTTATTTAAATCCTATTTAAATACGTAATATTCATCCTTAAACATTCATAATGTATTATTTCAGTGAACTGTTGGTCAAAGAGTGTCTGAATACCTTTGCTATGTTGCAGACCTATTGTGTATTTTGCTACTCTTTGTGTTTAACAAATTCAATAAATTGGTCAAGAGGTTTAAAACTTTCATATTAAAGTGGCACTAACCAACTAAACAATATCCTAAGGTTGGCATACATGATACAATTTTCCTTTTCACTTTCCTTTAGATTTAGGGCCCATTCACATTAGCGCGACTTGTCAGCCTGACAAGTCGCGCTCCCTCGCGGTCCATTGACCGCTACAGGACCCATTCTAATAGGAGCGACACAAGTCGCTCCGACTTAGAAAAAGGGTCCTGTACTATTTCGGGGCGACCTCGGAGCGACTTGCATAGACTTTGATTATGTGAAGTCCCTGCAAGTCGCTCCGAAGTCGTGGTGCAATGTAATGCACAAGTCGCCCCCGAAGTAGTAAGGAGTCGTGTCGCGCTAATGTGAACCGGCTCTTACCTTCAACTATGTAGTGGAAGGACCTGCCTGAGTGCATACAAATCGAGTGTTTAGGTTTGACCTCATATTATATGGTTTTGATAAATCTAATGGAAAATTGTATAATGTCTGGGCAGCCTTATTTGCCAAAAATAATCAATACACACCCACTACTTATTGGCCCTGTAATCTATTTTTCTTACTGTTTTTTTCTGCCTCCTTATAGCATCCTCTATGAGCTCCCAAATCTCTACTTTCAACCCCCCCCCCACCCCTCTTCCATTTTGTTTGGAACAACCATTGTAGGTTAGTTGTGCTCATGTGCACTGGTCTAGGCACATTCAGATCCCATAGTCTATCTAAGGAGTGAGCAATAGAAATTAACTGCATTCTTAGATACCGTGGGATCGTAGAAAATGAATGTAGCCACCCTCTAACAGGAAGTCACATCACCGCAGCAAAATAAAAAATAAAATTGGAGGAGGCAGAATTAAGAATACATATTTGAATTAATATTTTTTTAAACTAGAGTTCAGTGTCATTTTTTTTCAGCTTAAGTGCTACAAATTGTATAGCTGGGATACATATATAGCATGTTTTGCAGAGTGGTCTGGTTGGCAAGAATGGTTGCTATTTTGCTTAAAACCTTGGTAAGAGAAGAAAAACATCTCAGAAATGGTGTGAGTTGTGAAGCTGGTAAGAATGATTGACACAAAGCAAAGAAATGCTGAAAGGGATGGACTAAATGCCTCCCCCACACCCTTGGCTGCCACTCATAAACAGGAGCAGATAGCATCTAAGGCATTGCCTCAGCAGGGAAGCAAATGTGATGGGGGTTAGGAATCCGGAAGATTACATTGTGTAGCAATTAGAATTTTTTTCTCTCTCTGCTCTAAACATTGCCCACAATGAAACCTAGAAGCAATACCCTAAACATGCCTGAGCCAAAATACAATTGTGGTGATAAATCTGCCAAAAGGTATGTTCTTGATTGAAGTAGTGAGCTTGGCTGCAAGTTCTTTTGACCATTTGGTGACTGAAATGGTTCACTGAATCGGATAACACAGTGCATACCATAGTGACTGATTAAATTGATTTGTCCATAATTACAGGCAGCACCATTGCAGAGGTTTTTTTAACTCTTTTTAGTCTTGGAGATGTAGATTTCACGTTGTTGAAATTTCCAGAGTAGGTATTTTTAATTTTAATTCGTATTAGCTTATGAAAATTGATTACTATATTTTCTATATTTTTAAAATTCTTCAGGACATGTTATTGGGAAGGAAAACCTGTCTATTTCTCCCCATACATAGATTCTCTCTCAAGAGCCTCTACTTAATTTAGAACTTAGAGTTTCTGAGTTCTTAATATAATTGTATAAAATTTAACTAGATCACCATCAAAATTTTATAATCAGGCTGATCAATTTTAATAGCACTGTTTTTACTAAAGAATTGGCTGTATACATTACAAATGTTTCTGTGGATATTTTCACTTTGTTCAACAATCTTGCGAGTGGGAGATCTATTTATTTTTTTTTTTTACTGTAATTACATGATCAGTTTAGTATTAATAATAATAATAAAAAGATGTACACAACTCCTAAGTCTGGACTGAAAATTTTATTGCAAAAAAGCTAATTCCAGAGTGTTTTTTTTTTGTGTATTAGGGTACCTGAAGTTTGAACTCAAACTCTGAGCAGGTTTCTGGGAGACAGTCAATTAAATTGGGAAGAGTTTTCTGGAAATCCTTCCTGTAGAAAGCACTGCTGCTGTGGTGGCAACAAAGAGAATTTTTTTTTTTTTATATAGCAGTTATCTAAAGCTTGAATCAGTGAAGCTTATTTTAGTTAACTTCTTTGCAGAATGGTGTATGTAGCAAATATTTAGACAGTTTTATTAATAAGCATTTGCTTGTTTTTGTGTTTTATTTTTATTTTTTAATTTTTTTAAGAAAGCTACTGTTGATTGGAGAACATTTACATGTATATATTTTTTTGCAAACAATTGCAAACCCTTGTATTTATTTCAAGGTTATATGCACCAATTTAAAACAAATCTAGTGTGTGTGTGTGTGTGTATATATATATATATATATATATATATATATATATAGATCAAATTTTAAACTGAAAAGATAAATTAATTTACAGCCATTTAAAATGTTCTTGTTCTATTTCTCAGGAAATATTAATATCCCTTAAATGAGTTTTGCGACATATTGACAGAATTCTACTGATTTTTTTTTCTTTTTTAGCGTGTTGCCAGAAATGATATGGTAACTCCTTAGCCTAGTAGTAATGTTATGATTTCAGGAAAAAAAATACACCAGAAAATTCTGGAATGAGCACATTATTGCACAGTGTAGAAAACCGTATAAAGAAAGCTTTAATATTTTCACCAGATGGAGTGGTAGGCTGCTATTACAAGCACATAGTGTTTACAGTTAGCGTATGCCCGATGTAAAAGAAGAATATGCTTGCAGAAATTGTAAATAGTGTTGTATGGTTAGGCTGCCTAGAGAATTAAATGTAAATGCTGCCCCCTTGTGGTGATTTTAGGGATAATGTTGATAGAAAAAGCGTTTACTATGGGCATGGATGAATTGTTGTCATTTACTGGTATGGTATACTTTGTTTTTTGCATCTTCGGAAAGGTATTTTATTTATTGCTTGGGCTTTGCATTCATTGTAAATCCTATCCTATTTTTAACATTTTAGAGGGGCTTTCTCTTTAGTATATTACAGCCTATTTGCAAAAGAAGTTTAGAAAAGAAAACCACATATAGAATATATTTCAAAGTTTCAGCATGCAGTGCACAGAATCAAGATGTTGGCAACCATTTCATGCTGTAACGCTGGGCATATCCATTGACAAATTGGATCAGTGTAGTTTGACTGTGTAAGCCATTAGACGACTTTACATTTCTTGTTAAACGATTTCCCCCCAACAAAAAGGTGCCTTTTCTTTACATTTTAGTTTAGTTTTTCTGGTATATAGAGTAGGCTCTATTATATGTGATTACTATAATCACTTGTATGTGGAATCAGTATAACAACTATATATTTTAGGTTGGCTTGTGTGAATCACATGTTGCACGTGCAAAACCAATATTTTGTTTTTCTCATGTTGCACAGGACATGAACAAGAAATGCAAGGGTTTGTCTTTTGTTTTTTTATCTAAAAGTGTCTTATTTTTATTTATTTATTTTTTTTTTTTTTTAGATGCTACAACTGTGGTGGCCTTGATCATCATGCTAAAGAGTGCAATCTACCTCCTCAGCCAAAAAAGTGCCATTACTGTCAAAGCATAATGCACATGGTAGCTAACTGCCCTCACAAGATGGTTCCGCAGCATCCAGCAGCCTCTCAGGGAAGATATGAAGCAGAACTGCAGCCTTCCACTTCTGCTTTTCAGAGAGAAGGAGGCGGTGCTTTTGGCTATTCATCTCCATCATATTCTCAGGAGGGAAGATCGGAGCTCTCAGAACATTCAAGCAGGTCACCGCAAGAAGCTTCCTTAAGTAAGATATCTACATCGCCTGAAGAACAAAGCAGGAAGGGGCCTTCTGTTCAAAAAAGGAAAAAAACTTAGCATTGTCTTGGTGTCTCCCTTAAAACTGACCTTCTCTTGGAAGTTCTACCTCATACAAGTACAGGGGAAATCATTTCATTTTTCGCAACATATCTGGAATTTTAACTACTGTTTAGGAACTGTGAATTAAACCTACAAAAAGACAAATCACTTCAAGCAAACTGAACATGCAGGGTGTTAATCTCTTACCTCATTTGTGTGTGTATGTGAGAATTTTTTTTTTTTAATGTATACTCCTAATAATTTTTGATTGAAATTCAAATGAGTATATACAGTATGTATGCGTGAGTATATTCACAACAAACTGCATTCCTAGCATTCATCGGAGAATGAAGCAATATTCATTATTATTTCCAAACACTCCTGCTATTTATTTTCTTTTCTCCCACCGTTGAATTAGTATTGTGCTTTCAGTATGTTTTTACTATTTAGGCTCAGTGACCTCTCACCTATATCTAGTATTAACATCCCAGTTGTTGCTTTTCATTTTTTTTATTGTTTTTTTGATCCATTGTCAAGGACGATTTTCCTTCATCGCTTTTGGTATTCTCAAATAATTCAGGTGGGAGAAATTCTGAACATACAGCGAATAATCTTGAAATTTAGGATAAATGCTTTGTTTAATACTCTGAGTGATACTGTACGGGGTAAAGAATGCAGTAGTAAAATACATTACCAAGGCCCCCATCTTAGTTACTAGGGTCCAGACTGCAGTAGCACACAGATTCAGGTTTTCTTTATGTTATGTATACACATGTTAACTTTAAAACGTGCCAGAATATGGTGGCTGATCTGCCTTTTAATTCGTCAGGTTTAGGCCATCTGCCTCGTTAAAAAAAGGAAGTCCCATTTAACATTAAACCTGGCCTTATGCCTTTAGGAGCAAGTACTAGCAGGTGTCTGCGAATACCTCCGTTTGTCATGAAAATGACTTCTGGATGTCTTGTGGGCCAGGAACCAAGGCATATTATGTATTGATTCCACCTCCAAGTTGTGCACTGGCCCTACTACAAGCATACCACAATGCAAAAAATCATACACCTGCAGACAATAGTCTACATTGTACCATTAAATAGCATTTTTTTGGGCTAAGTTGTGGAAAAAAGCAGCACTTAAGAGCCGGTTCACACTACCGCGACCAGAAAGTCGCCCCATGAAGGAGAGACTTTTTAGCGTGACTTTGAAGAGATTTGGAAGAGACTTGGAAGAGACTTGTGCACTACTTTGAAGAGACTTAAATGATAGGCGACTTTGTCTGTGGGGAATGCCTGGCTAATCTTTTTCTTCTTCCTGGAAAGTCTGATCATAGTCGCTTGAAAATAGATAAGGATCCGACTTAGAGGCGACTCCCATTGAAGTCTATGTGCACAAGTCGGGTAGAGGTCGCCTTGAAGTAGTACAGGAACCTTTTCTGAAGTCGGAGCTTTACATTGAATTTGTGATGACAAGAGACTTGGGGCGACTTGAGGGCACACAAGTTGTGTCCCAAGTCGGAGTCGTGTGAACCGGCTCTAAATCTATTTAGAAACGTGATGATGCTGATTTTTTTTTTTAAAGTATATTCTGATTAATTTCATGTATAAAGCATAATATAGGAGCACATGTAACTGTACCTGCCTATCACTGATCTGTGTGCTACTGTGAGTATGTGTTATAAAGCGAACATTTACACGGTCATGCAATGTAAGGTATCTGATAAACCACCCAACTTATTTTCTCTTGCACAAGAAAACTGTGGCCAAACAATTGTTTTCTTGGATTAATACAAATTTGAGCTTTTTGGGTTGAAAGGGTTGATCCTAAGCTGACAAAGCCAGGTGTCCTTATGGAAAGACACACTGTAAACTTTTCAGACAATTGTGCTTAAAAATAATGAATGTGTCACAGCAAACACATTTTTGACTTTTTTTTTTCTTGATTTCACATCAGATATTGTTGGCTTTGTTGCTTTTCCAAAGCTGCAAGAGATTTTTAGATTTTGTAGAGAATAATTCCAAAACATGGAATTTAAAATGTGGTATTTTTTACTTCTTTGTGTGGACTAATTGTATGAAATGTTTGGATCTTCACTTGTACTCCCCCCATCCCCACATGATACACATCAGTTCTATGGTGAGGAATAACGTTTTGAATGTGTATACTGCTGCTGATGATTTGATTGTGTCTGGCAAATGGTAGAACCAACCATCAAAGATTTGGCTTATTTGCAATGTTGATCATCTCGAAGTCTCTTGGCTCATAAGGAAGGTACCATGGCGAAATGTTTTGCCCTGGTATGAAATGAAAACCATTTCAAAGTACTAAATTCCTTTTAAGTGAGCTGAACTAGTTGAATTTGCAGTATTAACACAGAATTGTTGCTGCTCCTAATTATTTAATCCACCAGGCACATATCGAGTCATTACACTTGAATTCCATGACTGTGTTTTCTCAATGGTTATGCTGATTTTTATCAGCATGGTCTAATGCAAAGTTTAACTTTTTGACGATATTGAATGTGATGAAATAATGGAGTACTTCCTTGCCTTAAGTAAGGAAAAATGTTGTCTTATTTAAGTTATGTAGACGAATCAAAGGGGCATTGCCTAACCTAAGGCAGGTGCTGTTAATGCACTCAGAAATGTCCTGATGCTCTGGCTCTGTGGGTTATGCAGCAACTGTATGATTTGAATAAGAAATCATGTGATGTCACTGAACATTTGAAACCAAAGTCTCCTCACCTTCTGCCAATAGGAGGATTGTGGAATTTGAAAAAAAAAATGGGCATTCCCTGTTTACATAGAGTTTTGAACTGAGATTTACTGGACAGGAAGGGGTTGGGTTGCTACTGATCCTCATTCTGCCATCAGCATATGTACATCATCTCAGTCTGAACTTACAGTGAGCACATACCAAGCCTAGGTTAAAACTAGGTTTTATTTTTGTATGAAAATTTTATCACTAATTTCAGAACATACTCAGGATTAAGAACTTAGCTCAGGGAATATACCATGTAATGTTTGTTTCCCATTACTGAATCGTCTACAGACCTGCTATATCAGAGCAAACCAAATAGATGTAGACATTTATATCTAATATATTAAGTGTTATGTACTGGTGTTAGTAACTACCTCTCACATTTCATATCAACCCACGATTCTGATAATCACGTAATTTTATATGTATTTTTATTTCATGTGTTAACTGTAAAAGGTTATTATTTACTGTATGTGAATATTTGTGATGTTACTTCTTTTTTGGTTGTTTTCACAATGCTTACATACGTTATATTTTTGTTTTTTGTTTTTTTTTTTTAATTCTGTTTACAGCAAAAGGCTACCTCATATAACCACATAGCATATTCAATGCTGCTCCAGTCGTATTGGTAACTGTCAAATAAAATGGTACTTTTTTTTTTTTATTTTAATACAATTTCATGATTCATTGTAAGGAATGCAATTACAGTGAGCTACATAGTTAACTGTAAGATAAGTCACCAGTGGTCAGACATTTTTTTAAGGATTCATAATTTGTAAAAAAAAAAAAAAATAATAATAATAATAAATAATAAAAGAGCCTTTGGGTTCCTTGGCATTAATATGTGATGGAAGGAATTTTATCAGAATATTAGGGTAGGATGCATTTACAATGCCTTTAATACCTTCCTTGAATTTCCTGGAATCACTACTATACTGGAATTATTACTAGAGTACACATATCATAGGTGCTGTGTGAGGTGTACATTAAATATGCCCCTAAAGCAAACCTGTCAAACCGAATTCAGCAACTGATCCTGGGTACGCAGCACTTATTACAGTGAAAATCACAGCTGTTGCCCTCTTTCTGTTGTTTTTTTTTTTTTTTTTTTAATAATGAAGGCTATCATTAGGCTAAATACCTGTCTGTTGGAAGTTTCCATTGTCTAAGGCTTGCGCTACACAGGCATTTTTCGTAACCCAGTCATGCTACTAAAATCTGTGATTAGTTGCGAAACTAGTGACCAATCGATAACAGAACAAATGGCTCCCTATTATGTGACTTACAAGCTTGTATGTGGCAATTGCTAAGAGTAGCAATCAGTCACTATCAGAACAAATAAGTCTCCTATTATGTGAGTTTCAGGACTAGCATGTGGCAGAAGTTAATAGCACGCGATCACCCAAGGTTGCATTTGTGTGCAGTTAATTGCTACTGAATACCATTTCTATAGCTTACACTTTAGGAGTCCTTTTTTCATATCTGTTATGATAAATCTCTAGTCTTGGATGATTGAGATACCAAAAATCGCCAGTATAGCATAAACTGGCCTAACACTTTTAGATTTTCATTTGAATGTCCATAGAAATATTCTTCTTCAGGGCATTCTTTCTTGCCATCGTTGGAGTCAGCTGATTTAAAAGAGAAGTAAAAAAACATTTATAATCACCTAGGTGGATGCAGCATCGATCCAATGCTGTATCTGACCCTCGCTGCTTCTAAGACTGAGAACTGAGCAATCAAAGACTGCTGACCGTTCAGTTTTCAGTCTTAACTTAGCATCATCCAGACCTGCTATTTGAATTGAATCTGATACACATTAAACATGTATTATAGCATGTACAATTTTTCCCAGAAGAAAGCCACATTCACAGTTTAGACTTCCATTAATTCAAAAAACGTTTTCCATCCTGCTTCTTTAAAGCTTCTCATCACTACAGTCAAAAATGACTGTTGATTTCTCCCTGCTAACTATTGGAGAATCAAACTATGGTTCTGAAAATTAAAATTTCTAGTTGTGTGTGGCCATTAGAGATGAGCTAGGGTGTGTTGGAATCCTATTCTGAACCTATGTGAATGAGCCCACTAAGAATCTGTCACTGCACTGGGACAGCAATCTGTGGCTAAGGTATTCCCCGTCCCACAGCCTTACGTACACATGCCTCTTGTATACGTGTCCAAGTGGGGTGAGGAATGCCCTGGCCTCATATGATTAGCCCAGTACAGGTGACTGATTTCTGTGGTGTGCTCGCTCACATGGGTTTCGTACTGGGATCAAACAAACCCAAGCTCATTTAGACCTGACAAGTTGCATATTAATTTCAAGGCATTCACATTGTTGCTGAACAGGGGTTTCTCTATGATTAGCATACAGCTCATGGTTTAAACAATGGTAACGTCCATCAGAAATCTATTTTGCTTGATGACAGGTTGTCTTTACTGCAGTCAATGCTAGGAGCTTCCAATGGCAAATTTGTCAAGAGGCTGTATTAGGGGCACACCACACTGTAGCAACTAAAATAAAATATAGTAAGGGTCCTTTCACACGGGCGGGGTCCGTATGTCCGTTTTTCATCCCTTTTTTTGCAGATGATAAACGGACATAATGTATGTCAATGGGATTGCGGATGTCAGCGGATGACCATCCGCTGACATCCGATTTGTGTCCTTTCCTATCAGTTCAGTTTTTTGGAACGGAAGAGAACCCTATTTTTCTTCCGTTTTAAAAAAACGGAACGGATGCAAAAACGGATGTCAGCGGTATCATCCGCTGACATCCGCAATCCCATTGACATGCATTATCTCCGTTTATTATCCGCAAACGGATGGGATGATAAACGGACATACGGACCGGATGACACCTGTGTCCGTAAAAAAAAAAAGTGCCGGAGCGGATCAAAAAAATGGTCCGCTCCGTGTGAAAGGACCCTAAGGGTGTCTGCAAGTTTTATGTTAGTGATTAATGCACATTTTGTCATTAATAGTCTGCAGCAAACTTTCAACCACGGCATTCTTAATTTTGCTTGTGGTTGGCAGAGGGAATTTTGGTGTTACTTTAGGAGCATTCTGATGCTAATTTATTTCTATTTGTCAGTCTCTGCTGGGATGCTGTATTTGGACATTTATAACTACAATGTGACATTTGGTAAAATTTCTGACTTTCTTCATGTGAACGTGTTTCCATTTCCATAATACTTTTGAGACTTTTACCCAAATTGTACAACTAATAACACCATTGTATTTTTTTATTTAGATAGTGTTCTATATTTTTATGCAGCAAATAGCATTCTTTTATTAAGATAAATAACGAATCTCAGTAAGTCTTAAAGGTAATTTAAATTAATTTATCTCCTGTAAGAAATGTTTATCAAAGTTATATATGTCAAATGAACCCTTTTATAAGATAGATCAGCGTTGGGGAAATCTCTACAGCTGGGTTCTGTATGTAGATCTTTCAATAATGTGGCTTATAAAAAGAAAAAAAAAATAGGATAAACTGACTTTTGGATATACCAAGAGCTGTACCTACATATGTCATCTGCAGCTACTTTGTAGTAGCACAAAACCCTCTTGGCAACAATAAACCACAAAAGCAAGAGGTTTCTTTATGTTGTCATTTGTTTAAATACACAAAGGCCAATAAACAGCGAGATATTAGTCATTTTCATCAGATTTTTTTTTTTTTTGTTTTGTTTTTTTTTTATATTAGTGTATACTGCACTATGTATTAAGTACATTTTAAAAAATGGGATCGCTCTGTTGGCTTGATAGACAGTTTTCTGTAGTTTTTGTGCTATATGTGCAATTTGCGGTCTCCTTAAAAAGAGCCTGCCAGGATAGAAGTATGGGCGTTGCTAATGCAGGTGCAAGTTCAGGGGCTGGCATACAGCCAGCAAAGTGTTGAAACGCACATTTATCTGGTTAGTGATTAACTAGGTATTGAAGGATAAGGATGACAGCCTTGGAGCTTATATCTTCATATATGTCAGCAATAACCACTCCCGTTTTCTATTTTGACAGGTTTCTTTTAATTACCAAACTGCACAACTCAAAGGAACTAGCAATTGGAGTCATCATGGACCCAGTTGCAGAGACAATAAAATTGCAGACTACATAGGCTCCTGAGGTTGCTCCCTGGGGCACTGCATATAGAACTTTGGCCTAGGGTATTTACACAGAACTTTGGGAGATGTACCCCAAGTGGTGGATGAAATTGTAATTTTTGCTAGGCATTTGTGCGTCCATCATAGTGCTTATGAACCCACAGGAGGCTGGTCTTCAGAGTCAACAGGGTTGAGTTGTAACTTTTTTCCTTCTTTATATATAACATATTAGGGTCTAAGTATTAGAAAGCTATATTCTCATAAGAATCCATTCCTTAATCTTATTACACAGCCAGTAGGATGTGTCTGCTACTGAGGCCAGTAATAGAAATATTGTCCTGTGTACACAGCATGCTTTTTGATTGATTTCAGTCTTGTTTACCAGTTTTGATGTAATTGTAAGGACTATCTCTCCTGAATTTGCCCCTAATTTAGCAGAATTGTTTTGGTGAGCCAAAGAATTCTGAAGCCAGCATTTATTGCTATTGGGCATTTTAAATAACAAAGTATACAACAATAGAGACCAAAGTACACTGACTTATTTCTTAATTTTTATGTACCAATTCTATTATATAGTTTAACACTTTGTAGCTTAGAATACTTTATTTTCCATGTTTATTAAAATAAGTTTACAACAATATAAACCCACATTGCTTGAATTGTATGTATTCTTTAACAAAAAAATGGGGGGGGGGGGGGGAAATCAATTGAAGTTATGGGTTATTATACCTGTTTACTGTCTTCTCAGTGGACCGAAGCACTGAATGCCTTTCTGCATATCATGTATTTTTTATATTTTCATTTCATGCCTAGTATCTTTTTTATATCTGTCAATCATGGAAATTGTGAGGTTTTAAAGGAATTACTTGATTAAAAAAAAATAAATAAAAACGTATAACTTTGGCATTTAAAGCCTTGTTTTTTTTTATTTACACGACACTGCTGGAGTTGCATTATTACCTTGTTTTCTTACCTCTCTCCTTAATTCTCAATGATTCCTTTTTGGAGAATTTAGCAAGAACACTTACATGTCTTGATTTGCCTCAGGGATAATTATTGTCAAAGCAGGAAACCCTTTTTGCAAAAGGGTGAAGGTACTCCCTGGTTTTGGAAAGCCATTATTCTATGATTGCATTAATAGCATGACTGCATAATACTCATTAGTAAGAAGCATTATAGTTAGCTTTTTAATTTTCTTCCAGAGGTTTTGTTTCGTTACAGTTTGCATAGTAAAGGTAAGTTGTTGCTAGAGAGTAGCAAAATTCAAAATACCTTGTCCACCATATATCCACTCAAATCAGTTCTGTAGCCCATTTTGCAATAAACCACAGAATTTCTATCTCAATGCTAGTATCTTTTGGACTAGAATAAGATATCAATAAAGGTCTTAAAATTAATTGTTGTAGTATGGGATGTGTAACAATAAATGTGTACATTAGCGTAACAAAATTCATTATGAACACAATGATAATCATAATATAATGAAATATTGTTCTCCTATGGATTCCAAGGTGGTCACGATTGATGACAAAAGTTAAAAACATTTTTTCTGTTAATATACATATAGGAAAACACCCTCATCATATTATTCCAGATATAATTAGACCAGTGCAGGTACATAAAATGAAGGTTATGTACATATAATGGAAGCTAACTATTTATTTCAGGCACTTGTATAGCGTCGTCAATTTACGTAGCGCTTCACATATACATTGTACATTCACTTTAGTACCTACCCTCAGGGAGCTTACAGTCTAAGGTCCCTAACTCACATACATACATACATACATACACATACTAGGGCCAATTTAGACAGGAGCCAATTAACCTACCAGCATGTCTTTGAAGGAAACCAGAGTACATGGAGGAAACCCATGCAGGCACAGGGAGAACATGCAAACTCCACTTTTTTATATATTTTTTTTTTACTTCTCTTTATTAAGGTATATAAAAGTAGGTAGTTCCAAAACATGGCCTACTGGGAATAAGCAGGCCAGAAAAGTACATAGTAACACTCTTGTTAACTTGACAAGGAAAGGTACACCAAGGGGGACACAAAAGGAAAACAAGCCCCCCAGGGCAAGTAAACTACCCAGTATAAACATGTGAAATGAAAAAACCCAACCAGGGCAATAGGCACATAAAAACACAATCAGCAAAAGGTCAGCAATAAGGGGCGTGCCCGGAAGTGACCATGTGAGTGAGAGCTGTGAGACTCCCCGCTGAACACCTCTCCCGCCGGAGCTCGTGAAGGCGCCGAGAGACGCTGGAAGAGAGAGAGCAGAGCCAGCAAACGGAGATCCATCCACCGGCCTATTGGGAGCCCACGCTTCGGGCGAAGGAGGAGTAGAGGTGAAGTGGTTGGGCATTAGTGGAGGAACAGATCAGCCGGCGGCCAGCTCGCTTTGTTTGGCGGTCCCGAGGTGGCGGTGGCCACCTGCTTCAACTTCCCCGCTGAAACGCCTCCTCCACCGGAGTTTGCAGAGACAACGGGGGGACGCTGTAAAACAGCGGAGTCACCAAACCGAGACTCAGCCACCGACCTCTCGAGAGCCTACGCTACAGGCGAAGGAGGGGAGGTGACCGGGATTCAGAGAAGGAGTGGGACATCTGAAGGAAGGTGCAACCCGCTTGGCGTCCCCGAAGCAACGGCGGCCTTAAAGGGCAACAGATTATAGGAGCGGACAGATTGGATTGCCGACTGCAGGGGACGGAGAGAGAGGTTGGAGGAGGCAGAAGCTGAACATCAGGGCCGGAAATCGTGGCTTTACTGGACCAGGTGTCCTGTACATCCAGCAGAGCAAGGTATCTGGAGGTAGTGGGATATTGGTGATACCGGCTGTCTATGAGAAACACAGGAGGTAATCCGCCGGAGAGACCTCGTTAGTTCATTTACCCAGATTTCCCTCTACAACTACAATTCTTAGGAGAGAGGATAGTAATCTGGCTGGAAGGAGACGGACACGAACGTGGGTGAGATAATATATTCCCCTTTCTGTTTTACTGCCTATCTCCATTATATGTCCTGTGGCCGTCGGCCGTTATACCAATAACTACTAAGCAAGTTGTGGAGGAAGTGGTATTGACAATTAAGAAATATAAGAGGAAAAAGGACTGAATTTTTTATTTTGAGAGAATTCCCTGGAGGTGCTATTAAAAACTTGGAGGGGGTTTAAGATAGAGGAGGATGACGTTATCTAAAAAACGTAAAGGAAAGAAGAACGTGACAAAACCTAAGGCAGGTAGAACAGAAGGAGAAATAGACAAATACTTCTCTAATAACCACAAAACACCAAGAGAAGCAAAAATGGCAGGATGTGGAAATAGTGCATTAACAAGCCCAGAGTCAGGAGATGCGCCTAGCTCATTGACTACCTCCCCGACATCATAAAATTATCCTGAAAGCCCAGAGACAAGACAAAGGGAGAATGATCTACCTTGTATAAATGCACAGAGCTCACCCCATAACGCTGAGCTTAAAGCTATGCTTCAGGCCCTTCCAACTAAATTGGATATTGAACAGATGATCAGCAAAATAGAAGAAGCACATCAAAGAGAAATACAGGAAATAAGGAAAGACATACAAAATATTACAACATGCTTAGTAGAAGAGTCAACAGCCAGAAAAAGTGTAGAAAAGAGGGTAACATCATTAGAGGCAACAAGAGACATACAGAGAGAAATAGACGAGATGACACAATTACAGTTGGAGGAAATAGAAAACAGAAACAGACGTAATAATCTACGTATACGTGGTATACCCAAAACGGTAGAGAAGGAAAAGCTGGCAGAAGTAGCAGAGGAGATCTTTAAGCAGATTATGAAGGATAAATACCCGGAACAACTGGAGATAGAAAGGATACATAGGATCCTTGGCCCTAGAAGCAAGGATGAGAGAAGTCCAAGAGATGTGATCTGCAGGCTATTTCACTATGTGCATAAAGAGGCTATTCTAAGGTTGGCATGGGAAGCTCAGGACATAAGGGTGGAAGGAGTACCAGTCAAGATATACGCAGACATCGCCAGAGGGACATTGAGGAGAAGGGCCCTCCTGAAACCATTATTAGATCTGGCAAGAAAAGCAGGGTGTACATACAGATGGGGGTACCCATTTTCTGTAACATTCCGTAGGAACGGAAAATTTTTCAACCTTAGGACATACCAAGATAGAATAGCGTTCTTTCCGTTTATAGAGATGGAAGCTATTCAAGTAGTGAATTGGTTGAGCCGACTGCCTAACGAAACCCCGTCGGTATACCACCAACAACGTGAGAAAAGACTAGAGACATTGCCAAGAGAAGATAAAGAGACCTAACCATTAAGAGACGGTAGTGAGGTCCCCCCATGGGAACTATGTTCTATTTATTATTTATTACCATGTTGGCCTGGTTTGATATATATACCAGTCTCGCCTTTTTTTTTTTTTTTTTTTTTACACAGTTTTGAAATTTAGGATGGAAGTTATTCCTCTTGTCACTAATTTATAGCTGGTATGGGAGGGGGGGGGGGGGTTTGAGACAGTTTTGAAACCTGAGATGGAAGTTACTCCTCTTGTCACTAATTATATGGGTGGTATGGGGAAGGGGGGGGGGGTTTTGACACAGTTTTGAAACCTAGGATGGAAGTTACTCCTCTTGTCACTAATTATATGGGTGATAAGGGGGAGGGGGGGTGTTTTTTTTTCTTTTTTTTTTCCTTTCTTTTGTATTTCATGAAGTATACAAAGGTTAACTTATAATTAAATTTGGTAGAATAAGAGGGGATCTACAGGCCAAGCGCCTTCCTCCCCACTATTGGGGAGAGGAAGGAGGATGAGAAGGGGAAGAAGGGGAGGATTGAACTATTGAATATGAAAATGTTGAGATACTCATACTATGATGAATGGCGTTTGTGTGGATGGGGGGAGGGATAGATGGGGAAGTGAGGGAAGGGAAGAGGGAGGTTCCCCTCGACCCTACTCCCTCCCCACCAGTCCCCGGGGTTATTGCTCAAGTATCTTGATGTCTCTTGGTAATTTAGTGAGAAGGGAAAGCCACTGCCCACTAAGGGAAGCTGAAGCCCATGAAGGGAAAGAGAGAAATGCCGGTTGACCTCAGAATATGATATGGTCAAATATGTTTATAAAAAGCGGCGGGAGGAGGTGAGGGAGAATCCACAGAGAATCACTTCGGGGCACGACCCTACTAATAAAGTCACACAAGTGGCACGAAAGTGGCCGTGTGAAATAAGGATAAGTTTTTCATTATCCGAAACTACGGAAGAGAAGGCCGTTCTCTTGTAGAGATCGACCTTCTCGAACCCGTAGGAAGGGGGTAGGGGGGGTCTTTTTTTTTTTATCCACAAGCGAATGATGGAAGATGTAAAGGTGGTCTCATATAATGTCAAGGGACTTAATGTCCCAGAAAAAAGGCACATGTTATTATCTGACCTGAAGCAGCTACATACTAGTATAGCGCTGATACAAGAAATGCACTTCAGGACAGATAAACTACCTTTCCTTAAAAATAGAAATTTTCCATATGCATACCATTCCACTTATATACAAGCAAAAGCAAGAGGGGTTTCCATACTTATTGCAAACTCTGTCCCATGGACTTTCCAGGACAAAATGCAGGACCCGGAAGGAAGATTTTTGTTTATTAAGGGGAAAATAGGGGAAATACAAATAACAATAGCAACAATATATGCACCCAATAACAGACAAGATAGATTTATATCTAAGGTAGTAGAGAAGCTTATGAGGTTTTCAGAGGGACAGTTAATTATGGGGGGAGATTTTAATTGCCCATTAACACCAGTACTGGATACATCAACAGCGACATCGACTTTTTCAGCAGGAAGGAATAAAAAGATCTTAAAGACACTATATAATGCTCAACTTATAGATGCATGGCGGTTACAACATCCCTCTGAAAAAGAATACACATTTTTCTCTACACCGCATAAGACCTACTCTAGAATTGATTTTTTTTTTATACCACATGCCCAATTACAATCAGTTCAAAATACAAGTATAGGCAGTATCACATGGTCAGACCATGCACCTATATCCTTGTTATATAATTTAACAGCGAATTCTGCACAGGGGAGGAGCTTCTGGAGGCTAAATGAAAGCTTACTACAAAGAGAAGAGATACTAAGGGAAGTCGAGAAAGAAATGAAAAGCTTTTTTGAAATAAATGAGCAACCGGACTGTAAGATGGGAATACTTTGGGAGGCCCATAAGGTAGTGGTGAGAGGACTCCTTATAAAACATGGAGCACGTATTAAAAGAGAAAGAAATGAGCAACTGTCACAACTCCTAGGAAAACTTAGGGAACTTGAGACAGAACATAAACAAAGACCGATAGATGCAACCTTGATTGAGTTAAAGCTAGTCAGGAAACAGATAACAGATTTGTTGCAGTATAAAGCAAAAGCTGCCTTACAAAGGTGCCGTAAGTTAAATTACGAGGCGGGTAACAAATGTGGGAAAGTATTGGCTAGAACTGTTCGTGAGCAGAGGACGAGATCTTATATACCATATATTACCTCAAGAGAGGGAATTAAAAAAACTTTACCTACACAAATATTGAAAGAATTTGAGATATATTATACTTCTCTGTATAACTTACAGGAGACACCTCCCCAACAGCAAGATATGGATCAATATCTAGTTCAATCACATCTACCTAGACTCTCGGAGGAAGACCGAGAAAGCTTGGAGGCTGAGATTACATTAGAGGAAATAAAACAGGCAGTTAAAGCAATGAACCCTGGGAAAGCACCTGGCCCAGACGGTCTAACGGTACAATATTATCAGGTACTGTTCCATATCTTAGGACCGTATATGGTAAAGTTATATAATGCATCAGGCTCGGAAGGGAAACTGACGAGAGATACACTCACAGCCCATATCTCATTGATACTAAAAGAGGGTAAAGACCCAGCTGCATGTGGCAGCTATAGGCCAATATCCCTATTAAATGTGGATTTAAAAGTATTGACTAAAATCTTAGCAAGTAGATTGGCAGAATTCCTTCCAAAATTAATACACCTAGATCAAGTAGGCTTTATGTCATCCAGAGAGGCAAAAGACAATACCACAAGAATCCTCAATTTGATGCAAATAGCAAAAGAAAAAAAGATCCCTTATGTAGTGCTGAGTACGGATGCAGAGAAGGCATTTGATAGGGTGGGATGGCCGTTTCTGTTTTCCGTACTCAGACACATTGGACTGGGAAAAAATATGCTAGAGAAGATTACTAGGGTATATACAGAGCAGATAGCCAGGGTGAAGGCCAACGGGCTATTATCAGAAGCTTTCCCAATAAGAAATGGTACCAGACAGGGATGTCCCCTGTCACCCCTATTGTTTGCCCTGACGGTGGAACCTTTCCTGTGCAGAATTAGATTGAACCAGGATATTGAAGGGATAGAGGTAAAAGAGAAGCAGTATAAAGTAGCTGCTTATGCAGATGATTTGTTATTTTCCCTGACTAAACCGGGTATTTCATTGCCAAACCTACTACAGGAATTTAAAAAATTTAATGCCATGTCTTATCTAAAAATCAACTATGGAAAATCAGAGGCAATGGGCGTGGGATTATCTGCGGCTCAAATCAACTTATTAAAAACCAGTTTTGGTTTTAGATGGAAGGATGAGGCAGTGAAATACCTGGGGACTTACATACCAGCGAAGTTAATACAGGTGTTTGACCTTAATTTTCTACCCCTTTTGGCAATGACCAGGAAATTACTTAAACAATGGCATGGCGGGTTACACTCCTGGTTCGGTAAATGTAATTTATTGAAAATGATAGTGCTACCAAAATTTTTGTACCTGGTGCGGGCATTACCGGTTAAGATACCGAGTGTTTTTTTTAAGACAATGCACTCTCTTTTTGTGAAATATATATGGGGCCATAAAAGACCCCGTATAGCACGCAGAACCTTAACTCTACCGAAAAAAAATGGGGGCCTAGCTTTGCCGGACATTCAAACTTATTATTATGCAGCACATCTGAGTAGGATATTGGATTGGTGGCACCACTCGGAAAACAAACTATGGATACAAATTGAACAGACTCAAACAGAGATAGATCTAAAGAGGGCGATATGGGTTTTCCAGTGGTTACCCAAGGAATTGAAACATCACCCATTAATAGGAAACACACTACGGATATGCTCGCACCCAAACATATATAGTAAACTAACAAAGAAGGAATCACCCTTATTCCCAATATTAGGGAACCCACAGTTTACCCCGGGTTTAGATCCCAGAAGCTTTATACCATTGAGAGAAAAGAAACAGGAACAAGCTTCATCATTTCTTATACAAAATAACTGGGTTTCAATTCGTGAATTATTGGAGAGAAATGGATTATATGGCCTGCCATTTTGGCAAGCAGTGCAACTACATCATTTCCTGGATTCGATACAGAACTCAGAGAGGTATAGTAGAGAATTAACAAAATTTGAAAAGCACTGTATAGAACCAGGATATTTATCACATACATTATCAATCTCCTATGATTTACTGATGGACCCAGAGGAGCAATTCAAACCCCCGTGGGTGGGAAAATGGGAGAGAGATTTGGAGTGTGAACTAACAGAGGAGCAGGTACAGAGGATAGTAAGATTAGCTTTTAAACCAGCTAGATGTACCAAGACTCAAGAGATGAACTATAAGTTTATGACGAGATGGTATATCACACCTGAGAAATTACATAATTGGTATCCAAGAGAATCCAGTGAATGTTGGAGATGTAAAAAAGAAGCAGGCACACTGATCCATATCCTCTGGACCTGTACAGAAGTAAAACCCTTTTGGGGAAGAGTAAAAGACATAATCCAGAAACTTACTGAAAGCAGAATAGAGGAAAAACCAGCCTTTTTCTTGCTGCATCTATCGGATATCCCGATAAAGAGATATGAAAACTCGATTGTCCCATACCTGGTAAATGCAGCTAAGGCATGTATTCCGAGTAATTGGAAAAAAGTACAACCCCCCTTGATAAGAGAATGGGTAAACAGAGTAGAGGAAATAAGGAGAATGGAAGAATTGATTGCAACCTCTCAGAATAGACAGGGAAAATATAAGAAAGTATGGGATGTGTGGGGCCAGTTTATAGTCTCTGAAGAAGGGAAGCAACTTATAATAGGATAAAAGCAGCCCGGAAGAGCTTACTGAATGCCTCGGTCATTCGCCGTGGATAAATGGGTAATTCAAGGAGGGGGGGTGGGGGGATTCCCTTTTTTTTTTTCTCTTCTCGGGTGGGAGAGGAAGAGGGAGGGAAGGGAGGGAAAAGAAAGGGAAGGGAAAAAAGAGAAGGAATATAAGAGGTAAAAAGTGGAAGATGAAGATTAAATTACGTGTTAAAAAGTGATGTAAATTTCACTTGGAATGCAAATGTATGTATTTTTTATGAAAATTCCTGAATAAAATTTATATTTGAAAAAAAAAAAAAAAAAAAGGTCAGCAATAGAGCAACAGGCTGTATAGTGAAATATGATATGAGGTTATGTCTCAGTTTAGGAATTGGTGGTGTCAGCAGAATTAATCCAGAGATCCCACACTTTACTGAATTTCTTCAGGCAGCCTCGAGATAAAGATGTTGCCTTGTGTAAAGGTTTTACCGAGTTGACTAGAAAACGGCAATAATGGACGGTTTCAACTTTGATAATCACCTTTCTTGTGGAGGCCCAGTAGAGTTCTGGTTGCCCTGGAATTGGCTAATGGTTCTACCAAACCTAGTAGACAAACTTGGAATTTGTAAAGGAACAGGAACAGTGGTAAGGTGAGTAATAAAATGCAAAGTTTATGCATATAATCAGTCGACTTGTTCCCACAGCAGCAACAGGTAGGAGAGATACTCAGATAAATTCTATTAAGGCTCTTGCATGAGGTAGATTCTATGTAAAATCTTAAACTGAATTAGTTGATTCCTTGCTGTTACTATTTGAAGGAAAGGATATTCACAAACCTCATCCCAGTCATCTTCGTCCAGGTCTGACACCTCCCGACACCATTTATGGCGCTTTTCCACTGCATGGAACCGAACGGTTCGGCTCGCTATTGTGCTTTTCCACTGCTGGTACCGCATGGTACGGTGTAGGAACGGTTCGGTACGGTACGGCGGCGCTTTTCCACTGCATGGAACCGAACGGTACGGCTCTCAAAAACAGTACCACCTCGATTGTGGTTCCAACAGGTACCATACCCGGTACCATATCCCACAATCCTTTGCATGCAGTCACTACTAGCCACTGATTGGTCAGAGAATCGTTGTTATCCCACCCACTTAACTTTAGTACTACTTTAGTGGAAAAGCAAACCATACCGTACCGAACCGTTCCAACACCGTACCATGCAGTGGAAAAGCAAACCGGGCCAAGCAGGGCCGAGTAGAGCCGAGCCGGTACTTGCAGTGGAAAAGTGCCATTAGATTACAGGAACTCCAATCTTTTATGTACAGAAGGCTGGATAGTCTTGTAGATATTAGAGAAAGGTTTGGTGAGATCAAGAGATCTCAGCAGCTCCTCTAATAGGGAGGAAGCTAACCACTTTACAGTAAATTATTTGCTTAAAAAAAAAATACTAATTTTAAATGTAGTGTCCACAATTTCTGATATTAAACAATTATGCAGTACACCACACAGTGTAGGGTTACAACTGTAGGATACAGTGACATCCTGCTTTTGTCACATGAACCTTTCAAGCTTGGAATGGGCCTCAGAAACTCATTTTGAAGGTGCCATACCACTCTGCAAATAGACAGCAAGAATTATGTGAAGTAGAACAGTCAGGTGGATCCTTATTTAGCAGGACCACTCATAAGCATAGTTTACTTCATAACACACCCCCACCATCCACCTTGTTGTTGCCTGATATCTACAGACCTGTACTCAATTTTTTTTGCAGTCAAAATATTTTAGGGATTAGAAAACGATTGCATCAATGTTTGTCTTGGCACAGTGATTTTCTGCAACATTTAGGTGTATTTGGTCAGGATATGTTTTCATTATATACTGTATATTGTGTGCACTTGTTTGTTAATTGTCAGTCACTCTGAGGAAGGAGACCTTGCAGGACCTCAAGGCATTTTGACTGTATGTGACATCACGTGTTCATAATAGATTTTTGAACATATATCTTTGGAGTACTGGTGAGTCTATTATTTAACACTTGTTCCTGCACGGTAACATCTGTTGCGGGCACTACACGCATCCTCTTGGATTTTATCTGGTTGAATGCTGTCAGGAATGTGCAGCTCTACATGAGATTTATTTTACATGGATATAGGAAACACAGTTCTACTTACTACAACATTCACTCTAGAACACAGCTTTTCTTAGGGCTCTTTCAGAAGTGAGTGCAATTGTAGAGCATTTATATGGGTTTGTATGAGATTTCTAAATGCATATGAATGCATGTAATGATTTTAAATGGTATAATTCGCACTGGGTTTTCTTGTGTTTAGGTGCATTCAGTTTAACTGTATTTTAGAAATAATAGAAATTTGTGGGGTTTATTTACTAAAACTGGAAAGTGCAAAATGTTGTGCAGCTCAGCATAGAAACCAGTCAGCTTCCAGGTTTTATTCCCACAGCTTAATTGAACAAGCTGATTTTAGAAGTTGATTGCAACCATGCACACCCACATGGAAGAAAAATATATTTAAAATATATTTAAAAAACATTTTTAATTTATTTTTCCCAAATATATTGGAAATATATTTGAAATGCTACAATTTTGGCCATATTCAATATATTTCTCACATTTTTTCCCTAAATATATTGGAAATATATTTTTCTTCCATATGGGCAGCTGAACCGGTTTTTGAGTGCCCCAGTTATTTAGTAAGTCTTTCCCTGTGAGTCTGAGGGCAAATTAGAATGCATCTAAACGCATTTAAGCGCAAATACATTTAAACGCAGGAGAACTTGATCTGGGAAGTATAACGTTTGTTTATACTTCCTAGATCACTTTTTCCTGTATTTAAGTAAAATAAATGTAGGAGACCCATGTGAATGAGGTCTGCTTATTCACTTTTGTTTAGTATCCTGAAAAAACAGCGTCTCTTCCAATGCCGATAGGTTTTAGACTCAACAAGCTGCTGCTAGTTTCATGCTGGATTCCTAGGTCCTGGGTAAACTCTCCAGAAGTCAGTGGGTGTAGTGCTTTCCCGGGTAACCCTCAAATTTGGTACTTCGCTACAGTGGCCCTGTTTTTCCCCTTAATGCTGGCCATACACATATAGACTTTCATTTTAAGGAAATTCGATTGATTTTCTAATCATTAGTGGGGTCAAATCGATGTCCGTTTTCGACTGCAATGATGGGAAAATTTGAAGGGGCAGAAAGGAAAACTTTTCCCGATCAATGAATTTTCAGGCAGCGTATGTGGTGATAGCTCAGAAATTACATTTATTTTAGTCTTGAATTTTAAAAGAAAAAGACAATTTTTGGAACGACATTTATCTATTCATTGAATGTTCAAAGAATTTTCGTACAAACATTCTCGTCCAAAAATCTATATGTGTATGGCCAGCATAAGTCACAGTAGTAGTCAATCCAAGGACAGTTCTTAGCACTTTAAGACTGGCTACATGAATGATGTCATCCCAGATTTGTGAATTCACCAGGGCCCTACAGGATCTGAGATCACAAGCTGTGAGTAAAAGGCCATTTCCTTGATTGCATTGTGTTTTTGGGGAAAGCCTACACTTTATTACTCTTTTAGGGTTCTTTCTTTTACTTTATTTCTAACCCACCTTCCACTGCCATTAAAGTAAGTACACCTGCCCTCACTTTTGACATCAATTCAGCCTTCCTTCTGCATCCTTCTGCCTCGTACACACGCAACGATTATCGGCCGACCGATCGTCCGACTTTTTTCCGGTGTTGTTGTGTTGGTTGAAATGTGCTCTAGACTGCACACGAATTTTCTCGGCCAACAAAAATCTACTTCAGAAGTGATGCCATGTGTTGGTTTACTTTCCGTGCGTTTTTTCTTCTCTGAGCATGCCCAGTCTTGCTCATCAGATTTTTGTCTGCCGAAATCTGTACTGACTGCACGAAAATCAGCCGTTATGTTGACGGCCAACAAAAATTTTATAGCCTGCACACCAGATTTTTTTCGGACGAAAAGTCGGAGTCGGTTGTCGAAAGCATCATACTAACAAGCCGAAAATCGGCAAATCGGACGTTGGCCGAAAATTCACGGCCAACTATCGATGCGTGTGTACGAGGCATTCTTTCTAGCTAGACATGCATCACAGGTATTAGCTGGATCCTTTTCTGCTGCGTAGTATAGCTTTCCAGAGCTATGCTGTGTACTCTGCTTCAAGCCTTTCCTTCAAGGGACACAGCATGGTTCTAGCTTTCTGTACAGCAGGGATTGCCTTGTGCTTCTGAGAGTCACAACAGCCTGATGTCCTAGCACTTCCTCAAACTTAGACTTATCTCTGCTCATGTGTGTACCCTTCTACTTGCTGGGTCCAGGGGTAGCTATTTTTATTCTTAAATTTTAATCTTAATGTACCATAGTGATTTTTGTGTAAGTATGGACATTTAAACAAATAAGGTGTAAAAAAGTATACAAATCATTAAATAGGGGAAAATGTAGGGATGAATAGTGAATCCTGCACACATACACACCTACCTATCTATACCTAAGAAAAGTACTAATTACTTAACTTTAGTCAGTACTGTCTAATGATTAATGCATGTGCTTTATGCAATGGGCAGGAATTGGGTTCCCACTTGGTCAGAGTACACAGCAATGGCTGCATACTATCCCCATACTATTACCCATCCTTAGTTAGCTCTGATTTTTTCCAAAACATTGTCCCTGTCTTTGCTACCTGTTAGGTCCACTTCTTGCCATATCACAAATGCTTTTCCTGCTTCTTGATTACCTAGTATTTTCAGAGCAGCCAGGCAAAGTTGTTAGTGTTTAGAGGGAGCCTTGTCTACTGACTTGGTAAAACTGGAGTCCAGCTAAAATATTATTACCCCTTTAGCTCCTAAACTGAAAATTATATTCATATACTGTATATGTAACAATCATAGATTTGTCAATATCTATGCAGTAGCCCGTTCTTGGTGCTAATGGCTGCTACTACACCTTCTGTAGATAGCCATGATTAAGGCCTGATGGCTGAAATGTGTTGGATTTTGACTGTTGTTCACCTGCATTAATAAAATGGCGTTTTAGCTGACTTCTCTGCCACTAGCCTTTCTACCTTTTTTGCATGGATTGCACATGGAGGTTTGCAGAGACTTCCCAGACTGAGTGCTGTGTTCTTGAGGCTGACCAGGCATTACACAGGATGTAGTGCCTCAGATGCACCTGTTGCAGTCTCTGCTGTAATTCATCCCAAAGGTGTTTTGTCAGGTTGAGGTCAAGACTCTGTGCTGGCCAGTTAGATTCCTCCACCCCAAACTTGCTCATATATGTCTTTATGGCCTTACTTTGTGCACTGGTGCACAGTCATGTTGGAACAGAAAGGGGCCATCCCCAAACAGTTCTCACAAAGTTGGGAGCATGAAATTGTCAAAAATGTTTTGGTATTCTGAACTAAGGAGCCAAACCCAACCCCTGAAAAACAACCCCACACCATAATCCCCCCCCCCTCCACCCAATGATTTGGACCGGTGTACAAAGCAAGGTCCATAAAGACATGGATGAGCGAGTTTGGAGTGGAGGAACTTGACTGGCCGGCACAGAGTACTGACCTCAACCCCATAGAACACCTGTGGGGTGAATTAGAGCAGAGACTGCGAGCCAGGTCTTTTTGTCCACATCCTTGCCTGACCTCACAAATGCGCTTCTGGAAGATTGGTCCAACATTCCCATAGACACACTCCTAAATCTTGTGGACAGACTTCCCAGAAGAGTTGAAGCTGTTATAGCTGCAAAGGGTGGGCCAACTCAATATTGAACCTTACGGACTAAGATTGGGATGCCATTAAAGTTCATGTATAGTATCTCACAAAAGTGAGTACACCCCTCCCATTTTTGTAAATATGTTATTATATCTTTTCATGTTACAATACTGAAGAAATGACACTTTGCTACAATGTAAAGTAATGAGTGTACAGCTTGTATAACAGTGTAAATTTGCTGTCCTCTCAAAATACCTCAACACACAGCCATTAATGTCCAAACCGCTGGTAACAAAAGTGAGTGCACCCAGACCCACAAGGCTAAAGTTTTGCAGAAAAGAAAAGCTCTAGTCCCTCACAGCAGACCTCATATAAGACCCCACACATCCCTCCATGGGATTGTCAGATTTCCAAAATTTGCTGATGACTTTTGCTTTCACCACAATTGCAACACTTCATTTAAGAATGATTTTCACAGGGTTCAAAATATTTTCTCTTCCTCACAAAAGGTTTTCCACCTCTACCCCTTTCATCCCAGTAATCAGCAGACCTTCTAGGCCATTCTGGGACTACTGGCTTAGGGGCATTTTGATGACCTGTTGCTCAGGGACTGGCTTCAGCTCATGGCTGTTTGTTAACATACTGTCTGGACTGCAAGAGGAGGGTAAGATTGACTATTAGCAAGGCCCTGGGTTTTCTTTCATGCAAACCTGACAGCACCTTTTGTTCAAGGAGAATTTTAGAATGAAGATTATTATTTTATTGGTGACTGGATCTAGTTAAAAAAAAAAAAAATCAGTGCATCTCATTTTTTTTATTTTTTTTTAACCACTTTACCATCGGAGGATTTTGCTGTCTTACGTCCAGGCCACTTTTTGCAATTCGGCAATGTGCGACTTTAACTGACAATTGCGCGGTCGTGCGACGCCATACCCAAATTAAATTGACGTCCCTTTTTTCCCACAAACAGAGCTTTCTTTTGGTGGTATTTAATCACCTGTGTGATTTTTACTTTTTGCTCTATAAACCAAAAAAGAGTGTAAATTTTGAAAAAAATAACAATACTTTTCACATTTTTTTATATGAAATTCCCCCCCAAAAAAATGTAAAAATCAAAATTTTTTTAAATTTTTGGCCAATTTGTTTTCTGCTACCTATGTTTGGTAAAAAAAAATCACAATAAGCGTATTTTGATTGGTTTGCGCAAAAGTTATTGGGTTTACTAACTAAGGGAAAGATTTCTGTCATTTTTGGTGTTTTTTTTTTTAACGAGTAATGGCGGCGATCTGTGATTTTTTTTGCGGGACTACGACATTGCAGTGGACAGATCGGACCCCTGACTGACATTTTTGACACTTTTGGGGGTACCAGTGACATTACTGCAGTAATCAGTGCTATAAATATGCACTATTACTGTAAAAATGACACTGGCAGTGAAGGGGTTAATTATTTTGGAGAGGGAGGGGTTAATGTATGCCTGGTGCTTACTAACATGTGTGGGGGGAGGTGACTGTGTGACACAAGGACAGATCCAGGGTTCAGCTATGCTGAACCCTGCAATCTGACCCTGCCTCTCACTTCGGAGATCCGCCCGCTTGTGTTTACACAGGCGGGCAGATCTCCACACTCGATTCCCCGACGATCGGGGAAGAGCGGCGGCGATCGCCGCTGCTCCTCCCCTGGCCCGACTCCCGCTGTGACTGAATACAGCGGGAACGCGCCTCCGGCGGCGCGCGTGCGCCGCCTAGAAGGGGGAGGGTCTGCCGACGTAGGTCTACCTCGTCAGACCTACAACAGCCACTTTGCCGCAGTAGGTTCAACGTGAGCAGCGGTAAAGTGGTAAACTAGTGAACTGATGTTGCGTTCTATCTACTATCTGATCCTAGGTGATGAGCTTGTAATTAGTTTCTAGTTCCTTAAAGGGGATAACACCTGTCATTTTCTAGACCTTGACCCTGATTCTGGCAGCATGTTTAACACTAGAAAGGGCAAGGGCAATTCACCATGTTAATACTGGATTACAGTCACAACGTGTTTTACACTTTCCCTGTGCTTCAAGCATCTTTTTGTATGATTGTGGTAAGACTGAGTTGCTCCCTGATGCTTGTAAAATCCCTCTCAGCTACCTAATTTCCACTTAAGATCCCTCTCTGGACCCCCAAGGTGTGGCTGCAGCTAGAATCTCTAGTTCTCCACAGTTACCTTCCATAGTAATGCTTTTTCTAAACTGGCTTAGGTGATGGGCCAGAGCATAGGCATTGATTGTAGATTGTAAGCTCTTCTGAGCAGGGCCCTCTAAATCCTCTTGTATTTTATTGTATTGTATATGTACTGTCTCCCTCTAATATTGTAAAGTGCTGCGTAAATTGCTGGCGTTATAGAAATCCATAATAATAATAATAATTGATCTTGGGGGTTACAACAAGTGTCTCCCTTCTTCCCCTGATTTGTCCATTAAGACTGCTTCAGAGCACGTAATATAATCTGCTTCCATAGGGCCCTAAACCACTGAGCACAGTTCATGTGTGGACTTATCCTCTTCACCTAACAAACAGAAACTGTCAGAGGATACACCAACTGTCACTGGATATATTCAAACATTCCCATCCTAGCTGTGCATCAGATCCTCAAAATAAAGCATATCTTAACCCAAAAACAAAAGTTTAATATATTACAGTTTACCAGCCCCTAGATGTAACTTCCTTTTTAAGTTTTTTTATCCTTTATTTTCACCTGGTGATACTTCAGTAACAAATGAACTCTATCTATAGAGCAGTGTTGTCACCTAAGGCTGCACTCCTGTCCCAGTTAATGAGGATACCACAGAATTCCCCAAATCTAGTAACAGTGTGCATTGCCGCCTCAATGTCCCTCACTAGCAGCATGGTGTCATCTGGGTAGAGCATGACTTTTTCCTGTAAGTCTCCAAATTGAAATCCCATTATATTAGGGTTTTGCCAAATAGAAACTGCCAGAGGTTCTATCACTAATGCGATCCCCCTCATTTATTGGACATCTCAGCTCAGGGACCACTTCCTAAGGATAAAATTCTTTCCACCAGGACCTATATTTTCAGATCTGTCAATAAGCTGGTACTCTGGATGTGAATCTGGCAGTGCTTTGTCACAAGTGACAGGTTCAAAGCCAAATAAAGGGATTCTCAATCATATTTATCAATTGATCAGGTTTCTCCATGGGTACGACACTTGCTGATATGAGCTTTCTTTGCTCAAGCTTCTACCAAGACTTCTATGAAGATTCAAGCTAGAGGAAATTCCCAATATTCTGACAGTTCAGAATAATTCTTCTAATCACGTGCACTCCATGGCCCAATTCTGTTCAAGCAGTTCTTCTGTCTTAGATACCAATATATCATCTCGATGCACAGTATCTAATTGGCTGTTGATGCCCAGGTTCTGTCAGAGGCCATCATTTCCATCATGGTTTGGACCCATAAACCTTCCTAATGTTTAATGTACCGAGGTGTGCCTGGTACATTGTTACCAGAAAGACAGATAACTGGATGTGTATTTCTATTTCTTATCAAGAGGACTAATTCATTTTCTACAAAAGGTGTTCCCTTCCTTTGAAGAGTTTTTATGCTTTTGTGTTGTTTTATTGGTCTTAAAACTTGAAAGTAATTTAAAAAAACATTTCTACTGCAAGACAATGTTTTAATGTGCTAGTACGCATCGTATTGTATTAGCTTCAAACAAAGCTCCCCAGCAGCTCGCTGTCACCACTGGCAAGGCTTCCATTTTCACCTGGTATTCTTGGCTAAACCGCAATGATGCCACTCCTGCGCATGCACGCAGGAGCCACTGTTTATGGCACAGGGCTCTGAAGGAACAGCACAGGTATGCTGTACCTTCACAGCGCATACGCTGGTGACTTCACCGGCAGCTACATAAATAAATATCGCCTAAACGGTGCACCTTTAGGAGATATTTACAGTAGCTACAGGTAAGCCTTATTATAGACATATCTGTAGGTTAAACATTAATAAATGACCTTAACATTCTATGCATGAAAGTAAAAAACCTGTGTGCAGCCATTACCCCCAGCCCTCCCAATCCTTACCTGAGCTCCCTCCGATCCAGAGATATTAATGATAGCCGTGGCTGTCCTGGGATTCTTCCTCCTCATTGGCTGGGACAGCAGTGGAAGCCCATTGGCTTCCACTGCTGTGAATCACAGCCAGTGAGCCAATGAGGAGAGAGCGTGGGCGTTAGGGACCTGCAGCTCTATGTGTCTTATGGATGCATAGAGCAGGGGCTCGGGAGCAAGCATGCAGCGGTGCCCCCAGGGCAATCGGCTTTCTCTGGAGGCACTACTCGAGGTAGGGGAGCCAGAAGTGTTGGTGGGGGACATGAAAAGAAGAACATCAGAGCTGTTCTGTGCAAAACCACTGCACAGGGCAAGCAAGTATAACATGTTTGTTATTTAAAAAACAAAGCAAAAACCACTTTAAACCATTCTGCAGTTTTGGCTTTATGCTTAAGGTCATTGTCTTGTTTGGAAGACAAATCTTCTCCAAAGGCTTCGGTTAGATGCAAACAACATCAGGCTTTGCTCCAGGATTTCTCTGCATGTTGCTAAGTTTATCCTACCCTCTAGTCTCACAAGCCTTTCAGGTCCTACTGAAGAATCACCACAGCTGCCACTGCTATGCTTTACATTAGAATGGTGCGTTTATGATGGTGTGCAGTACTTGGATTACATCAATGTGTCAGCTGCACACCAATGATGTCACTATAATCCAAGTTTATTCCACAGAACAATCACAATAGCAGTCTCCACCATTGGACCACCTCCTCTGATGCTTTTTACCCATCAAGGCTTAGTCATAGACTTGTATTATAGTGACATCATTAGTGTCTGGCAGTCTCTAATTGCTTCATTGTGTTTGTCCCTGGCACCTGGCATTCATGTAGCAGTGAGAAGGTCTGGCTTTATAGTGCAGTGGAATGCTTAATATCTATACATCCAAATGACGTTTAGCTATAAGGCTCAGTTTGGATCTCATCAGACCATAGAACATTTTTCCAGCTTACATTAGAGCCTCCTATGTGCATGCCTCCAAAGTGTAAATGAGATATAATGTGAATTTTAAATATAAGGGTCCCTGCTGTCCAATTCAATTTACAAATAACGCTAATGTGTGTGTCTTAATCAGCGCAACCTCTAACTACCAAAGTGCAGTGAGCAAATAAACCAATCAAATATTGGTAGTTTAAAAAATAAAGAAATAAATCTATAAAGGTGGTAAACATGAGTGAATCCTCAATAAATTGCTGCTAGCACTTAAAAACCTTTTTTTCACATCAGTTTAAAGAATCATAAACCCATTTAATAGTGCAGCACAACTGCTTATTAAACCTAAAGTGCAAGTGCTATTTATCTCATATTAATTGTTGTAAATCTTACAGTATATAATGATCAATCGCATAAAAAAAATAATATATATATATTAATATATATAATATATATACCAGTAATATATAAATATATATTCATCAGAAAAAAGCAGCAAGTGTAAAAAATGTTTTCACACAAAAAACGTAATCATTACAGTACATAAAGTGACCGTGTAATCTTCCACCTGTGCTCACTGGC
The DNA here is from genome assembly GCF_965119305.1 of Pelophylax lessonae. Taxonomy (NCBI): domain Eukaryota; kingdom Metazoa; phylum Chordata; class Amphibia; order Anura; family Ranidae; genus Pelophylax; species Pelophylax lessonae. Next base: position 389,238,929 of record NC_138770.1, read on the forward strand.
CACTGACCTCATGTTATGACCAGCGAGTCATAGCAAGCTGTTCCCCTTAGGGTATACTCAAACACGTTGTGGTGTGGCAAGTAAATCATCCACTTCTTCTATCTGACTCTCTCCTTTGTAGCTATATTTGCAGAATAATGGTCATATGCAACAGAAGGTACAGAATATAGTGCTCTCTGTTTAAAAGCATTTTATTCCTACTAAAATGTGTAAATTTCCACTCATATAAAAAGCACTTAAGCCATGCCAGCTGATGTCCAATCAAAACACAAACACCAGCTTGCCACCATGTAGCTAGGAATGGCAGAGGGACGTCAGATGTTAGGCTCCTATCTCCATATGCGTTGTCTCCTGGATATGGACTTTGTCTAACTGCACTATTACCGTATATACTCGCGTATAAGCCGACCCAAGTATAAGCCGAGGCCCCTACTTTTACCACAAAAAGATGGGAAAAATGATTGCCTTGAGTATAAGCCTAGGGTGAGAATGCAGGGTGGCGGGCATGGTACAGGAGAATGCAGGGTGGCTGGCATGGTACAGGAAAATGCAGTGTGGCTGGCATGGTACAGGAGAATGCAGGGTGGCTGGCATGGTACAGGAAAATGCAGTGTGGCTAGCATGGTACAGGAGAATACAGGGTGGCTGGCATGGTACAGGAGAATGCAGTGTGGCTGGCATGGTACAGGAGAATGCAGGGTGGTAGGCATGGTACAGGAGAATGCAGTGTGGCTGGCATTGTACAGGAGAATGCAGGGTGGTAGGCATGGTACAGGAGAATGCAGTGTGGCTGGCATTGTACAGGAGAATGCAGTGTGGCTGGCATGGTACAGGAGAATGCAGGGTGGCAGGCATGGTACAGGAGAATGCAGGGTGGCTGGTATGGTACAGGAGAATGCAGTGTGGCTGGCATGGTACAGGAGAATGCAGTGTGGCTGGCATGTACAGGAGAATTCAGGGTGGCAAGCATGGTACAAGAGGATGCAGGGTTGCGGGCATACTAGTGCGGCTGTGTTTCACTTACCTGTTCCAGAGGCGCCTTCATTTTAAAAATGGTGCCGCCCGGCGCCGACACGTCATTGCGCACGTGCCGCCGCCGCTCGGGAAAGCTGGTATACGTTTGGCTATTCCAGGCCTGTCCCGAGCGGTGGCGGCGCATGCGCGGGGACACGTATACGCCGGGCGGCGCAATTTTTAAATCTTAAACACGTCGGAGCGGCCGGGAACTTTTTTTTTTCTTGTTGACTCGAGTATATACGGTATATGGGTTTTTCATTTACAAATAAAGCTGTTACCTGAAAAGAAGACAGCCCTACAGTGCAGGCATGGCTCCTTGCTGAGAAATCTCCTCCTGAAGTCAGTTGGGAAACTGTCACTTCCTGTAGTGTCGATCTTTTCCCATGTACTTAGTAGCTCTTCCTACCAAACTTTCTTGTAAGCAAAAATCCGATGTAAAAAGGAAATTTGGCCAAACGCTCAGAATTGGTTGAGGTAGCATTTTAAATGTATTTAGTATTTTGTATTCAGTATAATAGTATTATACTGTTAGGAGAAAAGAAACTGTACAGTCAATGAAACAGTATTACTATTCTATTTGAATGCATAGGCTACGCTTGAATGTGTACATAATTTTCTTTTGTTGATTTTAATTTACAGTATCTCACAAAAGTGGATACACCCCTCACATTTTTGTAAATATTTTATTATATCTAGCAATGTAGCAATCAGAAGATATCCCAGAGTATAATGCAGATGGGAAGGGTGGTGTACCCCAAGCTCACCATCTGAATAAGGGAGTATTCATGCATTCTGCTTACCCTCGTTGGTCATTTGAGTATACATTCTTTCATGTTTTTATCTGATTCCTAATTGTGGCTATTCTGCAACAATGCTATACTACACTGCAACAGGTACCAACTACCCCTGGACAGATAGAATGAGTGATACACTTCTGTGATATACTTATCTATAATACTGTATATCTAATGTTATGTTTCTTTTATAGAATGCATTTCCCCTTTCTGGTTTTTGTATATCCCTGAAGAAGACTAGGTGAGAAAAATTGCATTTGAAACGCATTTGATGTCCACCATCTGGGGACCACAGTACTGGTGATCCACTACATCTATTGAAACACTTATACAATTATCAGGTTGCTAAAGTGGTAAAATTATAAGAATAGCTTGTACTCTTTCTGATCATGTTTTTATTCTATTGTACTTTGTAAAAATAAAGTTTTATATTTTATACTATATGATATCAACAGAGTGTCTACTACATCAGCTTGTGTTGCTGCTTAAGCCCCACTTCTGAGGGTTCTTCCTTTTGTTTGCCTCTACATACAGGAATGTTGGCAACCATAGGCAACTGCTAAAAAACATTTCTAGCTGTTTACATTCAAGCCACAATTTGCATCCCCTTCAGTTTTTATTTTGCCGACATTGGACTTCTAGCTCACTGGTGTCACTGGGAGAGAGCCTGGACACAGTAACTACATAGTGTTTCAGTTATGTGAGTTCACCTGCTGCAAATATAGGAAAAGCTAGGACGCTTTTCATAGATCCACACGTGACAAAATTTTCCTAAACAGCTTATCTCTGATTTTGCATTGTTCAAGAATCTAGGTTTGAAGAGATTTTTTGTATTGCACAGAAATACAGGGTGTCCCAAAAGTCTTCTTACATAGGAAAAATGTAACTCTTATGATAAGGGGTGGACGGAAGTGGTCGGTGACGTGCCATCAGTAAGGAGAAGATCGGCGGAGAGCAACATGAGCTTCTTATTGCATGCTATGCTTTATTCTAGCATGTTGCTGAGCGGATGAATCAGAGGTTTAAAGGGACCACAGACGTCTTAAGGGGACCAGTACCATATTATCCTTGGTATTTATCTACTGGAATTGGAGATTACTGGAGTGTCTTGGAAGCCCATTGAGCTTTTTATTAAAATGCTCTCATTAGCCCTAAATGAAGTGAGAGTTCTGTGAGCCCAGAATGGTCGCACAGAGGTGGAAGTGCACTGTATTGATTATCTAAGAATATACGTGGATACTACCCAATTATAAGAAGGTGGTTGGCATTTATCACATTTAAAGTTTGGACTTTTCTTAGCTTATTTTTATGAACTCACTGAATTCACTATTAGTATTTGCACAATTCATTGGATTTTTTTAATGTGGAATCTATGGAATTATTTTTGCACTGCTGAGTTGTTATATTGACCTGAATATTGTGAGGCTGCGCAACCCCACATCACATTTCATTTTCATATTATATTTTATATTTTATTTTTATATTTTTTTATATATTTACATTTATACATGCTACAGGATAACATAATGCTGTGTCTCTTAACCTTCCTAGCGGTATTCCCGAGCGTGACTCGGGGTTAGATTTTAGAGCCAAAAGCGGTGACCCCGAGCCACACTCGGGGTAGCGCTAGGAAGATCGCTGAATCCTGGTAGAGGTTTTACTTACCTTTTCTCCGGGATCCAGCGAAAAATGCGAGCGGTATGCGGCGGCGGAGCTTCCTCCCGATCGTCTGCGAGCCCCGGCTTCCGTCTCCAGCGACGTGACGTCCGCCGGGGGGTGGAACCGGCGGCAAATTCAAATGTAAAACACACCAAACACACTGATACCATTCAAAATAAAAAAAAATCACATTACATTGCCCCCAGTGCCCTTTCCTGCAGTTTTACTGTACTTTTTATGTATATATATATATATATATATATATACAGTATATATATATACTGTATATATATACGCATATATATATATATATATATATATATAAATAAATATACGTAATTCTTGTGAATGAGCAGCCCAAACCAACTGTGTACATTATATATATATATATAATATATATAATAAATGTATACAGCAGGTTTGGGCTGCTCATTCACAAGAATTACATGCAAAATAATGGTACCGCTTTCAGCAACTAAAATCCAAAAGAATCATACCGCCAGGGAGGTTAAACAAAGATGGAGAGTTCCCATCTTTTTTTAACACAACGCAATGGCCTGCGAGATCCCTGGATGTTTTGCCACTCAATTCTTACTTGTGGTGCCATTTAAAAGATGTGGTTTACAGGAAAAAAATTAGAAACATGGATCATTTAAAAGAATACATTTAAATTGCAATTACTTGCATAACAGCAGATATCTTGAAACGTGGTCACCATGAGTTGAGGAATAGACTTTGTGTGTGTGTAAAAAGAGATGGCCAACATGTACAGAATATTTTATACATTTTTGTAATGAATATCTTGTAAAAGAAAGTACATTTAGCTACAATTTTCCCTATGTATGGTGACTTTTGGGACACCTTGTAGTAGAAGCAGTTAAGATTCTAAAGGACACAAGCTCTTCTCAGTGCTTCTTAAAATTTTACTTTATTAAGTCTCACCATTTCCTTGTGGAAGTTTGTCTGTGGTTTCTCTCAAACTAAACCTCTAAGAAAGGGCAATCAAAGAATATATACAATCTAATTTTCACATCTGATTAATAACAACCCACATACGTGGATACAGCGCACAGCTTAAAGTGCTAACTATTTTTATTGCATTTGTATTAGGATGTAACTGAAGACTTGTACTCATTAGTGGTTGTGTAAAGTGCTTCTCTTCCTAATTAAAATCCCTCCAGAAGTTCATGTCAAGGTCAATGTGAATAAAATCAAATGTGCAATATGACTTTGGTCTGTTGAAGCAAATGCTTTCTGCAGAGCTATTTGAGAGGAAATCCACACTGATTGGAACAAAGAAAATACATACTTAACATACTTCATTGTGCTTGTATGGTGTCTTCAAAATACATTTCCAGTTGTACTCTAATAATGTTCCTGGATAAACTCAATTTGTCTGGGATTTTTCACTAAAGTATATATTTCTTATACGTAAACTGTATTATTTGGTGGCAGTTTTGTTTATGAATTAAAGTAATTTTAAGTCTATCAATATACTGTATATTATGTGCAGTATTTTATAATTCAGTTATTTTATTTATCAGTTATTGCATTATTAGATTTACAAGTACAACACGCTATAATGTTGCAAAAAGCTTTTGTTGTTGGCTAACTGCTTTTTTTATACATTTAACAACATTGTAATGAGCTTTTCCTAATTGTACAGTACAGTACAGGAAACAGGCTTCTTTAACAGATTGGCCTTTTGGAAGATTTACCCCCCTTCATGACCAGGCAATTTTTTTGCGATGCTGCACTGCGTATTTTAACTGACAATTGCGCGGTTGTGCAACGCTGTACCCGAATCGAATAAAATTTATGTCCTTTTTTTCCCACAAGTAGAGCTTTCTTTTGGTGGTTTTTGATCACCTGTGCGATTTTTATTTTTGTGCGCTATAAACGAAAAAATTGGCCAACAATTTTGAAAAAAAAAAAATTTTTTTTTTTCACTTTTTGCTTTAAAACATATCAAATAAAAAAATGTAAAAAAATCGAATTTCTTCATCACTTTAGACCAATATGTATTCTGCTACATATTTTTGGTTAAAAAAAAAAAAATAAGTAAGTAAAAGTAAGTAAAAACGGATTGGTTTGCACAAAAGTTATTGAGTCTACAAACTATGGGCTATATTTATTTATCTTTTTATTTATTTTTGCTAGTAATGGCAGCGTACAGCAAGCGGGACTGCGATATTGGAGTGTACAAATTGGACGCTGACACTTTTTGAGGACCAGTGACACTAAGGGCTCTTTCAGACGGCCGCTCCGCTGCTTTAGTCCGCTGCGGTACTTTTTTTTTTTTTTTTTCACGGAGCAGATGACATTTGTGTCATCCGCTCCGTGTGCCCGCATATTATCCCATCCGTTTGCGGATGATATGCGGACATAATGTTAGTCTATGGGGATTGCGGATGTCAGCGGATGACACTGCTGACATCCGATTTTCCTTCCTTTCCGTTTTTTACACGGATGAAAAAATAGGGTTCTGTTCCGTTCCAAAAAACGGAACAGAACTGAAAGGAGGAAAATCGGATGTCAGCGGATAGAATTCCGCTGACATCCGCAATGCCATTGACATACATTATGTCTGCAAATCATCCGCAAAAAAATAGGATGATTTGCGGACAAGCGGAGCGGCCGTGTGAAAGAGCCCTAATACAGTGATCAGTGCTAAAAAATATGCACTGTCACTTAACTATTGACACTGGCTGGGAAGTTTATATCAGGTGTGATCAAAGGGTTAACTGTGTGCCTAGCCAGTGCTTGTTTACTGTCTGGAAGGTGCTTTTTTAGGGAAGGCATTGATCCATGTTACTGACAGAATGGCAATTCACCTTGTTTACATAGGCAGATCGCCTTTCTGGCTCTCTGCCTAATGATTGCCTTGTGGCAGCAGACATCGAGTTTGTAGTACCCACAGGTCAGCTCCCACTGTGTATAATCAGACCCGAAGTGTAAGATCAAGTAGTAGGTACATATTAATCCTGCGCAGGAGAGTGGCCTTGCTGCCATATATGTAGGTAATACGGTCGGCAAACAGTTATATCACTCTGGCAGAGTTTTATGCAGCTTTCTTCTAGTGACTAGACACTGGCGAAAAATAAATGTTGCAGGGACCCCCCCCTACCCTTTATAAATCCTTCCACTTCATACTAGCTTCCGTTTTTTTCAATTGTCCTTAGGTAATGGACCCCTTCTCTCTACTGAGAGTAACTTACATTTTTATTGAGGTTTTTACTCAATCTCTGAGTGATGTCTTTCAAGATGATTCATTGCAAATTGATTTCTTCATCACTCGGCTGTGCCATAGCCATTGAGACTTTTTATGCTGCTTCCAGATTAGTGGACTCCTGGGCAGATCTTTGGGGGACTATACCCAGACCACAAATTGTGGTAGACTCAGGCCAGCCTGTAATGTTCCTTTGCACTGGACCCTGCTGTAGGCACGTTTTGCATGTAGTGCAGCACGGGGAGTTAGCTGCATGGTGCTTTACAGGTCGAGAGGTGAAGTCTACCTGGTGCAGAGCCCAGTATGGTCAGACATTCCAGGATTGCCGGGGTAAAGGGAGTTGGTATCAGTTTTATTTGTCCTGCTGGAGGGTGCCTGGAGTTGGTGCTGTTGTGCCGTTCACCCTCATACTCGTTCAGGTTCTGCACATGTGCCATCTAAATTTGAGGGCTGTTGCCGTACGCATGCACCCGCCTGTTTCTCTTTGGATTTAAAACACAAAGAAACATCTCCTGAGTTCTGAGTTACAACAGCCTACAGGTGCTTCACTGAGGCCTCCTCCCTTTGCATCATTGCTGTTGCTGTTTGAGTACTCCCATCAGGGAAATTTTATTCACACACGTGGCTGGCAATAAGCAGAAAGATAAGGGACCAGTTGGACTCAATGTTTAAGGGTTAGCCTTAAGGGTAGGGTGTTGTAGAACATCAATTCATGGCACTGGTACCCACTCCTTTGATGGCCAGATTCTGACTCTCTGCCTTCCTCTGGTTATTCTGCCATTCTGCCAACCCATTGGACACTCCAGCATGATTCTTCTTACCTAGAGAGGAATTTTCTGGCACAATGTTGGTGTTCATGGTCAGATTCCTGGCCTTGTTGAGGCCATAGATTACAGGGGTCATTGCCATGCCCCTTCAAACTTTGGCTTTAGCCTTTCACTTTGGCCTTGAGCCAGACATGGTATTAGAAGAGGAGGCAGCTGTTGAGGAAAAATCCATGCCTTCTGAGGTTTCTGATCAGGATGACACGCATGCTACAGAAATCTCTCCAAATCTCTGCAATACTGAAGGATAATATTATAAAGTTGATTGAAGCTGTATGCTCTTTATAGTACAGAGTCCCTAAAATTCCCTACAATAGCTAAAACCTTTCTAGTTCATGTGCTGATTGATCCTGTCCTTTATGGAGACTGGCCTCACCTGGAGAATATTTTTTTTCTCCCAAAACTTTTCCCTTGACAATATCATGTTGAAGAAAGTTTCCTTAGGAAATTGGCATCTCCTGTGGTCGATCCAGCCCTCACAAACCCTATAGAGAATGATCCTGTGTTCAAAGACTCAATTGATAAAATATTTGAGGACCTTCTTAAAGGTTATCTTTGCCCTGACAAGTCCTGCCCTGCAACCCTCAGTTGTGCCTATGGCAGTCTCTCAGGCCATTGCTGTCTGTACTAAATGTATGATCTGGAATCATTGTTCCATCTATAGGGATCCCAACCAGACACTACTGCGTGAATGGCTTGGTGGATATGTTTCACCTCTTTTCTGGGATGAGTCTTCCTCTGTACATGTTTGCAGGATCCTTATGTTTTAATGCTGAGCTGCAAAGTAATGCACAGAATGCAGAGTTCAGGGTTAAATAATGCACAGGATTCAGGAGTCAGGAGTTATTAATGCAGAGTGTAGGGATCTGTAGTAACACAGAGTGCACGGTCAGTAGTAAGTTGTGCAGAGGTCAGTAGTAGGTAACACATAGCATGCAAAAATCAATAGTACATAATGCACAGAGTTCAAGGGTCATGAGTAAGTAATACACAGAGTGCAGGGGTCAGAAGTAAGTAACACATAGACGGCAAAGGTCAGAAGTAAGTATTACAGAGTGCAAGAGGGCAAGAGCAAGTAATGCACATAGTGCAGGGGTCAGGAGTAAGTAAAGCACAGGAGTTTAGTGGTTAGGAATATTTACAACAGAGTGTAGGTTTCAGTAGTAAGTAACACAGAGTGCAGGGGCCAATATTAGGTAATGCACAGAGTGCAGAAGTCAGTAGTATGCAATGCATACAGTGTAGGGGTCATGAGTAGGTAAAACAAGAGTACAGGTAAGTAACACACAGAATTCAGGGGCCAGGAGTAAGTAAAGCACAGAGTCTTAGGGTCAGAAATAAGTAATTCACAAAGTGTGAAAATGCCAGGCATAAGTAGTGCACAGAGTGCAGGGATCAGGATTAGGTAATGCAGCGTGCAGAGGTCACGAGGTACACAGAGTGTAAAGGTCAGGAGTAAAGAACACACAGAGTGAAAATGTCAATAGCATACAGAGTGCAGGGGTCAGGAGTAAGTATTTTAGAGTGCAGAGGTCAGGACTAAATTATACACAGAGAGCAGGGGTCAGGTCATAAGTAAGTAACAGACAGTGCAGTAGTCAAGAGTAATTATCACAGCTCAGTAGTAGGTAATGCACAGGGTTCAGGGGTCATGAGTAGGTAAAACAAAGAGTACAGGTAAGTAGAACACAGAATGCAAAAATCAGAAGTAATGCACAGAGTGCAGGGTTCAGAAGAAGGGAACACACAGAGTGCAAGAGTCAGGATTAAGTAATGAGTGCAGGAGTCAGTAGTAAGTAAAGAGAGGAGTGTAGAAATCAGGGGTAAGTAATATACGGAGTGTAAAGGTCAGGAGTAAGGTGCACAGGGCTGAGGTAATTTGTTAACAATACATAGAGTGCAGTGGTCAGGAGTAATTAACAGAGTGTAGGAGTCAGTAGTAGTTAATGCAGAATACAGTAACAGAGTGCCAAGGTCAGTAGAAATGAATGCACAGAGTGCAGGGGTCATGCATAGGTAAAACACAGTGCAGGTAAGGCATACAGTAGAGTGCAGGGGTCAAGAGTAAGTATCGCACAAGAGTGTAAGATTTGGGAGTAAGTAACACACAGAGTGCAGTGTTTAGGATTAGGTAATGCACAGAATGCAAAGGGCAGGAATATGTTATGCAAGTGTAACATACTGCATTGTTACTGATTGCAGATTATAAAATGGCAACAAGATGTCAGTGCTTTGCAGTTTAGTAGTTACAGAAACCAATACAGTCATGCTAAGAATGCTGGAACTTGTATGCTGCAGGCAGGACATTTCCTTTCAGACAAGCTGGAAGAGAACTGCAAATCCCATGTGAGTGAGTAACAGGAGCGGGAGCATATAAAAAGGAAAGCCCGGTAACCAAAAGGGGAGGAGAAGGCTGGGAAAGAGACAGGATATCCAAGAGAGCGGAGGCTGATCCCGGAGTCCACAGACTGAAACAGATTGATCCAAAGAGTGGGGAAAAGGATTGCCAGATCGCTGAGCATACTGAGAGGCAGGGTAGTCGATCCTGCGGGTAGGCATATTGTTCATCTTCGCCAGCACCATTACATCTGCTGGAGGATATCAAAAAAGGGGGCCCACCATCATCAAGGTCAACGTTCCGCATTGCTACCATAGAGGACTGAGCGAGAGGGTACTTAACCCATACCACAACACTACATGTTACAAGCTCACTTGCTGTTATTGCCAGTTGCTTGAGTTCAAGATTTCACAACACATACTGCCCTATAGAGACCCAGGCTTTGTAGCCCAATCATTGCTGCGGCCTATTCACACCAGCCATCCATTGAGGTACTGCATGCAGGATATCATCCATAATGCCTTCTGTTGCCTGATTAGACGGACTGTGAATGTATTCTACCTCAGACCTTTTCCATCCAAGGAAGCCACAAGTTTCACAAGTCTAGAGCTACACAAGTAGTGCAGAAATCAGTTGTAGGTACTGCACAGAGTGCAGATGTCTGAAATAATGAACTGACATAGTGTAGGGGTGAGTGGTAATTTCAGAGAGAGGTCAGAGATCAGGACTAAATAACAGACATGGTGTAGGGGTCAGTAGTAAACAATGCAGAGTGCTTTGGTCAGAAGTAAGTAACGCAAAAAGTGCAGCAGTTAGGAGTGGATAAAATACAGAATTCAGAGGTCAGGAATAGGTAATGCATGGAGTTCAGAAATCAGGGCTTTGTAACCCATAGAGCGCAGAGGTCAAGAGTAAGTAACGCAGAGTGCAGAAGTAAGTAACAGACATAGTGTAGAGGTCAGTAGTAAGTAACACAGAGTGCAGTGATCAGGAGTAAGTAATGCAGTAGTGCTGGGGGGCAGGAGTAAGTAAAACGCAATGCACAGTGGTCAAGTATAGATAACACATAGAATATATAGGTTAGGAAGTGCTAGGGGCAGGGGTAAGTAACACACAAAGCACAGTGGTTAAGTATAGGTAACACACAGAATAAATAGGTCAGGAATAAGTAAAGTGGCATGCAGAAATCAGTGATAAGTAACCCACAGTGTAAGGGGTCAGGAGTAAGTTACACACACAGTCCAGGGGTCAGAAGTAAGTATGGCACAGAGTGCAAAGATCAAGGGTAAGTAGGTAGAACATAGAGTGCAGAGGTTAGGAGTAAGGAAAGCACAGCGTGTAGTGATCAGAATTAATAACACAGAGTGTAGTGGTCAGTAGAAGCTTAATAATACACCATGCAGGAGTCAGTAGTAAGTAATGCAAAGTGCATAAGTCAGTAGTATGTAATGCACAGAGTGAAGATGTCATGAGTAGTAGGTAAGCAGCACACAGAGTGCTGGGCTCAGGAGCAAGCAGTGCAAAGGTCAGAAGTAAGAAATACACAGAGTGCAAACATCAGAAGTAAGAGTGCAAACATCAGAAGTGCAGGGGTCAGGTGTAAGTATTGCAGTATGTGGGGGTCAGTAGTAAGTAATACACAGTGTAGAGGTCTGTAGTAAGTATGGCACAGAGGTCAGTAGTAATGCACAGGGGTCAGGAGTAAGTAACAGGGTGTAAAAGTCAGAAGTGCAGAGACCAGTAATAAGGAACACACTAAGCACAGAGGTCAGGAATAAGTAACATACAGAGTGAAGAGGTCAGGAGTAAATTTTGCAGAATGTAGCGGTCAGGAGTAATGCACAAAGTGCAGGGTTCAGGAGTAAGTAATGCACAAGAGCAGGGATCAGGAGTAGGTAATACACATAGAACAGGGGTCAGGGGTAAGTAACACACATAGTGCAGGAGTCAGAAGTACAGAGATCAGGAATAATAAGTGTGGAGAATCAGGGGTAAGTAACTCACAGAGTGCAGAGGTCAGAAATAAGTAACACACAGAGTGCAGAGTTAATCACAGAGTAAAGGGATTTAAAGTAGGTAACACACACGGTATAGCGGTCAGGAGTAGGAAACACAGAGGTCAGGAATATGTAATACTTGGACTGCAGAAATCAGCAGTAAGTAACCTGCAGAGGCCAGGAACAAATAATGAACAGAGTGCAGAGGGCGGAAGTAAACAATAGACAGATTGCAGTGCTTAGGAGTAGGTAACACAGAGTGCAGAGGTCAGGAATAAGTAACGTAAAGCAGAGGGTAAGTAGTGCACAGAATGCAGTGGTCATGAATAGGTAACACACAAAAGGCAGAGCTCAGGAATAAGTAGTGCACAGAGTGCAGAAATCAGGAGTAAGTAACTCACAGAGTTCATAGGTAAGAAGGTACAGACATGGTAATAGGGGTCAATAGGAAGTAACGTTAATTGCTGCATTCATGAATAAGTAACACAAAGAGTGCAGGGATCAGGAGAAAGTAATGCACAGAGTACAGTGGTCAGGAGGAGTGGGTAATGCGCAGAATCAGGAACAAGTAACACGTGGGGTGCAGAAATCATGGATAAGTAACCCACAGTGTGCAGAGGTCAGGGGTAAGTAATAGACATACTTTATTGGTGAGTAGTAAGTAATGCAGAGTGCAGAAGCCAGAGGTAAGTAATACTTCTACAGACAGTGAAGTGCAGCACATATATTAAAACAATACTTTCAAAATAAATGTCCATATATCCAATGTAAAAAAGCCTTATACGCAGCAATTAATATGCAAATCTTCTTTGTGACATGTTCATCCACCACCAAAAGTAATGCCTGCTCACCTCACACAAACAGGTAAATTGCTCATCTAACACATCCGACTGATGTTACACTCTCCGACCATGGATCCCTTCCTTCCCTTGTATCCCTCTGGGGGTCAGATCCACCTCCTCTCACTAACTCCACCAGGTGTTATAAGGAAAAAAAAGGCAACACCATAGTGCTCTCCATTTGTAATATATTTATTAATCCCCCGCTATTTAAAAACACTTACAAAATCTCAACAAAATAAATAATAATATAAACGTTTTGTCAGCCAGCTCACCACTGTGGATGCGATCGCGGCAGTGGCATGATGTGATGGACTTGGTTCCTCCCTCCTAGACGTATTGCGCCCTCCTATTGGGCTTCTTCAGTAGGTGAGATTTTTTTAGCATACAGTGTTATAAACACATGGTAGCGCAGATTGAGTCAAGAGTACACATTGTAACAGACATGGCGCAGGAGTCAGGAGTAAGTAATGCAGAGTGCAGGGGTCATTAGTAAGTAACACCAAGTAGAGGATTTAGAAATAATTAACACATATAGAAGGGGTCTTTAAACTATGACCCTCCAGTTGTTCAAGAACTATGATTCCCATCATGCCTAGTCATGTATGTGAATGTCAGAGTTTTACAATGCCTCATGGGATGTGTAGTTCTGCAACGGCTGGAGGGCCGTCGTTTGAGGATCCCTGACATAGAGTGTAGAGGTCCAATTTAAGTAATGCATAGAGTGCAGGGGTCAGGAGTAGGTTACACAACAGAGTGCAGTGGTCAGGCAAAAGTAATACACAGAGTGTAGGAGTCAGAAGTGTAGAGATTAGGAATGAGTAACACACAGAGTGCAGAGGTCAGGAGCAAGTAACGCACAGAGTGCAGAGGTCAGCAATAAGTAGTGTAGAGAGCAAGTGTAACATGCAAAGTGTAGCGGTAAGGGGTAAGTAAAGCACAGAGTGCAGGGGGCAGGAGTAACACACATCGGGGGTTGATTTACTAAAGACAAATAGACTGTGCACCTTGCAAGTGCAGTTGCACTCTTCAAGGGCATTTGCTCCAGATCTTAGTAAATGAGCAAAGCTTCACTTTCCAAAGAATAGTTAATTGTGCAAGGAAAATTAATACATTAGCATTTTTGCTCACACTTCTGATGGTTGCTAAGTAGTTACTGACTATTTTAATACAGTTATTTTTTTAAGGTAGGCTATGCACATAAAAACATCTGTAATGGAAGAGTTTAATTTTTGAAAAATGTATTGTGCCTATGCTTATACTTGTCTATGAGATTCTTACTTGTGCCAATGCTAATTAAAAGTATATTTTGTGTGAACAAGGACTTTTGCATTCATGTGCTGTGCACACCCACAGTTTGGCATGACGCACTAAGCAGGAAAATGCTTTAAAACAGTTCTTCTTCCCCAGCCTTCATACTCAGAAAAAGGGATGTGATGTCTCATGACATTGCATCTCTTCTGATGTAAACATAACGCAGAAGCATTGTCGTCACAACGATCTGCTAGATAGAGATCCGAAGCCCAAGAGCTGATTGTTTCAGCTTGTATTAAAATGGAGCTGGGGACCCAAGTGGTTAACGATAGCAATAAAGTCTCAGATTTCATTTGGTTTCTAACATCTTTGATTTTTTTTTTCTTTTTTTGTTAGAGGGCTGGCAGACAGCTTTGAATTGCTCTCATATTACAAAAGTCAGTTCCAGTGTTGTGAACTTTGAAAATAAAATTCTCCACAACACCTATAGTTACAGAGATGAATGCGGGCTTATTTTGAAGTGGTTTTACTGCTTATATGTTCAAAGGCATGCAGTTTGGCAATTTTTGCTGTACATGTTGAACTTTCCTACGTGTTAATATAGAGAGAGCGTTAGAGTAAAACTTTTTATTCTGATTCAAATGGAGCATTGTGAGATTTCAAATGAAGTGGTATGAAAAGGAATAGAAGCAATAGAGTTGCTGCTATAGTTTTCTTTTATCACATATTGAAAAATACCCTAAAAAGAAAACATTATGGGTCTGTAGGCAGGTGCCTACTTTACTGTAACATGGCTTCCCCTGCATGTGTGTCACTTCCTGTTTTTTTCTAGGGCATATACAGTGCCTTGCGAAAGTATTTGGCCCCCTTGAACTTTTCAACCTTTTGCCACATTTCAGGCTTCAAACATAAAGATATAAAACTGTCATTTTTTGTGAAGAATCAACAACAAGTGGGACACAATCATGAAGTGGAACGAAATTTATTGGATATTTCAAACTTTGTTAACAAATAAAAAACTGAAAAATTGGGCGTGCAAAATTATTTAGCCCTTTACTTTCAGTGCAGCAAATTCTCTCCAGAAGTTCAGCGAGGATCTCTGAATGATCCAATGTTGACCTAAATGACTAATGATGATAAATAGAATCCACCTGTGTGTAATCAAGTCTCCGTATAAATGCACCTGCATTGTGATAGTCTCAGAGGTCTGTTTAAAGCGCAGAGAGCATCATGAAGAACAAGGAACACACCAGGCAGGTCTGAGATACTGTTGTGGAGAAGTTTAAAGCCGGATTTGGATACAAAAAGATTTCCCAGGCTTTAAACATCCCAAGGAGCACTGTGCAAGCAATAATATTGAAATGGAAGGAGTATCAGACCACTGCAAATCTACGAAGACCTGGCCGTCCTCTAAACTTTCAGCTCATACAAGGAGAAGACTGATCAGAGATGCAGCCAAGAGGCCCATGATCACTCTGGATGAACTGCAGAGATCTACAGCTGAGGTGGGAGACTCTGTCCATAGGATAACAATCAGTCGTATACTGCACAAATCTGGCCTTTATGGAAGAGTGGCAAGAAGAAAGCCATTTCTTAAAGATATCCATAAAAAGTGTAGTTTAAAGTTTGCCACAAGCAACCTGGGAGACACACCAAACATGTGGAAGAAGGTGCTCTGGTCAGATGAAACCAAAATTTAACTTTATGGCAACAATGCAAAACGTTATGTTTGGCGTAAAAGCAACACAGCTCATCACCCTGGACACACCATCCCCACTGTCAAACATGGTGGTGGCAGCATCATGGTTTGGGCCTGCTTTTCTTCAGCAGGGACAGGGAAGATGATTAAAATTGATGGGAAAATGGATAGAGCCAAATACAGGACCATTCTGGAAGAAAACCTGATGGAGTCTGCAAAAGACCTGAGACTGGGACGGAGATTTGTCTTCCAACAAAACAATGATCCAAAACATAAAGCAAAATCTACAATGGAATCGTTCACAAATAAACATATCCAGGTGTTAGAATGGCCAAGTCAAAGTCCAGACCTGAATCCAATAGAGAATCTGTGGAAAGAACTGAAAACTGCTGTTCACAAACGCTCTGCATCCAACCTCACTGAGCTCAAGCTGTTTTGCAAGAAGGAATGGGCAAAAATGTCAGTCTCTCGATGTGCAAAACTGATAGAGACATACCATAAGCGACTTACAGCTGTAATCGCAGCAAAAGGTGGCGCTACAAAGTATTAACTTAAGGGGGGCTGAATAATTTTGCACGCCCAATTTTTCAGTTTTTTATTTGTTAACAAAGTTTGAAATATCCAATAAATTTCGTTCCGCTTCATGATTGTGTCCCACTTGTTGTTGATTCTTCACAAAAAATTACAGTTTTATATCTTTATGTTTGAAGCCTGAAATGTGGCAAAAGGTCGTAAAGTTCAAGGGGGCTGAATACTTTCGCAAGGCACTGTATATAGGGGAACCAGCCTCACGAGGAGTCCGGTGTGGGAGCTCTTCAAGTAAGACCAGTGTATCATGTGACCGGTTTTTCTGATCGCTTTTCCCTCCAATGAGACTTGTTCTTTAGGGCATCCTCACATATGGACTTTGTTGCATGGACTTCCTATGCTAAAGGTTTGGGCAGCGCCACTAGAGGCGGCACAGATAATCTATGTATCATTAAGTTGTTGCACAGCCAAACAAATGTATTGTACAACCATGTATGTGAGGATATGTTCTGCACTGAAACCTCCTACCTCAAGTGTAAATTACAAATGATTCAGTAAATAAATTTTTCCTTTTGAAGATAAGTTGTCTGTGTCCATTTCTGGGGAAGAAGAGATTCATGTATTAATAATGTGTAATTGTGGTGTATCACTAAGAACTGGGAAAAGCGGAGTAAAGCTACATTTACCACTCCAGGTTATGAAGAAGGAGTCGTCAGTAACAAGTGTAACCTAGTCAGCCACTGGGGTCTCCATAATAAAGCCCTCTATGGTACTGGGCCTGCCTAGATACCAAAGCTTTAGTCAGAATTTTCAAGATGGGAAATGTGGTGGCTTTGCTGTATGCCCAGGGGGAGAGAACAGTTAAGCACAATACACATAGGCATAAAGCCGGGCAACATTGACTGGTTAAAAAAAAAAAAACATCCGACATTCGGCTCCTGGTGGACGAGTATGCTGAAAAACCAGCAGCCCACCGGTTCGCAATCAGTGCTTTCAGCCAATGGCGAAGAGGGCTGATCAGAGTGTTTTGGTGGGGGGCCGTCCCCCTGTCAGAGCTTAACAGCTTAGTGGGGGAGATCACTCTACTAACTTTAGATAGTTAGTACAGTGGCTCTGATTTGAGCTGACAGTTTTTTTCGTTCAACCCGCTGTATAGAAATTTGAGATGTGTAAGCCACTCTCTGGATGGGATCACTGTGGTTGGGTAAGGTCAGCCATAGACGGTTCGAATCCGGGCAGGTTCAGCAGGAACCGGCTGAGATTTAAACCATGTATGGGCAGGCTGAATGTACTAAGTTGATCAATCCATCAATCAACCCCGGCCTGCTGGATTTTTCATGCAACTATCACTAGCGGTTGGTATAGCCACTAGCTATAATCACTGACTTCTCCCGCAAGTGACAGTTTCCCCGGGCTTGCTGCTCTTAAGCCTCGTACACACGCAACGATTATCGGCCAACCGATCGTCCGACTTTTGTCCAAGTTGTGTTTTTTGGTTGGAATGTGCCTAGACTGCACACAAATTTTCTCGGCCAACAAAATTCTACTTCAGAAGTGATGTCATGTGTTGGTTTGTTTTCTTTGTGTTTTTTCTTCACTGAGCATGCCCAGACTTGCTCATCGGATTTTTGTCTGCCGAAATCTGTACTGATTGCACGAAAATCGTCCGTTGTGTTGATGGCCAACAAAAATTTTATAGTCTGCACACCAGATTTTTTTCGGCCGAAAAGTCGGAGTCGGTTGTCAGAAGCATCATACTAACAAGCCGAAAATCGGCAGATCGGACGTTGGCCGAAAATTCCCTGCCAATTTTCGATTCGTGTGTACGGGGCTTAAGTCATAGACATCAATTATATCCTGTGGGCTTTCAGAAAGTGCACCACACCTGCAGGATATAATAGAAGTCTATGGAAAAGTGCAGCTAACCCAGGAAGGTTGCAGATGCACTGCACTGCACCCATGGTGCAGGTAACCCGCAGCACATCAGTGTGAAAGCTGCCTTATAGGAGCCTCAGAAAAGTAAGGGTTTATTTATATTTGCAGTTTGGGGCACGGTAAAACCCCATAGTTAAGATGTGTTTTTATCACCTGCACCCCAACTGCACCCCTTTTAGCTGCAGTGGCCAAGGGTGTACACATATCGCAGCCACAGCAGGAATTATACACCCTGTCATGGTTGATTGGTGTAGCACCTGCCAAGCATGACCCATTCAAGTGAATGTGGCCACTCTGCAAGTGCCGTGCAACCTTGTGCAGTACAACAAACAAGGGGTTAAAGCAGGCAGCATTGTGTTGCTTTCTCAAAATCTACTTTACCTCTTGGACCCCACAGAAACCTGCAGTTGTGGGGCACTTACAGAGTGGCCCTATTTACTTGAATGGGTTGCAATTGGCATGTTGTAGCATCCACCAAAAGCAAAAGCAGCTAAAGGGGGTAGAGATATGGGGTGGTAAATCCATTTTGCCACCCCCCCAATTGTATGTGTGAATGAGCCCCAAGGGTGCCGCTGCAATTAAGGGCTCATTCACAAGTGCGGCAGGCACTGCTGCTCCTCTGAAAAGCGATCTGTGTGTGTTTGACAGGTGGTGAGGAGACTCACGACCTGATTTAAACCCATGATTGCCATGCAATGCATACAATTGCCACACAGTAGGGTGGCAATTAGAGGTTTAAATCAGGTTTTGGGAGGTGACACTGTGCCTGGTGATCTTTGGCTTCTCCCATGTTGTTCAGGTAGATCTTCCCCTCTTTAATGAAACAGCAGCAAAAAATGCATTGAATAATGTGTCTTTCTATCAAGCATATGCCTGTATTATAATGTTTTTTTGTAATCATTGTTTTTGATGAATAAAGGTTTATATTTTTATATATAACACTTGAGCAGTTTTGTCTCAGCACCCTTAAAAAGCGCCACACTCCATGTTTTCTTTTTGCTTTGAATTTTTTGGGAGGATGGTGCATATAACTTTTGCATATTTTGGTTCCATCCACAATATTCTATACCCTCTTTAAAGTTGCCTACCCCTAATTTACATCATTTTTAGTTTCTGTGCAGTGTTAGCTATTTCCATGACACATTTTCTGTTGCTGTTTGAGGCCAATCACTATTCTTGCCAACCTTCAGTTAATCATCCTCAGTCTAGAACAGATGACAGGAATACAGTAAAGACATTTTTAAGTGGCAGTATTCTCCAGGATCTGAAGTGTGCTGGGATGGCAGAAATGTCTATTTTTCATTACACTATAGTACATGCTTTCTTTGTAGAGCAGGTCACAGTTGTACACCACTAACTGCAGCTCTGACTTATGATCCTTTACTTAACTCACGCAGGATGTTTCTGTGTTATTACCCTGAGTTCAACAGTCATGAGCAATTACCGGAGCAACTTCCTTATCCCATGCCTCACACAGACACTCAGCCATTCATTAAAAAAGGACTTTATTTCCTGAAATATAAAATCTGCCAAATTCTAACAGCAAAAATTACTGGAGGAGCAAATTAAAATGGTATGTTAAGGGGAAGGGCTACTGAACACTAAATCTACATATTTTTTTTCTCCCAACATAACTTATAGACGTAAACCTGTATATGATGTTCAACATAAATACACTATATTACCAAAAGTATTGGGACGCTTGCCTATACACGCACATGAACTTTAATGGCATCCCAGTCTTAGTCCGTAGGGTTCAATATTGAGTTGGCCCACCCTTTGCAGCTATAACAGCTTCAACTCTTTAGGGAAGGCTGTCCACAAGGTTTAGGATTGTGTCTATGGGAATGTTTACCATTCTTCCAGAAGCACATTTGTGAGGTTAGGCATTGATGTGGACAAGACAAGGCCTGGCTCTCAGTCTCCACTCTAATACACCCCAAAGGTGTTCTATGGGGTTGAGGTCAAGACTCAGTGTGGGCCAGTCAAGTTCCTCCACCCCAAACTCGCACATCCATGTCTTTATGGACTTTGCTTTGTGCACTGGTCCAAATCATTTGGTGGAGGGGGGGACTATGGTGTGGGGTTGTTTTTTACGGGTTGGGCTTGACCCCTTAGTTCTAGTGAAGGGAAGGCGTTAGCATGCCAAGCATTTTGGACAATCTCATGCTCCCATCTTTGTGGGAACAGTTGGGGGGTGGCCCCTTCCTGTTCCATAATGACTGTACACCAGTGCACAAAGCAAGGTCCATATAGAAATGGATGAGGGAGTTTGGGGAGGAGGAACTTGACTGGCCTACACTGAGTCCTGACTTCAACCCAATAGAACACCTTTGGGATGGATTAGAGCAGAGACTGCGAGCCAGGCCTTCTTGTCCATATCAGTACCTGACCTCACAAATGCGCTTCTGGAAGAATGGTCAAACATTCCCATAGACACAATCGTAAACCTTGTGGACAACCTTCCCACAAGTGTTGAAGCTGTTATAGCTGCAAAGGGTGGGCCAACTCAATATTGAACCCTACGGACTAAGACTCGGATGTCATTCAAGTTCATGTGCATGTAAAGGCAGGTGTCCCAATACTTTTGGTGTATGTGTTTATTCTTAAAGTGCAACCACAAGTGAGTTATCCTAAAAGTTAAATTTTTATCTTCGCAATAGAAATTGTTTTACTCTAGCACTGACTATTGCATACAAATATTAGCCATTAAATAATTGACAAACTTGCTTTGTTTGTTGGGGAGATGCATAAGGCAGTAATAACTATAGTTAAAGGAGAAGTAGGGAAGTAGGTCTAAAGTTCTTTTGGCCATATTTCTCCTATAGGTTACAGTAGTGCACTCAGTTCTGCACTCTTGTGACCCAGATTCAGCCAACGGCGGTCTAAAATCGTCTGTCTTTGACCGCTCGGTTGTCGGTCTTAGAGACAGCGGGGGAAAGATATAGCCTTGGACCGATGCTGCATCCACCTAGGTGAGTATGTATGTTTGTTTTTTTAAACTGATCTTCCTGTTCTAGAATGGTTAAGGGCCAATTCAAACTAGCAGGTGAACGTTATCTGTTTACAACACATGGTCACTGGCATGCGTTTTGCATGCATGCATGCATGCAAAGATGTGTTGTTCATTTGCAGTTTTTTTTCTTTTTTTTAACTTCATTTAACTACTTCAGAACAAGAGTGAAATGTCCCTTTATTTCAAGGGCATTTTTAATTTTTCAGTGTTGTAATGCTTTAACTGACAATAACTCTATGATGCAACACTGTACCAAATTTTTTATTATTTTTTTAGACACATTTTTTTTATGGTGGTATTTAATAACCACTTTTTTACTATATAAAGGAAAAAGACCAAAGATTTCCCTTATTTTCAGTTATAAAAACATTCAATAAAAATGCCAGGACAGTATGAAATCCCCCCAAATGACTCCTTTTTGGAACATAGACACCCTAAGGCGATCTCATTTTTTTGTCACAATTTCTTGGTATTGGAGAAACATGCGGGTCCTGGGTGAATTAAAAAGCTTGAAAATGGTGCACTAGATACCAAATCACTTGTCTCCCAAGCCAGTTATGACACTTTTCTCCTATAAGTAACAATCATCATTTTTTTTGCTGGAAAATTACTCAGGATCCCCAAACATTTTATATATTTTTAAGCAGAGACCCTAGGGAATAAAATGGCGGTTGGTGCAACTTTTTATGTCACACTGTATTTGTGCAGCAGTTTTTTTGGGGAAAGAAAACACTTTCATATATTAAAAAAAAAAAAAAAAATAAACAGATGATGCTACGCCAAGTAAATAGATACCTAACATGTCATACTTTAAAAATTGCGCACACTTGTGGAATGGCGCCTGTGACGGTATTCACCGTCACTGGAGGTGAGGAGCAGATACTTAAAGGTTAGAATTGATTCAGATGGGACAGTAATATTTTTCAGCAATATCTTCATATAGAAATATGAAGATTTATTCCCACTTTACACTGGGAGACTTAGACTGTTATAGACCATTGCCATGAAGTCTGCCTCCTAGATAATGTGTATTCTGTGAGCTTGTCTGTGAGAGAGACACACAGACTGTCATTGACAGGCTTACCTATTGTTTGTGTATTGAAATTCAATGTGGGTTGTGTCTGTCCCATTGTTAAATGTTAATGACCTCACATTGTTCTGTGCAGATGGCTAGATAATTAGTTTAGTTCCTGTATACACTTTCATCTGCATATGCTACTGTAATCAGGCAGAGGGGAGGGATTGTGTACACTGTATGGGAGTGTAAAACTCTGTTTTCATTGGATTGTGAATGTCATGTCCTGTCCTGCACAAGGTCCACCTGGGCGGTAACCTTGTGGGGGAAAACTGTATAAATGTCTGTTTCTTTTTCAAGAAAGAGTTATACTTCACCCTCAATCTAGAGTCCTGTCTCTCATTGGGGGAATGTGCTATAAGGGATTGCTATGTCCTTCATACTCCCTTGGATAGTCACTAAGCTCTTGTAAGAGCTTGTGTAAGAGCTTGTTCTGCTGCACTCTCTGGGGAAAGAGAGGTTCACCCACGGGAGCCTGGAGCCTTGTCGTAGGTCCAGGGTGTGTAGGAGACGGCGAGACCCCAACCAAGCTGCGGCGGTTTGTGGTGTCTGACGTGGTTATGGTGTCTGGTGGAGTGCTTGGAGCCCTCGGGAAGCACTAGAAACATCCAGCAACGGAGGTACCCAGTCCGGGGTACCGGTTGATCCGTTAGAGCACCAAACTTCAGTACTTAAAAATCTGCATAGGCTATGTTTTAACTTTTCTTACAAGTTACCAGTTTAGAGTTACAGAGGAGGTCTAGTGCTAGAATTATTGCTCTCATTCTAAAGTTTGTGGGGATACTTCACACGTGTGGTTTAAATGTTGTTTACATATGAGGGCGTGACCTAGGCAGGTAGGGACAGGGGGACTTTAAATATTTTTATTTTATTTTTTACACTTTCCCTTTATTTTTTACTTTTTGATCACTTTTATTCCTATTACAAGCAATGCAAACATCCCTTGTAATAGGAATAGGGCATGACAGGTCCTCTTTATGGAGAGATGTGGTGTCCCCATGGAGCTCTATTGGCATTTGCCTTTAAACACCAGAATTGGCAGGTCCGCCACTGGCGCCCTGTGCTTTTCACAGATGAGAGCAGGTTCACCCTGAGCACATGTGACAGACATAAAAGGGTCCGGAGAAGCCGTGGAGAATGTTATGCTGTCTGTAACATCATTCAAGTTTGGCAAGTTTGGTGGCGGGTCAATGATGGTCTGGGGAGGCATATCCATGGAGGGATGCACAGACCTCTACAGGCTAGACAATGGCACCCTGACTGCCATTAGCCATCTGGATGAAATCCTTGGACTCATTGTCAGACCCTACACTGGTGCAGTGGGTCCTGGGTTCCTCCTGGTGCACGACAATGCTCGGCCTCATGTGGCGAGAGTATGCAGCCAGTTCCTGGAGGATGAAGGAATTGATAACATTGAATGGCCCCCATGCTTGCCTGACCTATATCCAGGCCCAGATTGGCTAATCGGGAGCATCGGGAGAATTCCCGGTGGGCTGGTCCAGTGCAGGGCCGGTACAAGGGGTGGAACAATTTATTGTAGGAAAGGGGAGGGGGGCGCAGCGGAGGTGAAGTGCTTAGGGCTCGGGTTTACTGTCAGTGTCAGCATCTTCTGTCTGCTTCTGTCCCGACCGTAAGCCCGCCCACCACCTGCATTGCTTTAGTATTCTTAGCTCTGTGTCCAGGTTGAGTCCCGGCATTTTCTGCATCTTCTGTCCCCGCCCACCTCCTATCAGACCTGTAGTTAATGGTCTAGGGAAGTGCTGTACGTGGTGGGCGGACCAGTAGGCGGGGATAGAGGCCGGCAGAAGATGAAGAAAATGTCGGGACTACATCACTGGCAGAGCTAAGAATAGTAAAGCAATTCAGGTGGTGGGCGGGCTGACAGACGGGGACAGAAGCAGACAGAAGATTCCCAGATTAAACCCAAGATCACTGATGAATTACAGGTAGGTACAATGCAGTGATCTACTAATATTAAGAAGCTATTGTTTCTTGTTATCTGCAACTACTACAACTGTATCAAAAGTACAAGGCCTACAACAAGGGGTCTGAAGTTAGAGAAGATACAGTACAGATGTCTAACAAGCAGAATGTTGTCTAGAGGAAACTAAGGTGATGTTTCTAATGATTACAGTAATTGTGTCACTTGCTGAAACAGACAACCAACCAGAAGTGGGTGACATAGCAAAGGTAAAAATTACTCTAGTAGTGAAGGTGTTATACTTGGCCCCTTTACTAGCGACCAGGACAGGTGTTCCATGGATCCACTTCAGGCATTCCCATTCATGTCTATTGGGACACAGTGGCTGCACAGACACAGCTGCTGCTCCCAGTTTAACATGTGTGTGGGAGTGGGCATTAGTGTGCTCAGGTAGGTGTCCCTGAACTCGCATTGTCTGCATTTAAGGACGCACACCTGCACCCACATGGATGTGAAGTTGGGAGCAGCAGCTGTGTCTGTGCAGCTGCTGTATCCCAATTTACAGGATGGAACTGCCTGCACGCAGATGCATGGAATACCTGTAAATCGCATGCAGGCAAATACAGACTTCACCATGCTTAAGTACATCTGTCTAATTGAGGCCGTAATCTTCCAAAAGGGATACCTGTTCTGGAGACCATTCTCTAAGAGGGCATTTCAATTAAAGTGCTTAGTGCTCATGAAATACCCAATTAAATACAATTATATATATATATAACACTTCAAACAAATAAAAGTGCTTTTGTGCTCAGTGCTACTATAATTTGATCACTCAAAGTTCAGTGCAAAAAAATTGTCCAATATTCTCCCAGTGAAGTATTCGCGACCATGCAGGGGAACAGTGGTGGTGGGTATCTCCTATTCACTCGTGCAGTATTATCTGGGGTGTGCGCTTACCAGAGGGATATGATCCCTGTTACCTTAGTATCTAATATATCTATAGCACTTGCACAATGCAGTGATGTTCTGCTCTTTTCAGCTGAGCACTGTGGATATGATTGATAAATAGGGGAGTACTCAGCAGAAATTTTTTTAAAGTGACTTTGTGCTATTACAGTAAAATATGTTGGAGGCACCTTGCTGTATGTATTTTCCATTTAGGTGACTATTATATCAGGTTCACACTAATGCGTTTTCTGTGACTCACATTTGCGCAGGCACAGCAGCCGATTCATTTAAATGGGCTACTGTACCTGCAGGAAACACAGGAAAAAGGTCCCTGCACCTTTATGAAAACGCAGCCGCAGCAAAATCGCATGGTGCAAAAGTACCGTGTAATTTCCCGCACCAAAAAATGTGCTGCATTTTCAGATGTGCGGGAGTGCCAAAAGGAATAAATGGCAGCCTTGCGCATCTGTAAAAGAGCAGGGAATTTTTCCTGCAGGTGGTTGGGGGAATAGGTGCCATTTACACGCTGTCCCGCACATGCAACCACCTGTAACAGTGTAAACCTAGCCATGGGCTCATTTACACTTGCAGTTGGCGGGCAATAAAACATGCTGCTGAGCCTCATTTTACAGCTCCCTTTCACTCCTGCCGTTTAAGCTGCAGAGGCAGCAGCTAGAGGTTTACAGATGCCACTGCTGCAAGGTGGGGGGGGGGCAGTGTAGGTGTCAGTGAAGGGGTCAGTGTAGGGGGGTCAGTGTAGATGTCAGTGGTGAAGGGGTCAGTGTAGGTGTCAGTGTAGGGGGGTCAGTGAAGGGGTCAATGTAGGGGGGTCAGTGTAAGGGTTCAGTGAAGGGAAGTGTCAGTGGTGAAGGGGTCAGTGTAGGTGTCAGTGTAGGGGGGTCAGTGAAGGGGTCAGTGTAGGGGGGTCAGTGTAAGGGTTCAGTGAAGGGAAGTGTCAGTGTAGGGGGGGTCAGTCTTTCCCTCTTTCTTTCCACCCCACCTACTTGCTCTCTCCTTCCCTCTTTCTTTCCACCCCTCTCTATCTCTCTCTCTCGCTCCCTGCCTCTCCTTCCCTCTTTATTTCACTCCTCCTTCTCTCTCTCTCTCTCATTGAATGAATTACAAGGCTGTAGAGAACAGTGCGCCATTGCAAACTTATATTCAGAGGTTTTAATTACATTATTTTAATATAGGGAGTCGTGTACTAAAGTGGGCCAGTCTAAGGCATGAAACTCCAGGGCTGAAAATGAGTCCCACTCCGGCCCTGCCTATATCCAATAGAACACCTCTGGGACATAATGTTTTGGCCCATCTGACACCACCAGGTTGCACCTCAGTCTGTTCAGGAGCTCAGTGATGCCCTGGTCCAGATCTGGGAGGAAATACCCCAGGACACCATCCGTCATCTCATTAGGAGCAATGCCCAATGTCAGGCATGCATACAAGCATGTGGGGGCCATACAAACTACTGAGTACCATCTTGAGTTGTTGCAATGAAATTTCAGAAAAATGGACTAGCCTGCTGCATCATTTTTTCACTTTTATTTTTGGGGTGTCTTTGATTTCAGCCCTCTGTAGGTTGATAATTTTCATTTCCATCAAACGATGTGGCATCCTTTCATTCCTAACACATTACCTAGTCCATAACAGTATAGATATCCATCATGAGATTTTTTCCCCATTGAAATCTGATGTGTTTTCAAAGTGTTCCTTTCATTTTTTGAACAGTGTATATACAGTATATATATTTATATATACAGTATACACAATGCCTGACCTAGGGCACAAATGCTTGTTAGGCTGCATTTACATTATAGTGTTTAACATGCTAACAACGTGTGCCATGCTTGCAGTGTCATTTCTTGTTTATGACACTCCAAATGTGGCAACCAAGATGCCTGAAAAAATAAGCGTAGCTCACCACTTCAAAAAAGATGCATGAGCTAACTCACTATATTTATTGTGTGTAGAAAAACCTATGGAAATTAGGGGGGTGTACAGCCGAAGCTGGTTAAGCTGTACATCTCCTATGGGTCACAGGAGTGCAGTCCATTCTGCACTCCTGTGACCCGTTTTCAGCAGAGAGTGGGCTGAACTCCGCTCTCTGCTGAGGTCACAGAGTCAGTCCAAGCTCGAGCGTCATCACAACCATGGAGTCGTGTTCCACCCAGATGCCTAGAGCCGCACCCAGCTCAGCGAGCCTCTGAGAGCCTGAGCCAGCTGCTTCCCGTCCCTCCCCAGCCCAGCCCAGCCCAGCCCAGCACTTCAATGAGCGAGGAAGGAGCAGAGCGGAGAGCTGTGACAGACATTCAACAGTTCTCTGCTCGGGGAGGTGTCAGAGCCGAGGGATCGCTCAGTTCTCAGTGTTAGAGGCGCTGGGGGGGCAGTCCGATGCTGCATCCACCTAGGTAAGTATGAATCAAGAAAAAAAAAAAAACATACATCTCTTTCAAAGGGCTTATGCGTGCAACGCGAAAATGCGCAAAAACCTTACAAAAACATACAAATACACAACGCATCATAGTGTTAATAGTGATGTCGCGAACCTAAAATTCGCCGTTCGCGAACGGCGAACGCGAACATCGGCAAATGTTCGCGAACCGGGCGAACCGCCATAGACTTCAATAGGCAGGCGAATTTTAAAACACACAGGGACTCTTTCTGGCCACAATAGTGATGGAAAAGTTGTTTCAAGGGGACTAACACCTGGACTGTGGCATGCCGGAGAGGGATCACGCAAAAAAAAGTTCTTAAAAATTATAATTTTTTGATAGAGAGCCAATTATTGGAAAAATTAAAAAAAAATAAAAATAAAAAATTTCTTTGGATTTAGCATCTGGGGGGTCTAAAAAGTGTACCTGTGAAGTTTCAGCTCTGTAGCATGTCCATAACCCCTAAAAAACAGCATTTGTCTTATATTTTCAGGAATATGGCTTCTCTGCGGCTGGCTTTTTCTCTTGCAGGCATTTAGCGGGCATTTTTTTAGGCAGGCATGTAATTTTTTGTATTTAGTGTCTGGGGGGTCTAAAAAGTGTACCTGTCAAGTTTCAGCTCTGTAGCATGTCCAGAACCCCTAAAAAACAGCATTTTTCTTATATTTTCAGGAATATGGCTTCTCTGCGGCTGGCTTTTTTTCTTGCAGGCATTTAGCGGGCATTTTTTTAGGCAGGCATGTCATTTTTTTGTATTCAGTGTCTGGGGGGTCTAAAAAGTGTACCTGTCAAGTTTCAGCTCTGTAGCATGTCCAGAACCCCTAAAAAACAGCATTTTTATTATATTTTCAGTAATACGGCTTCTCTGCGGCTGGCTTTTTCTCTTGCAGGCATTTAGCGGGCATTTTTTTAGGCAGGCATGTCATTTTTTGTATTTAGTGTCTGGGGGGGTCTAAAAAGTGTACCTGTCAAGTTTCAGCTCTGTAGCATGTCCAGAACCCCTAAAAAACAGCATTTTTCTTATATTTTCAGGAATACGGCTTCTCTGCGGCTGGCTTTTTCTCTTGCAGGCATTTAGCGGGCATTTTTTTAGGCAGGCATGTCATTTTTTGTATTTAGTGTCTGGGGGGTCTAAAAAGTGTACCTGTCAAGTTTCAGCTCTGTAGCATGTCCAGAACCCCTAAAAAACAGCATTTTTATTATATTTTCAGTAATACGGCTTCTCTGCGGCTGGCTTTTTCTCTTGCAGGCATTTAGCGGGCATTTTTTTAGGCAGGCATGTCATTTTTTGTATTTAGTGTCTGGGGCGTCTAAAAAGTGTACCTGTCAAGTTTCAGCTCTGTAGCATGTCCAGAACCCCTAAAAAACAGCATTTTTATTATATTTTCAGGAATACGGCTTCTCTGCGGCTGGCTTTTTCTCTTGCAGGCATTTAGCGGGCATTTTTTTAGGCAGGCATGTCATTTTTTGTATTTAGTGTCTGGGGGGTCTAAAAAGTGTACCTGTCAAGTTTCAGCTCTGTAGCATGTCCAGAACCCCTAAAAAAGAGCATTTTTATTATATTTTCAGTAATACGGCTTCTCTGCGGCTGGCTTTTTCTCTTGCAGGCATTTAGCGGGCATTTTTTTAGGCAGGCATGTCATTTTTTGTATTTAGTGTCTGGGGGGTCTAAAAAGTGTACCTGTCAAGTTTCAGCTCTGTAGCATGTCCAGAACCCCTAAAAAACAGCATTTTTATTATATTTTCAGTAATACGGCTTCTCTGCGGCTAGCTTTTTCTCTTTCAGGCATTTAGCGGGCATTTTTTTAGGCAGGCATGTCATTTTTTGTATTTAGTGTCTGGGGGGTCTAAAAAGTGTACTTGTCAAGTTTCAGCTCTGTGGCATGTCCAGAACCCCTAAAAAACAGCATTTTTATTATATTTTCAGGAATACGGCTTCTCTGCGGCTGGCTTTTTCTCTTGCAGGCATTTAGCGGGCATTTTTTTAGGCAGGCATGTCATTTTTTGTATTTAGTGTCTGGGGGGTCTAAAAAGTGTACCTGTCAAGTTTCAGCTCTGTAGCATGTCCAGAACCCCTAAAAAACAGCATTTTTATTATATTTTCAGTAATACGGCTTCTCTGCGGCTGGCTTTTTCTCTTGCAGGCATTTAGCGGGCATTTTTTTAGGCAGGCATGTCATTTTTTTGTATTTAGTGTCTGGGGGGTCTAAAAAGTGTACCTGTCAAGTTTCAGCTCTGTAGCATGTCCAGAACCCCTAAAAAACAGCATTTTTATTATATTTTCAGGAATACGGCTTCTCTGCGGCTGGCTTTTTCTCTTGCAGGCATTTAGCGGGCATTTTTTTAGGCAGGCATGTCATTTTTTGTATTTAGTGTCTGGGGGGTCTAAAAAGTGTACCTGTCAAGTTTCAGCTCTGTAGTATGTCCATAACCCAAAAAAAAACAGCATTTTTCTTATGATTTTTAGTAGAAAACTAATGCAGTGTCTTTCCAGCTGTCTTTTTTTCTTTCTGGCAAGCTGAAATATGATATGCCAAGGCAAACATGCCTATCAGTTGAGCTATGACACAGACAACACTGCACACATGGGGAAATATGTAAAACAAAAAACAGGAAAAGGAAATTAGGTGACGGTCACAAAACATGATATTGTGATTGGCCAAATAAAAAGTCGCCTCGCGATGAGGTCGCGCCAAAGTCGCGCTAAGTCGCGCCAAAGTCGCACTGGAAGCGACGCTACTTTAATGGTAGCGGCAGTGTAAACCAGCACTAAAACATCCAGTGTGTGAATACGATCAGGTATGATGTTTTATCGGTCAAGTAGTGTAAGGGTTACGCCCGTCGCCCGCTTCACAGTGACAGACCAAACTCTGACAGACCAAACTCCCCGTTTAACAGTCAGTCAGTCCATTTGCACAACCGCAAACTCCCCATTTGCACAAGGTTGGTTACCAAGCTAGCCATGTCCCGTTCCTTGTCCTCACTGACATCATTGAAGGTCTCTTCCTCCACCCAGCCACATACAACACCAAGGGTCCCCGAAAGGTGAGAACAAGCCCCCTGGGACGCCTGCTGTGGCTGGTATTCCACCTCCTCAAAGCCACCTTCCTCCTCTGACTTCTCTTCTTCAGACTCCTCTCTCTGCGTTGCCACAGGTCCAGCAATTGACAACGACAAGGCTGCTTCTGGTGGTGATGAGGACCACAACTCTTCCTCTTCATGCTCATCTACAGCCTGATCCAGTACTCTTCGCAGGGCACGCTCCAGAAAAAACGCATATGGGATGAGGTCGATGATGTTGCCTTGGGTTCGACTGACCACCAGGGTTGTCATCTCCGCAAAAGGACGCATGAGCCTACAGCCATTGTTCATGAGCATTCAGTAACGCGGCCAAAAAATACCCAGCTCCGCAGAAAGAATGAAAGAAAATGAATGTTTTTTTTTATGAAAAATTATCCTGCGGATCGCTTTTGGTCTGTACACAATGAAGCAACGACCTTATCATCTGGGGTGTGCCAACACAATCCTAGAGGTGATCGCTTCATTGTGATACGCAAGCCCCTTCACCACGACGAGGTAACGATCACGAAGGGGAATTGACACATGTATGTGCCTTTTTTTTTGTTTTTTGTTTTTTTGCAGCCACAGTGTAGCACCAGAGGCCAGAAAAATTAGGCATGTACACATGCATGAAAAAGTAGGTATTGTTGCAGCCGCTGCTGTAGCAGCGGCCTGAAAAATTGAGGTTTTAAGGCAGAAAGTGCACTAAAACATTGCGGCTTGAACCGTAGTTGGTGGCGGAGACGTCACGTAAGTCATCCGGCATGCAGAGAATGATTATATACAGCAGCGTGTGGACCATTTTTAGGCCAAGGCATCTCAGTCATCACCAGGCCTTTTTTAGTCAAATGCATCCCCCACTGTCAGTCCCTTCGGGATCCATGCCTCATTCATCTTAATAAACGTGAGGTAATCAAGACTTTTTTGACCTAGGCGACTTCTCTTCTCAGTGACAATACCTCCTGCTGCGCTGAAGGTCCTTTCTGACAGCACACTTGAAGCGGGGCAGGCCAGAAGTTCAATGGCAAATTGGGATAGCTCAGGCCACAGGTCAAGCCTGCACACCCAGTAGTCAAGGGGTTCATCGCTCCTCAGAGTGTCGATATCTGCAGTTAAGGCAAGGTAGTCTGCTACCTGTCGGTCGAGTCGTTCTCTGAGGGTGGACCCCGAAGGGCTGTGGCGATGCATAGGACTAAAAAAGCTCCGCATGTCCTCCATCAACAAGACGTCTGTAAAGCGTCCTGTCCTTGCCGGCGTGGTTGTGGTGGTAGGAGGAGGATTACTTTCACCTCTTTCCCTGTTGGATTCCCGTTGTGCTGTGACATCACCCTTATACGCTGTGTAAAGCATAGTTTTTAACTTATTTTGTAGCTGCTGCATCCTTTGCGACTGCCGGTAATTGGGTAACATATCACAGACTTTCTGCTTATACCGGGGGTCTAGTAGCGTGGCCACCCAGTACAGGTCGTTCTCCTTCAGCCTTTTTATACGAGGGTCTCTCAACAGGCATGACAGCATGAAAGACCCCATTTGCACAAGGTTGGATGCCGAGCTACTCATGTCCAATTCCTCGTCCTCACTGATGTCATTGAAGGTGTGTTCTTCCCCCCAGCCACGTACAACACCACGGGTACCAGATAGGTGACAACGAGCACCCTGGGATGCCTGCTGTGGTTGGTGTTCCTCCTCCTCAAAGCCACATTCCTCCTCTGACTCCTCTTCCTCACACTCCTCTTCCAGTGTTGCCGCAGGTCCAGCAATCGATGGTAAGGCTGTTTCTGGTGGTGGTGATGGTGACCACAACTCTTCCTCTTCCTCTTCACGCTCATCTACGGCCTGATCCAGCACTCTTCACAGGGCACGCTCCAGGAAAAAAACATATGGGATGATGTCGCTGATGGTGCCTTCAGTGCGACTCACTAGGTTTGTCACCTCCTCAAAAGGACGCATGAGCCTACAGGCATTGCGCATGAGCGTCCAGTAACGTGGCAAAAAAATACCCAGCTCCGCAGAGGCTGTCCTAGCACCCCGGTCATACAAATACTCGTTGACCGCTTTTTCTTGTTGGAGCAGGCGGTCGAACATTAGCAGTGTTGAATTCCAACGTGTCGGGCTGTCGCAAATCAAGCGCCTCACTGGCATGTTGTTTCGCCGCTGAATATCTGCAAAGTGCGCCATGGCCGTGTAGGAACGCCTGAAATGGCCACACACCTTCCTGGCCTGCTTGAGGACGTCCTGTAAGCCTGGGTACTTCTGCACAAAACGTTGCACAATCAGATTCAACACATGTGCCATGCACGGCACATGTGTCAACTTGCCCAAATTCAATGCCGCCAACAAATTGCTCCCGTTGTCACACACCACTTTGCCGATCTCCAGTTGGTGCGGGGTCAGCCACTGATCCACCTGTGCGTTCAGGGCGGACAGTAGTGCTGGTCCGGTGTGACTCTCTGCTTTCAGGCAAGTCAACCCCAAGACAGCGTGACACTGTCGTATCCGGCATGTGGAATAGCCCCTGGGGAGCTGGGGGGGTGCAGTTGGTGTGGAGCAAGACGCAACAGCAGAAGAGGACTCAGCCGAGGAGGTTAGCAAAGAGGATGGAGTAGGAGGAGTAGAGGAGGTGGCAGCAGGCCTGCCTGCAAGTCGTGGCGGTGTCACCAACTCCTCTGCAGCAGAGCCACGCATTCCATGCTTGGCAGCCGCCAGCAGGTTTACCCAATGCGCAGTGTACGTTATATACCTGCCCTGACCGTGCTTTGCAGACCAGCTATCAGTGGTCAGATGGACCCTTGCCCCAACACTGTGTGCCAGACGTGACATGATTTCCTTTTCCACAATAGAGTACAGGTTGGGGATTGCCTTTTGTGAAAAATAATTTCGGCCGGGTACCTTCCACTGCGGTGTCCCAATAGCGACAAATTTTTTGAAGGCCTCAGACTCCACCAGCTTGTATGGTAAAAGCTGGCGGGCTAAGAGTTCCGACAAGCCAGCTGTCAGACGCCGGGCAAGGGGGTGACTCTGCGAGATTGGCTTTTTACGCTCAAACATTTCCTTGACAGACACCTGACTGTGGGCAGGTGACGAGCAGGAACTGCTGAAGGTGAGAGGCGGAGGGGCGGGTTGTTGATAGGGGGCATGGAGGACAGCAGTGGTTGACGTGGCTGAAGATGCTGGACCAGGAGGAGGATGGTGGCTTTCAGTTTGTGTGCTGCTTTTACTCATGTGTTGATCCCATAGGCGTTTGTGATGTGAGATCATGTGCCTTCGCAAAGCAGTTGTACCTAGGTGGGTGTTGGACTTCCCACGACTCAGTTTCTTTTGGCACAGGTTACAAATGGCATCGCTGATATCAGAGGCAGACACACAAAAAAAATGCCACACTGCTGAGCTTTGCAAGGACGGCATTCTGGTGGTGGCAACAGCTTGCGTTGATTGGCGTGCTGTCTGGCTGACCCCGGGTGCCGAATCTACATGCTGTCTGACTGCGCCACTAGCTCCTTGCGATGACCTCCTCCCCCTGCTTCCAACTCGTCTCCTCCTCCTCTCTGTCTCCCCATCTGAACTTTCCCCCTCTTCTTCTGCTCTTCGAGCAGGCACCCAGGTGACATCCACAGACACATCGTCATCATCAGCCGCTTCACTTGACAACTCAGCAAAGGCAGCAGCAGCAGGTACAACATCATCATCATCACAATGTACGTCCATGTGTATAATGCTGCCTGACTGAGACATATCCCCGTTATCTACATCCTCTGGCACTAATAGTTGCGCATCACTTATTTCTTCCAACTGATGTGAAAATAACTCCTCTGACGGATCAAGTGAAGCGGCTGTGGTGCTAGTGTTGGTGGTGGTGCCGGCGGGCTGGCGAGTGGTAAATTGAGAGGTGCCCGAAGCTGAGCTGGAGGAGGATGGTGCATTAGGGTTCCGAGCGGAAGCTGTAGACGATTGGGTGTCTTGTGTAAGCCAGTCAACTATGGCCTCAGAATTTTTTGAGTTCAGGGTCTGTGGTGGCCTCTGAACACTGGGCATTATTCTAGGGCCTAAGGAAATCACAGCACCACGACCACGACGGCCCTTGCGGGGTGGCCTGCCTCTGCCTGTCATTTTCTTTTTTAATGTGTTGTGTACTATGAGTGCAAGGTGCTGTGCCACCCTATAGGAGTGTTGGGCAGTGGGTACAGTACACTCTGTGGACCTGACAGTCACTGGCACTCAGGCAACTGCAATTAAAAAATATATATATTTTTTTTACTTGGCAAGCTGCTGTGCCACCTTATATATCAGTGGTGGGTGGGCAATGGCACAGTACACTCTCTGTGGACCTGACAGCAGTCACTGGCACCCAGGCAACTGCAATTTTAAAAAATATATATTTTATTTTACTTTGCAAGCTGCTGTGCCACCTTATATATCAGTGGTGGGTGGGCAGTGGCACAGTACACTCTCTGTGGACCTGACAGCAGTCACTGGCACCCAGGCAACTGCAATTTTAAAAAATATATATTTTATTTTACTTTGCAAGCTGCTGTGCCACCTTATATATCAGTGGTGGGTGGGCAGTGGCACAGTACACTCTCTGTGGACCTGACAGCAGTCACTGGCATCCAGGCAACTGCAATTTTAAAAAAATATATTTTATTTTACTTTGCAAGCTGCTGTGCCACCTTATATATCAGTGGTGGGTGGGCAGTGGCACAGTACACTCTCTGTGGACCTGACAGCAGTCACTGGCACCCAGGCAACTGCAATTAAAAAAAATATATATTTTTTTTTTACTTTGCAAGCTGCTGTGCCACCTTATATATCAGTGGTGGGTGGGCACACAGTGACACTGCAGTGGGCACAGTACACTCTGTGGACCTGACAGTAACTGGCAGCCCAGGCAACTGCAATAATAAAAAATATTTTTTTTTTTAAATTTGCAACAAGATGCTGTGCCACCGTATATATATCAGTGGTGGGCAGTGCACTGCAGTGGGTACAGTGCACTCTGTGGACCTGACACAGCACTCACTGCAATTATGACAGAGGAAAAAAAAAATATTTTTTAAAATGCAAGGTACTGTGCCTGTGCCACCCGAAATGAGTGTGGTGTGCACACAGTACAGTCTGTGGTAGGTCTGTGGCCTCTCACACACAGCGGGCAGGCAACTGCAGTGTACAATAGATATATATAGATATATATATAAAGAAAAAACTCTATTACCTTACCAGCCCTTAAAAGGGCTTTTGGGGACACTATATATATATATATATATATATATATATATATATATATATATATATATATATATATGTATATATATATAAATAAAAAAAAATCCTCAATTACCAGCCCTTAAAAGGGCTTTTGGGGACACTAGATAGATATAGATATATATATATAAGAAGAAACAACTCAATTACCAGCCCTTAAAAGGGCTTTTGGGGACGCTAGGTATATATATATATATATATATATATAAAAAAAAATTACACAAATACCAGCCCTTAGAAGGGCTTTTTGGGGTGCTGATATTACAGCAGTAGTGGACCAAGAACACTGCAAGACCAGGAACACTGACTAACTGTCCCTAGCTTAACAGCAGCAGCAGCAGCAGCAGCAGCTCTCTCCCTACTCTCACTACACACACTGCTTCAGAATGATCTAAGATGGATGCTGCCCTTGCTTATTTATAGGAGGTGGGAGGGTGTGGGAGGGAGGTATGCTGATTGGCTGGAAATGTGTCTGCTGACTGTAAAGTTCAGGGTCAAAGTTTGCCTCAATGATGTCTTATGGGGGGCGGACCGAACATCGCATATGTTCGCCGGCAGCGGCGAACGCGAGCATGCTAAGTTCGCCGGGAACTGTTCGCCGGCGAACAGTTCTATACATCTCTAAGTGTTAATAGGGCCTCACACTACTGAACCAGGAAACAGGACCAAACTACATAAACCTCCCCATCTTATCTTCTCCCTAACATAGGGGGGAAAGATTCTGTAATCCTTAGAGAACATTAGGAACAATATAACTGATAATAGTACTGTAAGCAGAGGAAAATATAACAGGAACTTAAAAATAAATAGACAAAAAGACCCACCCTGTGCATATGTGAGATAGATAAATAGGTGTAATAAAATAAGTAAAAAATAAATAAGATATATATGAAAAAATCCTTAAATGCTGTAGCTTCTGCTCATCAACAAGTGAAATAATAAGTGAATATATAAACACAACGCTAAACAGTGATATAAAAATAATTAATAGCTCAAATAAACCAGTGACTTGTATAAGATTGAATATTAAAAGTGTCCAAAAAAAATATATATATATATTTATATATAAATGCATATATATATATATATATATATATATATATATATATATATATATATATATATATATATAAAAATATAAATAGATATAAATACAAAGAATCAGAAATAAGTGGTTATAAATATATATATAAATAATGTCCAAAAATTCTGTGTTGTAAAACACAAATGTCCACTGTGAAATATGTAAATAAAGGTGCTGCCAAGTGCTTTAACGGATATAATCCACACGTGCCCTTGTTCCCCACACGTGAATCCACTTATGTTGGCTGTGAAGACCGGACATACGTCAACACGTTTCGCCCCTCCTTGTGGGCGTCATCAAAAGACATGTCTTTTGATGACGCCCACAAGGAGGGGCGAAACGAGTCAACGTATGTCCAGTCTTCACAGCCAACGTAACACGTCACTTCCGGTTTAGTGGGACGCAAGCAGAAGTAGCGTTGGAGCGTACGCCGCGTTCCACATCTAGGAGGACGGGAGGAACACCATCCACTAGACGCCGGGGATATTTTATTCTTATAAGGCTTGTCTATACTCTTTGAAATGTGAGTGTAATTCCTAAAGTTATTTTGATCAAATAAATTTACCTTATTGGAACGTACTGCACCATTGGTCTTTTTATGCTTATTTGCATATTCTCATGGGAGACTACTCTGAAGGCACCAAGCTCATCTACTTACCCTAAAGCCTGTTAGACCCCAAGACCATAAGGCCTTAAGGGGTCCACACCATCTGGTAAGTGGATTCACGTGTGGGGAACAAGGGCACGTGTGGATTATATCCGTTAAAGCACTTGGGAGCACCTTTATTTACATATTTCACTTTTTGCGTCAAAGTTTCACAGTGGACATTTGTGTTTCACAACACGGAATTTTTGGACATTATTTATATATATATTTATAACCAGCAATTTCTGATTCTTTGTATTTATATCTATTTATATTTTTATATATATATATATATATATATTTTTTTTTTGGACACTTTTATTATTCAATCTTATACAAGTCATTGGTTTATTTGAGCTATTAATTATTTTTATATCACTGTTTAGCGCTGTGTTTATATATTCACTTATAACAGGAACTTATTAAACAGATATCAAAACACATTCAATTGTATTTTAAACAGACCAACATGGACCAAATAAGAGATGTTTATTATTAGGGTTTACATACCCTTTTATTTACCACAGTGGGTTACCATAAATTGTGGTATTATTTTCCATTCAAAACGACATTATTTAAGTTCTACTCTTCTCAAAGTCCCCTTTACTTTGTTTTGGTTTTTGGTAAACACATGTATAGAAGTCATCAATGCTATGTGACATACAACATAAGCTGCAATGACTAAATCATGGTAGCTAAATTAATTTCGTTTTGGGTACACAATAAATCACCCTTCAATATTTGTAAGGAAGCTATGATATGTAAAAGTCTTCCATTTTAAATAAACCGATTTTTGTTCTGTTCTTTTATATTTGTAAAACTGTATATAAATCCTGTATAATAATAATAATCTTGTACATCATATAGTGACCTCTAGTGTTGACTCGATAAGCATCATATAGCTTATCTATAGGATATACAAAGGGTTCTCGATTTTGAATCAAATTTTTATCATGTTTTGTTTATAGAAGTGCCCATTTTAGAAAAATGTGCATTATTTAGACTGTGGTTTCTCATTAAGAAAATGTTCACTGCAATAATTTATTCCATAGGGCATAATTTTTACCCTATATACACCACTAAGATGTGAATGTTGAGAACTTCTTTTTTTTTTTTCAGAATTAAAGTTTTTATTGGAAACATTTTTGTTAATGAGTAGTACAAGAAATACAAGTAGAATAACAACTCTTTACATTTATAAAAAAAAATACTAATTTCACGTATTACAATGAAAAGAGGACAATATTAAGAGGACCATATTCCAAATTTCCATAATTATATAATCATACATACAAGTCATTTAGAGACAAGAAATAATTACAGTAAATAAAAGGTCACTTATTGGTAGAGGATCACATGGTAATCAATTGAGACTCAAGGATAAGGTGGAGTGTTAAGAAAACTTAACAAGGATAATGTTCAATTTGTCCCAGAATATCAACACAAGAGGATGTTAAAGCGGTTGTACCGTATACGCAGTAAAAAAAACCAAAAAAACCTGCAGGACAAAGGCATAATGAGCTAGTATGCATTGCATACTAGCTCATTATAAAATACTACCTTAAAACGAATCCCCAACACGGTCACCTGGACAACGCTAAGGGCGCTGTCATGTTGCCTCGGCGTCTCTTCCTGGTTCTGCGGCTCCGGCGCTGTGAGTGGCCGGAGCAACCATGACGTTTCCGGCAAGGACCGGCACAGAGCTCTGAAGGTCAGCCGGCGAATATATCCTAAACCGTGCAGGTTTAGGAGATATTAATTGTACCTACAGGTAAGCCTTATTATAGGCTTACCTGTAGGTAAAAGTCAAATAGCGGAATATACTACCGCTTTAAGGAATAAAGAAAATAATGCCTCTGATAGGCTTTCCTTAGTGTATAGCAGAGGTAACCAAAGTCAGACGAAGTAACAAATAATAAGAAAACAGAAGGATAACTTCTATACTGTATTTAAAATACAATTAAAAAATACAATAAAAAAAAAAAGATTTTAACGCAAATTCTTTCCCTGAACATTGCCAGCAAGAAACTATTTGCAGTGAAAAAACATTCTCCTTGTACCTAGAGTAATATAGCCAGCAAGGCTGTACAGCAGGTATTGAATTTTTTGAATACTGTACTTTATTACTCAGCACTGAAGAACTAGAATGTACTATATTAGAGAAATAATACTAAATATAATAGTTAAATGTCATAATTAGGCATATAAAAAAGGCAGGTGTGAAAAAGAAAGGGCTGCAACAAAAATTGGGTTTGACAAACTGGCGGGTTTCAAAATAACTTTGACCTAACCATAATGGGGTTTTGCATATGCCATGACTTGGTTTTCAACTTTCAACTATCTGGACCAAAAAAGAATGCAATCACTTCCATTTTAGCAGGAAAACAGAGTAATTAATTACAGCTGAAGTAAACAAACATACTAATTCGGTAACCATTATAGTGCAAAAGTATTGTTAAAAATCACATCAATGTAATTAGTATATAATATACAACACAGCATTTAGATGTACCACCCTCCTAGGTAGGTGCTAGGAAAAGTATAGTTTTTGCCTGCTTATCAGGAGAGCCTGATCTATAGTTAGGCATGTTACATGTGTCCATGTATGATTCATTTGGTCTGAGGGAGTGTCCCCACTGGATCCAATACGGAAGCCTGTTGGACAGTGGAGGAAACCCAGCCAATGACACACAGGCTTTTGTGGCTGTCCCAGTGGGTTGGCACAAGCAGTGGTGCATCCTGGCATATGTTATAAAAGCCAAGGGCACATGTGACAGGGTGTGTTTGGGCAGGAAGCCAGGGTCCAGGAGGAGGGTGATGGCTGTCTCTCCTCCTGTCTGTGTGGAAGGTGGTCACAGGCAGTCGGCTAGGGTTGCCACCTCATCCCTTTAATCCAGG
Organism: Pelophylax lessonae; assembly: GCF_965119305.1. Taxonomy (NCBI): domain Eukaryota; kingdom Metazoa; phylum Chordata; class Amphibia; order Anura; family Ranidae; genus Pelophylax; species Pelophylax lessonae. Next base: position 389,279,381 of record NC_138770.1, read on the forward strand.
ACAAATATTAATTACACAGGTTCTGAGGCTGATATAATGCACATAAGGCACCAAGTGAGTTTAATTACCACCTTAATCAGCCACAGAACCTGTGTAATTAATGTGTGTCCTGGATTAAAGGGATGATGTGGCAACCCTACAGTCGGCCTAGTGGACCATAAGTGTGGTGCTAAGCCAGGAGGTCCAGTGGTTACTGACAAGTGGAGCTGAAGGCAGAGCAACCCAGGGAAAAATAGTGTCCGTGAGTAACCGGGAAGCTTGGCAGGGGTCTGCCCAGGAAGGGGACCGCTCCAGAGAAGAGTCAGTGGACAGGAGCTAGCACACACAGCAAGTGAGAAAGGGGGTGCCAAGTCAGACCCTGAAGAGTAACCTAAACAGGAGTTCAGATTCTTCACCTTCACTTCAGTAGGCAAAGTGAAGCAGCGGCCTTGCCGCACACACTACAGATAGTTGTCCTCAGAAATTGTGCATAGTTCAGATTGGAGTAACCCACTCATCTCTTCTCCCATCCAAGTTCAAAATAAAACAGTAAAACCAAATCCCCTGGACTGTTTATTGTCTGAGCCAAGCGTTAAAGTGATACGTTTTAACAGACTGTTGCTATGGGTAACCCAGGGGAATCCATTCTCAGCAGCTCCTTAGGGGGCAGTTCTACATAGAACTAAAAAAAAAAAAAAACTGCACAGTAACATACACGCAAATATGGTTGGTAGCTGCTCCTGGTACAAGATAATGGAAAATAGTGCAGAAGAGGGCTAGTTTAGAGTTGCAGCCCGAACTTAGGTGTTTCAAATTTGTTTTAGAGTTGTTTGGCTTTATGGGGTTACAAAAAGTCCAAATCCAGACTCTACCCCCTCCTCATTTGCCCCCTTCCCCCTAGGAGTACACTGATACATTGGTTTAAAAGATTTCTATACATAACTTTTTTACAGGAATCTTTTGCCCAGTGACAATACAGGTCTTCTGCACCATCTTCTTCCTCTATGTGCTGCAGAGTGCACCTCCACTTTTTTCAGTATTCTTCTGTGATTCCAGGGTGGGTTTGCACCCAGATACCTTGGGCTCACAGAAAGTAGGATGCAAGCCTTCATTCAACCCGGAAGACAAACATTGCTGGGTTGATGGCTGAGTATTTTGCAGGGGCAACACCTAAGATAGAGTGAATATAGTTGCCAGAGCTGCTTTTTATTTCCAGGTTACTCTGGGCATTCATGTTTTCTGATTACAGTAAACCCCCCTCCATTGCGGGGGTTACGTTCCAGGACCCAGCCGCGAAAAGTGAAAATCCGCGAAATAGAAAAACCCTATTAAAATGCATTGTAGGCATGTTTTTTTTACTGTCACTGTACGTGTAGAAGCATTTTAAGGTCTTTAAACACACTTTTAAAACAATAGAAACTCATTTAAACACATAAAAGATACTGAGAGACATAGCAAGAGCTATGGAAAACACAAAAATATTTCATTTTTAATGATTTATATAGTAAAATAACATTACAAAAAAAACCCGCAATATACCGGGACCGCAAAAACTGAACCGCGATGGAGCGGGGGATTACTGTATGCCTAAACCCTACCTAATGAGGGTTGCTAAATTGTGAATATTGTAATTTTTGTCGATCCATGCTTGATAAGTATGGATTTTTGCTTTTGGTTTAAGTGGTGGTGTTATATTTGGCATACTAAATATGTAGTTGTGGCTTGTACAGTGCAGCAATTTTTCATGGTTTTGCTGTACTAGATGCTGAATTAGTACACTGGGCTCAGTTATTGATTGATGGGTAAGTTATTTTAAATCTATTCATTATTTTATCCCTTGGCAGCATTTGTTAAATTAAGCTGATCTGTAAAGTATTACCATCAGTAAATGAGAAATCTATTTTTAATCATAAAATATAGCCAGTAATGAAAATAATGAATGTAATGACAATATCTACATGTATTATGCTTTTGTGCTCATCCTTTATCTGGAAAATGTAGGGAAATTAACTTTCACTATCTCTGTTCTCTATAGACAGACACCATGGGCTATATCACATTAGGAGTTTATTAACAGTATTTATTCTGGCTGTCAAATTAGGAGATGGTATTTTCTCCTTTTTAGACCCTGACACACTAGGAATTATTTAATTGTAACGCAAGGCTGCGTTTTATGAACTTCTCATGATACAAGCTGAGTTTTGCCTTAAAACAGCAGGGGGCACCAGAGCACCAAATAAGATTTTCATAAAACAGAAAATAGGCCTGCACAACTTATAGCTATCAAAATATAGTATGTTTCATTTTTAAGAATTTTGTGTTCTACTATGCAGACATAGAATATACCTACAGGAATAAGTCCATCATACACCCACGCTTAAAGTGATATTAAATTTGAGTTTAAGTCAGAATATTAGGTCCTGTTAGATTATTTCAGGCTGGCCCATTTTTTAGATATACCTATGTTGAAATAAAAAATAAGTGTGTTTAAAATACAGTAATACATTGTTACATCCTGCTCTACACATGCTCAGTTGCTCTCCATTTTAGGCATTTTCAGGCACTGCCAAATTTGTAGAGGCCAATCTGCTGACAGTCCTATAGCGGAATTACTCTTCTTTTCTTTACAGCCAAGGAAGCTGCTTCTGTTTTATCTGCATCTGCCATGGTGCTGCACGTGTGATCAGTTATGACACCAGCCCTTTGATGGTTTGACAGTTTGGTTGAGGACACAAGCAAATGTGACAGCTAGCAATCCTGGCATTCTAGGAATGTAACTGTTTTTTTAAACCAATAAATTGACAAGTTTAGTTCCGCTTTATGATTTACTGCTGCTCAGGGTCTTTGGGCATCAGCAAAATAACAGCCTCCAGGCTCCAGCATGAAGAAACAGAAGCAATGATGAAGGCAATTTACAGCACACACTTATTTTTGGTAGCATAATGTGGAATGTATGCTCCTTGCTAATAAACATTATTTTTTATCACGTTGTTATGGGTAAAGTCCTGCAATAAGTCCATTTTACTTCTTTTTTACTTCTTTTTGGTAAACGAGCTGCTAATAATAGAATTTACTAAATATGTGGCTTTTATTCCATGTCCCTCTTTGGAACAGCTATACATAAGCTTGTAGATCCAAACCAGAGGGTGCGCATAGTGGTGACCTGGACGGGACGCCTTAGGTCCCAGCAGGTACAGGGGGTACATACCTGGAGTCAGGCATGGGGACCAGGGGGCACTATGAGTAGGAAGCTCAGAGGAGAAAAACTTCTAGAAAGAATAGCAAGAGTGTGTAAGTTCTTCTATTAGCACCCCATTTAGAAAAAAAAAATAATTTAATATCACATAAAAAATAAAAAATAAAAAAGTTGAATTTCACACACTGTGTACAACATGATATTAATCTATTTGAACGTGGTATAATTATCCATACATAAGTCTTGATAATACGTGGCCAAAGAGGCAAAATATTTTATTGTATGTACAGTTGCTTTTTGGCCAGTATCAGGGGGGTTTCTGGGATCAAGGGGGTCCTGCAACAAAGTCAATGCAGTTTGTAGTGTTGGGAGCCTATACTGGTATGGGAAAGTAAAGCAGGGTTCACATGTGTAGCTGGGTACCCGGCTAGCTAGAGGAGCACTGGGATAGCTGTGAGAGCTGTAAAACTCTAAATGCAATTTACACGAGAAAAATGTGTTGTGACTTAGGATGAAACACTACACAGGAATCCTGTATGTTAAATCATTGCACATATGTATGGCTCATCTCTAAGCCAGTGTACTTCTTTAATATTGACTTTCAGGTGAATGAGGCCTTGCTTGGTCCCAGGTATTGATAATCGCATACACGAGAGTAGAGGTACCTCCAAGTGTGCATGGACTTGATGGCCCTGCCCACAAGCTATTGAGGACCAGAGTGCTGGAATAGAGCTACTGAGGACCAGAGGGATGGTACAGATTGATAGGGACTGAGCCACCAAGGTCTGGGTACCTGAGGACCAGATACAGAGGAGTTTTTAGGAAAAGGTTTACTGGGTGCCAGAAGTGGTGAGCAGTTGTGCTTGTGCTTACTTTATCACTGTTTAGTAGTTCAGTACAAGAAGAGACTGCTTATTTGCTCTAAAAGCTACTCACAGCTAATCCCTAAAAGGGATGGTAATAAGTGCACCATCATACAGACTGTGCCCCACTTTTAGCCAGCTGAAGTTTACAAATCTTGCATCAGCTACTGTACAACTTCCTCCCAGGGGTACCCCTTTCAGGAAAAATACACATACATACCCTCCGGAGGATATACACAGAGTGCACTCTGAGACACTTTTGATTATTTGTTGCAGAGGGGTACTGTGAGACTTTTCCTTGCTGTTTATGCTGTTCATTGTTTATACAGTTTACTGGTTATGCTGCTCTTTACCAGTGCTACTCATAAATCTAGATTAAATGCTAAAATATAGCCTAGTATTCACGCCTGTTAGTTTATTGGATGAAAACTGACTCCCTTACCTGTTCATTGACTTTTGCACATTGTTTACCTTGTAAAAATATACTTATTTTATTCACAACTAAGGAGCCCGGTGCTTATTTCCTTTATGCTAATATAGTTGTGAGTAGTATCATACTGATACTAATACTGGACATCAGAAGTGTTTGCAGCATCTCATTCCTTAACCAGGTGTGTCATAGGGGACAAACCAGTTCTTAGAGTTGTGCCAAATAGAGAACCCATCATACTAAGTGGCTCCCTTAGTGATAAACACTACACAAAGAACACAAGGAAAGTATGTACTTAAATTGATGCCCCCTACCCCTGACTCCTGCATAGTCACTGGTGACCACAACCTCCATTGCCACTGTCCTGGACAGTGTCTTGCTGGAGAAAAGAATACTCCATGCATGCACATCAGAAAAGATACTGACAGATAGAAGGGGACTGCACAGCTATCAGCACTTAGAGTTAGCCTCTTTATGTAGCACCCTCCTAGGTAGGTGCTAGCTAAAATTATAGTTTGCTCTGCCTGCTTCACAGGGGGGCCTGATTATTAGTTTTGCCTGTTGCATGTGTCCATGTGTGATTCATCTGGTCTGAGGGAGTGTCCCCACTGGATCAAATTGGGGAGCCTGTTAGACAGTGGAGGAAACCCAGCCAGTGACACACAGGCTTTTGTGGCTGTCCCAGCGGGTTGGCACAACAAAGGTGCATCCTGGCATATGTAATAAAAGCCAAGGGCACATGCGACAGGGTGTTTTTGGGCGGGAAGCAGTGGTGGCCGGCCCATAGGGGGCGCCGGGGCGCCGCCCTCCCAAAAAAAAAAGAAGAAAAAAAGAGATTTTTAAAAAAAAGTGCATTTTCAGCCACTAGGGGCGCCGGACCTAGTGGTGGGTATGGGGGGGTGGGGTTTTTGACCCCACGTGAGCCGAATAGAGGCGCCGATTGGATCTGGGGGAGTGTCGGGGCGCAGAGCAATGCGCCCCGACACTCCCCACTTTACTGGACTCCTGGCTGTGATTGGTCCAGACTCCAGCCTGGACCAACCACAGGAGGACATCCCGGGACGGTCCTTTGGTCACGTGACGCGTGGAGGCGGTGCACCGCCCCGGCGTCACGTCCTTCCCGCCCGCCGTCGCAGAAAGAGGGGAGCCGCGTGAGGAGTCGGACGGACTCCACTGGATGAAGGATCGGAGAGGGAGGGGGCGCCAGATGAGGATTTTCTGGAGGAGAGGAGAGATGAGAGAAGCTCAGCAGTGGGAAATGTTCTGTACACATCACAGCAGACTGATCGCCTATCCTCTGATCGCCTATCCTCTGATCGCCTATCCTCTGATCGCCCATCCTCTGATCGTTCATCCTCTGATCGCCCATCCTGTACCCCAAGTTGTCTCCCCCCGCAGTCTCCATTGATTTGGGAGTGAAGTGTGCAGTTCTCCGGAGTGGAGGAGATCGGGGAAGCCAGGCTCGGAGGATGTGGTTGAAATGAACATGCAAAGCAACATATTTTGTTCATGACTTCAGCCCCAGAGGAAGTGCAGACACCACATAGCCCAGCACAGCACAGCCCAGCACAGCCTGTCCCCATCCTCCGGGGATCTTCCTGACTCCTATTAGTCGCTGTCACCTGTGAGCTGCTCAGCCAGCCTGAAAACTTTACTGCTGCGTTACTGATTGCTATGTACACAGTGCCTGCCGGCTGCTGAGAGGAGTGTGCTGCGATCTGACTACGGGGCGACATACAGTACTACAGGTAATCCTCATCATCATCATCAACACACTGCTCAGGGGGGGTCATTACACTGCATGGAGGTCATCATTATACTGATCAGGGGGTCATTATTACACTGCATGGGGGTCACCAATAGACTGATCAGAGGGACACCAGTACATTGCACAGGGGGGGGGGGGGTCACCAATAGACTGCTCAGGAGTTCATTATTACACTGCATTGGGTCATCATTAGACTGCTCAGAGGAATACCTGTTCACTGCATTGGGGTCATCAATAGACTTCTCGGAGGAAGACCTGTACACTGCATGGGGGCCATCAATAGACTTCTCCGAGGAATACCTGTACACTGCATGGGGGTCATCAATAGACTTCTCCGAGGAATACCTGTACACTGCATGGGGGTCATCAATAGACATGTCAGAGGGACAACTGTACACTGCATGGGGGTCATCAATAGACCTCTCAGAGGAACACCTGTACACTGCATGGGGGTCATTAATAGACTTCTCAGAGGAACACCTGAACACTGCATGGGGGTCATCAATAGACTTCTCAGAGGAACACCTGAACACTGCATGGGGGTCATCAATAGACTTCTAAGAGGAACACCTGTACACTGCATGGGGTTCATCAATAGACTTCTAAGAGGAACTCCTGTACACTGCATGGGGGTCATCAATAGACTTCTCAAAGGAACACCTGAACACTGCATGGGGGTCATCAATAGACTGCTCAGGAGATAATGAGGACATGGCACAGGGGTGTCACCAATAGTCTGCTCAGGGGTTCATCATAACACTGCACCGAAGGGTCATCAATAGAATGCTCAGGGGATTACCATTAAATTGCTCAGGGAGGGGGGTTCATTAGTACCCTGCATAGGGGGGTCATTAATAGACTGCTAAAAAGAGCACCAGTATGCTGCATAGGGGTCACCAATTGACTGCTCAGGCGTTCACCAGTACTCTGCACAGGGGGGTCATCAATAGACTGCTCAGGAGATCATCAGTACATTACATAGGGGGGTCATCAGTAGACTGCTCAGGAGATCATCAGTACATGACACAGGGGGGTCACCAATAGACTGCTCAGGAGATCATCAGTACATTACATGGGGGGGGGGGGTCACCAGTAGACTGCTCAGGAGATCATCAGTACATGACACAGGGGGGGTCACCAATAGACTGCTCAGACGTTCACCACTACTTTGCAGGGGAGGGGGGGGGGGTTAACCACACACTGCACGGGGGGACATCAATAGACTGCTCAGGGGTATCATTTATCAGTCATACACTGCACAAGGAAAGGGGGGGGGTTCATCAATAGAGGGATCATCAATAGAGGGATCATGACGTGAGGGATGTCATAAGTACACTGCATAGGAGGTCACTATCAATACACTGCCCAAGGAGGTCAATAACAGTGCACTGCAAAGTGGGGTCATTAGTGCTCTGCACAGGGAATCATCAACACTGCACCGGAGGGCATGTACGCTGGTCACTACATTGAAAGGGGCATGTACGCTGGTCACTACATTGAAAGGGGGCCTGTACGCTGGTCACTACATTGAAAGGGAGCCTGTACGCTGGTCACTACATTGAAAGGGGGCCTGTACGCTGGTCACTGCATTGAAAGGGGGCATGTACGCTGTTCACTGCATTGAAAGGAGCATGTACGCTGATCACTACATTGAAAGGGGCATGTACGCTGGTCACTGCATTGAAAGGGGGCCTGTACGCTGGTCATTACATTGAAAGGGGCATGTACGCTGGTCACTGCATTGAAAGAAGGCCTGTACGCTGGTCACTACATTGAAAGGGGGCCTGTACTGTGGGATTAGTGCTAGGGGGTCTGTACTGTGGGGTTTGTGCTAGGGGGTCTGTACTGTGGGGTTTGTGCTAGGGGGTCTGTACTGTGGGGTTTGTGCTAGGGGGCCTGTACTGTGGGGTTTGTGCTAGGGGGCCTGTACTGTGGGGTTTGTGCTAAGGGGCCTGTACTGTGGGGTTTGTGCTAGGGGGTCTGTACTGTGGGGTTTGTGCTAGGGGGTCTGTACTGTGGGGTTTGTGCTAGGGGGTCTGTACTGTGGGGTTTGTGCCACTCTCAGTCAGTGTATCCCATAATAGGGTGTCTCTCACAGTATATCCCATAATAGGGCCCCTGCTGATGGACCCCTTAATATGTGATATATTGGGAGAATTTGTTCACGTAAGCAAAATACAGGGGACAAAATGGGTGGGGTCTATAAGGGGTGGGGGTTCTGAGAAATGGGAGGGGTCAGAATAGAAGGGCGGGGTCTTGCGCCCCCCCCATCTTAAAACTTCATCAGCCACCACTGGCGGGAAGCCAGGTCCCAGGAGGAGGGTGACAGCTGTCTCTCCTCCTGTCTGTGTGGGAGATGGTCACAGGCAGTTGGCCTAGTGGACCAGAAGTGTGGTGCTGAGCCAGGAGGTCCAGTGGATACTGACAAGTGGAGCAAGAGGCAGAGCAACCTTAGGAAAAACAGTGTCCATGAGTCTCGGGAAGCTTGCTGGGGGTCTGCCCAGGAAGGGAACCACTCCAGTGGGAGTCAGTGGACAGGAGCTAGCACACACAGCAAGTGAGAAAGGGGGTGCCAGTGAGTGAAGCAGTGACATTGTCGCACTCTACAGATAGCTGTCCTCTACATTGTGCATAGTTCAAAGTTGGAGTATCCCACACAACCCTTCTCCCATCCAAGTTCCAATTAAAACACAAAAAACCAAATCCCCTGGACTGTTCATTGTCTGAGCCGAGTATTTAAAGAGATACGTTTCTACAGACTGTTGCTACGGGTAACCCAGGGGAATCCAAGAAATGTAATTCTCAGCAGCTCCCTAGGGGGCAGTGCTACATTTCTATTATTTTTTTTTCTTGTTACAGCAGCAATTATATAGCAGTGACATTTACATATTGTAGATTTACAGTCCCTGCTCTAGTGCTTACTATCTAAGGTCCTTATCCCACATGCATTCATTTCTGTACATATACATGACCCAGCTTAGACAGGAGCCAAAAAACATCCCAGCATTCATTGTGTTGAAAAGTTCCATGCCAGCTGACATAAAGAGTTAGAAGCATATAGTGACATGACCTGTCAATGTGACATGGAAAGAAGTTGGGTGGAGAATAAGCAGGGTGGCTTAGAGGTGAAGGGTGGAACATGTGCAGTCGCCAGAGAGATATATTCTGGAGCTGACTGATTACAACCTAATTGGGAGTACAGCAAGTGTTAATTATAAAACAATGGAGCACGGCAATCAATAATTATAAATTGCCCTGCTGATGAGAGTGCTCTACTGACCACTGAGTGACCTCAGCATTCCCCCAGGAATGGAAAAGTTAATTTTAGTGGGGACAGGAGAGCTCTTAAAGTCACACATGAAAGGGTGGAAACTGTGAGAGACAGAATACAACAAGTGTGAAATAGAGAACGAATAGTGGAAAGGGAAAGGCAGGCAATGAGATTCAGTCTGTCATTGCTTTGTATGGACTGAGCGGCCGCAGCTATGGACAAACATTTATTCAAGACTCAGGAAGCCTTTAAGTCTTGCCACCAGTATTGAATATAGCCCTAATCACAATAGGGCCTAAATGTAGCAAGGGAGTATAGATATCAGTATAGCCAATGCTGATTCATAAGCCTCAACAACTGGCCGTACCTAGTTCTGTCCTAGCACTGTTTTCTGGACTGACAGCACTGTCTCTGTGGCTAAAACCCTCCCACTGTGAGCTGCAGTGTCTGGAAGGAGGTGTATGTGAGACACAAATAAAGAAGGATTTGGCTCAGTCAGGAAAGGTAAAGTTTTTTGTTTACTCTAGGCTCCTTGCACACTTCCAGCATTTTAGTTCACAGAAGACCTGCTTTGCAGGCATTCACTCCTGAATGCATAGGACCCTAAACATGAGTACCAATGGGTACATCATCCAGTCCCATTCAGCCACAGCCTGCCATAGACTTGTTCAGGCTGCAGGCAGTGGGGATGGATGTTGCACCTGTGGCTCCTAGGTGTGCTAGCTAGATGCCCCCATGTGCAATGGGCCTTATGAGGCTTATGCAAAACATATTAAATGGGTTTTGGACTTGTATAGACTGTCATATGGTAGTCTTTAGATGTAATTTAAGTTCTCTGTTTAAATTGTTCAAATTCTAAAAGTGTAATAGATGAATTTGTGCTAAATAGAAAAATTTGGGACTTTAAATGAAAACATGTGCCTCCATCCCTATATATATGTAAGGAGAGGGGACTTTACATGAGGTGCGTCACTAACAGTGAATAGTTGATATCACAAACCTATTGTAAATGTATATACCAGAAATAAAAGTTCATATTAATAAAACAGATGTTTAACTTAATGACATCAATAACAGATTGTAAAAATGGATTGTACATTATGGTTACAGCAATACATGTCATAAACCATATACACAATTGTACAGATTGAATCGTACCACACTCGAAAGGTATAAGAGCTGATTGCGAGAAAGGTCGCTCTAAATATTACAATATTGGTAATGTAGAACAAATAATTAGACAAACATCTGGAACGCAGAGTTACAGCAGAAAGATTGCATCCTTCAATACTCGACCCGTTTCGTGGAGTGAATTCCACTTCCTCAGGAGCGGGTGCAATCTGTGTATATAGTAGAAGTGACAAAAGTTGGTTATACATTAAGGGCATCAAATGACAAAACAGTGCCCATCACGAGAATTACTCACAGTTTAGCTTAAAGTTTTAACACATGGTGCTAAGGACTATCTAGGAACATCTCCACCTGGAACTGAGGGAGTGACCCGTCAATATAGGACATAAGGGTATGTACTGCAGGAGAGATGAAATACTCCATGGTGGGATGGTTGATGACGCAGCTAGCGCATCGTAGAAGATTCTGCAAACAATAATAATTGTAATTTAAATAATTGCATTTAATGTATATATATATATATATATATATATATACAGTGGGTACGGAAAGTATTCAGACCCCCTTAAATTTTTCACTCTTTGTTATATTGCAGCCATTTGCTAAAATCATTTAAGTTCATTCTTCTTCCTCATGAATGTACACATAGCACCCCATACTGACAGAAAAACACAGAATTGTTGACATTGTTGCAGATTTATTAAAAAAGAAAAACTGAAATATCACATGGTCCTAAGTATTCAGACCCTTTGCTCAGTATTTAGTAGAAGCCCCCTTTTGATCTAATACAGCCAGGAGTCTTTTTGGGAAAGATGCAACAAGTCTTTCACACCTGGATTTGGGGATCCTCTGCCATTCCTCCTTGCAGATCCTCTCCAGTTCTGTCAGGTTGGATGGTAAACGTTGGTGGACAGCCATTTTTAGGTCTCTCCAGAGATGCTCAATTGGGTTTAAGTCAGGGCTCTGGCTGGGCCATTCAAGAACAGTCATGGAGTTGATGTGAAGCCACTCCTTCGTTATTTTAGCTGTGTGTTTAGGGTCATTGTCTTGTTGGAAGAGTAAACCTTCGGCCCAGAGCACTCTGGAGAAGGTTTTTGTCCAGGATATCCCTGTACTTGGCCGCATTCATCTTTCCCTCGATTGCAACCAGTCGTCCTGTCCCTGCAGCTGAAAAACACCCCCACAGCATGATGCTGCCACCACCATGCTTCACTGTTGGGACTGTATTGGACAGGTGATGAGCAGTGCCTGGTTTTCTCCACACATACCGCTTAGAATTAAGGCCAAAAAGTTCTATTTTGGTCTCATCAGACCAGAGAATCTTATTTCTCACCATCTTGGAGTCCTTCAGGTGTTTTTTTAGCAAACTCCATACGGGCTTTCATGTGTCTTACACTGAGGAGAGGCTTCCGTCGGGCCACTCTGCCATAAAGCCCCGACTGGTGGAGGGCTGCAGTGATGGTTGACTTTCTACAACTTTCTCCCATCTCCTGACTGCACCTCTGGAGCTCAGCCACAGTGATCTTTGGGTTCTTCTTTACCTCTCTCACCAAGGCTCTTCTCCCCCGATAGCTCAGTTTGGCCGGATGGCCAGCTCTAGGAAGGGTTCTGGTCGTCCCAAACGTCTTCCATTTGAGGATTATGGTGGCCACTGTGCTCTTCGGAACCTTAAGTGCAGCAGAAATCTTTTTGTAACCTTGGCCAGATCTGTGCCTTGCCACAATTCTGTCTCTGAGCTCTTCAGGCAGTTCCTTTGACTTCATGATTCTCATTTGCTCTGGCATTGTGATCTGGAAGGTCTTATATAGACAGGTGTGTGGCTTTCCTAATGAAGTCCAATCAGTATAATCAAACACAGCTGGACTCAAATGAAGGTGTAGAACCATCTCAAGGATGATCAGAAGAAATGGAAAGCACCTGAGTTAAATATGAGTGTCACAGCAAAGGGTCTGAATACTTAGGACCATGTGATATTTCAGTTTTTATTTTTTAATAAATCTGCAACAATGTCAACAATTCTGTGTTTTTCTGTCAGTATGGGGTGCTATGTGTACATTCATGAGGAAGAAGAATGAACTTAAATGATTTTAGCAAATGGCTGCAATATAACAAAGAGTGAAAAATTTAAGGGGGTCTGAATACTTTCCGTACCCACTGTATATATATATACAGTATCTCACAAAAGTAAGTACACCCCTCACATTTTTGTAAATATTTTATTATATCTTTTCATGTGACAACACTGAAGAAATGACACTTTGCTACAATGTAAAGTAGTGAGCGTACAGCTTATGAATGTATATTTGCTGTCCCCTCAAAATAACACAACACACAGCCATTAATGTCTAAACCGCTGGCAACAAAAGTGAGTACACCCCTAGGTGATAATGTCCAAATTGGGTCCAAAGTTTCAATATCTTCTGTGTCCACCATTATTTTACAGCACTGTCTTAACCCCCTTGGGCATGGAGTTCTCCAGAGCTTCACAGGTTGCCACTGGAGTCTTCTTCCACTCCTCCATGGCGACATCACGGAGCTGGTGGATGTTAGAGATGCCCCACAGATGCTCAATAGGGATGTTAGAGTTGCCCCACAGATGCTCAATAGGGTTTAGGTCTGGAGACATGCTTAGCCAGTACATCAAGTCCATCACCTTTACCCTCAGCTTCTTAACCACTTAAGCCCCGGAAGATTTTACCCCCTTCCTGACCAGGGCCTATTTTGCGATTCGGCACTGCGTGACTTTAACGGACAACAGTCCTAAACAAATTTGACGTCCTTTTTTTCCCACAAACAGAGCTTTCTTTTGGTGGTATTTGATCACCTGTGCGATTTTTTGATCAATAAACCCGGAACCCTAAACCCGGAAGTGACGTATCGGACGGAACTCGATTCCCACAGCGTTCGCGTGTTTTTCTGTATATGCTGGATACAAGAAGGCTAACTAAAGGAGGATAGTGTGAGGAGATCGTGCCCCAAGGTAATTATTGGAAAAAGCTCCAGGGGATCCTTATACACCAGGAACCTGCGCTGGATACCTGGAGACAGATCGGATATCGATAAGGGGAAAGAGTAACAACCACTATCCCGGAGACCCCGGAGATATACCACAGGCGCACAACCCTTGAAATAAAGGTGAGAGTTTAGCACACCTAGAAGTGGCACAAGGTGGAGGAAGAAAAGTCACTATATCTATGTTAATAGCATCTACAAAAAGAGAAGGATTGAAACATAATTTTGAATATTTTTGGACTCTTTCAATATAGACTTCTTTTAAGATTGCATTGGTGCACATTTATACTGATTGAATACAGTTTTAATCACGTTTATTTATATATTGTTTTAGTAATGAGATGGATTTTAGTAAGCACTCAGCACTTTTTATGAACACTTAATTATGTGTGTGTCACATTAGAGATTGCAGATTTACTTCAATGATATATTGTCTTTCCATTGATTTATTTATTTATAATTTATTGGATCAGCAACTTGAAGCACATAGCACTTTCACAACAGGAATAATTTTTTATAGACACCCTCCAAGAAAAGGAGACACCGCATATACAGTATATATTTTATACAGAATAATTTTTTCCCTTCACGTTCATCACAAGAACTTGATATTTATTCTATTTATTTTTACACATATTCTTTCACCTTAAAGCGCATCACTACCCCCACTATATATATTGTTTAACTGTTTAGTATCAGTAACAGTGGTGCAGCATTAAGGAAACCCATAACACCCGAGACAGCGCAGGAACCACATACACCCCTCATTACTTTACATTGTAGCAAAGTGTAGTTTCTTCAGTGTTGTCATATAAAAGACATAATACATTTTTTTTATTTTTATTATTCGGAGACTGGGCCTCGGTGCGGTATTGCAACCTGATAACGACCCCAAACACACCTCCAAGACGACCACTGCCTTGCTAAAGAAGCTGAGGGTAAAGGTGATGAATTTGATGGACTGGTCATGCATGTCTCCAGACCTAAACCCTATTGAGCATCTGTGGGGCATCCTTAAACGGAAGGTGGAGAAGTGCAAGGTCTCTAACATCCACCAGCTCCGTGATGTCATCATGGAGGAGTAGAAGAGGATTCCAGTGGCAGCCTGAGAAGCTCTGGTGAACTCCATGCCAAGGAGGGTTAAGGCAGTGCTGGAAAATAATGGTGGCCACACAAGATAATGACACTTTGGGCCCAATTTAAACATTATCACTTAGGGGTGTACTCACTTTTGTTGCCAGTGGTTTAAACATTAATGGCGGTGTGTTGAGTTACTTTGAGGGGACAGCAAATTTACACAGTTACACAAGCTGTACAATCACTACTTTACATTGTAGCAAAGCGTAATTTCTTCAGTGTTGTCACATGAAAAGGTATAATAAAATATTTACAAAAATGTGAGGGGTGTACTCACTCTTGTGAGATACTGTATATATATATATGTATATTTTTGCTAAAGTAGCATATATTAAATAGCTGCTATTGAGCCCCGAGTGAGGAAAGGAGAAGGTCCATGAATTAAATGCATTTGTGTGCCACATTTGAAGTATGGCTATATAGTAAAGAACCCATCAAAACAAGTGAGATAACGTCCTGCTGTCCTTGCTCTTATTATTGTTCGCAGAATCTCCTACGATGCGCTAGCTGTGTCATCAACCATCCCACCATGGAGTATTTCATCTCTCCTGCAGTACATACTCTTATGTCCTACATTGATAGGTTACTCCCTCAGTTCCTGGTGGAGACGTTCCTAGATGATCCTTAGCACCATGTGTGAAAAATTTAGGCTAAAATGTGAGTAATACTCGTGATGATGAGCACTGTTTTGTCAATTGATGCCCTTAATGTATAACTAACTTTTGTCACTTACCCAATTCTACTATATATGCTGACATATGCTGACTGCACCCGCTCCTGGGAAGGGGAATTCACTCCACAAAACAAATTTCTGCTGCAACTATGCGTTTTAGATGTTTGCCTTATTATTTGTTCTACATAACATATAATGTAATATCTAATGCAACCTTTCTCACAATCAGCTCTTATACCCATCATTCCCACGAGAATGTGGTACGATTCAATCTGTACAATTGTGTATATGTTTATCACATGTATTGCTGTAACTATGATGTACAATCTGTTTTTACAATCTGTTATTGATGTCATTGGGTTAAACTTCGGTTTCAATAACATGAATTTTTGTTTCTGGTATATACATTTACATTAGGTTCATGATATCAACTATTCACTGTTAGTGACACACCTCATTTAAAGTCCCAACACCCCCCCCCCCCTTTGTGCTGAATAGAAGGATCTTTATATAAATATGTTCAGTAAGTAAAATTTTGTTCTTATATGAAATCAAAAGTGATGCAAGCTTAACATCAGCCATGATTTGTTGCATGTGTCTCTGCATAATATTTTATTGCAACTGTTGTTTCGAGTTCTACATTGTTTACATACATTGTTCTGTTGTAGACTTTTAGAATTTAGATTCCAATCTTGCCTTAAGCTGGCTATACAATGATCAAAATTTGACCAATTTACCTGGTACCAGCTGAATTTAGATCAGTGTGCTGCAATTAATGATTGACAGAAGTCTAGTAATTAATTGGCTTCTGTCAAAGTCGAAAATATTTCTCATTTAGTGACTGCAGCCTCTGATCAGTGTATTCGGACAGCTGAGGGTGCAGCTTTCAGAATACAATGTCCTAGTGGGAGGGAATTTCACTATCCATGTAGTTTCACTGGATGGAGGAATCCGTTTTTTCTTTCCGTTCAGCCATAAGTACTGGATATTTTCTTTGCTGAGCCAGAGGGAAGAAAAGATGGAAAGGAGAGTATATGCTGCTGGAGAGGGGTGCATTAGGCCTCCTTCATGCAGCCGTTTAGCCACATACACTGGATTCCAGCAACAAGAATTAGGGGGGGTTTTGCCTCTTGAATGACAGGTGCATGTAAATAGTGGCAGCCATGATCATCTTAAGAGTATTATAGGGCCCCGGGCAATGCAGAGCACTGGGGCCCTGCCTACACAATCACCCACGAGAATAAAAATGCAAATTATAGATAAGGCGATATTTATTGGTGCCAGGCTAATGACAGCTTCCAAGTTTGGCAGCTGGGTCCGGTGAACACACACACGGACGGGAGTCAGACTCGACTGTCCTGTGTGTGCCTGTTTCCGTGGAGGCGGACAGGCATTCCTGCAGTTGTGGGCTCCCCCTCCATGGCCCAAGTGGTCTGACAGCAGCGCAGGGCCGACAGGCATTCGCCACCTGCTAAGTTTGGCGGCGAGATGCGACTAATGCTTGGCTGGGGCTGGGGCGCTGGGCAGGTGGGGCCCCCCCGGCAAGTGGGGTCCCGGGGCAACTTCACTGCTTGCCCATTCGGTAAGATGGCCCTGGTGGCAGCTGCTCAACCTGTACAAATTATTGACAGGCTGACAGTGGCAGTAGCTGTTCACATTTAGCCATAAGCAAGTGGTTACCTGCGGTTAGGAATAGGTGTTCGAGCCTGAATGCAGTCAGATGTCTGTCTGGTAATTAAACTAAACAAATGTGAGCCAAGATAAGCATCTCTATTTTACATTACTTAAAATCACCCAAATTCTAATTATACCCAGGTTTATGTTTACTGGAGAGGTTTGATAATTCAATTATGTTCTTAACGTACAAGGTGTATACTTATGGCACTTTTCCACTGCATGTACCGGCTTGGCTCCATTTGGCCCTGCTTGGCCCTGTTTGGTTTTCCACTGCATGGTACCGCATGGTACGGTGTTGGAACGGTTCGGTACGGTTTGGTATGGTATGCTTTTCAACTAAAGTAGTACCAAAGTAAGTGGGTGGGATAGTGGGTGGGATAACAACGATTCTCTGACAAATCAGTGGCTAGTAGTGACAAACAGTCAGCTGCATGCAAAGGATTGTGGGATATAGTACCGGTATGGTACCTCTTGGAACCACAATCAAGGTGGTACTGTTTTAGAGAGCCGTACCGTTCGGTTCCATGTAGTGGAAAAGCGCCGCCGTACCGTACTGTACCGAACCGTTCCTACACCGTACCATGCGGTACCAGCAGTGGAAAAGCACAAAAGTGAGCTGAACCGTTCGGTTCCATGCAGTGGAAAAGCACCATTAGGCAGGCCTTACACGGTGTGAATTGTTTTCTTGCAAATACTATTTGCAGGAAAGAAATTTGCATGGTTCCCCCATGAACACAGATAGACAGTGCTGACAGGGGAATCAGCAATTGTCTTCTTCCAGCAAAGGGGTGGTGGGGGGGGGGGGCGATGGGGAAAGCCCTCCCCGCTGGGAGAAGACAGTAATTATTGCTAGCGGCTACAGCAGCCGTTAGCAATAATCGCAAGAGAATCTGGCAGGCTGGTTGTACTCAATCAACTTGGTACAGTCAGCCTGCCCATTAGGGGTTCGAATCTCGGCCGGTTCCTGCTGAACTGTCTGAGATTAAAACTGTGTATGGCCGGCCTTACCTTATTCCTTACTACCCTAGCCACCAGCATTCTCCTCCATTGTCTAACCCACTTGGGTTGTAAGCTGGCCCTTGGCATCCTTAAGTACAATGCAGAACTGTTGGTCCTGCATTGTATTGGATGATCTCAAAGAGTTGGGATCAGCTTGGCAACACAGGAAACAAGCCTCAGGGGACTGGTCACACAAAGAGGAGGAAGCCTGAAGCAGTGAGAAATAAGGGAAGTACTGTATATCACCTTATTCATCCTCAGCTAGGCAAACATGATGTGAAAGTGTAATGTATATGTAAAGCGCTGCGTAAATTGACAGCGCTATATAAGTACCTGAAATAAAATAAAATAAAAAAATAAAATAAACAGATACATCTTGAGGGGGACCCACTGTAAGCATGAAGTTTTTTTCCCCACCAGAGTTCAACTTTAAATAGCTCTAGTGATTTCCACCCATGTAGAAACCTGGGCCGATGTTTCATCACAGATTTCTTCTTTCTGTGTGAATTAAACCCTCACAGTCAGTGTGCCGCCCAGGCTGTACTTACAATCATTATGTAAATCACATTTTTCATACTTCAAACTGCCAGAAATAATGGTAATATATATTTTAAAGGACCTAAGCTTATCTTTAGACTTTGGTTAGGCCTTATTAATGTCATATTTAAAATAATTATTTAAGGGCATGATTCTACCTTATCCTCTTGATACAAAGAAGAAATGTACAAAGCAATGTTTCTATTGTTCTTTTACAAGGTGAATCCATGTGCTTCTGATTTCCCTGTAGTATAGAAGAAGAAATATGTCCTGGGGATACATTTGGCAGAGGTTACAAATTCATGAATTGCCAATGTGAGGTACTGTACTTTTTTTCATTGTCTGACAATATCATGGATACATCCCAATGGAGCGGGACTGGAGGATGCACTTTTTCTATGAAATTTCTCTTCAATTCCCAAATGAGAATTGCTAAATTTACACCACATTTAGGAATACAGCCGTGTCAGCTGTCTTGGAGACATGCCTTATCCACTCGCTATAAATAGTCAAGGTTTAACAACTAGTGTGGACAATTGCCAGGATTC
The DNA here is from genome assembly GCF_965119305.1 of Pelophylax lessonae. Classification (NCBI taxonomy): domain Eukaryota; kingdom Metazoa; phylum Chordata; class Amphibia; order Anura; family Ranidae; genus Pelophylax; species Pelophylax lessonae. The sequence goes on from NC_138770.1 coordinate 389,298,602, forward strand.
GTATACAACAGTATATCAGTTTATCATATTTAACTGCTATCCCACATGACATTAACTCTTGGCTTGTCAAGAAGACCATGGACTTGTGCCAGAGCAGAGATTATGAAAGAGTTCAACAAATCAATATGCACACCTGACTGGAATAACTCCACTTAATTAACTTGTAGTATTAACAACTGAAAAATCATTATCCAAACACACATACTTATTTTTCTGTATTTTCAAACTGCTAATATCACCTGGCTTGGGCTGCATTTAAAGGAAACCTATTATGATAGGCTTTCAAAAATGCTTACCTGGTTGTCGTAGGTGACCCTAGTTTTTAATAATTGATCTGGACCAAATATGCAAATCAGGGATTCCAAATTTCACCAGATGCATATGTGTTTGGAGCTAATCTCAGGATTCCCCCACATACAGAAATGGTTGAAAGTGATATCAGATTAGAAATGGTTCAGATTGGGCCAATGTAGATAAAGCTTATACTGTGTGTTGCACATGCATTGTAGTGATCATCAGCGTCTACTCTTGCTCTGTGCACAAGAAGAAATGTATATACAGTATACACACCTGCAAGAAAAAGTATGTGAATCCTTTGGAATGATATGGATTTCTGCACAAATTGGTCATAAAATGTGATCTGATCATCATCTAAGTCACAACAATAGACAATCACAGTCTGCTTAAACTAATAACACACAAAGAATGAAATGTTGCCATGTTTTTATTGAACCCACCATGTAAACATTGACAGTGCAGGTGGAAATAGTATGTGAATCCCTAGACTAATGACATCTCCAAGAGCTAATTGGAGTGAGATGTCAGCCAACTGTAGTCCAATCAATGAGATGAGATTGGAGGTGTTGGTTACAGCTACCCTGCCCTATAAAAACACACACCAGTTCTGCGTTTGCGTTTCACAAGAAGCATTGCCTGATGAATGATGCCTCGCACAAAAGAGCTCTCAGAAGACCTACGATTAAGAATTGTTGACTTGCATATAGCTGGAAAGGGTTATAAAAGTATCTCCAAAAGCCTTGCTGTTCATCAGTCCACAGTAAGACAAATTGTCTATAAATGGAGAAAGTTCAGCACTGCTGCTACTCTCCCTAGGAGTGGCCGTCCTGTAAAGATGACTGCAAGACTGCAAGAGCAGCGCAGACTGCTCAATGAGGTGAAGAAGAATCCTAGAGTGTCAGCTAAAGACTTACAAAAGTCACTGGCAAATGCTAACATCCCTGTTAGCCAATCTACAATACGTAAAACACTAAACAAGAATGGATTTCATGGGAGGATATCACAGAGGAAGTCACTGCTGTCCAAACAAAACATTACTGCACGTTTACAGTTTGCACAAGAGCACCTGGATGTTCCACAGCAGCACTGGCAAAATATTCTGTGGACAGATGAAACCAAAGTTGAGTTGTTTGGAAGAAACACACAACACTATGTGTGGCGAAAAAGAGGCACAGCACACCAACATAAAAACCTTATCCTAACTGTGAAGTATGGTAGTGGGGGCATCATGGTTTAGGGCTGCTTTGCTGCGTCAGGGCCTGGACAGATTGCTATCATCGAAGGAAAAATGAATTACCAAGTTTATCAAGACATTTTGTAGGAGAACTTAAGGCCATCTGTCTACCAGCTGAAGCTCAACAGAAGATGGGTGTTGCAACAGGACAATGACCCAAAGCATAGAAGTAAATCAACAACAGAATGGCTTAAACAGAAGAAAATATGCCTTCGGAAGTGGCCCAGTCAGAGTCCTGACCTCAACCCGATTGAGATGCTGTGGCATGACCTCAAGAAAGTGATTCACATCAGACATCCCAAGAATATTGCTGAACTGAAACAGTTCTGTAAAGAGGAATGGTCAAGAATTACTCCTGACCGTTGTGCACGTCTGATCTGCAACTACAGGAAACGTTTGGTTGAAGTTATTGCTGCCAAAAGAGGTTCAACCAGTTATTAAATCCAAGGGTTCACATACTTTTTCCACCTGCACTGTGAATGTTTACATGGTGTGTTCAATAAAATCATGGCAACATTTAATTCTTCGTGTGTTATTAGTTTAAGCAGACTGTGATTGTCTATTGTTGTGACTTAGATGATGATCAGATCACATTTTATGACCAATTTGTTCAGAAATCCATATCATTCCAAAGGGTTCACATACTTTTTCTTGCAAATGTGTATATATATATACACACAGTATCTCACAAAGTGAGTGCACACCTTACATTTTTGTAAATATTTTATTATAACTTTTCATGTGACAACACTGAAGAAATTACACTTTGCTACAATGTAAAGTAGTGAGTGTACAGCTTGTATAGCAGTGTAAATTTTCTGTTCCCTCAAAATAATTCAAAACACAGCCATTAATGTCTAAACCGCTGGCAACAAAAGTGAGTACACCCCTACGTAAAAAAGTCCAAATTGGGCCCAAAGTGTCAATATTTTCAGTGGGTGCCGTTATTTTCCAGCACTGCCATAACCCTCTTGGGCATGGAGTTCACCAGAGCTTCAGAGGTTACCAATGAAGTCCTCTTCCACTCCTCCATGATGACATCACAGGGCTGATGGATGTTAGGGACCTCGCGCTCCTCCACCTTCCATTTGAGCATGCCCCACAGATGCTCAATAGAGTTTAGGTTAGGAGACATGCTTGACCAGTCCTTCACCTTTACCCTCAGCTTCTTTAACAAGGCAGTGGTCCTCTTGGAGGTTTGTTTAGGGTTGTTATGTTGGAATATTGCCCTGCAGCCCAGTCTCCGAAGGGAGGGGATTATACTCTGCTTCAGTATGTCACAATACATGTTGGCAATCATGGTTCCCTCAATGAACTGTAGCTCCCAAGTGCAAGCAGCACTCATGCAGCCCCAGATAATGACACTCCCACCACTATGCTTGACTGTAGGCAAGACACACTTGTCTTTGTACTCCTCACCTGGTTGCCGCCACACACGCTTGACACTATCTGAACCAAATAAGTTTATCTTGGTCTCATTAGACCACAGGACATGGTTACAGTAAACCATGTCCTTAGTCTGCTTGTTTTCAGCAAACTGTTTGTGGGTTTTCTTGTGCATCATCTTTAGATGAGGCTTCCTTCTGGGATGGCAGCCATGCAAACCAATTTGATACAGTGTGCAGCGTATGGTCTGAGCACTGACAGGCTGACCCCGCTCCCCTTCAACCTCTGCAGCAATGCTGGCAGCACTCATACGTCTATTTCCCAAAGACAACCTCTGGATATGATGCTGAGCATGTGCACTTAATTTCTTTGGTCGACCATGGCAAGGCCTGTTCTGAGTGGAACCTGTCCTGTTAAACCACTGTATGGTCTTGGCCACCGTGCTGCAGCCCAGTTTCAGGGTCTTCGCAATCTTCTTATAGCATAGGTCATCTTTATGTAGAGCTACAATTCTTTTTTTTAGAGCCTCAGAGAGTTCTTTGCCATGGGGTGCCATGTTGAACTTCCAGTAACTAATATGAGAGAGTGAGAGTGATAACACCAAATTTAACACACCTGCTCCCAATTCACACCTGAGACCTTGTAACACTAATCAGTCACATAACACTGGGGAGGGAAAATGGGTAATTGGGCCCAATTTGGACATTTTCACTTAGGGGTGTACTCACCTTTGTTGCCAGCGGTTTAGACATTAATGGCTGCATGTTGAGTTATTTTGAGTGGACAGCAAATTTACACTGTTATACAGTACACTCACTACTTTTCATTGTAGCAAAGTGTCATTTCTTCAGTGTTGTCACATGAAAAGATATAAAATATTTACAAAAATGTGAGGGGTGTACTCACTTTTGTGAGATACCGTATATATATATATATATATATACATTCAGGTGCAGCTCATAAAATTTAAATATCTTCAAAAAGTTAGGTTACTTCAGTAAAGTGAAACTCATATATTTTATATAGATTCATTACACACAGAATAATATATTTTAAGCATTTCTTTCTTTTAATTTTGATAATTATGGCTTACAGCTAGTGAAAACCCAAAATTAGGTATCTCAGAGAATTAGAATATTATATAAGACCAATAAAAAAAAGGATTTTTAATACAGAAATGTTGGCTTACTGAAAAGTATGTCCATGTACAGTATAGTATGCACTCAATACTTGGTCGGGACTCCTTTTGCATGAATTACTGCATCAATTCAGTGTGGCATGGAGGCGATCAGCCTGTGGCACTGATGAGGTGTTATGGAAGCCCAGGTTTCTTTGACAGTGCCCTTCAGCTCGTCTGCATTGTTGGGTCCGGTGTCTCTCATCTTCCTCTTGACAATACCCGACAGATTTTCTGTGGGGTTTAGGTCAGGCGAGTTTGCTGCCAATCAAGCACAGTGATCCCATGATCATTAAACCAGGTATTGGTACTTTTGGCAGTGTGGGCAGGTGCCAAGTCATGCTGGGAAATTAAATCAGCATCTCCATAAAGCTGGCCAGCAGAGGGAAACATTAAGTGCTCTAAATTCTCCTTGTAGAGGACTGCTCTGACTTTGGACTTGATAAAACACAGTGGGAAAACACCAACAGATGACACGCCTCCCTAAATCATCACAAGCTGTGAAAATGTTGCATTTCATTCGGAAATCAAGGTCCCAGAGTCTAGGGGAAGAGTAGAGAGGCACAGAATCCAAGTTGCATGAGGTCCAGTGTGAAGTTTCCACAGTCAATGATAATTTGGGGAGCCATATCATCTGCTGGTGGACTTGGCACCTACCCACACTGCCAAATGTACCAATACCTGGTTTAGTGCTCATGGTATCACTGTGCTTGACTGGCCAGCAAACTCACCTGACCTAAACCCCATAGAGAATCTGTGGGTATATGTCAAGAGGAAGATGAGAGACACCAGACCCAACAATGCAGATGAGCTGAAAGCCACTATTAAAGCAACCTGGGCTTCCATAACACCTCAGCAGTGCCACCGGCTGATCACCTCCATGCCACGCCGCATTTCACGCAAAAGGAACCCCAACCAAGTATTGAGTGCATATTATACTGTACATGAACATACTTTTCAGTAGGCCAACGTCTCTATAATAAAAAAATCTCTTTTTGTATTGGTCTTATGTAATATTCTAATTTTCTGAGATACAGGATTTTGGGTTTTCACTAGCTGTAAGCCATAATCATCACAATTAAAAGAAAGAAATGCTGGAAATATATCACTCTGTGTGTAAAGCATCTATATAAAATGTAGGAGTTTCACTTTTTGAATTTAATAAATTAACTTTTTGATGATATTGTATAGAGAGATATATAGACACTGACTTTGGGTCTGTAAAAAACATGCTCCATCAGGGGCAAAAAAAATATGATGTCTAAAGATAATCGGATACCACTGAATCAACACTGCAGAATAATATTTCCTATAAACAGTTCCATTTTGTCCTCTTAGAAACACACCCAGTCCTTTTCTTTTTAAACCACTGAGTCAGCCACAACTAGTTCTAATGAAGGACAATTCTAAATTGTTACAGCTTACCCTTTCCATACTGTAGGTAATTTTCCTATCCACCAATCACAAGGCATGTTCTTGTGTCTTCTGCAGGGACCTTAACATGGAACTAAGCACCCAGGTTTTCAGGATATTGCATATCATAGCAAACGTACCTCTTATTTTGCTGATACGTCCATGTTTCCCACATCTATCTTCTCAGTGACTTGTTCCAGCACGGCCTTTTGTTTCTTCCACCCCTGATTTAAAGCTTGCACATTCATGCTGGAATTACATTATTCCAGCACCTGGCTAATAATTTGCTAAACCTCTAGCTATTATTCTCTAAAGTTGGTCATAGATACTGTGGATATAAAAAGTCTACACACCCCTGTTAAAATGTCAGGTTTCTGTGATGTAAAAAAATGAGACAAAGATAAAAAATTTCAGAACTTTTTCCACCTTTACTGTGACTTGTAAAAGTACAACTCATTTGAACAACAAACTGAATCTTTTAAGTGGAGGGAAGCAAAAATAAAAAAATAAATAAATAATATGGTTGCATAAGTGTGCACACCCTTATAGGAATAATTTGTTGAAGCACCTTTTGATTTTCTTACAGCACTCAGTTTTTTTTGGGTATGAGTCTATCAGCATGGCACATCTTGACTTAACAATATTTGCCCACTCTTCTTTGAAAAAACTCTCCAAATCTGTTTGATTGCGAGGGTATCTCCTGTGCACAGTCCTCTTCAAATAGCCCCACAGATTTTCAATCGGATTCAGGTTTGGGCTCTGGCTGGACCATTCCAAAACTTTATTCTTCTTCTGGTGAAGCCATTCCTTTGTTGATTTGGATGTATGCTTTGGGTTATTGTCATGCTGAAGTCCCTCTTCATGTTCAGCTTTCTATCAGAAGCCTGAAGGTTTTGTGCCAATATTGACTGGTATTTGGAACTGTTCATAATTCCCTCTAGGCCCCTGTTCTATCTGAAGAAAAACAGCCCCAAACATGATGCTGCCACCACCGTGCTTCACTGTGGGTATGGTGTTCTTTTGGTCATGTGCAGTGTTGTTTTTGCGCCAAACATATCTTTTGGAATTATGGCCAAAAAGTTAAACCTTGGTTTCATCAGACAATAACACATTTTCCCACATGCCTTTGGGAGGCTTTAGATGTGTTTTTGAAAAATTCAGCCAGGCTTGGATGTTTTTCTTTGTAAGAAAAGGCTTCCTTCTTGCCACTCTACCCCATAGCCCAGACATATGAAGAATACGGGAGATTGTTGTCACATGTACCACACAGCCAGTACGTGCCAAATATTCCTGCAGCTCCTTTAATGTTGCTGTAGGCCTCTTGGCAGCCTCCCTGACCAGTTTTCATCTCGTCTTTTCATCAATTTTGGAGGGACGTCCAGTTCTTGGTAATGTCACTGTTGTGCCATATTTTCTCCTCTTTATGATGATTGCCTTCACTGTGTTCCATGGTATATCTAATGCCTTGGAAATTCTTTTGTACCCTTCTCCTGACTGATACCTTTTAACAATGAGATCCCTCTGATGCTTTGGAAGCTCTCTGTGGACCATGGCTTTTGCTTTAGGATACAACTATAAAAATGTCAGGAAAGACCTACTTGAACAGCTAAACTTATTTGGGGGTTAATCAGAGGCACTTTAAATGATGGCAGGTGTGTACTGACTCCTATTTACCATGAGTTTGAATGTGATTGCTTAACTCTGAACACAGCTACATCCCCAGTTATACAAGGTGTGCACACTTATGCAACCACATTAGTTTCGATTTTTATTGTTAGCCCCCCCCCCCCTAAAAGTTTTCAGTTTTTCAATTGAGTTGTACAGTTTATAGGTCACATTAAAGGCGTAAAAGTTCTGAAATGATTTATCTTTGTCTCATCGTTTTACATCACGGAAACCTGACATTTTAACAGGGGTGTGTAGATTTCTATACTTGTAGGTCTTTTTTTTTTCATTGAGCTAAAAGGGTGAACGGAAACAAAATGAATAGATTCCTCCATCCACACAAGTGAGGTGGCTGCAGGAATAATGCAGATAAACAGGTACAACTAATGTGGGAGGATTTGTTTCATCTCTGTGTATCACCTGAGGATAGTGCTTTCACTGGGTATATGGAAGGGTTTACAACCACTTTAAGATACAAGTCAGATTTCAGGTATCCTTTGCAACAAAAATATCCTTTTTGGTGAGATACTCCATAAGAGTTAATTACTTCTAAAGGCATGCAGACATTGCAAGTTTTCCTATTCGAACACAGAAAGTGCATCAGCTGATAAAAATGAATTATTCACTTCTATTCAGATTCATTCCGTAAAAGACATGAAGGAGCTATTCCTGCAGAGTAGAAACAGATAAGAATCTGTAACAAACTTTGGTAAAATCCTTGCAATGTACATTGATCACCCAGAAAGTTTATAGTGGGTTGGAATCTGCGTCAAATCATTCAGATTTCTCATCTTTTTTGTTTAGCAATCTAGGACAGTGGTGCAAGTATACAGAGAAGGTACACGGATTACTTTTGTGAGAATAGTTAAGTCCTTATAACTGTCCATACTCCATGTAGTTCAGTCCTTACAATTGATCATAGAACATTTTGGTTTTAGTTCTTAATATCCTTTATTTTTTCTGCCGGGTTTACAATGGGGAGTAAAAGATGTCATTGATTTTTTAAAGTATACATGTTGAGCTACCATGTTGTGAATATGTATCATCAGCATTTGGCAGCAGATGAATCAGCATAGCATAAAACAGACATAACATTCAACTTGAAATATAAGACATGTGCCACTTTAATCTGAATGGGTCAGCATTGCTATGGATCAGTATGCATAGGATAAGTGGCGTGGTGTGGTGGATATGCTTCTTGGCCGCTGGATCTTGGGGGATGGGAAACTGTCATAAATATATCTCTCTCCACCCTATATTAAGATGTATAATATAAATGTAAATGTGCCTGTAAAGACATACCTTCTTTACAAAGTTAAAGAGATATGATCTGAAGTAAACACTGTAACAAACCTCCATCCTTAATTAGACATACAAAAAGAAAACAATGGTCTTTATGGGACTTTAAATGAGGTTGGCCACTTACTAATTAACAAGATTATGTAAAGTCACAGAATGATAATTAGTAGTTTATTGGATATTCCATAATTTACACAGTTATATAAAATACATACAAAATTAGAGAGCTTGACATAAAATAAATGAAGTTCCATATGTAAAAATACATTCCATATTGTATTAATGAATAAATATCATAAAAATTATATATCATGGGCAACATTTGTTCAGTCTCCAAATAGTAAGTCTTCATAACTGTGAGCTCTGTGTTTCATGGCTCTCCGTCCACTCATCAGGAGTTTATTTGAAAATGATATCTGTAATTGTAAACTTGTATTAGAATATAAAGAAGATGGGGTTTCATATAACCCTCATCTTCTATATGGAATGGCAGAAGGGGTTAGTTAGTTAAATAATTCAGGTGGTATCAAAGTTAGTCATAGGTTTATTGAGGCCTAGTTATTTCAGTCAGGAGTCAGTGAATGAACTTTTGACCTGGGTAAATAATTGGGTCAAGTTCTCCCGCTCTTAGGTAGAGTATCTGGGCAGAATTCAAATTATGACTGCTTTCCCGCCCTTATCTAAGCTATCGCTAGGCAGATTAGCGCGCGCCCCCCGAACTCCCGTCTGAATTCCCCTGCTCCTGACTAGGATCCAGTTCTAGCTGGCTCGGCGGGGGGCTATTTAAGCGGTGACTGAGGGTCTCCTGGTCACTTCATCTCCTCAGGACCAGTGTACTACTGTCTCTCTGGACCCCTGCCGTCATGAGCCTTATCAGACAACTAATTGAGCGAGCCGGTGAAGCGGGTGGAGAAGCCTGGGTCAGGCGTTGCCTACAGCTACCTGTGTCAGAAGAGCCAGGATCCGGTGCGGCCGCGGTGGAAGCAGAAGGAGGACGGGTCCCAATGGCCATCGCGGGCGTTTCGGCGAGCGCAGTGAGGAGACCCACGGAGGACCGTTCACGCCTGGCGGCGGCATCGGAAGAAGACGAGAGGTCACCGGACATGCGCAGTATCGTAGTGCCCGTAATATCCGGTACGGTGGCCGGGGCAGCAAAGAGAGCGAGGGTGCCCCGGAAGTCTTTTTCTCCCTCTACAGGTGGCGGTTCCGGTTCATCACGGAGGCGGTCGCCGCAGAAGAGGTCGTCCGGAAGAAAGGATGCGGTCGTCACCGGGAGGACATCGAGGAGCCGGAGCTCGTCGGGACGCAGGACGGGAGCAGAGGTTCCGGAGGCAGCAGGTCGCGCCGAGGCCGCCACTAACACCACCAGGGCAGCGTCGGCAGACGTCCCTAGCGCCAGCATTCCAGCCTTGCCATTGAGGGGTGAGTCCTCTTCTCAAGAAATGGCAGGAATGTTTTCAATGATGTCAGATATTTTACAGGAATTTAGGAATGTGTCCGGGCATTTGAAAACATTGTCACCGTCCCCTGCTAATGTTTGGACTGCGCCACCTTGTGGTGGTTTAGCTGTTGGCAATTCATTGTCAGTTAGCAATCCCTCTCTGGCGCCACCTTGTGGGGAATTGTCAATTAGCAACCCATCTTTGGATAACTCTGCTTTTGACATAGCTCAGTCTCAAAATTTGCCCGAGACAAGTTTGAGAGAGCCTTTAGTGTGCGAGATATCCCCTCTAGGTTACCACTTGTCCGAATCAATGAAAGAGAAGATTTGGCAAGGAATTTATATTGACATGCTGTCATTGTTGCCCTCTGCCAAAGAATTCGTGTCTAAACCCGAGAAAAAAGAAGAAGAAGAGAGGAGACGCCCTATAACGAAATCATTTAACAATTGGTTACAGGCTTTCCTGATATTTTCCAGTGTTTTGTGTGAAAAAGCCCCAAAGAAAAGTGTGGGTTTGTTCCAGCACATGGACATCGTGCTGGAAGCTTACAAAAACTTTGGGGGAACGTCATGGTTCCACTATGACGTGGCCTTTAGACAAAAGTTAGCAGTCCAACCTTCCCTAAAATGGGGAGTAAAGGACGTTGGTTTGTGGCTTGATCTGTTTTTGCCACAACGGTCCTTTCTCCCAAGACAGCCTGTCAATCCACAATCTACAGGCGGGCAGACCTTTAAAAAGGGTATCTGCTTCAATTTTAACGAATCGCAGTGTAGGTGGCCTGGATCGTGTAAGTTTAGACACGAATGCGCCTTTTGCGCCGGGCCACATCCGGTTTTTAAATGCTTTAAAAAGCTGTCAAACAACCAGCAAGCTGTTCAAAAAAGCTACCACCCCAGTGAGGCTCCCAGAAATGTTCCCCTGGTTAGTCAGGTACCCAGACCAGGAGAAAGCACGCCTACTAATTGACGGCTTTGCTTTTGGGTTTTCTTTACCGCCTTTTAAAGGCAAAGGTTGTACTATCCACAATAATCTTAGATCAGTTGATGGTTTACAAACCATCGTGGCTGAGAAAATTCTTACAGAACTCAGGGAGGGTAGGTTTGCGGGTCCTTTTTCTGAACCACCTTTTCCACACTTCAGGATTTCACCTTTGGGAATTGTTCAGAAAAAGGAGCCAAATACATATAGGTTGATCCATCACCTATCATACCCTTTGCATGACTCCCTCAATGACGAGATAGATGACAGCATGGCATCTGTTCACTATGCAACTTTCGAGGATGCTTTGGTCAAACTTAGGTCAGCAGGTCAAGGTGCTTTGTTGGCGAAAGCCGACATAAAGTCAGCCTTTCGCCTGCTACCTATCCATCCTGATTCCTTTAATTCTTTAGGTTTTTATTTTAGGGATGAATTTTATTTTGACAAGTGCCTACCAATGGGCTGTTCTTTATCCTGCTTTTATTTTGAAACTTTTTCCTCCTTTTTAGAATGGGTGGTTTCTCAAATTACGGGTTCACAATTTTTGGTCCAGTACCTGGACGACTTTTTATTTATAGGTCCTGTTTTTTCTAACACTTGTGCATATCTGCTGGAGGTTTTTATGCAGATTTGTATGAAATTTGGGTGCCCCTAGCCGAAGAAAAAACTGTTTTTCCATCCCAATGTATAGTTTTCTTAGGCATCACGATAGATTCGGAAAAGATGGAATTCAGACTGCCGGAGGAGAAAATTGAGAAGCTGCGAGTCTCCCTGTTATGGATGATCAGACAAAAGAAGGTTTGTTTAAATAAACTGCAAGCTCTTTTAGGTTTATTGGCTTTTGCCTCAAGGGTGATGCCAATGGGTAAAATTTTTGCTAGAAGGATTTACGCTGCTACTGCAGGTCTAAAATCCCCTTCGTCTCATGTTAGAATCACCGGTGAGATGAAGGAGGATTTTTTAGTTTGGCTCCAATTTTTGCTTTATTTTAATGGATCCACAATCTGGCAAGAGCAGTTCATTCTGGATGAGGATTTTCTGCTCTTCACAGATGCAGCGGGTTCGAAGGGCTTTGCAGCAATCTGGCGCAAGCATTGGTGCGCAGCACCATGGTGCGACAGATGGAAAGCATCCGGCCTCATTCGCAACATTGTTCTATTAGAATTATTCCCAATAATAGTAGCGATAGAGTTATGGGGTAATCAATTTAGGAACAAAAGGATTTGTGTTAGGACTGACAATAAGGGCGTACTCTTCGCCATTAATTGTCTCTCCTCTAAATCGCCTCCAGTCACGATTATGTTGCGCTATTTGGTGGCAAAGTGTTTGCAATTTAACATCTGGCTCAAAGCCTCCTTCGTTCCTGGAAAGAGCAACGTTTTAGCAGACTGTCTGTCTCGTTTCCAGATGGAACGTTTCTTTCAGCTGCTGCCGGAGGCAGACACTGCTGGACATCATTGCCCCGACCGGTTGTGGACATTGATTTAGGATTTATTTATGATAACATTGATCAGTCCTTGGCCCCGTCAACGATGGCTGGATACCGATCAGCTTGGGGTTTATGGCTTCAACACCTGGATTCATTGGGTTTATCGGAGGATTCATTCTCCGAAGTGTTGGTGTTATCATTTTTAAATATGCTTTTCAAGAAAAAATTCTCTTGGTCGCATGTGAGCAAAATTCTAGCGGGAGTATCCTTTTTCGGGAAGCTAAAAAATCATCCGGCCTGTTTTTCATTTTTCTCGGTCCACCAGGCAATGAAGGGATATAGGAAGAGAAATTTTAAATTAGATGACAGAAAGCCCATTTCATTAGAATTATTGAATAGGATTTGCAGGGCCCTGGAGACGGTGTGCTTCTCTAGTTATGAGGCACAGTTGTTCAGGGCTTTGTTCTCAACAATGTTTTTTGGTGCCTTTAGAATTTCAGAGCTTATTCCAGACAGGAGGTTGGGTTATACTGGTTTGAGAGTTCAGGATGTAAATATTTATGTATCCAGTGTAACAATATTTCTGGCCCGTTCTAAAACAGATCAGCTGGGTTTGGGTAGGCAAATAGTTCTACATGAGTTCAGGGGAGCACCTGTCTGCCCAGTTGCTTTACTAAAAAATTTCCTTTTAATTAGGCCAGTAGAGGAAGAACTTTTATTTGTTCACAGGTCGGGTAAACCAGTTTCCCGTTACCAGTTCACTGCGGTGTTTAAGATGTGTTTGAAACACTTGAATGTAAGTGCTGAAAGTCTGTCTACACATTCATTTCGCATTGGTGCTGCGACAGAAGCAGCTAGGTGGGGATTAGGAGCGGAGGATGTTAAGAGGATTGGTAGATGGACCTCTAATTGTTACAAGTCCTATATACGTCCTAATGATGTTGTTTAATTTCAGGTGAAAAAATTATTATCTGGATCATCGGCCATTCATATATCCACTGGGCCCATCTTCGAGCTAAGAAGAGAGTGTATTCGGACAATTTGGGATTGGACAGAGGCAGTTACAAGGTTATGTGGTTCAGTAAGAGGGGCATGGTTTGGTCGGAGCTAGTTCCTGCAGTTTCCAAGTTGATGTTAAATTTTCCCCCTCCCGACATCTTAGTCATCCACTTAGGGGGAAATGATTTAGGAAAGTTAAAGACCCTCGATTTGCTATATGCGATTAGGAATGATCTAGCGATCATTCAAAGTAAACTCCCTAGCGCTCGTTTAATTTTTTCTGAAGTGGTTTCGAGACTGGTATTTTTTAAATGCCAAGGTTTGAAACCGCTTGAAAGGATGAGGAAGAGATTAAATAGGGGTTTAGTAAAACTGTTGAGGGATTTAGGGATCGTTTGTTATAGGCACATGGAGTTGGAGGGGGGTTTAGAGGGCCTTTATTGGAAGGATGGGGTTCATTTATCGGAAATTGGTTTGGACATTTTAAATAATGGCTTTGGGTGCTGTATTGAGCAGGCCGCGAGGTGGGTTGGTGGGGACAGGCACAAAGGTAGTGCCTGTCTGGTGGAAAATGTTCTTTAAAATGTTGATGTCATAGTGTCAGCCCGAGCCGTCTGGCTGGGCTGCTGGATGTTTTTATCTTTAAAAGTGAAGTTGAATAAATAAAGTATCTGAGTTTTTATATATTTATTAAGCCAATAATAAAAAACAGCCGCGGCCTTTGTCCAAACCAATTTCCTGTGTGGTCTTATTTATTTCAGGTTTATTAGATTAAGGGTTTTTAATTTTAATGTTTAAGGCATCCTGAGTGCCATTTCCATATAAAGAAGATGGGGTTTCATATAACCCTCATCTTCTATATGGAATGGCAGAAGGGGTTAGTTAGTTAAATAATTCAGGTGGTATCAAAGTTAGTCATAGGTTTATTGAGGCCTAGTTATTTCAGCCAGGAGTCAGTGAATGAACTTTTGACCTGGGTAAATAATTGGGTCAAGTTCTCCCGCTCTTAGGTAGAGTATCTGGGCAGAATTCAAATTATGACTGCTTTCCCGCCCTTATCTAAGCTATCGCTAGGCAGATTAGCGCGCGCCCCCCGAACTCCCGCCTGAATTCCCCTGCTCCTGACTAGGATCCAGTTCTAGCTGGCTCGGCGGGGGGCTATTTAAGCGGTGACTGAGGGTCTCCTGGTCACTTCATCTCCTCAGGACCAGTGTACTACTGTCTCCCCCTCCCCCCCCCCTTTTTATGTCGCGGCCAGTTATTTAATTATTGGCTTGTTGCTGTCGCCTTAGCCAAGGTGCTAGGGTGGACTTTGGTTTTTTAAAAAAAAAAAAAAAAAAAGGTATTTATCTGTGAGTGTGGAAAATGTTCTTTAAAATGTTGATGTCATAGTGTCAGCCCGAGCCGTCTGGCTGGGCTGCTGGATGTTTTTATCTTTAAAAGTGAAGTTGAATAAATAAAGTATCTGAGTTTTTATATATTTATTAAGCCAATAATAAAAAACAGCCGCGGCCTTTGTCCAAACCAATTTCCTGTGTGGTCTTATTTATTTCAGGTTTATTAGATTAAGGGTTTTTAATTTTAATGTTTAAGGCATCCTGAGTGCCATTTCCATACATAAATCTCATCTTTATAAGAAAGGAATAAAACAAATTGTTCCAAAAATATGGACCAATGGACCCCAATCATATTCATATTTTTGGAGCAATTTGTTATATTCCTTTCTTAGTAAGTGGCAGACCTCATTTAAAGTTCATACAGACCATTATTTCCTTTTTATTACAAAGTTGGTCTCTGTAACTGTACAAGCTTTTCAGCAAAGTCAAATTTTAGTCGTATTTCATTTAAAAAAGAACTGTCAGCTCCAGTCGGAGCCACTTTACCAACATTCAGACGTTAGTACAGCGATCTCCCTCGCTGAGCTGTTGTGTTCTGACAGGGGGATGGCCTGCCCACCAAAACACTCTGATCAGCACTCTCAGCCATTGGCTGAGAGTGCTGATCAGGAGTCGGTCAGCTGCTGGTTTTCCAGCATGCTCGTCTGACAGAAGTGGGCCAAATGGCCCTCTTCTGTCAGACTGGCTGACATACACACGGGCCGAATGTCGGCTAGTGTTCTGTCAAAAGAGCCAACTTGTCAAAATCTACAGCCACGTCACATCCGGTGACTCTCCAGCTTCAGTAATTAGATATTTTGACGAGTTACCTGTTTTCACAGAATACCAGCAGCGTATACACTACAGTAGACGCTATGAGTAAACATTCTTAGTCCGCCTGCTAATAACCAACAACATGGCCAGCTCCAAGGTGACAACAACTTTTTTCTCCTTACCCAGTGTTCTGTAAAAACAGCCAAATCGTTGTCTACCGCAGTGTATACACTGCTGGTGTTCTGTGAAAAAAGGTAACTCGTTGAAATCTCCAATTACAGCTGCTAGAGAGTCACCGGAAGTGACCTGGTTGGAGGTTTTGATGAGTTAGCGCTTTTGACAGAACACCGGCTTTTATTGAGCCCGGCATTCGCCCAGTGTATATGGGGCTCAACTAACACACTTATATAAGTTTGTCATCCCCTTCCAAAATTATGGGCATTAATATTACATTGGCCCCATTTCGTAGCCTAAACTCCACTTCCTTTACAATTCTGGTGTATGTATGTTGAATTTGTACCCTTTCCGTGAAAACAGAATTTTTAAAATTGATAATAGACATGGCTTGCAATAAGTGTATAATAGGTTTGAGGTCAGGGCTCTGTGCAGACCACTAAAATTCCTCCAGACCAAATTCATCAGACTATGGTTTTATGGACCAGGCTTTGCGCACCTGAACCACGGTAGTTTGGAGAGGAATCCACATACTATTGGCCAAATGGTTTCGTTTGTGAAGAAGGAAATGTCTTACAAAGCTGAACTTCATGCAAGCAGTTAAATGCAGAGTGTGAACAGTTTTACTTGTCAAGTTATTCCTATGATCCAGACCCCCTTAACAGACAGGAGAGCTTGGTCCAAAACACATTCCAACCTGCTGATTGCACAGTGATAAGCAGTACGCCCAGTCATCCCTTTGCTCTCTCTTTGGGGGTATACTTCCTGATAGCACAACAGTCATAAGTCCTGATGTACAGAGGAAAACAGTAAAGTGAGATTAACCACTTGACCTTTGGATGGTTTCCCTGCTTCATAACCAGGGCATTTTTTGCTATTCAGCACTGTGCTACTTTAACTGGCAACTGCTTGGTCATGCAACACTGTATGCAAATTACATTTATATAACTTTTTCACACCAATAGAGCTTTCTTCTGGTGGTATTTGATCAACACTGAAACACGCGCAAAAAAAACAGAAATTTTCTGTGACTTTGAATGTGTGGTGGGCAATCTGGCACGAACTTTCACTGGTTGGAAGGGACACTAACTGACAGTGACGCTGCGAGGGACACTAATACAGTAATCATACTGTACACTGTACTAATGACACTGATGGGTGAGAAGGGTGATCAGAAGGGCAATCACGGGGTTATCTGTGTGCCTAACAAGTGTATGTGTGCTGCTTTTACTCACAGGATCTTGCTGTCTTTTCTCCCTGAACTCAGAGTTGATTTCAGGTAGAAAAAACAGCCAGATCACTATTCTGTGATTGGTGTTCTGTGTGTTTGTGATTAGCCACAGCCAATCAGCAGGTATACAGCCAAAAGAATTGGCTGTAACCTGCTGACAAAGTTGTGTTGTGTCCAATCACAGCACAGGTCAGCAGGGGGCATGCACACACGGACCTAAAAACCAGGATGTTTCAAGCATATTACAGGTATGTTGCTGTGCCACCCGCCAACAGTAAATGTATACTGTTAGCAGGCAGCAACTGGTTAAGGCAAATTAAGGTACTCCAACCATTTGCATGAAAAAATACATAAAAAAAAATACATACATAACTGATTAATTGTTTTTTTTTTAGATGTGGAATTGTATTATACGTGGAGTTAAGCTTTAATACTCATTTGCAATAGTTTTTTTTTAACTGTAAATGTTTAACTTATATTGCAGCAACATGATTACAACCAATAAAAAAGAAATCACAAGCATTCTTGTCCAACTATAATTTATGTAAAGAAAACCAGAACACTGCATTCATTATCGTATGTGATATATTTATGGCCTCATCTTAAGCATTTCTGTAAATTCTTTTTGCTTATATAAATAATATAAATATGTGTGCTTACTTTTATAGATGCCCTATGTAAATGTCATCTAAACACTAGTGATGAATAAATGTGTTATTATGAGAAGAAACAAATAAAAAAACAGTGTGATATACTATTATTTCATGATGACTAGTTACATTGGATGATCTGACCCTTCCCCACCACTAAGTTTTAATGATCAACTTCAGCAACGTTATTTCATTACTAAAAGTACTAAAGCCCTAATGGGTCTGGTAGATTGTTTTTACAATATTATTAAATAAGCAGATGAAAAGCTGCAAATACTATTTTACAGGTGACATAGGTAATTGCATTTTCTTATTCAAAGGACATATATACATTGCTCATTTTTTTAGATAAACAGGTAAAAAAAGTTTTCTGTAAATAAGCTTATGAGTAGACATACTTGTTCATTACATATGCAGGCTCTGCTTCCACTTTTGCAGTGGTTTTACTTTACGTTACTGCTATATCCCATATTGTTTCGAATGAGCTGAATAATTGAAAACAATGCACTCCCTATGTGGATGATATGTTATTTCAACAAATAGGAGAGAAAGAGTAATTACATTGAACTCTAAACAGATTCTTATAGCAGATAGACTAGATTTCAATTTTTTCAGCTCTATTCATCAAGTATGTGAGTACATTATATTTGAAAGGAAATCTTTAATCTTGCACAGATGATTTGGTTTGAATTATTAGATATGTATTTCCAGCCTTCCAAACACATATTCCCTATATATACACAGAACACATTCCATTTATACTGTACATTAACATTACATTCATTGACACCCATGAAATACATACAGTACTTTGGTGTATGAAAATAATAGCTGCATATGTGTATCCGAACTGTGCTATGAAACATGCTGTTAAAAATCCCATCAGATAAATTCTATTTCAAATCTATTGCAATACCTGTAACTGCAGTCTCCACTGAGACTCCCTTTTTATTTCTTTAGGAAATACAAAAATATTGAAACATAAAATGTATGCTTGTCGGTGTAGCACACTTCTCGATTCTGTGCAATTAATTATATATATATATATATATATATGCATATATATATATATACATATACACACACACATATATATATATATATATATATATATATATATATATATATATATTAGTATTCAATAAAATGCTTTCTCTTGAGCTTTCTGAGTTTGTGTTTCCCTCCAAGTGACATTTTCTTCCACAGTGGTTTGGTCATTTGTGTGCTTATGGCAACCTCTGGATGAGGGATGGAAGTGGATATGCTGGTTCAAAGACATCATCCTCCACACCTTCCTCAATTGGTTTCATCTTGGAAGATGGCCTTGGGCAGGGAGAGTGACCTGTCAGTGAGGAAGAACACAGAAGAGCATTACAAATGATGCAAGCCCCGATACCATACTAGTGACAGCGCTTTCTGTACTTTTCAGAGTTTAAATATGCAACTCTGACCTAAGACACATCTGACAGAAGAAGTCTACCAAACAGCATATTTTACTTTAGGATACAACAGAGAAGGTTTTTATTGGTTACCATGTTCCCTTCCACCATCTACTTATTCTTGTGACTAGGACAGCTTGTAAAACACTTTTGTGTGGAAGGTTAGAATGTTTGGCTGTCTGGCTCCATGGGTAGATTGTTTAACAGAAAGTTAGTTACAATCTTCCCAAAGGGGATGCAGACAGTAATGGAATACGGACAGATGTTTTAACCCCTCCCCCTCCCCATATGCACACATAGTTTTTTTGGGGGTGGACTTCTACTTTACCCATCTTGAGAACACCATCCTACCCATTTTGCAAAAAAGGGTGTATGGGCTTTAAATATGGCACGACGGAAGACACTGGTGATGAAGGTTTATGTGTGTTAGATGTCTGGTCTTAGGTAGCTGGTGGATTTAACATGCCCTCCTGTCTTATTTGACTTTGGGTGGCTGAGATGTTGCATGACATTCACTCTGATTCTCATTTTACACCTTGAAAGTTTATAATGGGTGATTATCAGTATTTGTTTCCACAAAGTTCCATGTTCCTCCAAATATATTGGTGCAAAGCAAGACAAGATTCAGAGTCCATTATAAGGGGAGATGGTGTTTGTTAAATAAGCTTATCAGACCTACTACACATGTAATGTCTCTCCCAATTAATACACGTGGTGCCCCTAGCAGTTCAGGCAGCTCTAGACATTAGAATAACTTTTAGACGCTCAAATCCAAGACCATTCTGGAATGTAAATATAGACTTAGCCTAATGGGTCCACAATATTTCCCACCTCTTAATTCTCATGTTTGGTCCATCACTAGTCTCACCAACCAATGGTGAGACTATAGAGATGACATACAGTGGGGTTAGGCTCACAACTCAGAAAGAGTGTCCAAAGATCAGGGGTGCGGGAACGGTGAAGAGTACAAGGTGCCTGCTACGTGGTACCAGCAGCAGCTCAAGTATTTTTACTTCTGGGTTGCTTTAAATAAGTTTAAAATGTAAGTATAAAGAGGAAAGTGGCTAGCTCAATTTGAATGTAATGTAGTCAGATTAGTAAAACATGAAACCTATTTAGCTGCTATGGGCTACAGAACTTTGCACATAATTACTGCACTCCTCAGTGTGGGTTTTACAGTTATTCCTCTTTATTAAATAATTCTGCGAGTTTCTGAATGGCAATATTAGCTCGAGAATAAGAACGGTTCACAAAAGTCTAAACGTTGTACCATGTAATAAGGTGCTCTCAAACTAAAAGAAAAACTTTCTAAGTTTATCATTGGGCAGGAGCTGCACATTTCACAGCATTATTACCTAGTCCTAGGTCCTGTTAGTGAATTTATCTGCCATCCTATGGAACAGGAAACCCTATAAAGTCAATCTAGCACTATACCAATAGGACATTTTTTTTTAAACCTGTCAACTGATTTAAAGCAACTGAAGTCATTCAACCAAGACAGATGAAAGACTGTGTTACTATTCTGTCCTGGTATAAAGACCTCTTAAAAATAAATTCATATGAGTACATATTAATAGATATATTCCTAAAACACAGTACATTTTCTGAAATGAAAATATTTTAGTTAACACATGTACATGACTACATGCAGAACATGCATTTAATACATTTTTGAGACATGCAATATGGATGCAAAATGTCACAACTAGGGGTCGACCGATTATCTGAGCTGGCTTTTGTTGGGGGCCAATATTTACATTTTTCAAATAATCGGTGTCGGTCAGAAACTTACTGATATTAACCAATGTTACCGATATTACCAATATCGGTCAGACCTCCTCCCCCTGTCCCCACGTAGTGCTTGCTGCAGTCTCTGCTAATCTCTGTCAGCGGTGCGGCAGGCTGCAGAGAGATGACATCATAACTCACTACCGGCTTCATATCACCACTGTTCTGCCCCTACAGCAGGGCCATGAAATCTGCTCTTGACAGAGCTACAGCCGCGGGCGTGCAGAGAGATAGTTACATCATCTCTCACTGCCCGCCCACATGTGGAATTTAGAGAGGAGAGGCTTCCAGATGTAGTGTAAGTAGTGATGTGCTGCATCTAGGTGGCAGGTGACAGTGGCAAGTGACATGCTACATCTAGGTGGCAGGTGACAGTGGCAAGTGACATGCTGCATCTGGGTGGCAGATGACAGTGGCAAGTGACATGCTGCATCTGGGTGGCAGGTGACAGCGGCAAGTGACATGCGGCATCTAGGTGGCAGGTGACAGTGGCAAGTGACATTCTGCATCTGGGTGGAAGGTAACAGCGGCAAGTGACATGCTGCATTTGGGTGACAGGTGACAGTGGCAAGTGACATGCTGCATCTGGGTGGCAGGTGACAGTGCCAAGTGACATTCTGCATCTGGGTGGCAGGTGACAGTGGCAAGTGACATGCTGCATCTGGGTAGCAGGTGACAGTGACAAGTAACATGCTGCATCTGGGTGGCAGGTGACAGTGGCAAGTGACATTCTGCATCTGGGTGGCAGGTGACAGTGGCAAATGACATTCTGCATCTGGTGGCAGGTGGCGGTGATGTAAAGAATATCAGCACTTGATATCGGCTATCGGCTTGAAAGGTGGCTGAAAAATCGGTATTGGCCCTGAAAAAATGATATCGGTCGACCCCTAGTCACAATTGATTCATGCAAATAGTATTCAAATATTATTGAGGAAGAAAGTGTCACAGTATGTTACATTAGGTAGTATAGTAGGATGTAGAGAAACTGTCAAATGTATGTGGGGACACTCCATTGTAGTGATTCAGACAAAAAAAGGTTACATACTGTATATTACATGAAGTAGGATAGCACTGAGGCAGGCATGTTATAACATCCTAGTTCCAAACAGTCCAACTTCATGTAGGGCATACCAGTATTTTGCAAATAGCCCTTTGCCCATCTCCCCCAGACACGCATGCAACCATAAAAATTATCCTGTGGATTATCCTGACAGCTAGGTGGCATGAAAAGTACGCTGGCATTTTTTTCTCCTCATTTTCTGAGAACGCTGGAAACTATGTGGGATGTATCATTGCATTCTGATTCATATGAACAAATTGGTTGTCAGGTATGAAAGTGCCATGCCTTGGTCCCCATGAATGAAAGTGCCATGTTTTGGTCCTCGTATATAAAAGTGCCATGTCTTATTTACCAACGGAAGCTGCAGTCCTACATACATGTGTGGAGTGTAATATAAAACTTGAAAGTGATATTAAAGCCTGAGTTTTTTTTTATTTTAAAACAACAAACATATCATGCTTACCTGCTCTGTGCAATAGTTTTGCACAGAGAAACTCTGACCCCTCTCTTCCCTGGTTCCCCACCCCTCCCTCCTGCCGAGTGCCCCCATAGCAAGCAGCTTGCAATGGGGGCACCCAAGCAGGCTTGCTCCCAAACCACTGCTCTGTCTGTTCATTCAGACACATGGCTCCTGCTGCTGTCTTAGCCAATGAGGAGGCAGAGACCCGGAGAGCCGCTGCTCTCGTGCACATCGCTGGGTACAGGTGGGGCTCATGTAAGTATTAGTGGGATAAAACCATGAAGAACACTACATGTACAAGCAAGGGAGGAGCGGCTTATGCATTTCACACACAAATTGTGCTTTAGCAAAGCCCCAAGGGGGCTTGCTTGTACATGTAGTGTTCTTCATGGTTTTATGCAAATAAAGGCATTTGGATCTCAGTTTGGTGAGCAGCTATCGGGATTTTCTTTTCATTTTTGCTTCAGCTGAGACTGGGCGAGCAACCCTGCAGTGAGGAGACCATGTTGTTGACTTGTGAGCATTGTGGATCTTTTTTAAGTATTAGTGGGGCTGAGGAAAGATGCTGCACACAGAAGGTTTTGTCCTTTATGCATATAATGCATGAAGGTAAAAAACCTTGAGCCTTTACAACCACTTTAAACGTATTATTTTTCGGTTACCAATAAAGGGGGCCTATGTTTTTCAAATTGGTATGTAAATTACTACTGTTAGGTACCAAGTGTGAAAACTTGCATGCAACACTTGGAGCAATGCAATGCAAAGCTACTACTGCCAAACTCCTAACTATTTTTACATACATAAAAGTGCATTGTATGCACAATTTTTGCAATCTGATGTTAGCGGACAGCTAGCACAGGGATTAGAAGATAATATTTCAGGGCTTGAAATTTAAAGTAATAAGTTATCAAAGCATTGCCTATGAAATGCTGGCTAGCTAGCAAAACAGAGAATAGAAAAAAGCAACCCCGTCCACCTGATAAAATACACAAAGTTTAGACATCACTGAATATCAGACACTCTATGTTACCTGCATATATCTTTAGATATATTCTTGTGTCCTCAAAGACTAAGAAAGCAGGGTATGCCGAAATGTAAATGTCAACTCTAGCTACCAAAATTGAGGGAATTGGCTCATGTCTCTTGCTTCCTATTCTTTATTATTGGTTTCTAAGCATTAAAGTGGTTGTAAAGGTAAAGTTTTGTTTTTCCTAAAATAAAAAAACATGTTATACTTACCTGTTCTGTTCAATTGTATTGCACAAAACACCCTCTTCTGGGGTCCCCTGCTGATGCTCTTTTCTCCTCCTCTTCTGTGTGTGCACCCATAGCCAACAACTTGCTATTGGGGCACATCTGCGGGCTCACTCCCGAGCCAGACTGTGTGCATCCATAGACAACAGTCCACCCCCCCCCCCCCCGCTCATAGGATTTAATTGACAGCAGCAGGAGCAGGAGCCAAAGGTAAAAAAAATCCTGCCTGTATAACCACTTTAAGGGCAGGCTCATCAACCAATAATACAAAACAGACGGTGGTAGGTGGCAGTCAGGTTTTAGGAAGTCAATATTTGCTCATCAAAGATCCCTAATTTACAGAGCCCGCTATTTACTGATGTTTACATTTTTATTTGTTTTTCAGTAGAAAGGGGTGATTTAAAGAGTTTTCCAATTTCAAACAGAAGGTAGGTAAACTGTTTACATGCCCTCTGCATATCAGAAATTTAAAAAGTGCTGTTAAGAAGCTGCAGGGCTTTTGTTGTTTGGAGAGCTACCCAGTGACACAGTGTCACTTTGGAAAAGCCCTGCTCTTTGCCTTTGAATAGAAAAACATCTTAAACTTCAACTAATTTGTATGCATTACTTCATTTTCTTTTCTTGCACCCATTAAGGTACAGATGAATGCAAGATGATCATCAAGTGAACCTGGCAGCAACACTTATGACTGGTTTTCCCAGCTGACCTATTTCCTTGAAATAGGGCTTGTATCTGCTCACCTCCTGCTAGTAAATCTAAATGTAGATGTATATATGCACAATAAGTATGAACATGTCTATACAGTACATAAATAATAATTATTTAAATGATAGGATTTTTACACTTAATGTAAAATCCTTTTTTTTGGTGTCCAATGAGGGATAGAGGAAATCTTTCCTTCTAGGATAAAGCAGCCAGTTCAGACACTTGCCTTGCTGGGGTGATGGCTACAAGGAACATGATTGCTTGATGAGCAGAGAGAACTAGATTCAGATCATGTGGAGTTGCACAGGAAGAAACAGGAGGAGCAATTTGGTAGACTCTCCACGGTCTCCTTAACACGACAGCAAGAGCACAAACCCAACCCTTTAAAGCTCAAATGTAGGAAGGAGAGCATTTATCCCATGAAGCTCCAAGACTCACACCAAGAGAAGTGTGCCTTTCCTGTTTGATATTAGACCTTGTGAGAGATATATGTCAGAGATGCCCCTGCCCCACAGAACCTGGACTTTAACACATGCCCTTAAAGCCAGAGGCTGTGAAACAGGATGGGTAAATGGGTCAGTGAGATAGAAGATGCATATGATATAGTAGAGCCCATGGATTATCTACTAAGATTCTTACCACATACAGTATGTCTGGACCAAACTGGAGCAACGAGGATCATCATGATTTTACGAAGCAGATGAAGGAGACTTTTTAGATGAGAAAATACATAGAGCAAGGTGTACTTATCCCACGGAGCAACCAGAACATCCACTGTTTCTGCTAGAAAAAATCCATGCAACTGTAGACAAACTTGTCCAATCTGCCGTTGAACATGAAGGACAATTGGTCCACATCCAGCATCCCTTACCTGTGACACAGGTCCAGGAACAGTTCCGGGTATGGAGATCACTCTCCCAGATCTAGGCACTGCCTGCTGAGAAAGTCTACTTGCAAGTTGTGCACACCTAGGATGTAAATGTCAGAAAAGACTGGAAGTTCCACTCAGGACAGAATCCACTTTACCTCCCTTGCCATGGTGAGTCTTCTTTTTCCTCCCTGATGATTGATCTAACTAAATCTGGGTCAAATAATTCCTCAGCAGGATGGTCCATTGCTGTAGAGACAACCAAATCACCCAACAGGGTTCCACCACTTCTCCTCAGCCCAACAGGCTGGCAATCCATCGTGAGGCTCTTCCAGGAGACAGGAAAGAGAGACATCCCAGATTTCAGAGCAGTAAATCAGGGACAAACTGGTCCTCAGTGGAAAATTAAGTCTGCCCAGGGACTGAACTAACAGGTCCCACGAGAATAGAATGTTGTATTTTAGAGGTCTGGTGTGAAACTGAGCAAATGAGACTGCCTCAAAGGAGGCCAACATCAGATACAGGACAAAGAGTTAGATAAATGCTAGACTGGAGAGCATGAGCCTAGAATCAAACAATTTGAAGATTCCCTTGAAGAACCAACACTCTAGCCAGAGCTGTGTCGAAAACTAGTCCAAGATACTGGCCTATATGGGGAGTCTATGTAATGTCAAAGCTAGATTGTCTAATCCAGCCTGTTCTGACTGTCCCCTCAACAGAAGCAGCAGCATGGCTAGTACTAAGGCTTGGTAGACACCTGAGGTGCAAACGTGTGGCCAAATACCAGGGTCAGAAACAAAAAGTGCAGGGAACCCACAAAAAAGCGTAAGAAATGCTGGTAAATTGGAAAGATAGAAGCATGCAAGCCAGAAAAAAACTCCCTGGTAAAAAGAGGCAATGACACAACTTGGTGTATTCCTTGCAGAAATTATGAGCTCAAATGAAAACTTTCAGTTCTTTGAGATCCAAGATGAAGCTGATGATGCTTTTGGGTTTGGGAGGTTGGAGTAGCTGCCATGAAACATTTATGTAAAAGGAACTGGAATAGTGAAACCTTGATCAAGAAGCCCAGAGAAGGCTACATGGAGATGTACTAATTTGTGCAGTGACAGAGAAACAGAGGAGGGGGCTGGGAGTGAAATTCTAGCATGTAATCCCTAAAATCACCACCTGCTCTCAGACATAAGAGATGCAAGCTGTACAACTGCCTGGAAAGGCTAACAGACATCCACACACTTCATGTTGAGGAAGGTTTTCCTGAGGATTTGGAGAACTTAGAGTCCCAGACCTAATGGGAGGACTGGCAGCCAACCTTGGGGGTTTGAACTTGGGTTGTGGGGATAGAATAATAAAAATATCTTTTTAAAATCCCGATTGAGGGATGACTGTGCCTTAGACCTCTTGGGACCCTTGATAATGATATCCAGACTATATCTGAACAGAGTAAAGATCTGTAAAGATCATGTGGCAACAATTTAACCACAGTATTCTCTGCATGTGTACCGATAGGAAACTATGTTGGAGATGAGATGGGAAACATCCAGCAGCTCATCGCAACTATAGCTTAAAGCAACAGTTATTTGTTCAAAAATGTTCTGTGACCAAGGGATAAACAGCAATAGTGTCAACTTCCCTTCTTGTAGAATTAGGCCTATAAGCCAGAGTTTGGCAGCTCAGAGACAGCTCAGCAAAGACAAAATGCATCCTCCATTGTTATGGTCATTGCTTTGTTACGTTGGGACACTGCAGGACCAAAAGAGGGTGTAGATCCCTTTTGAAACAAAGCTCAAATCTAAATGGGTACAATGCTAAAAGAAGATTTGGAACAGTAGGCCAGAAAGTCATTGTAGTCTTAGGGGCTCTAAAGGACTGGGTATAACACCTGTTAGACGCAACAGGCATGGTGTATATTGCACCAGAAACAGCAGGCATGGTCTCCTTTGATTTATTTTAACAAGCTTCTCCAGTAAGGACTGAAGTAACTCAATATTAGATCATGGTGGCTGATGGTTCAGGGGCTGCTAAGGTAATGGGCAATTCAGATATCAAATTTGCAGGGTAAGGATGCCTATGGTCTCTGGGGTCAGAGTCATCAAATGAGATATTTAGACCTAAAATGCAGAGTGGCTAACTTGTTACCAGATCACTTTCTGGAACATTCCTTATGTGGAACCCAGTGCTCATAGGTCACTTAAGGGCTAGCCCCAGAAATTCCAGTCCAGTTAGCTTCAATCAAAAACACCTAGTTTAGTGGAGATGATCCTTGATTGAACGTAAAAAAAAAACAGTAACAGGAGGTCAACAAAAAACAACTGGAGCCCAACCTGAACAATACACCCCAAAGAGGGAACATACCCTCCAAACAGTGGCCTTTAAATCTTTGCGGTCCAAGGAAGCATCCACAGAAGCCAACACATCCACTTTAAATAATTTAGTGAAATTGTGCACCCATAACCAGGTGGCCGCCTTGCAAACCTGTGCCACTGACGCCTGATGACAGAAAGCCCAAGAAACACAAAGCCCCTGAGTAGAGTGCGCCGTGACAGGGAAAGGAGGAACCTGACCCCTGATTGAAAGGGCCTGAGTCACCATCAGTCTGATCCATCTGGAAATGGTCTCATAACAAGCGGACAGCCCTTTTCATGGCCTGTCTGTGATCACAGTGTGTCTGACCTCCGAAAAGACTCTGTAGCTGCCAGATACACCAGAATCGCCTGAACCCCATCCAGGGTATGCAACGAAAATTCTTTAGCATGTTTGGGCCTGGGACACAGGGAAGGCAACAAAATGTCTTCATTCAAATAGTACTCAGAGACCACCTTAGGAAGGAACGACGGACATGGGCGAAAAACCACCTTATATTTGTGGTCCACCAAGTAAGGGGTATGACAAGATAACGCCGCCAGTTCCCACACCCTGCGAGCGGAGGTGATGGCCACCAAAAAGGCCACCTTCTGGGACAGCGTAAGCAGGGGAATCTTCCAAATATTTTCATAGGGAGGTTTCTGGAGAACTGAAAGCATCAAGTTCAGATCCTATAGCGTTAAGGGAGACCGAACTGGTGGAGTCAGATGTCGGAGCCCTTGAACAAAGGTACACACCAGAGAGTGTGTGGCCAAGGGTCACTGAAAGAAGACCACCAAGGCTGACACCTGGCCCTTGATGGTACTCAAGGCCAGTTTCTGCTCAACACCCTGTTAAAGGAAGGTCAAAATCCGAGCCACCAAAAAAGAACGAAGGTGAACAACAATCTTCCGAGAGGTAGACTACCTAGCCTTCAGCAGTGTTGGAATCACGGACCCAGGCAACCCCTATCCTTCAGCACCTTACTTTCAACAGCCAGGCCGTCAAAGCCAGCGACTGTAAAGCAGGATGGAATATTGGCCCTACGGACAAGAGATCCTCCCTGAGAGGTAGTCTCCAAGGGATGTCAGTGACATATCGCACAAGTTTGGCGTACCAAGACTGGTGAGGCCAGTCAGGGGCCACTAGAATGACCGGAATCCCCTTGGCCTCGATTCTGCACAAGAGCTGCAGCAGAAGCTTGAGAGGAGGGAAGGTGTAGATCAGACAATACTGGCCCCACTGGGCCAACAGAGCATCTGTGGCATCCGCAAGAGGATCCTGTGACCCTGCCACAAACCTTATTACCTTTCTGTTGAGCCAGGAAGCCAATAGATCCACCTCAAGGGTTCTCCACCAGAGATATCTCTGATGAAACACGTCTGGATGAAGGGACCACTCCCCTTGGTCCAACCCCTGCCGACTGATAGTCCACCTGCCAGTTTTCCACTTCGAACACTTGTCACATTTGACCAAGATCTCCCTTTGAAGGGACCTCGTATGAAACTTTGCAAAGGGAATCAACTCAAAGGTAGATACCATCAGGCCCAGCACCCGCATGCAAGTCCAGAGGAATGCCTATCTGCTGGACAGCAGGAGATGCATCGCAGCATGCAAATTCTGGAGTTTGTCCAGAGGTAGGAACACTCTGGCTAGAGTGAGTCAAGAGTCAGACCCGGATAATCCAATTTTCTGGATGGAATCAGAGCAGACTTCTGGTAATTCAGAAGCCATCTAAACTCCCTCAGGGTCTGTATAGTGATCTCCACGTTGTCCATCAGGGCAGCAGAGGACTTTGCTTGCAAGAGGAGGTCATCCAAATAGCCCAGTACTGCAATCCCCCGCTGATGTAGCAATGCCAGAACCAGGGCCAACACTTCTGTGAAGACTGGAGGAGCGAAGGCGAGACCAAAGGGTAACGCCACAAACTGATAATGCTCCTCCCAGACAGTAAACGGAAGAAGTGCTGGTGTCAGGCACATATTGGAATATGCAAGTAAGCATCCTTGATGTCGATAGAGGCAAGAAAAAATGGACTCCATTCTGAACTTCTGTACCTGCACAAAGCAGTTCAGGGCCTTGAGGTCCAGAATCGGACGTACC
Source organism: Pelophylax lessonae (assembly GCF_965119305.1). Taxonomy (NCBI): domain Eukaryota; kingdom Metazoa; phylum Chordata; class Amphibia; order Anura; family Ranidae; genus Pelophylax; species Pelophylax lessonae. Next base: position 389,328,146 of record NC_138770.1, read on the forward strand.
TTGCCCTCTTTCTTTGGGACCATCAACAAGTTTGAATAAAAACCCTGAAACTGTTCCAAGGCTGGAACCGAAACAATCACACCCTAAAAAAGCAGGTCTTGTACCGCCCCAAAGAGAGCTTGCAATCAGTCCTGAAACAAATGCACATTGGAAGGAAAGAACCTTTCCAGAGGGAAAGAACTAAACTTGATCTTATAGCCGGACAGTATCACTTTGTGGACCCATTTGTAATTTACCATAGAGGTCCACAAGCCCGGAAACCAGCAAAGACGTCCCCCCCACCCCAGGCATGGGTGAGGGTGCACCTTTATGCTGAAGGAGCCTTGTTCGCGGGTCTAGAGAATCCCGCTCTCGGCTTGCCAGACCAGGGCCGCTTGGAACCTCTTAAGGAAGACCTTGTCAGTGGATGCTGATGGACAAAAAAAACTTCTTGTGAGCTAAATAAGACAGGTGATCGCCCTGAGAAGGCAAATCACTCAGAGCTTTTAAGCTTTTATAGAGGTATGGTCCGCAGACCAACACTTAAGCCACAATACGCGCCTAAGTACCACTGCGGAAACAGACAGCCGAGAAATCAGGGGAGCCGCATCCAAAGAGGCATCACAGAGAAACTGCAGCCCCTGGACCAACTGGTCTGCCAGTTCAACAAAAGCAGGGGGAAGCTGCTCGCCCTCTAGGTCACGGCGCAAATGTTTAGCCCACATAGTTGCCTTATTCAACCTGGAAACCAGGAGGGCCAACCACTGGTGGAACAATCCACTTTTTAAGGAAGGACTCCTCAAAGGGTTACCTCACCGCAAAGCATTTAGGAATCACAAAGGGATGTTTTGGACACTCCCGCTCTTTTGCCAAAAACCTGTCAAAATAGGAGGGATAAGGAAACACTTTTGCCGCGCGAGACGGCTTGTGGGTGCCAAAGGGGACAGCCACCTCTGTGGCAGCTTCAGCTGCATCCTCCATTTTTAAAGTTTCACGCACAGATACAATCAGTGCGTCCAACAGCCTTCTCGTGCGCAGCTGCAGGCGTGGAGGAATCATCTTCACTACCTGATAATTCAGGAAGGGTGGCCGCAGACTCTGCAGGGTGGGCCCTATCTGCTGCGGCAGAGTCAGATTTAGGATCTGATGAGACAGATGAGGCAGGGTAAGGGGCTGCCCAAAAGCCACCTCCACTCAAGAAACAAAGGACTCCAGGAACGCCATCAGTGCATTGATGGATAGTTGGGACCCAGAGGGACCCGCGGACACTCAGAGGGGGTCAGGTGGGGAAACGTGCTCTAGAGACTCCATCATTAAAGAGGGGGACCCCCACAAAAAGTGTCTAGCACTGCACAAGGACACTCCCACCACGCTGGTAGCACCACCACCAGGTTGCCAGCAAACAGAGCACCCTACAACCTGCAGCAGAGAGTGAGAGGGACTCCACTAGACTCACCGCCCCACCACAGACTCCTCTGTAATGGTGGGCACTCTGTAGCATGCTGGACTAACGAAAAATGGCTGCTTGACTACACAAACTAGATGACCCACAGGGACCACTATAATCAGGGGGGGTCTGATGGAAAGGAGGGGAATCCACAGGTCTGACTGTCCCAGGGAGGGGCCCACGTCCACCCCAAATTCCTCCAGGGAAAGAGGGGGGACAGCTACTCACCACACCAGGAACCAGGTGGGCCCCGTTCCAGAAGAACCTCCTCGCCATCGAAATGGGGGGGGGCTGTTGGCCAGGAAGAACGCTGTGACTCAGACCAAGACCCAGTCCTATGCAACCTAGCGAGGCGTTTATCTCGCAGATCAAACCCTGTCCAGTGGGGCTATGTCTCGGTCGATCAAGCGCAGAGCTGTGGTCTGCGTGAGCTCGCTGGCCAGACTGAGGTGACCACTGGATCTAGATTATCCAGCCCGTCGCCCAGTCTAGCAGTTGATTGTAGATCTTGCAGGAAAAAACAGGAGAAAAAAAAGCCATTTAAAAGGAAAGAAATTGCCAGGACCAGAGATCCCAGCAGGGAACTAGGTTTTTCCTCCTGACTAGGTAAAAAAAAAAAAAAAACTGAAGACTTATAGCAGAGAGTGGGGAGTATGTCACCTAGGACTGCCCAAAGGCGTAGCCAAGTTCTTTTTTCTGCCTAGTGTCCAACTCCTGTAGGGGCAAAATAACCCAGTGGTTCAGAATCCTGGAGAGCTGTGTCCATCAATGAACGAAAGAGAAATCAGTCTTTTCCCAGAAGAGCTAAAGAAAAGACATTCATACTCTGACATTCAGACACATTATTAAAGCATGATGGAAAGGGTTATTCTGGGCTGGCCAACAGTTTTGTTTTTTGCCAGTGTCCAATCCTATGTAGGTGGGATAATCTGAAGGTGAATTACTTCCTGTATCCCTCAATGAACAAGAAAGGAAAAAGAAAATCGGTCAAGGTACAGATCTTGTCCCCATATTCAAACACTATCTTATGTCTATAGCCTTTTTAATTCCTGGCAGATTTAACTGTAGTGAAGCTTATCATGACAACATATAAACTTAAGAATGACTGAACTGCCTATCCTACAAAAATCCCTAGGTAGTAAATCACTAGTAAGCACATTATTCTTAAAACTGCTCTGATAAGCAATCCATTATACTTGTATATAAGCATCACCATGCTATAAAATGTTATCCAAACCCCATTTTGCAACTCCATATCTGATGATTTGCAGGGCCATATACTGTTTAATATCCTTTTAAAAACTAAAATTAATTTTCCAAATGGCCCCCCTATTTACAACACAACCAGTCAGGCAGGAAATATTTACGCCTATTACATAAACAGCAATAGGAAGTATAGATTTCACTCCATCTCCAATAGCTCAGTCAATACACCATTAATTCTAAGTTACTCTAGATATCAATATGTTAAATTAAATTCAATACTGGTAATATCTTTTATAGGAAGTCATAAAACTGTTTAGTTAGCTTATACTAGGGTTGCAACCAGCAAAAGCCAATCTGCATATATTTGTTTTGTGCTAGGGTTGCAACCTTCCAAAGCCAATCTGCATACATTTTCTATATAATAATTACAGAATAGGTTTAAATAAAACAAAACTGACATTTGGAAATTCAATCACAACCTTCTGTTGTTGTTAGTTACTTCAATAAATGCACAAAATACCAAAGGAAGTAAAAACAAATCTTTAGGGCCAATAAGACTTCAAGGATAAGGAGGTTGAGACTGAAAAAAGCCCGTGGTGTACGTGCCCCTGGGGTGGCAGCCCAGGGGTGCCTTAATTCTCAGTGGTGAGGGGTATCTCGCCTTGAGTTTTTCAGCACCTTAGTCACTGCACCACACACACTTTTTTCACACCTGCCTCTTGGGACAGGCCTTTTGGCTCGGACCAGAGAAATTTTTTATTCCTGGCCGGAAGGCCTGCTATGGTATTTACCTATGGCACTATGCACTTCCCCACTTCCCTTTCCCCACCTTTTTGTTTGTGTGTTGTTTTCTTTGTTGTGCGTCACTTCACTTTCACCTTTTTCTTCCTGCACGACGAGTAGGGTGTGGGTCTTCGGGCCAGCCTTGAAAGTCTTGGGAGGGGGTGGATATGTCCTTCTGGCTTAGTTCGCCCTCTCTCATGGGGTCTCCCTTCGGGGGGGGCCCCACCTAGTACTTGGGGTAGGCTGTTTCAGGCAGTCCCCCTGGAGAACGGGGTTTGCCTGGTTTCAGCCAGGCAGACCATTGAAAGTACCTCAGTCCCTGTCAGGAGTCTTGCGCCCCGGGGGATCAAGGTCAGGGTCCAACCTCTTCAGAGGTCAGACCATTTCGCACACCCTGTGCACTTTTTGTGTTCTTCATGTTTGCGTGTGTGCTCTTTTTTATGCACCGGTTGATAGTTTTGAGTGTGTTCACACACCACGGGCTTAAAAAAAAAAAAAAAAAAAATATATATATATATATATATATATATATATATATATAGTTTAATCTGCTTATATTGTGCCTTCCCCAGTTCTTAATGAAAAAAAAAGAAAACCTTTTCATTACACATCCTATTTTAAACCGAGTGATATCATCACTGTGTTTCTGTGCAGGCTGATCATGGCTGGTGGGAGGAGCCATTAGGGTGCTTTACATAGGTTACTGAAAACATCCTAGCATCCTGTTTTAGTGGTCCTCTCAAGAGTCCTCTGCCCTGATACAATCTGTGTGCTGGCTCTTGGGAGGTGTTATGCAAATATCTGAATGATTTGATGGGTGGATGTCAGTCTTTTTCCTAGGCAGGCTGCATTTGTATGCTGACTGCTCTAGGTAATGCCCGCGTGTGATGCTGAGCCTACAGGATTGAAATCCAGAAAATAAAAGGGATGGGCCAGGGGCAGTAAAGCTAGAGAAGAAAGATGATGTTGGATGACCTTGAGCCAGGAAATGAAGCAGACTCTTTCTGACTTTAATGCACACTGTGAGACGCTCACATACAGTGTGCTCATATGCACAATGTACAAGGAAATAAGTGTGGGCAATTTCACTATAAGAGAGGAGATTGTACAACTGTGCAAGATTGAAGGTAAGGCTGGCGTTCAGGTTTAAAATGTTGATGTAAGTTTTTAGATTGGATTATGGATGAGCAAACCCTACATTTTTATTCCTGTTCAACACGGCTTTTTTTCTTAGAAAATAGGTACAGGGACTCAACCACAACCCCCCAAAACCCCCCTACCTCCCACACACACACTCCAAACCGCATCAAATATTGGGCATGGTCAAATTTCCCTAACAGTGTGGGGTTTTAAGGAGGTATTAAATACCAGGAGTGCATTACAATTACATACAGAGTGCAGGGATTGGGGGGGTTTACAAATAGAGTGCAGAGTTTCGGGGTGCGTTATGTACATAGTGCAGAGTTCAGGGGTGCGTGGCATACATAGTACAGAGTTCAGCCTTCTTCCACAACTGCTTACCTTTGCATCCCTTATCCACATCTCACTTCCATCCCTCTTCAGCTCTAACCTCTGCATGCAAGCCCCCCCCCCCCATATCCCCATTTTCTCCCCACCTTCTCTAAAGCTTCACCATCTTCCATGTCTTACTTTTGTCGCCGTGTTAAGCAGAAGCACCCAGCCAGCTCTAGTACTTCCCCGCACACTGTAGTTGGGTCTGCCTCTCTCACTTGCAGGGAGATCATCCACTGTAGTTGTCGGCATCTGTACTGAACTCTGGGCACCTGCATCTCCCTTGTCCCCATCCTGCACTGTGGGAGACAAGTCAAACAAGTAAATACAGAAGCCAGACTTCTGTGTTTACAAGTATTAGTGGTGAGCAGGGAGCAGAGGGCCTGAGTCAGAGGTGGTGGAATTCACTTCCACAAAGTTCCAGCTGAAAAAAAGCCCTGCTGTTCAAGGTTGCTAACCAAAAATGAAAACAGAAGTGTAATCTTATGTAGCACCCTCCTAGGTAGGTGCTAGAGAGAAAGTATAGTTTTGTGTCCTGTCTGCTTACTAGAGACCAGGATCTGTTAGTGAGGTCTGCTCATTGTGCTCAGGTGCAAATCGTTCTGTCTGCAGAGTGTTTCACACTGGTCCAATAGAGAGGCATATTGGACAGTGGGAGGAAACCTGACAAATGAGTGCACAGACTTTTGATACAGCCCTGGTGATTTGGCAGAGGAAAAGTGCATTGGGGCATGCTGGGATACTGTATAAAAGCCAGGAGCACATGTGCTCAGGGTTTTTTGGCTGGATAGTGGAGTCCCGGAGGACTTTCCACCATTTCCTGGCACTCTTTCCTAGGGGCTTGCTCCCCCCCCCCTTTCTGGCCTGCCGGGCTGCATACTCGGATAAGGGTCTGGTATGGATTGGGGGGCACCCCATGCTGTTTTTTTTCAGAAATTTCTATTGCTGGCACTTTTTGGTTTACATTTCAGCTCTCAGCAGGAAAGCCCACTGACAGCTGATGACTCATCGGTTGTTAAGGATGTGGCAGCCAGCTTCCCAGCCCGCTCCTTAACAACTAGCTATTCTTAACACAGAAATTGAATCGGTTGAATCCTTCTGAAAATTTGAAATTCGGTAAAAAAAAAACATATAAACGAAACTAAGTAAAACTAATTTCAACAAAGTTGGTTATGCTTTCATTCGGAGATTCGGATACATCTGAATCTCCAAATAACAAAAAATTTGTCCGAATTTACATTTGGACCAAAACAAATTGCTACACCGTAGGAGGTGAAATGGATACACGAAGAACAGTAAGTATGATCAATATGGCATATTCATAAGGCATATTGCTGCACCTGTACCCAGTACTATTTTTTTTTGTTAGTTGAGAGAGTTTTGTGATTAACACAATGACTAAGTTGGTCAGGGAACAACAGAAATAATATTATGAGTCTGTCTCTTGAGTTCTGGTTAGAATTTTAGAGAATAAAATTGGCTGAGAGCCTAACACCAAAGAAAATACATGCACCCAAAATGGGATATAGTTTGTGAAGAGTGGCAGCAGTACATGTAACATCTCCATTTGTTACCATCCATTAGCATTGACAATAAATTACCTGAGCCTTGAGCAAGTACTAGATCAATTTATTGAATTAATTGCCATTTTTGGCCACCCTTAAAGAATCCTGACAACCAGAGAAATATGAGGGATAGCCTCCATCTGAAAATAGTAGTTACATAGTTACATAGTAGGTGAGGTTGAATAAAGACAATAGTCCATTCAGTTCAACCTGTGTAGGTGTGTGTGGCTGTAATCATCTCACATACCCCTGAATGTTTTGATCCTTGAGATGTAAGTCTAAGAGTCTTTTGAAAGCCACCATACTACCCGCAGAAACCACCTCTTGTGGTAGAGAATTCCACAATCTTTTAGCCCTAACAGTAAAGAACCCCCCACGTTGCCTGAGGTTAAAACGCTTCTCCTCTAATCGCATTGTATGCCCTCGAGTCCTCATGCAATCCCTTCGAATGAACAGCTTTTTTTCTAAGCTGGGATCCCCATTAAGATATTTATAAATTGCTATAATGTCCCCCCTCAGACGTCTCTTCTCCAGGGAGAATAAATCTAGCGATTGTAGACGCTCTTCATAGTCAAGGTCCTCCAATCCCCTAATTAGTTTAGTTGCCCTTCTCTGGACTCTCTCCAGCTCCAACACATCCCTCCTGAGGACTGGCGACCAGAACTGGACAGAATACTCCAGATGCGGTCGGACCAGAGTTTTATAAAGTGGAAGGATTATAGTCTTATCTCTGGAATACATCCCTTTCTTTATGCATGCTTATATTCTGCTGGCTTTGGCAGCTGCCGCTTGACATTGCATGCTGTTGCCTAATCTATCATCAACCAAGACTCCCAGATCCTTCTCCATTTTTGATTCCCCCAAGGGTTCCCCTCCTAACGTGTATTGTGTTTTTATGTTTTTAGTCCCCAAGTGCAAAACCTTACACTTCTCCACGTTAAACCTCATTTGCCATGTCGTTGCCCACTCTGTAATTTGTCCAGGTCATTCTGTAGGATATCTGCTTCATGCTGTGCAGTTATTGCCCTGGCCATATTTGTGTCATCTGCAAAAACTGATATCGAACTACTGATCCCGACCTCAATGTTGTTTATGAATAAATTGAACAAGGTTGGTCCCAGGACTGAGCCCTGGGGGACCCCGCTTACTACCTCAGACCAGTCTGAGTATGCGCTGTTTATTACCACCCTTTGGACACGCCCTTCAAGCCAATTCCGTATCCAAGAGCAAACCCTGCTGTCGATACCTGCAGACCTTATTCTATAAATGAAGCGCTTATGGGGAACTGTATCAAACGCCTTAGCGAAATCCAAGTACACCACATCCACTGGTTGTTTGCTGACCTCAGTACTTTGAATAACTGACCCAGGGAAAACTATTCAAAAAAGAATAGTAAAAGCAAGTCAGGACTCCTTTTATTCATTCTTGTTCCAGATTAGTGGCTAAGAAAGCACCAAACAAAGCAGGTCAGCATTATAAGCAGACAAAAAGCATTTTTAGAAGTTACCAATGGCAGCCTCTACTTTTCTCGCATGAGAGGTTACTTTTATAGCAGATTTCCAGCCAAAAAAATACCATAAATGTTAATTCACCTTAATTCTAGAACCCCAGCCTGTGATTGGAAAGTGAAAGGAGAAGCAGCACAGTGATGAGCCCATCTCTCTGTCATTCTGTTTTCTCTCCCTATCATCATGCTTCTTGTGTGCAAATGAACTGATTGGCTCCTTGTGCTGCTTATTTCTTACACACTCCAGCCGTATTGCACAAGGGACTACAGGAGGCTGATATTAACCACTTTACCACCGGAGGATTTTCCTGCTTTACGTCTGGGACACTTTTTGCGATTCGGCACTGTGCGACTTTAACTGATAATTGCGCGGTCGTACCCAAATTAAATTTACGTCCTTTTTTTCCCACAAACAGAGCTTTCTTTTGGTGGTCTGCAGAGTGTTTCACACTGGTCCAATAGAGAGGCATATTGGACAGTGGGAGGAAACCTGACAAATGAGTGCACAGACTTTTGATACAGCCCTGGTGATTTGGCAGAGGAAAAGTGCATTGGGGCATGCTGGGATACTGTATAAAAGCCAGGAGCACATGTGCTCAGGGTTTTTTGGCTGGATAGTGGAGTCCCGGAGGACTTTCCACCATTTCCTGGCACTCTTTCCTAGGGGCTTGCTCCCCCCCCCCTTTCTGGCCTGCCGGGCTGCATACTCGGATAAGGGTCTGGTATGGATTGGGGGGCACCCCATGCTGTTTTTTTTCAGAAATTTCTATTGCTGGCACTTTTTGGTTTACATTTCAGCTCTCAGCAGGAAAGCCCACTGACAGCTGATGACTCATCGGTTGTTAAGGATGCGGCAGCCAGCTTCCCAGCCCGCTCCTTAACAACTAGCTATTCTTAACACAGAAATTGAATCGGTTGAATCCTTCTGAAAATTTGAAATTCGGTAAAAAAAAACATATAAACGAAACTAAGTAAAACTAATTTCAACAAAGTTGGTTATGCTTTCATTCGGAGATTCGGATACATCTGAATCTCCAAATAACAAAAAATTTGTCCGAATTTACATTTGGACCAAAACAAATTGCTACACCGTAGGAGGTGAAATGGATACACGAAGAACAGTAAGTATGATCAATATGGCATATTCATAAGGCATATTGCTGCACCTGTACCCAGTACTATTTTTTTTTGTTAGTTGAGAGAGTTTTGTGATTAACACAATGACTAAGTTGGTCAGGGAACAACAGAAATAATATTATGAGTCTGTCTCTTGAGTTCTGGTTAGAATTTTAGAGAATAAAATTGGCTGAGAGCCTAACACCAAAGAAAATACATGCACCCAAAATGGGATATAGTTTGTGAAGAGTGGCAGCAGTACATGTAACATCTCCATTTGTTACCATCCATTAGCATTGACAATAAATTACCTGAGCCTTGAGCAAGTACTAGATCAATTTATTGAATTAATTGCCATTTTTGGCCACCCTTAAAGAATCCTGACAACCAGAGAAATATGAGGGATAGCCTCCATCTGAAAATAGTAGTTACATAGTTACATAGTAGGTGAGGTTGAATAAAGACAATAGTCCATTCAGTTCAACCTGTGTAGGTGTGTGTGGCTGTAATCATCTCACATACCCCTGAATGTTTTGATCCTTGAGATGTAAGTCTAAGAGTCTTTTGAAAGCCACCATACTACCCGCAGAAACCACCTCTTGTGGTAGAGAATTCCACAATCTTGTAGCCCTAACAGTAAAGAACCCCCCACGTTGCCTGAGGTTAAAACGCTTCTCCTCTAATCGCATTGTATGCCCTCGAGTCCTCATGCAATCCCTTCGAATGAACAGCTTTTTTTCTAAGCTGGGATCCCCATTAAGATATTTATAAATTGCTATAATGTCCCCCCTCAGACGTCTCTTCTCCAGGGAGAATAAATCTAGCGATTGTAGACGCTCTTCATAGTCAAGGTCCTCCAATCCCCTAATTAGTTTAGTTGCCCTTCTCTGGACTCTCTCCAGCTCCAACACATCCCTCCTGAGGACTGGCGACCAGAACTGGACAGAATACTCCAGATGCGGTCGGACCAGAGTTTTATAAAGTGGAAGGATTATAGTCTTATCTCTGGAATACATCCCTTTCTTTATGCATGCTTATATTCTGCTGGCTTTGGCAGCTGCCGCTTGACATTGCATGCTGTTGCCTAATCTATCATCAACCAAGACTCCCAGATCCTTCTCCATTTTTGATTCCCCCAAGGGTTCCCCTCCTAACGTGTATTGTGTTTTTATGTTTTTAGTCCCCAAGTGCAAAACCTTACACTTCTCCACGTTAAACCTCATTTGCCATGTCGTTGCCCACTCTGTAATTTGTCCAGGTCATTCTGTAGGATATCTGCTTCATGCTGTGCAGTTATTGCCCTGGCCATATTTGTGTCATCTGCAAAAACTGATATCGAACTACTGATCCCGACCTCAATGTTGTTTATGAATAAATTGAACAAGGTTGGTCCCAGGACTGAGCCCTGGGGGACCCCGCTTACTACCTCAGACCAGTCTGAGTATGCGCTGTTTATTACCACCCTTTGGACACGCCCTTCAAGCCAATTCCGTATCCAAGAGCAAACCCTGCTGTCGATACCTGCAGACCTTATTCTATAAATGAAGCGCTTATGGGGAACTGTATCAAACGCCTTAGCGAAATCCAAGTACACCACATCCACTGGTTGTTTGCTGACCTCAGTACTTTGAATAACTGACCCAGGGAAAACTATTCAAAAAAGAATAGTAAAAGCAAGTCAGGACTCCTTTTATTCATTCTTGTTCCAGATTAGTGGCTAAGAAAGCACCAAACAAAGCAGGTCAGCATTATAAGCAGACAAAAAGCATTTTTAGAAGTTACCAATGGCAGCCTCTACTTTTCTCGCATGAGAGGTTACTTTTATAGCAGATTTCCAGCCAAAAAAATACCATAAATGTTAATTCACCTTAATTCTAGAACCCCAGCCTGTGATTGGAAAGTGAAAGGAGAAGCAGCACAGTGATGAGCCCATCTCTCTGTCATTCTGTTTTCTCTCCCTATCATCATGCTTCTTGTGTGCAAATGAACTGATTGGCTCCTTGTGCTGCTTATTTCTTACACACTCCAGCCGTATTGCACAAGGGACTACAGGAGGCTGATATTAACCACTTTACCACCGGAGGATTTTCCTGCTTTACGTCTGGGACACTTTTTGCGATTCGGCACTGTGCGACTTTAACTGATAATTGCGCGGTCGTACCCAAATTAAATTTACGTCCTTTTTTTCCCACAAACAGAGCTTTCTTTTGGTGGTATTTGATCATCTCTGCGATTTTTTATTTTTTGGGATATTAATAAAAAAAAGCGACAATTTTGAAAAAATTATATTTTTCTACTTTGACAGTTAAAAAATATCCAATATATTCAATTTTTGTCATATATTTAGGCCAAAATGTATTTAGCTACATGTCTTTGACAAAAAAATTCTCAATGAGCGTATTTTTAACCACTTTAAGACCGGAAGATTTTACCCCATTCCTGACCAGGCCATTATTTGCGATTTGGCACTGCGTTATTTTAACGGACAACTTGCGCATGCGCAGCGTCGTGCGATGCTGTACCCAAATTAAATTGATGTCATTTTTTTCCCCACAAATAGAGCTTTCTTTTGGTGGTATTTGATCACCTGTGCAATTTTTACTTTTTGCGCTATAAACAAAAAAAGAGGGACAGTTTTGAAAAAATAACAATATTTTTCACATTTTTTATATGAAATGCCCCCCAAAAAAATGTAAAAATCTAAATTTTTTAACATTTTAGGCCAATTTTTTTTCTGCTACATATTTTTGGTAAAAAAAATCGCAATAAGCGTATTTTGATTGGTTTGCGCAAAAGTTATCGCAGCTACTAACTACGGGAAATTTATGTCATTTTTATTGTTTTTTTTTTAACTAGTTATGGCGCCGATCTGGCGGCGATCTGCAATTTTTTTTGCGGGAATGCGACATTGTGGCGGACAGATCGGACCCTTGACTGACATTTTTGACACTTTTGGGGGTACTAGTGACATTACTACAGTAATCAGTGCTATAAATATGCATTGTTACTGTAAAAATGACACTGGCAGGGAAGGGGTTAACTTTTATTGGTGATCAAAGGGTTAATGTATGCCTGGTGCTTACTAATACGTGTGGGGCGAGGGGACTGTGTGACACAGGCACAGATCGCAGGTTCAGCTATGCTGAATCCTGCAATCTGTCACTGCCTGTCACTTAGGAGATCCGCCCGCTTTGTTTACACAAGCGGGCGGATCTCCACACTCGATCCCCGACGATCGGGGAAGAGCAGCAGTGATCACCGCCACTCATCCCCTGGCCCGACTCCCGCTGTGACTGAATACAGCGGGAGGGAGCCTCCGGGGGCGCGCGAGCACCGCCGAGAGAGGGGAATGTCTGGTGACGTAGGCCTATGTTGCCAGACGATAACGAGCCACTGTGCCGCAGTAGAGGCACAGTGAGCAGTGTTAAAGTGGTTAAGTCAAATTTATATACTAACACTGCTTTCACTGGCATATTAGTGATTACAGAGCCACAATAAATTGTGTCTTTTATATCTGCCTAGGGGTCAGCTTTTAACTGTTCACTTATCTCCATCAAAACCTTCACATAAAAAATTGTGTACCATACAATTTTCTTTTAAAATTAAGCCAATTTATTATGCTATTCCTATTTTAAAAGCATGTAGCCTAGCACAGAGGTTGTTTCAGAGGTTTTAGTCAGTAAAATGTTAACCAGTCACATTACAATTGAGGGAGTTCTGCAAAACAAAAGCTGCAGGGATGTATTATGCAATATATAAGCTAGTGATCGACCGATATCGGTTTTTCGTTGCCGATAGCGATACCGATATTTTGGCCATTGCATATCAGTATCGGCCGATATGGGCCGATATTTTCGTACATTTAAAAAAAAATATATTTTTTATTTTTATCACTTGACAGGTGGAGCAATCTATAACTCCTCCTCTGCATTTAAAAGCATTCAAAACGCCAAGTTTGGCTGTTTTGAATGCTGTAATTTTTTATTTTTTGGCGCCAGTACCCGGAAGTGATATCATGGCATCACTTCATTGCTTATATCTTTAATTTGTACGTATGTGAGTGGCATATTCAATAACATTTGTAAACGGAATTTTGCTATGTGACATCATTTTACCCTCAAATGAGTAATATTTGGAATATCGGCAATATCGGCCAGTTTCGGGGCCGATACAGATATATCGGCAAAAGTCAATATCGGCCCTTGATATATCGGCCTTGCCAATAATCGGTCGATCCCTAATATAAGCCTCTATTGGCAGAGGAAGAGGTATGATGTCTCTGAAAATTTCTAACTCAGGTGCACAAATGTACAAATTTCCTTCCATTTTATGGGATTACTATCAATATTGTCTATAACAGATCGAGACCAGTGGTAGCGCCCGATAAATCAAAAAAGTTGGCTTCAGAAGAATAATGTAAGAAGGTAATGCATGTTGATTATGGGTAAAGATTGGTAAAGATAAAAAAAAAAAAATTCTTGAACCTCTAAAGATTTTTAGAATGCAAATTCAGATTAAGGATTTAAGCACATGGATGTTTGTAGGCAATTTTTATGCCTGGCGGAAATTTCCTGGGTCCAGAAAGCCACAGGTGCCACATACCTGCCATAAAAGTTAAAGGCTGTATACAGCTGTAGTCTTGTATACCTCTCCATGCGTGTATCCCAGAATGCATGTATTTGGCGTTCAGGAGATATGCCATACGTGCATGAGAGGGTAAATGCCAATGCAAAAACGCAACTGCGTTTATGAAGGTATAGCTACATACCGCCATTCATTTGTAGGTCAGGCTTTATGCAGCAATTGTGGCTGCCTGGGAGCTGGAAAGCGTTGGAATAGTTACACTAGGTATATAAAATACCTACAAATATCCATGTGCATTAACCCTAAAGACTTTCTTAGCAACTGAAGATTCTTATGTTGTACTCAATTCTGTACAATATTCCAGACATTAAAAAAAAAACAAAAAAAAAAAACACATTTTGTAACCTGCAAAGGAATATCCTAATTTGAGGAAAGTATAAAACAAGAAAAAGAAAATCAAAGGAAAATCTAATCCCATAATATATAATGCCGAAAGGCACAACAAATGCTGGTTTTAAGTATTACTCCAGTTATAAGAAAAATATAGGACAACCATGTTAATCTAAGAAACAAAGCAACATTCAAATGCATATTTTTAAAAGTCTGATAAGAATCTACACAAATAATTGGTAAAAAGGAAGCAAAAACATAGTATATCAGCACACATTTTACTAAAAATTCCCTTACTGTACTTTGTTCCAAAAGCATGGCAGGACAAAACAATCAAGCTCCAGTTTCACAAAGTAATGTTTTGAACGATGTCTAGCTCTGTATCAAGCTAAGAGCAAACTAATATTTTCAAAGACCTGGGTGCGGTTATTTTATTTTTGAATGCTTGAGGTTCCTCCAAGTTGCCGAAGGGGGTTCCATCCTGGCACCAGTTGTTGAATAAGCTGTGTGCACCATTGTTAGCAAGGAACACAATTTTATATGATTGATTTGTTTGTAATTACAGCACTTATATGCACAAAATTTGTAAAGGAATGAGTTATAATTATGTTACCCCATAGCAATAGGTCTGGTCCATTCTTTTACTCTCTGTCATTATTTACCAGCACAGGTTAATTGGTTGCTGTCGGGAGATGCACAGACAGCTCATATATAGACATTTTGTAAATTAGGTTAAGGTGCTAAGATTAATTTAAAGTATTTCTAAACCCACAACAGTAAAAATAGGTTTGTATATGCCGTAAAACATGCTTGTTAAACTCGCTGTGGACCTTAAGGGGTTAATACTCTGCATTGTGTAAAAAGGCTGCTTGAGCCTGTCTTCTCTGATCCTCACCTTCATCCACTGTCCCCAATCAACCTGCTGATAGTACAGAGCCCTAGGAAGTACTCTGCACATGCTCAGTTTTTTGGGGAGGGTGCATGTGATCGGCACAGGGCCAATCAGCACTGCTCAAACAGAGAGTCAGGGGTCATGCAGCCTCATAGAAAAGTCAGAGGAGAATTAAAACTCCTCCTACAAGCTGTAACCAGTGCTTGACCAGACACTTATAGAAGTCACAAGACCGCTGAAGAGAAAAGGTATTTGACAATTTATATTTACTAAAATAATTGCATTTCCAAGTTCTGTGTACTGTGGGAGATCGGATATAGTGAATGCAGGGTCCTGGGTTTACTAACACTTTGAGGTCTAAACAGTGAAGATATAGTTGGGGGGGGGGGGCTGGTGAGGTATCAGCCCAGCATTGCTTAGATTCTCCAAACCACCTCCACATTCCACTCCTATTAGTGCTCTAAGGTGAACACCTACCAAATCATTAACTGAATCTGTAATATTGTTTTCCATTATCTAAACCAATGCATGACCACTCTAAGGTCCCCCTAAATCCTTTTTAAATAACAAAAATATAGGAAACATGATTCTTGCAGGAAATAGGAGTGTGCGCCTTAAATTGATATGGATTAGTAAGATGTGAAAGAGTGAAAGATGTCACGAGAAGAGAAATGATGTAAGAGTTAGCATGCATAATATTACCATTCAAGTTAAACAATAAACTTAAATAAATAGCTTTGAGATAGATGATGATTATCCGAAGAAAACGTACTTTTATATAAACACCCGTAAAATATTCAAAGCCACCAAAAGCTCAACATTTGCACTGCAATCAATTACCTCAGTTCTCCATCATCCACAAGAGGTCAATAATCCATCACACTGTAGAGTGGATGATTGATTTATAAACATTTGCACAGTAAAATTACTACATTAGTTCAAGAATTACATGATTATGAAAAATATCCCAGCAAACAGCATTTAAGAATTACCTATTAGTACCTTGTGAGTAGTTCTTTTTATTTTTAATATGCAGTTATCAACAGAAAACATCACGCGCCACACGACCCATTCCGTAAGAATTATAGAACTCTTGGTGGTTATTCCCTTAACGTAAAAGCAGATGGTTAGTTTTTCTTAGTCAAACACTTTACATAAATTAGTTTCCAAACTGTTTATAATAATAAAGAAAGGCAAACTATTTATTAGGTTTAGAAGTTCAAAAAGCAACAATTGAGGGTAGAGTGCAGTAGCCTGCAACAACCAGTCTCAAGTTGGCAACAGATTAAATTTGTTAAGCTACTGTGAGTTACTTTATTTTGTGCATGTCTCTTTGTCTTGTTTAGTAAGCTTATCTTTACAACTGTAATTTATATTAGTCATTCTTGCTTTGAAAAAAAAAACTTACATACTATGAAGCTGTGTGCATTCATATACTCTGAAACTGATTATTGCTGCACCAATAACCTTGGCCTTGTAAAACAATATGTAGTATTGTTGATGCTGAATTACAAGATATGATAAGCTTTATATCCAAGACATTTGTAGTCACAGTTAAACTATAATGTTATTTAAAGACTGGGGGAAATAAATTAAAACAAATGAATTAAAAAAGAAACTTGTCCTGAAATTGTACCATTTCTGGAAAGAATTACTCAAAAGTTTACAGACTATCAGGTTCCAGATGACCCTGCCTTCTTCCTTCTCCGCTGCTTGGATATCCCTGTCAATGTTTATAAGAAGTCAACCCTTAGTCACTTAATTATTGCTGCCAAAGCATGCATCACCTTGCAATGGAGGGACGCAAGCCCTCCCTCCATCTCATTGTGGCTTAACAGGGTGGATGACGTCAACAGGATGGAGGTCCTGATACTGACTGCTCAGAACAGACGAGAACGATATTCCAAAACATGGCTCCACTGGAACATGTTCGTGTATTCTGATAAAGGCAAGGCCCTAATGGACACCTGTTCTGGGGATTGACTTTTCCCTGGCGTTTAAATGGTCCTGCCATGCTGGCTTAGCAACCCCCCCCCTTTTTTCCCATTCCCTCCTCTCCTCTCTTTTTCCCTATTGTCACTCTCTCTTCCTATTCTTAACTCTCCCCTACGCTCTATATAAAACAAAAACATTGTGTCCTGTCCACCCCTAGCTCTGGACCTTACTCTAGGGAGATCGGTAGGATGAGGATGTTTTCTATTATATTCCATAGTTTCCATCAGGCCTTTTCTCCAGAGGACATATGTCACCATCAGTTTACACTTAGGGTAATATTACCATTTCAAGGCCCCTTACTCCAAATGAAGGGGTGCTCTTTATTCAGGCTTCCCTAAAAACTGTTTTGGATGATTTGTACTTTCTACCCTTATGCATTGTCATATCTGTTACAGATTGTTGTGACATTTTTCTACTTGGTCCCCTTCTGTTGTATGATCTTACTGTTGAACATACCTAGATGCATACTTTTTTATCAAAATAAAGAATTAAAAAAAAATAGAAACTTGTCCAATAAAGTAAAAAACAAAAATCCTTAAACAAACTTACTAGAGTTACTTACGTTTTTTTATAGACAGTGCATTCCATAAATCCTCGAAAGCATGCTTTAAAATTTAAAGCCCTGTAACTTTTGTAAGTAAAACACTCTTTAACTGTCATGCCATGCATCAAATGCTACTTACGTTTTTAGCAACCTTAAATGTTATCTTAAAGCTATTTTAACCAGGATCTACCAAATTAGCGTAAAGTTCTGGAGCTGTGAGAATAGAATACTATGATCACTGTACTCACTGTGGAAAAATCTAGGTCACAAAAGAACCTTTATAGTCTTGCATTTTCCTAAGCAAAGATACACTAACAATGGCCTTCAAGCTGCATAATAATTCTCAAGATAAGCAGTTACTCGATACATGACCATCTGTTCCTCACACTAAATAAGACAGATGCTGACATGCAGATTCCTTTATGATCTTGCTGGGAAACTTACGTAGAGAAGAAGCAGTTGAAGTTCCCCGCAGAAAGTTATGCAGACCATCTTCACTGTCACTTGTGCTGGCCATGCTATTTCTCATTTGCATTACAGACAGCTGTGAGCACAGACTTGTCTGCCTGTCCATTTTCTTTGCCACCTAAACAGAAGCAGAAAACAGTTTTCAATGAACTCTACTTTCCTGGCACAAACTGTGGGAATATAGCAAAATATATATATATATAGAATTTAGCACTCTATATAATAGCTAGTAAAACCTTGTGTTTATGCCCTGTGCAAAAGAATCAGCAGTAGAACAGCCTGTGCTGTTTTAAGAAATAACTGGGTCCAGGGAAACAATTAACCTAATGGGACCATTTTTGTATAGATATTGGTATCTGAGAAAAGCTTTTTTTTTGCAGAGAAATAGCATTTATTTATCTAAAGCGCTAAGTTTTGGATAACGTTGGGAATAGTTCAAACTCCTGCCATTAATTTTTTTTCCAATTTTTGTCCTATAATAAGATTACCCTTCTTTACCTGTCTTTGAGACACAACCAAAGGTAAAGGAAAATCAACTCCTAGGCAGTTGTCACAGAAACAGTTGCCCCCATTGGACGATTTCCCCTATATTCCTAATCTGGTACCGCCTAAAAAGTTTGAATTTTTCTATCACTCTCTGTCCAGATGACAACAGTCACCAGAACAAATAGAGAGAGCAAAAAAAACCTGACAAAAATATTATTTTCACAATCTGTTTAAAACCAGTAAAATATTTTTGGCTTTAGATACACTTAAAAGGTGTACAAGATAATCTGCATGTGTTCGATTTTGGACACAGACGTTTTAGAGATTGGCCTAGTGCTTATATTTGCAGCAGGGATAAAACTTTAATTTGCTGTTTGATTAAGATAAGTAGCGTTGAATCATGAGTAAAAAAAAAAATGAGGATTTCCTTTTTAAAATGAATGTGTCACACACCTGGGCAATGCAAACAAATTATAGGACGTGCAAAAGCAAATGTTTCCATAATTGAAGAGTAAATTCCAGCGTCATGACCAGTAGCTCAAGCTAATGATATGATATGCAAATACTGACCTTTGTTGTAAAGGTGGTTAATTCCTTTACTGGAAGGTCAGTCTAAAGTTATCAATAGGAGGCATCAGGAGAATGATGATCATGACATCATTTTATGGAAAAATCTGTAGAAGATTTACTTCAGAATAAGGGTTAATTTGTCTTCATAGGTCATCAGGGAGGTTCTTTTTAGAATATGTTATTGTTGGCCTAGGGCCAGTGTACCTTTTGCCAAAAAATTAAAATGGCCCAGGAAATAACATTTCTGTGTTTTGGCTTTTCACAGAGACGAAACTAGCATATTTTACTTCAATAAATAGCCATTTTAAGACGAAATAACAAAACACAGTTTACTATATTGAGCTACATAATTCTATCTCCACCTGATAAAGAAATGTGTACTCACATTTATTCTAAACAAATATGTTCAGCTATAGTCAGGTCTAGCCATATTTTTTTTTTTTTTTTCAGTTGATTTTTTTTATTCTTTAAAATTTAGGAATGGCCCTGATATCATAATACCGTCGAGGCTCCTTTAGGACTTCAACCAACACCTTAGAACAGGGGCTTGCCTGAATTAATACAAATTAAATGCATTGTTTTTCTTCATATTACACCCACCTAAAGACAAAGCCTTTTTTGGAACTTTTTGTTTACAACTTTAAATCAGTATTTTTTGCTAGAAATATAATGCATGCCAATATTCTGTTGGCCTTGCTTGCAGCAGCTTGGCATTGCACGCCATTGTTGAGCCTGCCATCTACTAGGAGGATCCCCAGGTCATTTTTCCATCCTAGATTCCCCCAAAGGTTCTCCCCCTGGTGAGCAACTCATGTTCAATGTCTTTGCAACCAAATGCATTACTTTACATTTTTCAACATTAGATCCTTAATTGCCATGTGGTGGCAAACCCCATTATTTCATTGAGGTCTTCTTGTAAGATTTCCACATCCTGCGTAGAAGGTATTGCTCTGCTTAACTTTGTATCGTCTGCAAATACTGAGATTAAGCTGTTTATTCCATCCTCCCGTGGTTTCCCACCCTCTATATCATTAATGAACAAATTAAAAATAATCGGTCCCAGGACAGATCCTTGGAGGACTTCGCTTACCACATCGGACCATTCTGAGTACTCGCTATTTATCACCACCCTTTGGACCCGCCCCTGTAGCCAGTTTTCAATCTAGGTACTCACTCTATGGTCCATGCCAACAGATTTCACTTTTTACAGTAAACGTTTGTGGGGAACTGTATCAAATGCCTTTGCAAAATCCAATTACACCACATCTACAGGCCTTCCTTTATCTAGATGGCAGCTCACTTCTTCATAGAAGGTTAATAGTTTGGTCTGGCAAGAACGATTCTTCATGAATCCGTGCTGATTACTACTAATGATACCGTTTTCACTACTAAAATCTTGTATATAGTCCCTTATCATTCCCTCCAATAGCTTGTAGACTATTGATGTTAGGCTAACTGGTCTGTAGTTCCCAGGGATATATCTCCCGGCCCTTTTTTCAAAAAATTTGGTACAAAGTTGGCTTTTCTCCAATCAGTTGGAATCATTCCAGTCAGTAAACTGTCCATAAAAATGAGAAATAATGGTCTAGCTATCACCTGATTGAGTTCCTTAAGGAACCTGTGATGTAAGCCATCTGGTCCTGGTGACTTATTTATGTTAAGTTTTTTCAATCCATTTCTGATTCTGCCTTCAGGTAGCCATGAGGGGGCATTCTGTGATGTTTTATTAACATTACAGCCTTGGCTACTTTATCATATATCATCCTTTATGGGGCCAAAATGCTGTGGCCTCACTTTCTTACTGTTAATGTTTTTAAAGAACTTCTTGTTTCTTTTTTTTTTACTTTCCTCCGCTATGTACCTTTTGTGGTCCATTTTATCTGCTCTGATTGCGCTCTTACATTCCTTATTGCATTCTTTGTTTTTTTGGAATGCTGACAATGACCCCTCAGCCTTGTATTTTTTGAAGGCCTTTTCTTTTGTTTTTATATGTTTTTACATTACAGTTTAGCCACCCAGGATTTATGTTAGCTCTTTTCAACATATTTCCTGTTGAAATTCACTGGCCAATACCTTTATTTAGTATGCTCTTAAAGCACTCCCATTTTTCCTCCTTGTTTTTTGTTCCTAGGATTCTATCTTATTCAATATTGTCTAGCAAGGAGTGCAATTTAGGGAAGTTGGCTCTTTTGAAATTCATTGTCATTGTATTACCCTTGTGCTTCCTATTACTGTGATTTGTACTGAATCCAATTAACCTGTGGTCACTGTTTCCTAAGTTGCCCTGTATTTCACATCCACAATCAGGTCCATATTGTTAGTAATCAGTAAGTCTAGTACTGCATTATCTCTTGTTGGTGCATCTGTCATGTGACCCATGAAATTATCTTGCAAGACATTTAGGAATCGGCGAGCCTTAGACAAATAAGCGGTTCTGGGCTTCTACCCAGTCAATATCTGGATAATTAAAATCCCCCATTATAATGACATTTACCAGCCTTGCCATCATTCCAAGCTGTAATAGAAGGTCTGCCTCCCCCTCATCCCTCAGGTTAGGGGGCCTGTAGCATACTATTACTTTCCCATTGTTAAAGCACCTTTTGATTTTATTACAGCACTCAGTCTTTTTGGGTATGAGTCTATCAGCATGGCACATCTTGACTTGGCATTATTTGCCCACTCTTCTTTGCAAAAACACTCCAAATCTGTCAGATTGTGAGGGCATCTCCTGTGCACAGCCCCCTTCAGATCACCCCATAGATTTTCAATCGGATTCAGGTCTGGGCTCTGGCTGGGCCATTCCAAAACTTGAATACCGCATAGTAACCTTGCTAGATAGACGCAAGCAAAACAATTGGGAGCTTGTCTGAAAGAAATTGGGGGCTCGTGCCAGGATTGAGCTAAGATTCAACTGAAGCAGACCTGTTTTCTGGTATGTGTTGTGTAGCTTGTGCTAGGTAAAAATATTGTATAAGCTGTTTAGGAAAACCAAGGCTGTAGAGGATTCTGGTGTCCAGGTGGAAGTTTGCAGCTTACCTATCTGGGCCAGAGACAATGAGTGGAAACCTCTTGCTAAAGAATTTACAAAGTAAGCTTCTCCCTTGAATAAGACTTGGGGTGATAAAGTCTCAGACCATTTTGTAGATTTTAGCCTTAAGGGGTTGGATTTAAGTAAAGCAGAGAAGAGGACAGTGTCCATAGTGGGTTGGTATTTTCTTCATGCTCTCTATACTGAAACACAGAAAAGGGAGAAGGCAGAGGCAGAAATTAAGGTAATAAAGACCAGCTAGCAGTTGCTTTGGAGTATGTGCATTCAACTGCTAGTCGGGCTGATGATTTGCAAGAGTGGTGTGCAGCCCTCATGAACAAATCAATTAATGCCTTAAGGAAAAGGAAGGGCCAGTGTAGGTGCCATTGTCACATCCCAAAACTGGGATTGTGAGGATGTGCTCTCCTCAAATGATATTGAGAATGAGGAGGTAGAGTTTGATATTTTAGATGATGATCATCCAATGGCAAAGAAAAAGTGTGCCAGACCTCTTATTACTAAGCATAGGAAAAGGCAACATGATAGAGAGGATGGGGAGGTGCATTATCGCAACCCCAGAGATGTTGAATTTGAAGAAGTATGGGAGTTTACACAAACTGAAATCCATGTGCTGGCAAAACAATACAAACAGAGGTCCGAGGATTGAGTTGGCTCCTACCTTTGTGGGATAAGGGGGTGGACAGTGTTGTTTTGTCAGGCAAGGAAGCAGTGGCTATGGGAGTGTTAACCCATGATCCACAATTGCGTCAGGCAAAGCAAAAAGCTTGTTTACTGTGAATATTTCACTGTTCAACCTTGTGAGAGATGGTATAGTCTGAGTATATGCTAATCCTATTGACCTGGAAAATACCTACGTGTGGAGAACAATAGAAGAGGGTATTCCCAGGTTATGTGAGATGGGTTGTATAACCAGATTAAATACTTTTCCAGATTTAATGGGTCCAGATATGGAACCCTTTACGTCTGCTCTGGGTCTAAGCTAATGAAGACTGCACCACTTAATCTCAGGGCTCAATTATTGTCCTTGCAGGGAGGCCTGGGATTTAACAGCAAGATTCATGAAGCCACTACCCTTTTAATCCAGTTGGGGAAGCTAGAGTAGACTAAAACAAAACCTGTCAGGGCAGCAGATAAGGTTAAGGTTAGAAAGGAGGAAAACGGGCATAAAAGAACAGAGAAGAAAGAGAATGTGGGAGAGAAGAAGACAGGAGGTAAAGAGAAAACCAGACTAGTTATCTCTAGGAAACAAATGAAATCAAGGTATCCTGATAAAGCGTATCTCGTATGGGAGGTGAAGGCTGTGACCAGAGGTTATGCAAAATGGACCCCTGTCTTCATTCCTCCACCAGAGAAGCCAGTCTGTCTCAAGCAGTACAGACTTCCTGGAGGCCACAAAGAAATTGAGGAGACTATTCAAGAACTATTGAGAGTAGGGATCCTGCTGTAGGTCCATTCTCGTCTCCGGTGTTCCCAGTAAAGAAACCTGATAGGACATATAGAATGACTGTGGGTTACAGAGGTCTAAACAAAGTGGCACCTCCATTGAAGCCAGCTGTACCTGGCTGATATTATCTCAATCGTTGAGAAAATTGCTAAAGAGGCAGGAGAATATCATGCTGTGATAGACCTGGCTAATGCTTTTGATAGACCCAGAGTGTCAGGACCAGTTCACTTTGGTGTGGGATGGCTGCCAGTACATTTTCACTGTCCCTCCTCAAGGCTACCTTCATTCTCCAATGATTTGTCATGGACTATTGCCGGAGATTTAAGCACCCTGAATCTGAAAGTCGCTGTGTTTCACTACATCAATGACATCATGATCTCTGGAACAAAGGAAGATGTAACTGAAGCACTGCACCTGCTGATTCAGCACATGGAGAACAGAGGGTGGGCTATCAATAGAGATAAAGTCTAAAGACCCATCACAGAGGTCAAATTCCTGGGAATAATTTGGACTGAGCCAGGAAAATTCCAGAGACAGTTGTGCAAACTATCCAGGCACTGTTACCCCCTACTACAAAAAAGGATTCACAGAAGTTCATTGGAGTTGTGGGATTCTGGAGATCGTTCATCCCACATCTTGGACTGTTTCTGAGGCCTATATACAATGTCACAAGGAAAAAGACTGAGTTCTCATGGGGTTCAGAGCAGTGGACCGTATTCTTGGCTGCTAAAGAAGCCATTTTTCAGCATCAGCGATTGGGACTCCTGAGACAAGGAGTACAATTTCAGCTGCATGTAGTGGAGCAGGATGGTACCATATCTTGGACTCTGTGGCAGCCAAAATGAAAAAAGAGCAATACCCATTGGATTTTGGTCTAAGCAACCCACAGGAGCACAGAAGAGATATACGCCCCTAGAGAAGTACCTGTTTGGAGCGTACACAGCACTTCAACACATAGAGACCATTACAGGAAAGGACACAGTCACAATCCATACTGCATTGCCAATAGCAGGATGGGTGAGAGATAATGGACTGACCACTAGGGCAGCTGTAGCCCAGAACCAGACATTGATAAAAATGAAAGTGGTAACTTCATGAAAGAGGAGGTATTGCAGCTGGGGAAGTCAGAGACATATCAAAACAGTTGGAAGGGCTTGTCACTTTTACTAGCAACCAGCCAGAAGAAGATATTCCTGTGCTGCAGTCAGCCCCCATTCAAGAGGCTCCACCCTTTGAGTTTTTGTCAGAAGACATGAAAGAGTCAGCATGGTTCACTGATGGTTCATCCATAGTCACCTCGTCTGGACGTAAATGGACAGCAGCAGCCTACAACCCAAGTACAGACAGTCCTGCAGAAGACTGGATTGGAGGGTCCAGTCAGTATGCAGAGTTGAAAGCTGTAGTGATGACTCTTCAGGAGGATCCTTCCTCCCAGGTCACTATCTACACTGACAGCTGGGCAGTCTTTAAAGGACCGACAACTTTGATGCCCAAGTGGAAGTCCAATGAATGGATGATTCATGGAAAGGTGGTGTGGGGAGGCAAGGAAGTCTAGGACTACATCTGGATGGAAGCACTCTCCCGCACCATAAAAGTGTGTCATGTTGATGCACATGTGCCCCTGATTGACTTCATCAGTCCCTTGCACCGGGAAAACAACGGACTGAGGTATCGTTGCACTGCAGTGTACACCTATTCAGGACTTTTGCTTATTCATCCTTGCAAACGTGCACATCAAGCCACAACGCTTCAACTGCTACAGAAACTTGTGGTTGCTTATGGCTGTCCCAAACAAGGCCAAAGTGATGACGGCTCACACTTAACCGGATCAACAGTACAGCAATGGGCCAAAGATTCTGGAGTGTACTGGTTGTGCCACATCTCATACCATCCACAGGCAGCTGGTTTGATTGAAAGATACAATGGGCTATTGAAGGACCATATATACGCAAACTTACACCCACACGTACACTAAGGGGGTAGGATCGGGTCTTCACATAGGCGGTCACGTTGTTAAATTTTGGCCAAAAGCACAACATATGAGAGGATAGTTGGGGCTGGAGTGCAGATTCCACAGCTGGAGTTAAGAGTTCAGTATTTACACAAGGTTCCTGAAAGAACAGGGCTTAACAAGTACCAAGTTACTGCTTCCCATGACAAAAAAAAACAAGAGTAATGTATCTGAAGCTGAAGCCTATCTAGGAATGAGAGGGAATTTGGCAGGAAGGTTTGAAGTTATATTTTCATTGGCAGATGAGCTTGGGGACAGTGGCTTAGACTCTGATTTCTTTAGTGGATACTTCTCAGCAAGAGTGAAAAGTGAGGGTCTATAATATCAAATCTTCCAAAATAAACAGCAGTGATATTCTGGGAAATATCAGTATATTTCCTCTCCTTCCTATTGATGTTCTTTGGGAGGGTCAGAAGTGGATACAGGCAGGTGGGAAAGTGTTGGTCAGAGATCCAGGCAAGAAGCCAGTTAGAGAAGAGATTGTGGCTGAAGGGCCGGGGTCTACTGTTTTGTATTATTAGAAAGAACAGGTAATACGCTTTGTTTTCCACTCCACAGGCTGTCTCTGATTTGATCCATAGGAAGACCAGAAGTGTTTGGATGATGGACAGAATGATGGAAGATCGCAAGAGCTGTGTCAATGGGATTGCGGATGTCAGCGGATGACACCGCTGACATCCGTTTCTGCGTCCGTTCCGTTTTTTTAAACGGAAGAAAAATAGGGTTCTCTTCCGTTCCAAAAAACGGAACTAAAGGAAATTACGCAAATCGGAAGTCAGCGGATGGTCATCCATTGACATCCGCAATCCCATTGACATGCATTATGTCCGTTTTTCATCCGCAAAAAAATGGGATGAAAAACAGACACAAGGTCCGCCCGTGTGAAAGGACCCTTAGGCCTTTGATTTATTACAAGCCTGAACTTGTTTCTAAAGAACTTTAGAATGGAATTTCTAATGAACCTTAAGCCAAAGACTGAAACACCTTCTCAGTGGCAGAAATATAGGAGGGAGTTGCATTCAAGGCAAATTAATGTTTAGTATGAGTTATTAGTCTGTGTGGAGTCTGAGAAAAAAATCAAGGGTGGAATGTGTTGCGTTTGATATAATATATATTATATGAATGATTTTTCTATAAGAAACAGAAATCAGGTTGTGTTTGAGTGGATTCTTCTCAAATTAATAACTTGGTAACAAGTACACAGGCTGTGCGCAAACAATCGGAACGTAGATACCATTGTTGTATTTTAGTTGACTGTTGTTCAGTGTATTGTTGTGTACAAGGTGAGTGAACCACAAACGCAGCTCTGAGTGTAGCGTAAAAAACTTTAATGTGGGGTAAAATCAATGCTCCGCAATGCGTCACTGTTCGTCTGAAGCTCTGCATCCAGGAAGTAACGTCAAGGCCCCTCTACGCACAGACCAGTGAAAGCAACAGCAGCTCACGGACCAGGACTGTCCCCTGCCTTCCACAGGAGACCCCCACTCCCCTGCACAAGCTCCTCTCGGACTTAGAGGGACCCTCTAGAGCAGCCGTCACTAAATGGCGGCCCGCGGTCCATTGGCGGCCCGCACGATGCTTTCACCCGGACCGCGAGGCCGCCTCCTGTATTGATTCAATGGTTTGCTGGGACCGCGGGTGTCCCAGCAACCACTGACGTACTGTGTGCGCGCTGCGGCTCCCGGCCGGTGTCCTGTCGGGCCGCGAGTAGGGGCGTGACGTCACACGCGCGCCCCGCCCCCCGCTCCTGACTGCGGCTCCCATTCAGCCAGGCAGCGAGTTGGGGCGTGACATTATGTGCGCGCCCCGCCCCCCTGCTCGCGGCTTCTGGCTCGGCTCCTGGCTCCAGGTATGTGGAGCACAAGGGGAGAATGTAATGTGGCCATAGATGCACTTAAAGCGGATGGGAGGTTTTAAAAGTCTGCAGATTGATGGGCATATTTTGTAGTGCTCATTAGAGTGCCCCATAAAAAAAAATGTGCCCATCAGAGTGCCGTCCCTAAACATAAAATGTGCCCATCAGCATGCCCCTTATTTTATGTTAAGGGGCACTCTAATGGGCATATTTAATGTTATGGGGCACTCTAATGGGCATATTTTATGTTAAGGGGCACTCTAATGGGCATATTTAATGTTAAGGGGCACTCTAATGGGCATATTTTATGTTAAGCGCAACGCTGATTTACACGTATTGTTTTGCCCATCAGAGTGCCCCCTAACATAAAATGTGCCCTTCAGAGTGCCCCCTAACATAAAATGTGCCCATCAGAGTGCCCCCTAACATAAAATATGCCCATCAGCGTGCCCCTTATTTTATGTTAAGGGTCACGCTGATGGGCCTATTTTATGCTAAGGGGCACTCTGATGGGCACATTTTATGTTAGGGGGCACTCTGATGGGCATATTTTATGTTAGGGGGCACGCTGATGGGCACATTTTATGTTAGGGGGCACGCTGATGGGCACATTTTATGTTAGGGGGCACTCTGATGGGCATATTTTATGCTAAGGGGCACTCTGATGGACACATTTTATGCTAAGGGGCACTCTGATGGGCATATTTAATGCTAAGGGGCACGCTGAGGAGCATATTTTATGTTAAGGGGCACTCTAATGGCCATATTTTATGTTAAGAGCAACGCTGATTTACACGTTTTGTTTTGCCCATCAGAGTGCAACCTAACATAAAATGTGCCCATCAGAGTGCCCCCTAACATAAAATGTGCCCATCAGAGTGCCCCCTAACATAAAATGTGCCCATCAGAGTGCCCCCTAACATAAAATATGCCCATCAGAGTGCCCCCTAACATAAAATATGCCCATCAGAGTGCCCACTAACATAAAATGTGCCCATCAGAGTGCCCCCTAACATAAAATGTGTCCATCTGAGTGCCCCCTAACATAAAATATGCCCATCAGCGTGTCCCTTATTTTATGTTAAGGGTCACGCTGATGAGCAAATTTTATGCTAAGGGCATATTTTATGTTAGGGGGCACTCTGATGGGCATATTTTATGTTAGGGGGCACTCGGATGGGCATATTTTATGTTAAGAGCAACGCTGATGGACACGTTTTGTTTTGCCATTCTTTCTGAGTCATAGCAAAGACTTCAGATTCGGACCTCGGCCCAAAGAAAATTTTAGCAACCGGACCTCCTTGAATTTTAATTCATTACCCCTGCTCTAGAGGCCAGATGCACAGGATTGTTTACATTGTTACATTGTTTTTCAAATTTTAAGTGACTCAGTAAGTATATAGCTCAAGTTAGTTTGTAAACTCCATCTTTAAATCTGCACCTTTGGTCCCATGTAATTTATTGGGAAGTCATACTCTGCTGGATCGGTGGAGGCTACCATGAGTACGGATGTCCCATAGAAATAAACTGGGCCGGGCTGCAAGTGCACCTGAGAGGGACATATTCAGTAGAAAGGCTGTGAAACACCGTACAGGCTTGCACAGCAAAGATCGCTGAATCAAGGAGCGATTTAGTAAGTATTCCAGCTGCTGGGCTGCGTTCAAGGAGTAGGGGAAATGTTTTAAAGGACTATCAAATATAATTTCGGTCCAGGCAATTACAAATAAATAATTAATACATGTGGTTACAAATGATAGAAAATGCTGATGTCATTGAAGCTGTGCTCTCTGTGAAAGAAAGCTTGCATGCAGAATCTTTTACATGTCAGCATATCTGTATTAAAGTGTAAATTCAGCTTTACCAGCCTACTGTGCTAAACCTCATTACAAGCCAGGGTTCCCTTTCTGTTTAAAGAATGTAGTTCAAAACCACATTTAAAAGAAGCTTCTTAAAATCCTCTGCAGCCAGCGATGGATGGCTCAGTTGGCTGAGTTCTTGTAAGGATGAAGCAGCCGTTGGGTCCAGCTCCCCTTAGTGTCATTGGAAGGAGCACAGTCCTGTTCCTTTGGCCATGCATGCACAGTGTATACTCTCCCCTGTTGCAGCCACTAAGCTCAAAGGCAACAGGATGGGAGCCATCACAAGCTGCATAGGATTTTAAAAGTTTTTGTATGCTTTTATAAACTGTTTTGTATGCAACCATGGAATAGGCCTTTATATAGGTACCAAACAAAGGAAATAAAGAAATTATCTAAAAAGATATAGCTCTTCATTAGTTAACAAGTAAAAGGTAAATTCTTGACAATTGAAAGGATTGCAATCGATTACATTCAGGTTTTTCATAGAACATGTATACATTCCTCCTCAACGCTTTTAAATCATAATGAGTTTTCATCAGGAGTTTCAGAAGACTCATTATGAGTTGAAACGCATTGAAGTGTTGGTACAGACTAATATTGAAGATACAGTACATCTGGAAAGTATTCACAGCGCTTCACTTTTTCCACATTTTGTAATGTTACAAACTTGTTCCAAAATGGATTAAATTCATTATTTTCTTCAAAATTATACAAATAATACCTCATAATGACAGTGTGAAAGAAGTTTGTTTGAAATCTTGGCAAATGTATTAAAAATAAAAAAACGAAATAAATCACATGTACATAAGTATTCACAGCCTTTGCTCGATAATTTGTTAAAGCACCTTCAGTTACAGCCTCAAGTCTTTTTGAATAGGATGCTACAAGCTTGGCACACCTATTTTTCGGCAGTTTTTGCCATTCCTTTGCAGGGCCTCTCAAGCTCCATCAGGTTGGATGGGGAGCGTCGGTGCACAGCCATTTTCAGATCTCTCCAGAAATGTTTAATCGGGTTCAAGTCTGGGCTCTGGCTGGGCCACTCAAGGACATTCACAGAGTTGTCTCGTAGCCACTCCTTTGTTATCTAGTCTGTGTGCTTAGGGTCATTGTACTGTTGGAAGATACACCTTCGTACCAGTCTGAGGTCCATAGTGCTCTGGAGGAGGTTTTCATCAAGGATGTCTCTGTAAATTGTTTATCTTTCCCTCAATCCTTACTAGTCTCATAGTTCATGCCGCTGAAAAACATCCCCAGAGCGTGATGCTGCCACCACCATGGTATACTGTAGGGATGGTATTGGCCAGATGATGAGCGGTGCCTGGTTTCCTCCAGACATGATGCTTGCCATTCAGGCCAAAGAGTTCAATCTTTGTTTCATCAGATCGGAGAATTTTGTTTCTCATTGTCTGAGAGTCCTTCAGGTGCCATTTGGCAAACTCCAGACAGGCTGTAATGTGCTTTTTCCTGAGGAGTGGATTTTGTCTAGCTACACTACCACACAGGCCTGATTTGTGGAGTGCTGCAGAGATGGTTGTTCTTCTGGAAGGTTCTCTTCTCTCCACAGAGAATAGCCAGAGCTCTGTCAGAGTGACCATCGGGTTCTTGGTCAACTCCCTGACTAAGGCCCGCTCTAGGAAGAGTCCTGGTGGTTCCAAACTTCTTCCATTTATGGATTATGGAGGCCATTGTGCTTTTTGGGACTTACAGTGCTGCAGAAATTTCTGTACCCTTTCCCAGATCTGTGCCTTGATACAATCCTGTCTTGCAGATCTACAGACAATTCCTTGGACTTCATGGCTTGGTTTGTGCTCTGACTTGCACTGTTATCTGTGGGACTTTATATAGACAGGTGTGGGCCTTTCTAAATTATGTCCAATCAGCTGAATTTACCACAGGTGGACTCCAATCAAGTTGTAGAAACATCTGAAGAATGATCAGTGGAAACAGGATGCACCTGAGCTCAACTTTGAATATCAGGGCAAAGTCTGTGATTACTTATGTACATGAGATCGTTTTTTATTTGTATTAAATTTGCAAAGATTTCAAACAAACTTCTATCACGTTGTCATTATGGGGTATTGTTTGTAGAATTTTATGGAAATTATCACTTTAATCCATTCTGCACATTATGGAATGTATACATGTTCTATAAAAACTCTGGATGCAATCAATTGCAATCCTTTAATTCTGTCAAGATTTTAACTTTTAATTGTTAACTAATAAAGAGCTATATCTTTTCAGATATTTCTTTATCTTGTTTGGTACCTGAGCGCTTTTTATTTTTTGCGCTATAAACAAAAAAAGAGCAACAATTCTGAAAAAAAAAAAAAACACCAATATTTTTTACATTCTGCTATATACCATTCCCCAAAAATATTGTAAAAATCTATTTTTTTCATCCTATTAGGCCAATTTGTATTCTGCTACATATTTTTGTTAAAAAAAAATCGCAATAAGCGTATTTTGATTGGTTTGCGCAAAAGTTATCGCGTCTACAAACTATGGGAAAGATTTATGTCATTGTTATTTTTTACTTTCAATAAATTTTTATTGTTTTAAATGCAAAGGAAAATAATACACAATAAAACAGTGTAGAGAACGTCCGTTGTGGAGTACATGGGTACAACTTAAAAACATAACAAGTGACACAGTCTCCGCAGGGATTCATAACAACATACAATATTTCCAAGTGATACATTGTTTGCTACATCCCCGGCCGGTCGGACCGGGCCAGGCCCGGATCCGCCCCCTCCCGGCACCCCGCAGGGGAACACACTGCGCCGAGTGGAGAGGGGCGGACGTCCAGACCCCAGCCCATCGCCAACCCCCGGCCTCAGGGGAACCATGTAGCCGCAGTATTGTACCAGATAACAGAACTATAGTGCATAGTAAGGCCGCCCCAGGCGGCACTGTCAAACCCAACGGGATCCCTAGGGGACCGCGTCTTTGAAAGTATGGATCAACAGCGGTTCAGAAAAGAAAGAGGAAAAATAGAAAGAGAGAATAAGAAAGTCTGGGAAGGAAAAAGGGGGGAGTAGGGGGGTAGAGAAGGAGTAAGATATGGGGGCAAGGGGAGGGTGGTGTCCAGGTCCGTCACAAAGAAGCCGAATAGCCGTGGAGAGGGGCTCCCAGAGGAGCTCCCCATGAGAGTCTCACATGCTACTGGGGTCTCGCCAGATATCTCATCCAAGGGTCCCAGGTTTTCTCAAACAGGGGCAATTTGTCCTGGAGGACAGCCACCATTCGCTCGTTCACCATGATCCAGGTTAATTTAGCTTTGAGAAGTTCTAGTAATATCACCGGGGATCGCCATGAGCAAGCTATGGTAATCTTGGCTGCTGTAAAGATGAGAGCGACCAAGCATTTAGTGTGTTTTGGAGCCATAGTTATTGGCTTACCCAGAAGCGCTTGGATAGGAGATTTAGGCAGGTTAACGCCAGTGAGTGAATATATGAAATTGTATACCCGGATCCAAAATCTGCGGACCTTAGGGCAGGTCCACCAGATATGCATGACCGTGCCAGGCTGACCGCAGCCCCGGAAGCACAAAGGAGAGGTCTCTCGGACCGCCGCTGCCAGCCTGACAGGGGCCATGTACCACCTCAGAAGAACCTTATAATTGGCCTCTATCAGAGAGGTATTGATGAGGGATTTTGAGTTCAGTACCGCCAGCTGATTCCATTCCGCCCTGTCCATCTCCTCCCCCAGGTCTGCCTCCCATCGAACCATGTATGGTAGTTTAACATCATCATCATGTAACACTGTATATATTGTAGAGATAAATCCCTTCTGTCTATCAATATTGGTACAAAGGTACTCCATTGGAGTCGAGGTAGTTATATCGCTGAAGCTCTTCAGGGAGGAAGCATAATGAGAGATTTGTGTATAGCGGTACAGTTCCCCCTCTGGAAGAGAATATTTGTCCTTCAATACAGTTTTGGAGAAAATACCCCTATTATCACATAAGTCAGCTAGACGAAGAAGACCCTTGTTGGTCTACCAGGCGAAGGCTAGGGGACAGAGGCCTGGGGGAAACCGCGGATTGCCCAGTAGGGGCGCCAGTGGGGCATGAGGAGATCTGAAACCATGTCGTTTCGCCAGACGATCCCATATTCCCAAAGACAGGGACAGGGTGGGACACAGGATCGCGGGGCGGTCCTTTGGCAGTAGCCACAGTAGGTGTTCAATGGAATGAGCAGATACATGACTGGCCTCCAACTGCATCCAAATCGGGCGGGGTTCTCTAGAATGGAATCTTATCAAATGGGTGAGCTGTGCAGCGTAATAATATTTGAGAAAATCAGGGACTCCCAAACCCCCCCTCAACTTAGGTGTATACAGGGTGCGTCTATTTACCCTGGGCCTCTTATCCCCCCATATAAACTGTACAACCTTGTCCTGCATATTGATGGATATCGTCAAGGTACGGAACAAATAGAGTAACCGTGGCAAAATATTCATTTTCACCGAGTGCAACCTGCCGAACCACGACGGGGGGTTAGTCGCCCATCTGTTGAGGTCTGCCCCCAGGATTTTGTACAGGGGAGGGTAGTTGGCTGCATAAAGCGTAGTGATCGAAGATGTCAAACAGATGCCCAGATACGGTAGAGATTTCTCCTGCCACCGGAAAGGAAAAGCGCTCTTTCCGTGGCGTCATCCAAAGTGAGGTTCAGAGCCTGGGACTTAGAATGGTTCACCCGCAGACCTGAGACCGCAGTGAACAATCCCAAGTCCTGAAGCAAGTTGGGAATTGAAACCAGCGGGGCAGATAGATACAACAGTATATCGTCCGCGAAGAGGGCACACTTATGCACCCTGGTTCCGCAGGGAATACCCTGAATGTTTGGATTGAGACGTAATTTGATTGCCAAGGGTTCTAGAGCCAGGATAAACAATAGGGGGGACAGAGGACAGCCCTGGCGGGTGCCCCTACGGATTTCCAAGTAATCTGAACTATAACCTTTAATCAACAATTTCGCCACTGGTTCGCTATATAGAGTCCGCAGTAGTGTGAGGAAAGAGGGCCCGAACCCAAATTTCTCCAGTGTGTGCCACAGGTAGTCCCAGGACAGAGAATCAAATGCTTTATGTAGATCGAGGGACAATAACATACCTTTCCGCCCTCCCACCCCATCCCAATTAGACTGTAAAGCAGATATAACGTTGATAGCTCATCTAGTTTGGTCAGATGCCTGTCTAGTCGGGACAAATCCTACTTGGTCAGGGTGAATGTAGTGTGCTAAAAAAGAGTTCAGGCGGGTGGCCAGAATTTTGGTCATAATTTTCACGTCTAAATTGATGAGGGAGATCGGTCTATAATTCAAACAGTCGCCATGATCCTTGCCCGGCTTGGGGATGACATGAATGAAGGCATTGTTTTCGTATCGAGGGATGGGGGAACCGCGTCTGATCTCATTAAAATAAGAACAGAGGTGAGGGGCTAGAAGTTCACTGAACTTCTTATAATAGTGGCCCGAGAAGCCATCCGGGCCCGGGGCCTTGGAAGGGTTAATGGTTTTTATGGCCAATAAGATTTCAAATTGCGTAAATTCACCGTCCATAATGTCACCGTGTTCCACGGACAATCGCGGGACGGGGAGGTCCCGGAAGAACTCATCCATCCGAGAGCCCTGGGGAGGATTCGGGGAGGAGTACAGTTTATTGTAAAAATTGTAAAATTCGTTAACAATCAGCTGCGGATTTTGCGTTCTATTGCCATTGCGAAGTTTCAATTTTGGAAGAGCAGGGGAGAATGGTCGTGGGGTTAGTTTACGAGCCAGCAGGGTATGAGGTTTGTCGCCCAGGGTATAGTAGCGGTTACCCGACCACCGGAGAGATTTCTCCGCTCGGGTAGTTAGACTCATGTTGAGGGTCAGTCTGGCGGAGTCTATTTTAGATCGTATGTCAATGTCAGGGTTACGTTTCTGTTCTCGGAGGTCCGACTCCTGCCTATATATTTCCTGAGCTCGTTCTCTCTTGTTCCTAGAAGCTATCTGAATTAATTTGCCCCTGATTGTGGCCTTATGCGCCGCCCAACGGATCGCCGAGGAAGTGGCAGTAGCAGTATTATCCAGGAAGTATTCGGTTATAGCGCCCTCCACCTCCTTGAAAATAGTCAGGTCATTAAGAAGGGAAGCATTTAGTCTCCAGGGAGCGGGTTTAGGTTTCGTCCAGAGGTCCGAAACTGTCATAGCCACTGGTGAGTGGTCCGACCAAGGGGTTACTAGTATCTGGGACTTCAAAACAAACAGGAGGAGCGGTGACATAGTGAACAGGTGGTCAATGCGGGCGTAGGTCTTGTGGGCATGAGAATAGTGCATAAAGTCTCTAGTGGTAGGGTGGTTATTCCTCCAAACATCCACCAAATCATGCGAATGCAGCAGGCGAGCCAATTTGACTCCCTGCCGAGGAACATGCCAGAGGGAAGTTCGGAGGGAGGAGGACTTGTCCATGACTTGGTCCAACGGAAGGTTACTATCACCCCCAAAGATGACATGGCCCGCTGCATGCGGCATGATGACTGTAAGCATGGACCGGAAAAAGTCTAGTTGACCCACATTTGGGGCGTAGTAGGAGACCAACGTTACCTCGTGTTCATTTATTGTGCCGTGCACCATAATATATCTACCCTCTTTATTGCGTATCACGCTTTTAGGCGTGAATGGGACCTTTTTTGCTATGCATATAGCCACCCCCTTCTTCTTATCAGAACTATTGGACAAGTAGCAAGTAGGATATTTCGCACTCAGAAATTTTGGGGAGGAAGAATAGGCAAAATGGGTCTCCTGCAGTAGAAGGATGTCAAAACCTTGTTTAGAATAGTATTGGAAGGCCTTAGTTCGTTTCACTGGCGCATTAAGGCCCTGAACATTGTGGGTCAGGATCTTAAAGAGTAATGGGGCAAGATTCGTCATTGTGGTTCAGCAATTTGCACCCGGCCAAATACACTGGGAATCACCCCCCCCCCCTGGAAGCGCAGACCTGAGGGAAGCACGACTATGTCCACGGAAGATGTAAGACCTGGACACCAAGGAAAAACCTGGGTAAGGAAGAAGGGGAGAAAGAAGGGAGGAGAAAGCAATGAAAGAAGGAAGGGGCGAGGAAAGGGAGCCCTCCCCCCGCCCTTCCCCCCCCCCCCATTTCCAAGGGGGGGCAATTGAAAACACGCCATCCAAAACCTGAAGATCAGCTAAACTGGGCTGGTTGTGGGGTCTAGCTCCCCCAAAAGGTATGCGAGATCGCTCACAGCATAAGCCATGAGCGAGTTCGCAAATGGTCAGTGGCATGTGGAACCATCCCGAGCAGTTCTGCTCCAAACTATCCCAGCTACTCGCCGGGTGTCATGAGGCGGGACTGTCCCAGAGGCTCAATGTACAGTGCAAATATACTCGGGCAGTAGCAACACAAACATTAAGGCCCAATTGTAGTCTGGATAGGACCCGGGAGGCCGAGTCTACATCCCTAAGTGTGATCACCAGGGAAATAGTCAAAATCAAACAAAAAATAAACTGTAAACTGCAAGATGACAATGGGGACCTAGAAAAACAGTCCAAATCCACAGGGACCGCTTCGGTCCATGATATCGACAGTTCCCATAGATGGAGGTTTGCAGGTGCCCCAGAAAAACAGAAACAACACCCGAAAAAGAAAAAGGAACAACAAAATAAAAAGGGTAAGAACACGTGGGCCGCTCTCGATAGGGCGGTCTAGGCTGTCATCCTCAAACGTCCACCGGAGTGTAACTTCATCCAGAGTCAACAATAACTGTGTATGGCGATCTGTCATAGGGCACTGGCACCTATGTAAGTGGCAAGAGAGGGATCCAAAAATCGCACATCCTGTTATAAGGCCTCACGGTGGTGTGTGTGTGCGGGCATGTCCCCTCCGGCTCTGTTGGGATCATAATGGGGACAAAGGCCTAGTTGACATCGTCGGGGACACTGAGCGAGATCTAGGTGGGGGGCCATCCTTGGAGATGAGTCCCAGGCCCATAAGCACATCTTCTCCGTCTTGGAAGGTAGAAAAGGAATGCGTTTTCCCCTTATAAGTAAAGGATAGGCGGAAAGGAAAAGACCATCTATATTTAATCTGCCGGTTGATGAGATGGGTCAGTAAAGGCTTCAGTGACCTCCTCTTTTGTATAGTGGTTTGAGAGATATCCGCAAAAATTTGGATCGGGTGCCCTTGCAGAGTGAGATCGGATTTAAAGCGGGCCGCAGCCATCACCTTTTCTTTAATCCTATAGAAGTGCGGCTTAACAAGAACATCCCTGGGCAGGCCATCTTGGCGCGGGGACGCCAAGGCCCGGTGGAAGCGGTCCAATTCCAAATGACTAGGAGTAATATCAGGAAGGAGGGTAGTTATAAGATCATGTATGGTTGGTTCCAGGTCCGTAATGGTCTCAGGGAGGCCCCGTATTCTAAAATTATAATGGCGGGACCGATTTTCCAGGTCCTCAATTTTATCCTGGGCCTGATCGAGGCGATCTTGCAGGGAGACTATCAATTTATGATTCTGATTGACTCTCCTCACTGTGCCATCCACTTTAGATTCAATGGAGTCCAATCTATTGCCAATGTCCTGTAAGTCCCCCTTTAAGTCTGCTGTGATAATCGCACATGCTTTGGAAAGTTCCTGCTGCAGTAAAGCAGAGAATATGGCTATCAGCACGGAGTCCCCCGAGTATGATGCCTGGGGAGGAGGGGGGGCTGAGGATGACATAGAGCCCCCTTGACTCAGTGCTATTTCGGCTATGTCCGCCATTTGCCTATCCAGGGAGGAGGCTGGGGACGCCGCTCCCTCAGAGGAGGCCTGATATGGGGAGAAGTGTGGCGCCGGTGCCTGCGAGTGTTGTGAGGGGTCCCCTTGCGATTGTGAGGATTGTGAGGAGAAAAGGTCTCTTACCCCCTCCATGATTGCCGCTGTAGGTGCCCGATGGTCAGGGCGGGAAGGCGCCGATTGTGTGGGCGGAGGGCCGTTCCGGGCCGTGGAGCCATCTTGGTCCCAGGAGACTGTGACTTGGGAGGAGAGGGGCGCACCAATGAAGAAGACTGGAGAGCTGACGAGTGCTTTTTCTTCGGATTTCCCGATGTCCTGCGATGCAGCATCGCCTCCGCTGCAACCTGCGAGTCCTCCAGAGTTTCTGCCCGCTCTCTAACTGCTGATTTTAGCTGTGGATCTGTCGGGATGTGCGGAGCGCGGTCAGATCATGTCCGACGTCGGCACCGCGCGCATGCGCACTCCATTGTTATTTTTTTATTTTTACTAGTAATGGCGGCGATCTACGATTTTTAGTGGGACTGCAATATTGCGATGGACAGATTGGACCTCTAACTGACGTTTTTGACACTTTTGCGGGGACCAGTGACTACAGTAATCAGTGCTAAAAATATGCACTGTTACTGTAATAATGACACTGGCAGGGAAGGGATTAACCTAGTGGGTGATCAAAGGGTTAAATGTGAGCCAAGGGGAGAGTTTAATAACTGTTGGGGGAGGGGCTTGTGAAATTACCATAGAGACCTGTGATCCTATATAGAAGGATCACAGGCGTTCTGTGATCATTTTAGAGAGAAGAACGGTCAGCTGTGTTTACAACAGCTGACCGTTCTTCTGTCTCAACAGGTTGATTGGGTGGTCGGCGCCAATCGCGGCTGCTGGCCCCGTGCATTGGCATCCTCACTGCCTAGTGGGGGCCTTTGTAAAGCTGAACATACAAACTAACAACATTCTATAATATGATAAGGCCTTACTCATTAAAATGACTGTAACTAGTCTTCTCACACAGTATAAAAAATGTTAAACACACCCTTACCTTGTCACTTAATGTCGGGTCATTCAGTGAGTATAGCTTATTTGTAATGTCTCTACCAATCAAATATTTAAATATCTCATAAAGGAATGGTTCAGACTCCAGAAAATATGTTAGCCTCTCCCGAGACCAGCACAGAAATACACAACTATCGTCTGCTGTGATTGTGACCTAAGACAAGTAAAAAAGGGGAAAAAAAGGGCTCCATTACTGGCTTTAAAAAATTCAAGAAGTTAGATTCAATTATTTGCATTTCATGGGAATGTATGCCATTTCGTAGGACAAACATTTTCTTTTATATAGTATAAACTAGATCCACATAGAAAATAATTAATTTCACAATTTGTTGCTTCTATTTTTGAGGCAGACTGGGACTCTGGGGCCCAATAGCAAAAGTTAGTTAGGTCTGGGGGCCCACCTGGCCAACCAATCAAATTTTTCAACAAAATACAACTAAAGTCTTTACCCAACAACAATGGCATTGTTTCTTATGCTTCAACTTAACCCAAAATAACTATACTCTGCAGTTTATTTATATCACAATTGTGCAAACATATTTTTTGACAAATTATTTTAACTAATTTTATTATTGTGAGCAATGAACAATATCCAAGATGTAAATAGCAGCTTGACTGTAAACATAAAAAAATTCTTACCCAGTAATGGTCAAGAAGGTATCAACATACATGATAGGAATGACCAGTAATTGGTCAAGCAAGTGTCACAAATAATGATGAGCAATGGTACAAGGCTAAAATCACTATTACCAAATGTTTAAGCTGTTGACATTAGTTATGTAGAGTTTAGCAATGCCCCTCTAGTAAGAATAATGGAGATTGAGCAAATTTATCAAGGATGTCGTCAGGCAAGTGTCACTTAGGCTGGCCATACACTATACAATTTTCTTGTTCAACTTTCCTTTAGATTTACCAAAACCATGTAATATAGGGTCAAACCTAAACACTTTCAATTTGTATGCAATCAGGCAGGCCCTTGCACTACATAGTTTAAGGTAAATCTAAAGGAAATTGAATAAGAAAATTGTATAGTGTATGGCCAGCCTAAGTATGATGGGGATGATGACCAGTGGTACATAGGTGAAATCATTATGTTACCCAATTCTCAATATGTTGACTTTAATTTCTACTTTATGTAGGCCTAACAATATTTAAAGCGTAAGGGTGTACCCACAAACACTTCTGCCAAAATCTCTCTATTTTCCTAAAAATAAAGGATTCCAGTATATTCTGTCCAATCACAGACCTTAATCTGCTTTTTACACATTTTAACTTAAAAAAACTCTTTCATAAGACACTTTTGTGTGCACGAAAGAGTAAGAAGGATTTTGTTTCCATAATCAAGGTTTATTAAAGTGGTTGTAAAGTCAGAAGGTTTTTTATCTTAATGCATCCTATGCATTAGGATAAAAAGCCTTCTGTGTGCAGCAGCCCCCCTCATATTCACCTAAGCCCATCTTGATCCAGCGATGTTACAGGAGGGTCTCAGCTGTCCGAGACTCCCCCTCTTTATTGGCTGAGAAGGCAGCCCGGCACCATTGGCTCCTGCTGCTGTCAATCAAATTCAGTGAGCCAATGTAGAGAGAGCGGGGGAGGGACTGGGCCACAACTCAGTGTCTGAATGGACACAGGGAACTTTGGCTTAGCTCCGATACCCCCATAGCAAACTGCTTTCTGTGGGGGCACTCAACAGGAGAGCCAAGGAGGAACCAGAGAAGAGGAGGTACTGAACTGCTCTGTTCAAAACTACTGCACAGAGGAGGTAAGTATAACATGTTTGTTTTTTTAAACAAGACTTTACAATCAGTTTAGGGTACAAAGGTGAAAAAGAAACACAAACAACACAGAAGTCACAACTTGTGGAATAGGTTGTACACAACTAGTAGTAACAGGCTCAGATTTGTGACACCCAAAAAAGGAGGAGAAAAACAGGAAAATGGAGAAAAAAAAGGGGGGGAGGGGTGTTTATGCTAAAAAACTGAAACTGACACTAAAGATGAATCTGAGAGTGAGTCTACAGAAAGTCGTCAATAATGGTCCATAGGTATACTAAGCATGGGGTCACGCCATAACAATTATGAATCAGAATCAGGTATCTCAGTGGAATAGTACATAAAACCTGCCCAAGGATCCCTGAATTTATCCTGTTGGCTTTTAATCGAGTGTACAGAATGTTCTGCTTCCATGATCGTATCTACCTCTCTCTTCTAATCTAGTAGAGAGGGACAGATAGCTTGTTTCCAAAAATGTGGAATAGAAGATTTTGCTGCATTAAGCAGAGGAGGAATAATACTTTTCTTGTAGGATTTAACAGACAATGGGGTATCATGGAATAGAAATTGCAGAGGGGTACCAGTTACAAGTGTAAGGGTCGATTTTTTAATCCAGGTAGTGATTGCTTCCCAGAGGGCCTTAATCTTGGGGCATGACCACCAAATATGTAGGAACGTTCCCCTCTGGTTGCAGCCCCACTAGCAGCGATGGTTAGCAGTGGGGTAACATCTGTGCCAGACAGGAAGGGGTTCTATATCATCTG
The DNA here is from genome assembly GCF_965119305.1 of Pelophylax lessonae. Classification (NCBI taxonomy): domain Eukaryota; kingdom Metazoa; phylum Chordata; class Amphibia; order Anura; family Ranidae; genus Pelophylax; species Pelophylax lessonae. The sequence continues at coordinate 389,369,772 of NC_138770.1, forward strand.
TTAAGGAATTTATAAGAAGATTCCTGAGTATGAGTACTGATTGAGGCAGTATGTACCAGCTGGATCATTTTCTGGTGTTGAGGAGGGGTAAACTCCAAACCCAGTTCCCTCTCCCATTCCCTAATACAATAGGGGGTGGATACCGGCTCCTCCCTCAAAACAAGCTTGTATGTGTGGGAGAGGAGATGTCAAGAGTCTGGGAGTTTCATCCACAGTGATTCAAATGGACATAGCGAGTCTTGCGATTGCAGGTCACGTCCTAGCTTAGTAAAGAAGCCTGCTAGCTGGCAATATCCCCAGTCCGCTAAGGGGAATGTTCTGTAAAGGAGTTGAAGGACATCGAGTGGTAGCAGTTTACCCCGAGGAGAAAATTTTGCACAGCAGGTCTCTCCATCAGTACTCCGGAAACAGAAAAACCGGGCATTTTCACCAAGCTGAAACCATGGGAAACCCCCTAGAGGTGCCAAGAGAGACGGTGAGGAAGCAAATTGGCTCTTCCTATTTAGTCTGTCCCACAGAGGGAGTGTGAGATTAGTCAAAAGGGACGACCAGTCCAAAAGTCCCCTATCAGCTGGCGGAATCAACGATGCCCGCGCAAATTTCTACCAGCCATAATTTTCTTCAATGGAACCCAGAGCTTAGTTGTGATGTCATGACGCCAATTCAAGATTAGCCATAGCCTTATAAATAAGTATTACATCAGGAAGACCCACTCCCCCGACCACTTTACATCTGCGTAATATGTCAAAAGACAATCAAGCACTTTTCCCCTGCCAAACAAAGGTCATAAACGACCGTCTCAATTGTTTAAATAAAGCCTGCGGTAAGGGGATGGGGACCCTATATAAAAGGTAAATAATACGTGGTAAGATGGTCATTTTGAGCATGTTTAACCTCCCAAATCATGTTAAGGAATAGCCTTGCCATTGCTTCAAGTCCCGCAGAATGCCACTTAGCAAGACACCATAGTTAAGGTCCTACAAAGAATTCTATTATATTCACTTGTTTGTAACTTTATTTCTTTGAGAGATCATCCACCTTAAAAGTCCCATTCCTTATGTACGAAGTGTGCCTAAATAGTTTGGTGAATGGTATCAGAAAACAAACAAAACAGAAGATACAAACAAATTACCTTTATTGGCCTTCAAAATAATCGCAATCTTTCACAACACACTTTTGGCAACATTCATAAAGCTTATGGAAACTGTCAGCAAAGGCCTCTTTGGGAATCATTTGCAGAACCGCTGTCACACATTCTTGGATGATGCCATCATTGTCGAAGAAGACAATCAACATTGTCTTGACCTTGGACTTTTGCAGGTGACTCTTTTTGGGTTTCGGGGAAGAAAGTGAATGCCATTCCATCGATTGTTGGTTGGATTCCAGACTAAACTTGTAGCAACAGGTCTCATTCCCTGTGACAAAGGTTCGCAGAAAGAATGGATCCTGGTCACACATGGTAATCAAATCTCCAGAGGTTTCCATCCAGTTTGGTTTCTATTTGTCGGCCAGATTGTGCTGACAAAGCGGGAGCAGATCTTCTGCTTACCCAAATTTTCACAGACGATGGTACACACTGTGTCCTTGCTAATGCCCAATTTCTCCGCCATCAATGATACAGTCAGTCATCGATCTTGTGCCAGCATTTGTCGCACTCGCTCACTCATGTCTGGGGTTCTGCTTGTCGACGGCTGACCTGAACATGGCTTATCCTCAGTCGTGTCCTTCCCGTCGCAAAAGTGTTTGAACCAGTCGTAAACACATTTTCTGCTCGCGGCTTCCATCCTGTACACTTGCACCAACATTTAATGCATCTCAGTTGCTGTTTCCTCTAATTTGTAGCAGAACTTGATGTTTACCTGCTGTTCCATTGCACTGTGACCCTACTTCTCACATTGACTACGTTTGACTGCTCGCAGCAGGTTTACCCTGAAGGCCACGTGTACTCCACACTAGGTGGCGCTTCTTGAAGTGTCTCTATATAACCATGTGCTTTCGCACATACCTGGTCCATGTTGGCACTGAGATATCGGAACTATACACCAAACTTTTTAGACATACCTTGTACATCCCATCCATGTTTTGGGAATTGAATAAACTGGAGTACAAGTGTTGGGGATGTGATGGTAATTGGTATGCTCAACCCCTGACACGGTTCATTAATCTCAATCACATTATCTAATACAGGGGATTCAGCAACATGCTCTGAGCAGTACAGTAGAATGGTATACTGTGGTCTACAGTGGAACAAAAGATGGTTTGCAGTGCTGTTGACTTGCTGCACAACCATACTAGTAACTGAAATACCTGTACAACATTTTTATGTACAAGTGTGGTACCTGGTACTTATCTCAGACTAGGCCTCAACACTTGTTATAGGGCAAAGGAATTTTTTCTGTCTTGTGTTTGGCTTTATTGTCAGTTTATACAGTCTTAGCATTTGGCCAGCCTTTTAGAAAAAAAAGAAAATACAAATTTTAACAGAACTAGGCGATAAGGTGTACCAAATTTTTGGGCTCAATTTTGGAAAATTTGGTATGGCTACCTCAAATACTCCACATTGTCAATTTCTGGAGGACATCTCCATGTTGCATCTTGTTTGGCAAACATTGGCCAGGGGTTTGCTTCAGAAATGGGGCACTGCTGCTGTAAGACCTCACTATGTTACATCTTGCTTGGTGTATGTGGACTTAGGGATGGCACCAAGAATGAGATACTGCTGCTGGAGGATATCATTGGGTTGAACCTAGCTTGTTGACTTGGGGATGGAATCAGGAATCAGTAACGATGCTACTGGGTTGGCTAGATATTATGATCCCTGCTAAAGTTCAGGATATGTCAGGTTTGAGTTTGAAAAACCTTGCAAAAAAGGTAGAATACTATGAAGGGGAAATAAAGGTGAAATAATGAACATAAAACCCTAGCTATACTACAATACTAATGAAGCCCCACACTGCAGCTACCTCATTGTGCAACTTACATAGCAGGATATATACACTAAATTGCATAGTACATAATGTTTATCTTTGGCCTCACTACAACATTTGTAAAACTGAACTTCAGTTTACGTAAACATGCAACATGCAAATATGCGGCCCCGGCTTTATGGGGTTGTACCGGGCTGATGCCTGCAGCTAGAAGCATCACCTTGGTACCGTTGTTTAGAGCCGATGGTCGGCTTTCTCATAATGACAACCGATGTGACTCAGCAGCCGCTCAGGCAGTCATTACAAGGAACGAAAGGGGGCCCACCCCTTCCCGTCACCTTCCGCGGCTCACCCAGGTCTCCCGTTCAACCCGGAGACCCGAGCGACCAGCCGGCATATCCATCGGCTGCCTGAAGACCCGAACAAAGCCAAATTTGGCTCTGATCAGGTCTCCAATGTAAAAACCCGGAAGCGATGTCATGAAATCACTTCTGGGTACTGGAGCATTAAAAGCATTAGACATTAATGGCTGTGTGTTGAGATATTTGGAGGGGACAGCAAATTTACACTGTTATACAAGCTGTACACTCACTACTTTACATTGTAGCAAAGTGTCATTTCTTCAGTGTTGTCACATGAAAAGATATAATTAAACATTTACAAAAATGTGAGGGGTGTACTAATTTTGTGAGATACTGTAATATATATATATATATATATATATATATATATAATGTTTGGGGGTTCTAAGTAATTTTCTAGCAAAAAATACTGATTTTAACTTGTAAGCAACAAATGTCAGAAAAAGGCTTAGGCTTCAATGGGTTATAGAGTTAGTTTACCTTTACAATAAATATACCCACGCATTCCAGTGTCCCCAGTACAGTAAAAACACTGCTTGGGTTTTGAAAAATAATCTTCTATTCAATGTCATACCTGACGGCTGTCTGTGGCTTCTCTCAAGCCTGTCCAGAAAAACTTCCAGGTCGGTGACCCTCCCTGTCCTGGGCACATGGCAGAACATGCTGTTGTGACCCCCCCAAGTTAATGATCCAGGTTTAAAGCCAAACATTTTTTTTTTCCAGTAAGTTGGCTAGATAAGGCTTAGTTATTAATTCTTGAAGAAGATGGACACTGTCTATGTCACAATTCTCATTCTGGACTCCCCAATCCCAGTGTCTCTACAATCCCCTTTCTAGTAGTAAGTGACCCCAAAATAAATTATATCATTCCTATTTTGCCACAGCATATATTTATTTATTTTTATTCAGTCAGCTATTGAGATTACTTTTGTCTTTTCTGGTTTACTCACTAAAGAATATAGCCACCCAAATCCCAGCATTCCCAGAGAGTGATTGACTCTCAAATAAATTATACCATTCAAACTGTATCCCAGGATACAGTTTGCTAACTTTAAGTCAATTATTGAGTCTACTTTAGGATTTTTTGATTCACTTACTTAGAGAAAATGGCCACCGCTGCCACTCATGTCTTTCTCCCTGGACGCTTGGCTTAAACAGCCAGCCAGTTCAGCAGTGCGGTCTCCTGCAGCTCAGGACGTTGGTCCATAGGTAGTTACATCGCTGCCTAACAACGCAGGACACAGGAGCAGCAGAAGAGGGTAGGTGGGTGGCAGCCAGGTGGCAGCTGTTAATCAAGTACATATAACACTTGCTGAAGTTGCTGTGCAATGTACAGACTGTTCAATGATGGAAAAGACAAAGCTGGGGGCCTGGGGGTAGGATGCTCCGTGCTGAGAGGCCGGTATGACATTGAGAAGTAGAACTAAAGCCCTCATTAGAAATTTTTATTTTTTTATTTTTGGGCATGTAGTTGGTGTCCACTGAAGGGTCCTCTGATCAATTGGTGCCAGCTTTTCCTGCACCAGAAGTGGATATTTTTAAGGCAATGCTCAGGTACTAAAACTCTGCAATAGATATGCATATTACAACACCAGCTATTAACAGTACACATTTTGACTATAAAGCCGTGGCCAAAAGTTTTGAGAATGACGCAAATATTAATTTTCACAAAGTCTGCTGCTTTAGTGTTTTTAGATCTTTTTTGTCAGATGTTACTATGGTATACTGAAGTATAATTACAAGCATTTTATAAGTGTCAAAGGCTTTTATTGACAATTACATTAAGTTTATTCAAAGAGTAAATATTTGCAGTGCTGACTCTTCTTTTTCAAGACCTCTGCAATCCGCCCTAGCATGCTGTCAGTCAACTTCTGGGCCACATCCTGGCTAATGGCAGCCCACTCTTGCATAATCTATGCTCGGGGTTTGTCAGAATTTGTGGGGTTTTTTTGTTCACCCGCCTCTTCAGGATTAACGACAAGTTCTCAATGGGATTAAGTCTGGAGAGTTTATTGGCCATGGACCCAAAATGTCAATGTTTTGTTCCCCAAGACACTTACTTATCACTTTTGCCTTATGGCAAGGTGCTCCATTATGCTGGAAAAGGAATTGTTTCTCACCAAAGTGTTTCTTGGATGGTTGGGAGAAGTTGCTCTCTGAGAATGTTTTTTGTACCATTCTTTATTCATGGCTGTGTTCTTAGGCAAAATTGTGAGTGAGCCTATTCCCTTGGCTGAGACGCAACCCCACACATGAATGGTCTCAGGATGCTTTACTGTTGGCATGACACAAGACTGATAATAATGCTCACCTTTTCTTCTCCAGACAAGGTTTTTTCAGAATGCCCCAAACAATTGGAAAGAAAATGAGAAAATGACTTTACCCCAGTCCTCAGCAGTCCCTGTACCTTTTGCAGAATAACAGTCTGTACCTGATGTTTTTCCTGGAAAGAAGTGGCTGCTTTGCATCCCTTCTTGACAACAGGTTGTCCTCTAAAAGTCTTCTCCTCACTGTGCATGCAAATGCACTCACACCTTCCTGCTGCCATTCCTGAGCAAGCTCTGCACTGGTGGTGCCCTGATCCCACAGCTACATCAACTGTAGGAGACAGTCCTGGCGCTTGCTTGACTTCTTGGGCGCCCTGAAGCCTTCTTTAACAGTTAAACCTCTCTCCTGGAAGTTCTCGATGATCTTTGCCTGTAAATCCCTTTTTGTGCAAAGCAATGATGAATTCCCTGCAGGTAACCATGATTAACAGAGGAAGAACAATGATTAAAAGCACCACCCTCCTTTAAAGCTTCAAGTCTGTTATTGCAACTCAATCAGCATTACAGAGTGATTTCCAGTCTTGTCCTCATCAACACTGACACCCTGACATGATGTCAGCTGGTCCTTTTGTGGCAGGGCTGAAATGCAGCAGAAATGTTTTTTTTTTTAGATTAGGTTTATTTTCATTTAGGTTTATGCAAATTGCCATCATAAAGACTTTGTGAAAATCATGTATTTGTGTCATTCTCAAAACTTTTGGCCACGGCTGTACAATGCGCTAAGGATTGGGAATAAAACAGCTGCTTTTTACTTTTTATTAGCTCATGCCATCGTTTGACAAAACAACTGATATGGAAAGTTACCTGAAATTTTTCTCCTCTGTCCATTTCTGTCGATCTGAATTCTGGAGAATCTATATAAGCATTGGGATATATGTTATGAAGAAAATGACCTCGATAGGAGACCTTCATCCTAAGATTGATTGTGTAAAAACAAGACAACAGAATATTTACAGTATTCCTAAAATATATACCGATTTAATATAAATACGGAGAACATCGTTTTTGCTGCTGGTTATATACAGATTTTTTTTAAGGCTTTTTAAGGGCATTTACAAAAATAAAATTGAATCTAAACAGGGTACTGTTTGTTACAATACTAAAACCCCTTATTAGCCACAACTGATCTACTGGCATACTGGCAGAAAATGTTCAACATTTTTTAGGAAACCCCATTTATGCTGAAGTTAGAACATAGTTAAAGCAATTGTAAACATTTTTATTTTTTTTTAAATAACACACATATTATACTTACCTGCTCTGTGTAATGGTTTTGCACAGAGCAGCCCTGATCCTTATCTTCTGGGGTCACCCACCAATGATTCTGGCTCTTCCCCCCCCCCGTCGAGTGTTCCCACAGTAAGCCGCTTGCTATGGAGACACCCGTGTGGGCTCGATCCTGAGCTGCGTTGTGTGTACATAGACCACTGCTTTCTCTCAGAGGCAGTGATCGACAGAAGCAGGAGCCAATGGCTCTTACTGCTGCCTCTATGTCCAGTGAGGAGGGAGAGAGCAGAGAGAGAGATGCTGCTCTCGAGCACTGCGCTGGATAAAGATTGGGCTAAGGTACGTATAGGGAGGGGGGGCTCCACAGAGAAGGTTTTTTACCTTAATGCAGCAAATGCATTAAGGTAAAAACTTTTTACCTTTACAACCACTTTAACAGCCAGGGATTTTTTTCTATAGAAGCACAAAGGTTCCATGGTCAAATATTTACCCATATTTATAAACTAAACTAGTCTGTTATATATTTTCACTACCTGGATAAAAGCTTAATTTTACAAATACACATTTAAAAAGGAGAAGTATGGCCAAAGCTATCTAAACACTACTGAATATTTGTAGCTGACTACAAAGAAGTGTGGTCTGTTAACTACTTCAGCCCCGGAAGGTTTTACCCCCTTAATTACCAGGACATTTTTTGTGATTCGGCACTATGTTACTTTAACTGACAATTGGGTGATTGTGTACCCAAATAAAATTGATGTCCTTTTTTTTCCCACAAATAGAGCTTTCTTTTGGTGGTATATGATCACCTCTGCGGTTTTAATTTTTGCACTATAAACAAAAAAAGAGCAGCAATTTTGAAAAAAAAAAAAAAATAATAATAATAATATTTTTTACTTTCTGCTATAAAATACATCCAATAATTTTTTTTAAAAAAAAATCTAGTTTCTTCATCAATTTAGGCCAAGATATATTCTTCTACATATTTTTGGCAAAAAAAATCCCAATACGGGTCTATTGATTGGTTTGCGCAAAAATGATTGCATCTACAAGCTATGGGATATTTTTATTGCATTTTTAGTTACTTTTTTTGTTTTTTACTAGTAATGGCGGTGAACAGCGATTTTTAGCTGGACAGCAACATTGCGACGGACAAATTGAACACATTTTGGCGACCAGTGACATTATTACAGTGTTCAGTGCTAAAAATATGCACTGTTACTGTATAAATGACACTGGCAGGGAAGAGGTTAACACCAGTGTGATGGTACTCATCGTCACTGGGAGTGAAAGACAGATACTTAATGGACACTGAGAAAATGGTTTGGATAACTTCAAATGGGAGAGTCATATTTATCAACAATATCTCTCAAGAAATATGAAGATTTAATCCCACTTCACTGTGAGACCTATACCCTGTTGCCATGAAGTAGATGTGTATTCCATGTACTTCAATGTAGGAGACGGAAAGACTGTCACTGGCAGTCTTTTCCTATTGTCTGTCTATTGAGGTGGGATGTGGATTGTGTTAAGTCTGTTCGCATTAATTCTATTTCTGTACAATTTAATCTGCATAGGATAATGTAATCAGGCAACCCCTGACCTGTGTGTGGTAATCTGATCAGGAGGGGGAGGTCCATGCTGTATATAAATTATGTGTGACTGTTCAATAAACTGAGGTTCCAGTACAAGCTAAGTTGTCGGCTAGCTTTGTATGGAAAATTCTGGTATCTATGTTCACGACTGGGAGGAAGCCGTATACTGATGGAAGTCCACAAGTACAGTGTGGGTTTTGGTTCCGTTACAATCAGGAACGGTCAAAGGGTTAAATGTGTCCCTAGGGGGTGCTTGCTAACTGTGTGGGGGTTGCTCTGACTCGGGGAAGACAGATATCGATGTTCTTGCTTAGCAGGAACACAAGATCTCTATCTTTTAATCTGTCAGAACGGCAATCTGCCTTGTTTACATAGGCAGATCCCTGTTCTGCCTGTCTCGGGAATGATCGCAGGTGGCCAGTGGACATCAGGCCTACCAGACCCACTGATTGGCCCCCTTCTGTCAAATCAAGTCACTTAGTGGCTATTGCATGAAATGACGTACAGGTACATGATTTCACACAATAGAGCCACTTTGCTGCAGTAAATGTATTTTAGGCAGTCGGCAAGTGGTTAAACATTTGAAGTTGTAAAAGATAAAATATGAGGGAATTCCACCAGTTGCTCTCCATGCCACCCATATTGTACAAGGTTCCTTGGCTGTTTGGCTGATGTATGCCATGTATACTATCATATTCATGTATTTAGAAAATTAGACAGATCTTCTCAATCTGCTTCTCTAGAATTTAAGGAAGCCGAGTCACAGGAATGTTAGTGGGATTTCAGGTTCAATTAGTTAGTCAAGTCCTTCTAAATATTCATCTAACACCACCTTCTCTTGAGACTGACAATGCTGCTGTCCAAAGATGTCTGCTTTCCTACCTCATCCAGAATGCAGACAGGGCCTGTTCACACGAGAACGTGGTGTGAAAAAGGTGTGTATCTGTGTGAATTTCCCACACTGCACAGGAACTATTTAGTCTTGCTAGGGACACGCAGGTGCCACTGATTGTTGATGGCACTCCAAAAGCATCTAACAAACATGGCCTGTTTGCTGCCTCCAATCTGCATGGTAACCTAAGTACCATGCCGTTTGGTGCTGCATGATTTTAAAGTCATGCCTGGTCAAATTTTGCACTACAAATTCTGGATGAACCCTCTGCACACTGCTATATACACTTTCTAGCAAGCTTTGCAATTTAAAAACAGGTATTTTTAGTTCACACATATTGCAATACATGTTTATGCTGGCTAACTGCTTCAAAGAAATCACTCTATGGCCAGTCCCTAATCTGCTCTGCATAATGCAAATGCTACAATGGACACCATGCCAACATGGGGCAAACAGATACAAATTCGGGGAGAGACACTAGGTTTAGGTCTGGTCACTAACCTGCAATGCAACAGAAAGTAGATTTACCGGAGGTGAGATCCCAATAGCTTGTACATGTATACAATTCACTTGTTAAACAATTCACTTGTTAATTTTTGCACATTCTGTGTGTTTGGCAGCCCACTGAAATTAATAGGCCGTCAAAAACAAGAAAAGCTTAAGACAAGTGAGATAAAGGAAAAAAAGAAAAAAAAAGCCTAAAAACAGAAAACGAATACAGCCACTGCATCTAAGGATTGGTAAACTGAAATACTATATAATAAAATTTTGTTTTGGGGTTGATTATTGCTTTAAATATCACACCTTACAAATGACAGAGAATTCAAAAAAATATTCAACTGATTGTATTTAATGTCTAGCATCAGAAATAACTAGATAAATAAGAAAAAAAAAAACTAAATTCACTAAAAAACACCAGCCAGAGTTGTTACAAAGAAAGGTTTAACATAATAATACAAAGTACCAACATTTTTTAATTATAGAAATAGCAGATGCTCAGGTTATCGGAAAACTTACTTCCCTTTCAGCAGTATACTTAAGCGGTTATCTACAGATGTTTTATCCTCCACCGCATAGGTCTCTCCTTTTGGTAAGGTCTGAATGCTGCAAAACTGGCTAGTGAGTCTCTTGAACAGCTCCGGGGGTACATGAAGAGGCTGAAACATTTTGTGATAGATACCTTTCAGCTCCTTTTCTATCTTGATCTGGAAAAGGAAAAAAGTAGTTACGCTATCATATTTGTTTGACAAGATAGTAATGCAATACATTGTTATACTGTAAGTAGGAAGACAAAGGTTATTAATACAGTATGTAATAAAAGCCTAAATAAAAATGTCTGTTATCTGGTCCTTAAAGTAGTATTAAACCCTCAGAGGTGTTTAACTTAACACATTGAGCACAATAAAATAAACGTTCCCAATAAACTATTACCGAGTTGTTTAAAGTGTTATCATGTGATCGCTGTGACCAATCATAGCAGTCACATGATAACCGGTTAACCACTTTACTACCAGTCACGTAACCTCTACGTCATCAGACTTTGCGGGGTTATACCGGGATGATGCCTCTAGCTAGAGGCATCATCCCGGTACCGTTGTTTGAAGCCGACGGTCGGCTTTCCGTCGGTAACGATCGATGCGGCTCGGGAGCCGCTCGATCGTTACCCGGGGGGGCGGGAGGGGACGTCCCCCCCCTCCCGCCGCCTTCCGCGGCTTTGCTCGGGGCTACCGTCCCACCGGGAGCCCCGAGCACCCAGCCGGCACGTCCGCCGGCTGGATGGAGTCCCGATGAATGCCGGAAACGGCATCGATCGGGTCTCCGATGACGTAACCCGGAGGCGGCGTCCATGACGTCACGTCCGGGTTACTGTGCTGCAAAAGGCGGCAGATTTGAAAAACGGCTGTATGCAAAAATGCCGTTTTCGGCGTTTTGCATACAGGGAAGTGTAGTGGAGGGGTCTAGGGTCTTTTAGACCCTCGATCCCTCCATAAAGAGTACCTGTCACGACATATTGCTGTCACCAGGGATGTTTACATTGCTTGTGACAGCAATAAAAGTGATCAGATTTTTTTTTTTTTAAAAACCTGTAATAAAGTTTAAAAAAAAAGAAAAAATAAATAGGAAAAAAAAAAAAAATTTAGCCGTCCCCGTCACCGTTAGCTCGCGCACAAAAAAAAACGTATACGCAAGTCGAGCCGCAAATGAAATCGCTGTTCAAACCACACATGTGAGGTATCGCCGCGATCGCCAGAGCGTGGGCAATAATTAAAAAAAAAGAGCTACACTCTAACTCTAAACTGGTAACCGTTAAATAAATTTAAAGCGTCGCAGATTGAGATCTCTATTGACCGTAGTTTGTCGCCATCCCACGGGGGGGGCGCAATTTTAAACCGTAACATGTTTGGTATCTATTTACTCGGCGTGACATCATCTTTCACAATATACAAAAAAAATGGGCTAACTTTACTGTTTAGTATTTTTTAAATGCAGTGAAATGTGATTTTTCAAATTTTTTCCAAAAAAATGGCGTTTTAAAGACCGCTGCGCAAATACCGCGTGACAAAAAATTTTGCAATGACCGACATTTTATTCTCCAGAGTCTTTGCTAAAAAAATATATATAATGTTTGGGGGTTCTAAGTAGTTTTCTAGGAAAAAATACTGGTTTTAACTTGTGAACAAAAAGTGTCCGAAATAGGGCTGGGGCTAAAGTGGTTAACAGTCAACAGTAACAGTACATGCTCCTAACCTGGAAGAGGCAAAATCACATATATTCTATATTGTCAAAAGTATTGGGATGCCTGCCTTTACACGCACATGGACTTTAATAGCATCCCAGTCTTAGTTCGTAGGGTTTAATATTGATTTGGCCCACCCTTGCAGCTATAACAGCTTTAACTTTGCTGGGATGGCTGTCCACAAGGTTTAGGAGTTTGTCTATGGCAATGTTTCACCATTCTTCCAGATGCGCATTTGTGAGGTAAGGCACTGATTTTGGACGAGAAGGCCTGGCTCGCATTCTCCGCTCTAATTCATCCCAAAAGTGTTCTATTGGGTTGAAGTCAGGAAGCCAGTGAAGTTCCTCCACCCCCAAATTTGCTCATCAATGCCTTTATGGACATTGCTTTGTGCACTGGTGCACAGTCATGCTGGAGCAGGAAGGGGCCATCCCCAATCTGTTCCCACAAAGTTGGGAGCATGAAATTGTCCAAAATGTCTTGGTATGCTGACGTCCTAAAAGTTCCTTTTACTGGAACTAAGGGGCCATGCCTAACCCCTGAAAAACAACCCTTACGCCACAATCTCCCCTCCACCAATTGATTTGAACCTGTGCACAAAGCAAGGTCCATAAATCTACTGTGGCTAGGCAGCAAGTGGTTAAAACAAGCCTTTTTTCATCTCTGTAGTTATATACATTGTGTAGAAAAGTGTCCACAAAAAAGCACAGAAATCAAAAGTCCAGTTCACACCTGAGCAATCTGAAACATGATTCCTGAAGCTTAAGATTTCAATTATCTTCAAAGTGCCCATTCACACCTAAGGGCTCTTTCACATGGGCGGTCTGATCAGATCCGCCTGTCAGTTTTTTAGGCGGATCTGATCGGATGCCCCATTCAGCCCTATGAAGCAGCGAATGTCAGCGGTGACATGTCCGCTGACACCCGCTGCCATCCGCATCCGATCCTGTCTGTGAAATCCGGACGGATGGAAAGCCTATTTTCCATCAAACCTATATTGGGGATCGGATCGGATGGGATCGGATGAGAGCGGACAGGCGGTCCGCTCTCATCCGATTCCCCATAGAGAGTAGCGGGGGCTGTGACACCTCCCTCTCCGCCCTGCAAGCAGAGACGGAGCTGTCATCCGCCGGCTCAGCGGGGATTGCGGATCGATCCCCGCTGAGCAGCACGGATCCGCCTACGGAGGTGGACCGTGTGAAAGAGCCCTAAGTGTTGTGTCACTTAGCTCAAAAAAGAGTCTCTTTGGGGCAGAGGCATGAGTTTTTGGTCTGTATACACTTCAATGGGAGTGCCTGAAAAACGCAAATTTTTTACACAATTTCTCTACTAACCTTCTCTTATTGTCTATTAAAAACAGTCAAGCTGGGAAATGCATGAAAAACATGTTAACAAATACGCATTAAAAAAAAAAACAAAAAAAAAAAAGCAGCAAAAAAGCTTGACGAAGTTAAAGTATAAGTGTGAACCTATTTTTTTCTATGACACCAGAATCTTGGAAGCCTACCAGCCTTCTAATATAAAAAGGCATCAGATGTTTTTAAGATGAAAATAACTGCAACCTAAGTTTATAGTCTTTGTTGTAATCTTTGAGGATTTTTAAGAACAAACTATTCCCATTACAAGCAGCTAGAAAGGGCAGGGATGGCTTGTTAACTTTTACTGCTTGTTAAAAATATCTAAATACGGTAATTTAATGTCCATAGCCTGAACACAGGTTTTCTTTAATATACAGTAAAAAAAGAGCACTGCAAATACTTCCAAAGCACAATTTTAGTGTAAATGTATAAATTAAATCAAGAAAACAAAAAAGCCCATAAAATAAATGCAAATTGTTAATACAGCACTCCACCATACTTGCTAGCGATTCAATTTTCTATACCAGGTTTTAAAGGTCAAAAAGCAGCAAACCAAGCTATTTTCAGCTCTTATTTTTTACTTACTGGTCTTTTCTTATATACCAGATATATAAAATGCATAAAATTAATCCCAAGGAAAACTGCATTCCAAATCATTATATCCAAAGCACAGCGGAAAAGAGTTGCCCAAATGATAAAGAAGGCACACCCTGTTGAAGAGAATAAATTGAAAACAAAGTAAGTGCATACATTAACTAAATAAATAAATTATTATAATTTGAATGCATTGCAAATCTCACATCTCATTTACATTATATACTTGACAATTGTATTCTGACGAGGTTATCCAGTAAAGCATTACAACAAACAGTAGTTGTTGGGGATTCCTGCTCTTTACATTCTGCTTTGCTATAAGGTTGTTCACACTACGCCAAATGCAGAAACATTTTTTTTTGGGAGGCTTGTTGAGGTTAGAATGCTCAGGGGAAGCAGTACAAAGCAATAGGCAGCCGAAATAGCCACGCTACAACCTCCTTCTACTGATCTATTCTATTTTGATTTGTGGAAGCTTTATAGGAGGTCATAACTGCTTGTTAAGAACTCTGTTTCAGTAAATGCCTATTCTTTTTGTAAACAATATAGAACAGTGCATGATGGGGGAATTTCATATTTTCCTATATATTTATATAGGTAAGGTAGTTAGGTAAAGAAAAATCAGTGGATGGAGGAAGGCGAAGAAGCCTGAGTGTTACTAATGTTTAGGGCAGTATGCACCAAGGGACAAATCCCCTGGACCTTAGAGGCTTGTATTCTGTGCATTCAGCTCTGGAGTATACCGCCTTAACAGTGCATGATGGGAAAATTTCATATTTCCCTATATAGTTATATAGGTAAGGTAGTTAGGTAAAGAAAAATCAGTGGATGGAGGAAGGCAAAGAAGCCTGAGTGGTGCTAATGTTTAGGGCAGTATGCACCAAGGGACAAATGGTCCTTAGAGGCTTGTGTTCTGTGCATTCGGCTCTGGAGCATACCGCCTTAAACATTAATACTGCCCAGTGCATTGTCCAGCCCCATCCAGCCGCAAAAGCTTATAGCCTCCCATAGTGTTTTACAGGCTGCTGAAAATGTGGCTGGGCAGTGCAGTTGCGCCTTTGCCCGCACCTAAGCTTTAGAGTACAATGCATCAGGGCTAAATGTCCAGTGTACATGGGGCCTAAAAGCCCCCCATTGACTCTATTGATTGACCCTATTGATACTGAACCTTTCAATGATCCCATGCCACTCCTTCCTCTGTCACAGCCATTGCAAAATACTTGGCGCCACCCATGTGACCTCCTTCCATGATACCTAGTTGTCAATCATTAAAGTTCAACCCTGTCACATGACAGATGGGGTAACGCCACCTCAGATCTCCAACACCATACAACACCAGGTATTTTGGTGACAGATGTGACATAGCAAGATGTGGAGGGGGTTGCTGGGAAAGTAAGTATCAGTTGATCAATGTGGGGCCCTTTACACCAATATTGTCACCTAGCCCTGAAAATTTAGAAGCTCTATATTTTTTGTATTTTTTTGTCCTGTCTATGGCCCTGAACAGATGGTTTTGCTATCATCAGAACCATAAATAAGGGTAAAGCATCATTAGCTTTTCATTGCGAGTTTTGCAATGGATAGGATTTATTTCCTTTCAAATATACCACCTGCATGCACCTGCACGGTACAATTGTCAATAATTGAATACATGTACAAGATTTATAATACCAAATATTTCACCATAATCAAAAAATTCTGCATATTAATCAATGGGTCAAAACATCAGCAAAAATCATTACCTGTAAGCAACCTACAACATGAAGTATTGGAAATACAGTTCAAGTCATTTTAAAATGGAACTTTGAAAATTACTGTTAGCTAAAATTCTACACACCAATTTTGTTTCTTTTATAAGTGTAGGGCCATACTGATACACAGCAAGTAGGCCTAAACTGCCTTCATTATAGATAAGCAGCATTACCAATCACTTAAACCCTGTCAAATATCCTAAATATCAACATAGAAATAGATTTCTAAAGGGCTGTCTGATCTTTGGTTTATATTTTTCAGGCTGCTTACCAAGCCACAAATCTTGTGTCAAGCCCTGACATTTAATCCAGCCAATATAATTCCATGACCTATTTATATTTCCTCCCCACAATCTGAAAGTTGGAAAAGCAAAGTCACTGCACAGACATCAAAGTGACTGGCATAGCTAATTAAAAAGTAGAAAAATAATCTGTATTTTCTAAAACTGGCATAAGGTGACTACTGATGAGCAACATACAGATTTTTTAGAATATAAAATTTAAAGGGAACCCATGAGGATGGAAATATGTGAGCTGCTTTTGTGAAATCGATACAGGAGGCGCAGCATCAAGTGTTGTTATCCTTCTGTTTCGAGATAAGAAATTTAGGCAGCCAAAGCACTCCCTAGACCCGATACAATAAAACAAGTGCAGAGTTTTTCTAAAACGCTTTTCACGTTGGCACAGGGATGGCAAAACTCATTTTGTTCTATCTTACACTAGCCACAGCATAAGGGCCTCTCACTCTTCTATTGGACTTTTACCAAGTGCCAGCCAGTTTACCCAAAGCATAGAGTCCCAAGATCCTCCCACACAATTCTAAAATGGTAAAGTAATGGTTAATGAAAGGTGATAGACAAAGGGCTTTTCATTTCCAAGTTTAGTAAGGGAAACTTGTATATGATGTTTTACCCACAGCAACGCTTATTAGTCTAACATGGCTGTGGCATAGTGGTTACTATTACTAGTTGTTTGGGTCTATTAGGCTTCACATTAGAGGCATCACATTCCCTGTCCTTCAGTGCCTGAAGGAGAAACAGTCGGAGCATTGGACATTCTGCCAGGTAGTACCTTAGCTTAGACTAGACCAACACTTTCAGTGGAGGCAACCTAACTTTTGGTTTCAGCCGCTGTCACAGAATCAGGACTGAGTATACCCTGTTAAAAAGCTCTCTGCACTTCAACAATAGACAACTTGCAGATGGCAAATCAGGTGTTCCCATCTACCACCTGTTCTTATGGGCTAAGCTTAGGGGAGCGAGGGGAGAATCTAGTTGACTGCATTCTCACCACAGGTACCAATCCAAAGAAAAAGATCTTTTATAAAATCTTTACAGAATCACTGGGCACTACCTGCTGTTATATTTCAAATGACACTTTATGCAGTGACATACCTCCTTAAACCCAGTCTGTCTAGACAATATGATCACCTGATGACTTAGCACCAGTCAGAGGCAGTTTATCTCTTATCTCCTAACACCTTCCCACCCAGCCTATAGCAGAATGATGGCTGGGCAGTGGCTTTCCCATCTTAAATGGATGTCATATGACATCCTGTCAGGAGGGGCCGAGCAGCTGCTCACTGCTGGTACCATGTGACCGCCGTGACCAATCACAGCAGGTCACATTACAGTTGTACACAATGGATAGCTTGCTTTCATGCCATCCATTGTGTACAATTATGTTGCTAGCTGTAGTTGGTCAATTTGATCACATGGTACAGCCAGGGACAATCACAGCCCAACTGTACCATGTGATTAGCTTTGACCAATCACAGCTAATCACAACAAAACAAACTGAATGAATCAGTATAATTCAGTAAAATGCTTGCTTATAGCAATGTATTTCAGTGCAATAAGCAAACAATGTGTAAAAAAAAAAAATAAAAAAATAGAAAATCCTGATCACTTTCCCAGAGTAGTACATTGCTACTATGGTAACCTATTGCTCTTGTCACAGTGTGCTAAAAAAAAAATATAATAAAAATAAAAAAATTTCCAAAAAGAGGTCATTTAAGGGGTATTTGTATAGTCCTGGCATTTTAGGACCTTGAGACAGTACATCAGGATTGATCAATTTTCAATCAATAAATAATAATAATCGACCAATGACAGCTGATTACATGATGAAAGCAGAAGCTAGTTATCAGATTTTTTCCCCCCCTCAGCGTGAGGAGAAAAGTATAAAGCCGATAACCGGCCTTTGTAAAAGGGACATCTGTCCCAACATTAGCCCACCAGTGCTGCTAACCAGTGCCCACCAGTGCCACCTACCAATGCCCATCAGTACTGCTAATTAGTGCCCACCAGTGCCACTTATCAGTGCCCATCAGTTCTTTTAATCAGTGCCCACCAGTGCCACCTATTAGTGCCAATTAGTGCCTCATCATCAGTGTCACCTAATAGTGCCACCTATCAGTGCCCATCAGTGCTGACTATCAGTGCCACCTATCAGTGCCACTCAGTGCCGCCTATCAATGCCATCTATCGGTACCCATCAGTGCCGTCTCATTAGTGCCCATCAGTGCAGCCTCATCAACACACATCAATGAAGGAGAAAAATTACCTGTTAGCAAAATTTTATAAAAAAACTATGAAAAACATTTTTTTTTTCAAAAATGTCAGTCTTTTTTGTTTATTTAGCAAAAAATGAAAAACCCAATGGTGAATAAATACCACCAAAACAAAGCTCTATTTGTGAGAAAAAAATGATAAAAATGTCATATAGGTACAGTGTTGCATGACCGTGCATTTTTTTTTAACCACTTGCCGACCGCTCACTGAGCTGGTACTGCGGAAAAGTGGCTCGTTATCCTCCAGCGACGTAGACCTACATTACTTTTTACATTTTTTGGGGGGAATTTCATATAAAAAAAATGTGAAAAATATTGATATTTTTTCAAAATTGACGCTATTTTTTTGTTTATATCGCAAAAAGTGAAAATCGCACAGGTGATCAAATACCACCAAAAGAAAGCTCTATTTGTGAGGAAAAAAAGGACATAAATTTAATTTGGGTACAGTGTCGCACGACCACGCAATTGTCCGTAAAAGTAACGCAGTGCCGAATCACAAAATATGGCCTGGTCAGGAATGGGGTAAAATCTTCCAGTCTTAAAGCGGTTAAAAATACGCTCATTGAGAATTTTTTTGTCAAAGACATGTAGCTAAATACATTTTGGCCTAAATATATGACAAAAATTTAGTATTTTGGATATTTTTTAACTGTCAAAGTAGAAAATGTAAATTTTTTCGCAAAATTTTTGCTATTTTATATTAATATCGCAAAAAATGAAAAGCGCAGAGGTGATAAAATACCCCCAAAAGAAAGCTCTGTTTGTGGGAAAAAAAGGACGTAAATTTAGTTTGGGTACGGCGTTGCATGACCGCGCAATTGTCAGTTAAATTCGCACAGTGCCAAGTTGCAAAAAGTGGCCTGGACGTAAAGCAGGAAAATCCTCCGGTGGTAAAGTGGTTAAAGTGTGACAGCGCTGAAAGCTGAAAATTGGCTTGGGCAGGAAGGGGGTAAAATGCTCAGTAGGCAAGTGGTGAAAGTGGTTCCAGGGCTGAACATAGTTACATAGTTAGTCAGGTTGAAAAAAGACACAAGTCCATCTGGCTCAACCAACAAAAAACAAACAACAGTAAAGAAAACCCAACCATACAATCCTATATACACAATCCTATACCCACAGTTGATCCAGAGGAAGGTGAAAAACCCCATCAATGCATTATCCAATTTGCTACAGCAGGGGAAAAAAATATTTCCTGATCCCCCGATAGGCAATCGGATATTTCCTGGATCAACTTTACCTATAAATATTAGTACCCACTTATATTAAGTACACCCAGGAAAGAATCCAGGACTTTTTTAAAGCAATCTAGTGAGCTAGACAGAACCACCTCTGGAGGGAGTCTATTCCACATTTTCACAGCTCTTACTGTGAAGAAACCTTTCTGTATTTGGAGACAAAATCTCTATTCCTCTAGACATAAAAAGCGCCCCCTTGTCCTCTGTGATGACCTTAAAGTGAATAACTCACCACCAAGTTCACTATATGGTCCCCTTATGTATTTATACATGTTGATCATATCCCCTCTTATCTCCTCTTCTCAAGAGAGAATAAATTCAGTTCCTCTAATCTTTCCTCATAGCCGAGCTCCTCCATGCCTCTTATCAGTTTGGTTGCCCTTCTCTGCACTTTCTCCAATTCCCCAATATCCTTTTTAAGAACTGGTGCCCAAAACTGAACTGCATATTCCAGATGAGGTCTTACTAATGATTTGTACAGGGGCAAAATTATATCACTCTCTCTGGAATCCATGCCTCTGTTAATTCAAGAAAGGACTTTGCTTGCTTTGGAAACCGCAGCTTGGCATCGCATGCTATTATTAAGCTTCTGATCTACCAGAACTCCCAGGATCCTTCTCCGCTATGTATTCACCCAGTTCTACTCCCCCTAGTATGCATGATGAATGCATATTCTTAGCCCTCAAGTGCATAACTTTACATTTATCAACATTAAACCTCATTTGCCACATAGTTGCCCAATGAAACAGTGCATTGAGGTCAGCTTGTAAGTTGGAGACATCCTGTAAGGAAGTTATTCCACTGCAAAGCTTGGTGTCATCTGCAAAGACTGAAATGGTACTTTTAATCCCAGACCCTATATCATTTATAAAGATATTAAAAAGTAAGGGTCCCAACACTGAACCTTGGGGTACACCACTGATAAACTTAGACCATTCAGAGTAAGACTCATTAACCACTACTCTCTGAATTCTATCTTTTAGACAATTTTCTATCCAATTACAAACTGATCTTTCCAAGCCAGTAGACTTTACCTTACACATTAGCCATGTGTGGAGAACTGTGTCAAACGCTTTTGCAAAATCCAAGTATACTACATCCACAGCCACCCCTCTATCCAAGGTTTTATTTACCTCCTCATAAAAAGAAATCAGGTTTGTTTGACAACTTCTGTTTTTCATGAATCCATGCTGTCTGTTGCTTAAAATATATTTTTTCAGCAAGAACTTATCTATGTGGTCTTTTATTAAACTCTTCAGTATCTTCCCGTCTATAGAAGATAAACTAACAGGTCTATAGTTTCTAGGCAAACGTTTTTTTTTTTTTTTTTAAGAGTTTACAACCTCTTTAACCACTTCTGGTGGTTAACATTCCCCCCAAAAAAATTTTAAAAATCTAAATTTTTTAACATTTTAGGCCAATTTTTTTTCTGCTACATATTTCTGGTAAAAAAGAAATCGCAATAAGCGATTGGTTTGCGCAAAAGTTATTGCGTCTACTAACTACGGGAAAGATGACAATGCCAGGATTCATCGGGCTCAAATTGTGAAAGAATGGTTCAGGGAGCATGAGACATCATTTTCACACATGGATTGGCCACCACAGAGTCCAGAACTTAACCCCAATGAGAATCTTTGGGATGTGCTGGAGAAGGCTTTGCGCGGTGGTCCGACTCTCCCATCATCAATACAAGATCTTGGTGAAAAACTAAAACAACACTGGACAGAAATAAATCTTGTGACATTACAGAAGCTTATCGAAACAATGCCACCGTGAATGCATGCCGTAATCAAAAGGCTAAAGGCGGTCCAACGTGTGTTATCTTTTTTTTTTTGGTGGCAACTTATTTTTTTGGTCAGGCAGTGTATATATCTATATCGTTTTCTGCTTCTACATAGATGTGTAATTAATCAGAATATACATAAGTAAAACATTTATTTCTAATCAACATAAGTGCTGCATTAGTAATGTATACTCATTAGGTGGCGTTACCAGATCTCAACCTCACAATTTTATAACAAAAATATCATATGGCTATGCCTGTACCATAAGAAAATGGACATCCTTACAACAAATCAGTTATAATATTAATTCAGAAGAAATATTTCTGCTCTAGGACACACTTGGTGGTTAAAAGAGGCAAATGCCAAAACACACAAGAAAATTAATTTTTATCTGCCTCAACCAATGGAAAGAAGTTCCACCTTCTGGGCTAGGCTAATTATAAGTTTCATGGCCTTTTTGTCCCAGAACGGTATATAGGAGATCACAGTTCATCAACAAAGGACAGGACAACACAAAGACACACACAGATCCACACACTTCATCCATTATACTTCATACCCTCATCATCGCGCCTCATACTTTGAAACTTTGGGAATGCAAGACGCAAGCTCCTCCTTAACCAGCTACCATTTTGGAAGAGGCAGCCATCTTAGCAGGCTCTGGTAATGACCATTGTGAGCCAGCAGCCATTTTGGAAGGGTAAATATGTTTTACTGATTTTGTTGATTATTTGAATACTAAATATTGTGTGTTCATGATATTTAGAATAATTCCCCAGATGTAACAACCATCGTAGATTTTTTTTAACTTTATTTTTGTTTTTCTGAATTTTACAGTTTTTTGGCGCTATATTACCAAACCAGTTTTACGTAGTTTGACTCTCACTCCAATTGCAGAGGAGTAACTGTTGTCTACGCAAATCGCAGACGTTTTTGTCTGATAATTAATTCTATATTTTATGGTTTTTACATAGACTTGGAGAAAATAATCCTTTCATTTCATTTATATTGCTGAGCAAAAGCCAATAATGAGTGTTGAAAAAAATTTGGTATTTTATGTAAGATTTAGTTTTTTTTTAATCTATATCTAACTATTTATTGTGAATACATTTCTTGTGAATAAATATATATTCCCTATTTAGTCTGTATTCATAAGGCCCCTTTCACACAGTCTGTCCGTCGGACGGACTCCGTTTATCTCAGTGGGGGATCGATCCACCAATCCCCCGCTGAGCAGGTGGATGACAGCTGTTCTCCGCGCTGTGTGCAGAGACACAGCTGTCAGGTCCCCTACATCTCTATGGGAGAATCGGATGGGAACGGACTGTCGGTTCGTTCTCATCCGATCCCATCCGATCTGCTGGACGGATGGAAAATAGGGTTTCCATCCGTCCAGATTTGACAGATCGGATGTCAGCGGACATATCTCCGCTGACATCCAATGCCCCATAGAGATGCATGGGGTGACCATTCAGATCTGCCAAAACTGACAGGCGGATCTAAATGGTCCGCCTGTGTGAAAGGGGCCTAACGCTTGGTGTATGCTGTCAAGAAATTGATTGACGAAAATAACTCGTTCTAATTATCATTTAGGAAATTATTCTCAAACGTGTAACGCACAACAGTCTAACACTCCTTTCCCCCTAGACTGACAATGCTATCCAAAGGTGCCCCCTGTGCTCCTTCATCCAGAGTTGAGACAAATCTATTAGTCTATGAATCCTATATTTTAAGGCACCGAAGGGTAGCATCAATTAAAAATATATATATATAAAAATAGAAAATACTATAGCATATACAATTGCTACACAAGTACTGTAGTATTGTAATTTAATTTTTTTTGAGAAATTACCTTCCCATTCCCATCTGCGGCACTGTACTTATCTGTAAAATGTTATTTAATATGGCAACCTGGAGGCATTCTGTACACAGTTGATGTCCAGGATTTCCTGCTTGTGTGATTGGCTCACTGATTTTCTCGGAAATCTGAATTATGATACAAGTCAGATTTTAGGCATCCTCTGTAGCAGAAATTTCATTTTTGATGAAATCCTCTCTAAAGGTTACTTACATCTAAAGGAAACTTTCTCAGCAGAACACTGAGTGACCAGGTGATTCTAAGGAACCAGTCCCTCCCATTCAGAGTTAATATGAAACAGACAAACATCAAACAAACAGCTATTTCTTAAGAGCAGAAACAGCAGAAAGAGGTAGGAATCTGCAAAAAACTTTGGTAAAATCCTTGCAATGTACATTCAACACTCAAACCGGACTGTTTTTTGCTCAACAAAAGTGGAGTTACTTTTTAAATAAAAAGCTGTTGAGAGAGAGAGTATTTATATTGAGTCCATGAGTGGCAAATACACAAATCTGTCTATATACAGTAAAACATAAACAGGCCAGAGCTGTAAAAAAAATGGGAAAATTACATTAAAATGACTTTAAGGTAAACACTACAATACAAACATAGTAAATGATCATCTTTAAAATAGAAGATATTTCTGGTGGTGAAAATGCTTTACTACATACAGAACCTGCCCAGTAATCCCTCTGAGCATTAAGCCTATTATCAGCAGGAAAATGGTCATAACCGGAATCAATATGATGGTCTTAGCAATACAGCAAGTGTTAAACTCTATAAAATATCTCAAGGTATGCCAGGTTATTTTTTGTACCTTGTTTTTAGGGCAAATTTCATTTTAGAATTTCCTTCCAAATGAAAAGCACCACTTACCATGAACAGCAACTTACTACTACAAAAGACTAAATAAAAATAAAAAGCATCCCTAGAACTAGAGCACTTACCCAGGCAGAGCAAACCACGAAGGAATATCATATGCAGGTTCAGAGTAGTTGGAATCACCAGTCCTAGGGCAAAGCACACATTTGCCAAGTGGAAAACCAAGTGGTGGATCTCTCTCCAGTTGTCACATACCTCCTCCTCCTCCAGAGTCATGTTCTGAATGCTGCTTGTAGCATTCATTGCTAGCACAACACTTAATATACTTTCAGTACTCATCTTTAGAAATCTTTAGGATCTGGAAAGAAAATGGAGGGATATGATTATAAAAGGCATGCCAGATATACAAAAGAAAATATTACAGTCTTTAGGGTCTCAATGGAACTTTTATATACTCAGTGGGATAACTCATGACAGTTTACGTTAACCACTTGCCCACTGGGTGCTTTCATCCCCTTCCTAGCCCAGGCTATTTTTCAGCTTTTAGCGCTATCACACTTTGAATGAAAATTGCGCAGTCATGCAACACTGTACCCAAACAAATTTTTTATAATTTTTTGAGACAGATAGCGCTTTCTTTTGGTGGTATTTAAACGCCACTGGGTTTTAATTTTGAAAAAATGAAAAAAGACTGAAAATTTTAAAAATAAAAACGTTTTTCTTAGTTTCTGTTGGAAAATTTTGTAAAGTAATTTTCTCCTTCACTGATGTGCGCTGATGAGGCTGCACTGATATGCTGATATGGCCACTGATAGGCTTCACTGATGGGCACTGACGAGGTGGCACTATTGAGGCCGCACAGATAAGCCAAGTTCCAAAATGCTGAGAAAAACACATAGAGGGGTATCTACCCCAAAAAGGTAATGGGAAAGTTACAATGGGATCACATTGGAAAATAAATGGGACTATACGATACCCAATACTAATGAGGCCGCACTGATGAAGAGGCACTGATGAGGAGGCACTGATGAGGCTGCTCTGATATGTGGCACTGATAGGCGGAACTGATAGGTTGCACTGATGGGCACTAATATGCTGCACTGATGGGCACTGATAGGTGGAAATGATAGGCAGCACTGATTGGCTTTACTGATAGGCACTGACAGGCATCATTGATGGGCACTGATTGGCAGAACTGGTGGGCACTGATTGGCAACACTGTTGGGGGCTGCACTGTGTTGTATAATTTATGCAAGATATTTTATATACATACACACAGTTTTTTTTTATAATATATACATAGGTGTGTACTATGGGCTATGATTTATGGCCTAACACAACTGGCAAGTTGCATTTTACATATCAAAAGGGCCAGAGGAGTTACTTACAGGGGATCATAAAATGTAAATCAGACTTGAAAAGAATAGTAAAAAGGTCCATGGGGTGGTTGATGCAATTTGGTAAGAAGGCATTCATTTATTCTCACATTCTTTCTCCATCAAGATGAGAGCAGGGACATACTGTATGCTGGATTGTAGTGTCTCTATGCTTGCTAATATATGCTAGGACGAATGGGACTCTGAAGGCTACTGTTCATTATAATATTTATTCTGTTGGATTTTGTCATCTGTTGCAAATATCTTGTGAAATTTCTTCTGTACTGGGACTCAATAAATGCAACTCTCTGGAAGAACCAATTGCTGCGGAAATAACTTGAATTATAATAAACAATTAATGATCCTCATCCAACTACTATATCACTACACACTGATAATCAGGACACCGATGATCAGTTCCCTGATTGTTAGTGTAGATGTCCCCTGTGTGAATTTCCGGGTTATCGGCTCTCCTCTTCTCACGCACTGTCAGCGTGAGAAGAGAATTGCCGATAACTGGTAAATCCTGTTTACATTGTGATCAGCTGTGATTGAACACAGCTGATCTTGTGATAAAGAGCCGCTGTAATTGGCTCTTTACCTTGATCTGTGATCTGCTGCGTCCCAAGGACACAGCGATCACAGAGCCCTGCTGATTTGTGCCACAGGGGGTGCGCAGGCAGCAAAAGCAAAGGAGGATGTCATATGACGGCATCTCAGCAAAGTGCGGCTGCGCTGTAGCTATCAATCGGCTATAGCATGGTCGCGAAGGGGTTATTGTAGTACTGTGGGAAAAATGATTTTTCCCATGCAGGGGGGCTGTACCGGCACTGCATGAGTAAACTGCTCATTTTATCTAGGGGCAAACGCTATACTCACCCCATCTTTTGATCTTCAGGAGAACAGCACACCCTCATGTCCAGCAGTGGACTGTTCCTGCCGCCTCATGTCCAGAGACGGTCAATGGCTGTGATGACATCAGGACCAGTTTGCACAGTAGTGGACCAGTAGTGCAGCCCTGAAGAAGCCTGCCTGAGCAAGGTATAAAGCAAGTATTTCCCCCTATTCCAATCCCTATAGGCAAAACAAGCAGTTAACTCTTAATGCATGGAGGAAGACTGACCGCTTGGGTAACTTTTTCTCCAGCCCAGACTTCAGCTTTAACTGTCTTTAACCACTTGCCGACTGCCGCACGACTATATACTGCGGCAGTCAGCCCCCTACAGGCAAAGTGACGTACCGGTATGTCACTCACCCATGAGCCTGCTCCTGCCCCCGCTCATTCACTGACATCCCCACACGTGTGACCGGCGGCTCCCATGTCCGCTGGCCACTCACAAGCTCCCTCATTCTCCCTTAGATCATGACAGAGGCTATGCGATCCTGCTATGTAGGATCGTATGTCTCTGTGATGATCTAACAAGTCACGCCCCCTGACAGTTAGAATCACGCCCCTAGGGACACACTTAACCCCTTGATCACCAATAAAGTTAACCCCTTCCCTGCCAGTGCCATTTTGACAATAACTGTAGTAATGTCACTGGTACTCCCAAAAGTGTCAAAAATGTCAGTCAAGGGTCTGATCTGTCCGCCACAATGTTGCAGTCCCGCAAAAAAAAAAAATCGCAGATCGCCACCATTACGCATTAAAAAAAAAAAACAATAAAAATGACATAAATCTTTCCCGTAGTTATTAAACTCAATAACTTTTGCGCAAACCAATCAAAATACGCTTATTGGGAAATGTGAAAAATATTGTTATTTTTTCAAAATTGTCGCTCTTTTTTTGTTTATATCGCAAAAAAAGTAAAAATCGCACAGGTGATCAAATACCACCAAAAGAAAGCTCTGTTTGTGGGAAAAAAGGACGTCAATTTTATTTTGGTACAGCGTCGCACAACCGCGCAATTGTCCGTTAAAGTCACGCAGTGCCAAATCGCAAAATAGGGCCTGGTCTTTGAGCAGGAAAATCCTCCGGGGCTTAAGTGGTTAAACATTCTGGCCACCCAGTTCATTAATGGGTGGTTAATGAACCAGTCACTTATTGACAAGAGTACCTGGAAAAAGCAATGCATTCTTTTTTGCTGCATTCTCGATCGTTAAAAAAAAAAAAAATACAAGTATGAGAATGAAACATTTATAACTACCTCCATGTATTTTCCCAAAACAATACCAATTTTGGCCAGAATGACCCTGTAAGGGTAGATTTCTTCAGTCATGGATACAATGTTTTCATGCGTACTGCATTTCACATGGACGGCTACCTTTTAACTAGCAAGTGTAGTTTTAGACAAAGTACACTTTCGTTGATGCTTTAAATGAATTGTCAACAGATGATTTTGGTCATACCAGGTCTTGTTTAGGCAAATATGGATCAAATACTGGGCCATAATAATCCAGCTCTCCATGCTGGGGTAGAAACTCATACATCACCTAAGTAAGATACTTTGCAGCTTTTAAAAGCTGTTCTTTAGACTTGTTCTGTTAATCCTTGGGTGGATGCCCACATTCTTTCACACCATTTCAGCTCAATTATCTATTGGCTCCATGACAAACTCAGAAAAGTAACACAAAGTGTGCCATGGCTGTAGACCATTAATGCTTCTGTTGACAACGATACGTAGGAAAACTTCATCTGGGCAGCTATGTTTACCATGTATAACAAAATGCAGGAGCCAGGATTGATGGATTGGAAGTCCTACAGTTATATATGATTGGAGCATTACAGTATGCAATATTCTAACTCAATTATGAGCTGTCACTACCCCATTGTTTGGCCTTTCTCTCCATGTAGCACTGCAGATTATCATTATTCAAAGGTAAAAAGCCTCGCAGTACTTCGAGAGGAAGGGGTGGGCATCATACAGACCACAAGCACAGATGAACAACATTTTTAATTGTATGAGTCTAACTCTAGATGAGGAGCACAATAACTCTCATGTTAATGAAATGTAATAATACATATCCTGCAAGTTCATTAACCAGCACCCCCATATAAACACTAGTTCATAAGATCCAGCATTTTAATACAACAGAAGGCAGTTAATACTGTAATATTTGGCCATTACATCTGCTTCAAAGCTGTAGCTGCCCATAGCAATCAGAGCACAGCCAGATCTGCCCCTGCAGACACAATATTACCCTCTTCAGATGACTTCCAAGCCAACTGGCTGCAAAAAAAAAAAAAAAAATAACAAGATGGTTGGCTTGGCTAAGCCTTCATATTTAACCTAAGGAGAGGGGCAAAGGAAACACACACAGACACTCATGAGCTTTTCAAAGGGAAAACAAACTATGTAAGGTTTTTTTTGCATTTCTACAACTACCATTCCTGGCAATTCCTACAAGATACTCATAGACATAGGCAGATTGACTGGATGACTCATGTCTCCAGGTACCTTAACCACTTGCCGACCGCCACAAGTGCATATACTGCGGCGGTCAGCCCCCCCGTGCAGGCAAAGTGACATATGGGTACGTCACTCGCCTGCAAGCCAATAGGGGGCTAGCGCGCGCCACCGGAGTTCCCCCCCCCCGCTCGTTCACAGACACCCCCGCACGTGTGCCCCGGAGGACCCGATGTCCGCCGGTCACTCGTGATCGTCCATTACAGAGGGAGAAAGCCGCCTGTCATTCTCCCCTGTGTAAGAACAGAGATCATAGGATCCTACTATGTAGGATCGTATATCTCTGTTGTTACACAACAAGCCACATCCCATAACAGTTAGAAGCTCGCCCCTAGGGACACACTTAACCTCTCCTTCTCCAATAAAGTTGACCCCCTCCCTGCCAGTGTCATTTTTACAGTAACAGTGCATATGTATAGCACTGATTACTGTAGTAATGTCACTGGTACCCCCAAAAGTGTCAAAAATGTCAGTCAGGGTCCGATCTGTCCGCCGCAATGTCGCAGTCCCACAAAAAAATCGCAGATCGCAGCCATTACTCGTTAAAATAAAAACAACAAAAATCTTTCCCTTAGTTAGTAAACGCAATAACTTTTTCGCAAACCAATCAAAATACGCTTATTGCGATTTTTTTTACCAAACATATGTAGCAGAAAACAAATTGGCCTAAAATGTTAAAACATTTTTGGGGGGGGGGGGGGGGGAATTTCATATAAAAAAAATGTGAAAAATATTGTTATTTTTGCAAAATTGACGCTCTTTTTTTGTTTATAGCGCATGATCAATAAATCGCACAGGTGATCAAATACCACCAAAAGAAAGCTCAGTTTGTGAGAAAAAAAAGGACGTCAATTTCATTTGGGTACAGCGTCACACGACCGTGCAATTGTCCGTTAAATTCACGCAGTGCCGAATCGCAAAATAGGGCCTGGTCAGGAAGGGGGTAAAATCTTCCGGGGCTTAAGTGGTTAATAGAGTGTTAGCTCACTTATTGAGATATATATATAGAACTATATTAGTGATGTGAAGAGCTGTTGTCCGCCAAAGGTTAATAATAACCCTCCACACTCTCCCCCTACATTTCTTTGCATTTTACTCACAAGACCTTTAGCACAAGACTATACCATACATTTCTCTTGAGGTACACCCCACAGTATAATGAAGGCACTAAACTGGCCCCAGGAGTAAACTGAAGGCAAAGCCTATCTTTCAGTGTTTTCTTCTGCACCCACAATATCCCAAATCCCATGTAACTTTCATACATAAATATTAATATTCCTAGTAATTCTTGCTTATCACTATGATGGGTGGCCATACTGGCCAAGAGAAATAAGGCAGGTTGGGTGAACTAGCTTTTAACACCACCAGGAAGTATCAAGTTTTTCATATAGGTGGCCTGAGATTTAGGGAAGTTATATTAGTAGGCATACTCTAATGCATTACCTGAAAATAAGGCAGTTTAAATTGGATTATGATTGCCTGGAGAGCATACCATGTTAACAGCTGCCAAACATTATTTGGAATAAAAAGAGATTATACTGAATGAAATCCCCACATTTAGACATATTACATTCATTTCTTATTAAGCACATGAACATAACTATCTTTCCAAAGTAACAACCCTAAAGTGAAGTGGTACTTGTGACTGCTGAGGCATTTTAGCTTCAGGTTGTATATACCCATCTGCAAGACAAGATGATGATACTGCAACCAAAATCTTTTATATTAATGTTATAAACAAGTAATTTTCATTTTAACGTATCACATGACAGAACATTTGAAATGGATTCTGAGCAGCTGTGCACTTCAGAAAGCACTTTTAAAGAAATCTATAATTGTTTTACATTTTCCCCCCATAGATATACATGCAAACGTGATAAGCTTAATGCCAATATTTGTATTCATATATGCCAATATTTGTAAAGACTTACTTATACGTGTATTTTCAGATCAAAGCAAAAAACCATACTTATAGAAATGTGGAGGTTGCCATTGCTGACCTCCTTCTGAAAATACTAGCTGTCTGACTGTCGGTGGCTTTAATACTTTAATGGTCAACCCAGATGATGGTTTTTTTCTAATGGTTATCCCCTGTGAAATTTTGTTTATATACAGTATAAATACACAGGTAAATCACAGAACATTTGAATATCATCAAAAAGTTAATTTATTTTACTAATTCAATTCCAAAAGTGAAACTCATAGATTTTATATAGATATGAGTGATATATTTCAAGCATTTCTTTCTTTTAATTTTGATTATTGTGGCTTACAGCTAGTGAAAACCCAAAATTCAGTATCTCAGGAAATTAGAATATTACATAAGACCAATAAAAAAAAAAAAAAAAAATTAATACAGAAATGTTGGGTTACTGAAAAGTATGTACATGTACAGTATAGTATGCACTTAGTTAGGGCTCCTTTTGCATGAATTACTGCAATAATGCGGCGTGGCATAGAGGCGATCAGCCTGTGGCACTGCTGATTTGGACATTTTCACTTAGGGGTGTACCCACTTTTGTTGCCAGCGGTTTAGACATTAATGGCTGTGTGTTGAGTTATTTTGAGGGGACAGCAAATTTACACTGTTATACAAGCTGTACACTCACTACTTTACATTGTAGCAAAGTGTCATTTCTTCAGTGTTGTCACATGAAAAGATATAATAAAATATTTACAAAAATGTGAGGGGTGTACTCACTTTTGTGAGATACTGTATATATTAAGAATTTACACTATGTATGGGTATCTATACATCTTTACACGGACCTATTGATTAGGAGAATGATCTGCACATATTGAGTCTTCAAAGGAAAGAAACTCACTGCTCAAGGTGGTATGAAAGCCTGATGACACACACCGGTGCACGCCCCGAATCGCCTCCGTGGATAATCAATAAAGAAAAAAGGAACGACTGCACTCCAGATGAGGTCAAAATCCACGTTTATTGACTGGACATCCCAATGTGAAAAATAGTGGCAAGGTAGACACGTTTCACACTCTACAATGTGTGCTTAATCATTACAAAGAAAAATGGGTATAACATCTCAATATACACACACACAAGGATTCAATTATCAATTGACAACAGGTGGTACAAATAAAGAGGTAAACCATTTTCCTAATTTTTTTTTTATTTTTGTGCCCTGTCTTGTCTTGCATTTACATTTACAATTTTGATACAATTTATCCTTGACTTTCTTGATGTTGTATTTTTTCGGCCACCCCGTATCTATATAGGTTGTTTTTATGGGGGGTTGGCCGATTTTGTACATTGTGTATGACCTGTCATAATGGAACACATTTAAGATATGTATATGCAAGTATATATGTGCCCATTTATGTTCTAATCATTATATTATTTCAATTGTTTTTATTGTATTACACAATTTCTGGTCTTTGTATGTCATGCGATTAATTTCTCTTTCAACCATACACTTAATATACATATACATATATTTTTCCATATACCTGTTTTTCTTGAAGATTTTTTTACATTTATATAAATGCGTTTTACGGGTATTAATATGTATATTTACTATTTTTTATTTATCTTCCATTTTTTATATCAAAATTTTGGGTTTTTCTGGTATACACAATTATATTTATATGTATTTGTCACATTGGGATGTCCAGTCAATAAGACCACATCTGGAGTGCAGCCGTTCCTTTTTTCTTTACATATTGAGTCTTGCCATATCAGATAGCTTGGAAGAGTGAGACCTAACCTCATGTCCAGTTGATAAAAGATTTCACTGCCTAATAGGTAGTCCATTATTTCTGGTAAGTGCATCCTTACTCTCTTTGGTGTTGAAGTTTTACACTGGTGGCACGCACAAATAGGGAAATATCATCTGCTTGATGTCACGCACAGTGAACATATGAACTTTTTGGACACTGTTAGAGATGCACTGTGGGATGCACTTTGCACTTTGTATTCTTTGATCATTTTCACGTTGAATGTTATATATTTTTTGAGCACGTTAGATACCTTATATAGTGTTGGCTCCTTTTACTCACATTTGGTCACTCACAGGTTTAGTGCAGCATATGTTTATCTAATAACTTGCAATGCCCCCAACTTGGTGCACTCCAGCAAGGACCAGATGTCAGTTTGACTGTGTCCTGGTTGAGCATCTTATGATCACTGTATCAGTTTGCTTGATCATTGTTCCTTATGATGTAACTTCCTGATTATTGTTAAGTACGATATAACTTTATTTTCCTTACATTACAATTTTGCAGGTGTTACATGCAGATGGCATGCTTTTCTTGTGCTCATCGGTATATTCACACCAGCCACTGTGTAGCAGTATTGAACAGTCTTAAGTAGGGTACACACTAAGAAAATCAGAAGAAAAATTCCCTACAAGGCATGATCCTTCGAATTTCGTATAGTGTGTACACAACTTTGAACACCCATTCAGACTTTCCAAAGAAAAATTCAGAAGGGGCGGACTTCAATATTTTTCTCGTACGTGAACAGGACTAATGATTTTTGTTTATTGTGTACTGTTTTCCTAGGTTTTCGTATAATATAAATCAGATATGAAAGACTGCGCATTATCAGAAACAATAAACAAAAAAAAGAACAAAAAAGCCTTTGTCGTATTAGAATTTTCGTCCATTAGTTCCATCCTCTGTTTCGCCCTATTTTAATAAAATGTGCACCCACCTTTACTTCATTGATAAATTATTTCACCATGATGACCATCATTTTTTATTTAGCCTATGGATAGTGTCATGGTTAACACATGCAGACATCAAATAGCACTAGCTTATGTAAGGGAGACAATGATCCAATAAGATATTGTTACATTTCTATATCCTCCAGATGATTATCTTCTGGTAATCTTTGTATGGAACCAATAAACACGAAAACTGCCCAATCCAATGACTATTATATTGTAAGCTCTAACGAGCAGGGCCCTCTGATTCCTTTTGTTCCAAATTGTAGTGTAACTGTAATGTCTGCCTTCATTTTGTTAAGCGCTGCGCAAACTGTTGGCGCTATATAAATCCTGTATAATAATAATAATAATAATATTAACTAATGACTTACTAGAATACTACCCCAGATACTGAGAGATGTGTAGCACTGTATAAACTGTATACATTTCTGCTAAGCAGTGACAACATTTGTTGCTATCTACTAGTGGTGCAACTTGGGGAGGGGGGATTGATATTATGTATAACAATATAAAAGAAATATACAGACAGTGGTTCCTTTTTAGAACTACAGCAGAATGCGTTTTCCGCTCAATACACCATATTATGAAGTCAATAAAGAAAATACTATGCACATATGTAAATTGTCATCCCTGGATAGTCAGTCCTCATATACATACATGCGTCTGATTTATTTCTATCTAAAAATAAGACACCTTCATAAAATATGGAAGAGCAAGCAAGATAAAAATATAAGTCACATCAAAAATTAATTTCATATAAGATTTACTGTATAATAACAGCCCACAATATGTACTCACTGCAAATGCACTGTATTTTACCTTTAAAAGGAATTAAAAGTATATGGGGTATAAATGTTTTTTGTGTACATTATGCACACAAGGATTTTTATTTAAATGACATATTTATACATTATATTGATACAGAAGAATTCCCCACAAACACACAGATACAGAGCTGATCAAACACAGAGATTATTTTTAAGCGTGCAGGCTAAATAGAAAAAAATGAACAAGTTCCTCTATTCATACTAAGCTGCAAAGATGGACGAATCTTCCACTGTGGACATTGAGTTTTCTGGCTGTCAAAATACCTCAACCAAGTGCCCACAGCTGATAGGATGCAAGTTCTGTTTGACCACCGGGCTCCTGTTGGGCAGGAGGATGCCAACAGGGCCAACCATTGAAGGAATTTCAGCTTTATTATGTGCTAATGTACAATAATACAAAAATCTAAATAGTATATCATGTTTCTGCAAATAAAGCAAGCGGAGATGTGAAGAGGTTAGTTGTTCAAATATTAGAATGCAAAAGATATGATAGAAATGTCTGATGCTAAATCTCAGATGACTTTCTTAGATATTTACGGATTACAACCCATTACAGAATACAGTACTTGGAAAAAAAAAAAATCCAGAGGAAGATATCTTTTGGCAAAAACACCTTTTTAAGGTGATTCTGAAATGATCTCAATAATCCCAAAGTAAAGATGTTGGGTAAATCCAACTCTCCACCCTGCATTAGGCCCCCTCCAGTGCCCATATTGACCTGTGCAGCCTCCCAAATTTCTGCCACTGCCTCAATGAAGCGATTGTCAACAATACTAAGCACTTTTGATGAAAGGACCTGCTGTGACAAAGCTGAAGCCTTGCATTTTGTGATTCAGGCCTTAAGATCTGCTTTGTGGAGATGCAGATGGCATGTCCCTTATTCTCCCATGCCCAAATGTTCAGCAAGGACTGGAGAAGTAGTACAGGTAAGCACCCTCAGATTTCCATCAAAACTGTGACAATGCCTGGGCTATGGTATAGCAAGTTCAGATGCCTGAATTCCAGTTTAAATTGCCTATGCAATGAACCACAAGCCCTGAATCTCTGATTTGCAGCTTTCATGAACTTGCCCTCAGCCCCCCCCCCCCCCCCAGCGACTCTCAACCACCCAATGGTCCCCAAAAAGCTAGGGACAAGAGGTGTTATCAGGCTGTCTAGCACAGGGTTTTGTTGAATACTAGAGAGTCCCAGGAGCTGGACCTCATTGGGTGCCATTTAGGGGCATTGGGTGCCATTTAGGGGCAGAGTGAATGGGCTCTTAAAAAGCTCATTGATTAGTTAAGTTTGACCCAGGTTGTCTGCAATACCAAATGTAGGTACAGGACATGCTGTGTTTAGAGAAAATAAATTTGAAGCCTTTAGAATGGTCATCCACACTACGCCATTGGGGTAAACTGGAATCTGCTGAGCACTATCTGATCCTTGAAAGAACTCATATGCTTCCCCATGCCCAAAGGCACTAGGTATTTAGAAAGGGTTCTGACAGAATGGCGAACAAGCATAGTGAGACATGGGTAGGCTTTTCATAAGCTCTGTCACCTTGCCCTGAAAGGGCAGAGTGACAGAGTCTCTTTATCAAAAGTCATTAATGGGCAAAGTGACAGAGCCTCCTTATTAAAAAATTAATCAAAGTTGACCTTCACCCCGAAAGACAATGTTGTTGTATCTGGCATCAGCCCCCTCCCTCTACCTTGATTGGATATTTTTCTTTTAAGTACTTTAAAGAAATGTTCGTGCTGCGGGGCAGCAATTCCTCCTTTGTGGCCTAGGCGAGAATGAACTTGCGCACACGTGCGCAGAAGTGCTGAAGGGCTCTGCCGGACTTCAGAAACAGGCAGAGGAGCAGTGAAGGAGGTCTAGGAGCAGTGCATGTGTGAGCACAGCTCAAAGCTTGCACATGTCCGCTGCAGGGCTTCACCAGGTCCCGAATGCTGCACAGAGCCCTTCAGCACCTCTGCCCAGGTGCCAGAAAATCAAAAATGGAGGGGCACAAAACCACAATCAAGGGGACTTAAGTTTCTCTTTAATCTTTGTATGCATTATAGTGTTCTGATGCTTCATGTAAGTATAATGAAAGGAAAAATAAAAAATAAAAGCAGTGCTTTCTCTGACATCTGGCTGTGATTTGCATTGTAATGTTATTTTTATACCTGACACCTTGCTAGAGGAGACCTTCCTGTAAGTATTGATTGATAAGTGCATGTCCTGGACACTCTCCCAGGACCCTTCTGCTACCAGTGAGATAAACAAAGCATAGATACGGGCTGACTTCTTCACATTCTGTGAGAACACCCCTTCACGGTCTATTTTTAGACATGCCGTTACTTTAAGCATGTGATGCTAGGAATATGGAATCTGCCATTCCTATTATCGTAAACATTGCAATTGTAGCACCCTCCTAGGTAGGTGCTAGGCAGGGAAAATCTAGTAGTTGCTCTGTCTGCTTATAGGGGAGCCTGATTAGTAGTTAGGCCTGGTGCATGTGTCCAGGGTGTGATTCATCTGGGCTGAGGGAGTGTCCCCACTGTATCCTATAAGGGAGCCTGTTGGACAGTGGAGGAAACCCAGCCAGTGACACACAGGCTTTTGTAACTGTCTCAGTGGGTTGGCACAAACAGTGGTGCATCCTGGGATATGTTATAAAAGCCAAGGGCACATGTGACAGGGGGTCTTTGGGCAGAAAGCCAGATTCCAGGAGGAGGGTGACGGCTGTCTCTCCTCCCGTTTACTGTGGATGGTGGTCACAGGCAGTCGGCCTAGTGGACAAGAAAGTGTGGCTGAACCCAGAGGTCCAGTGAAAGCTGACTGTGGAGGGAAAGGTGGAGGAAATCTGGAAAAACAGTGTTCGTGAGTACAGGGGAGCTTGCCAAACCTACCAGGCCCTAAACAGTTCTGCCTGATTCATCCCTATAGCTAGTCCCTATTAATGGCATACATAGCTATTCAGAGGCGTTCAGACCCAAGCATAGAAATAAATGGGGCTGTAGCACACATAAGCAATAGGCATAGGGCCTGATTTTGACCTTTTCATGCAAAGGCCGTGCAGTGCAAGGTAAAGCTGCATAGCCAAGATCCGCAGGGTGAATTCAAGCAAACATCAACTTCAGAAAATGGGGTGCCTTGATGGGACCTGTAGCTTACACATGTAATTGCAAATTTGCAGACTAAACCCCTGTTTTTAATGCATATTGTTAGACAGGTCAATTGGTAAGTTTGTAAGTCGCAGGCTGGTAGGTAAGTTGAGCCTGAAAATTTCTTTGGTTTTGTTTGAATTCAAGCAAACATCCAGAGGAAGGCAGCCAAATATACATAGACCTAGATTTTGCCTTGTTTCTTTAAAATTGTTGGAATCAACCAATAAAAAGACATTTCTCATGGCTATTATGCTGTAAACTGATTACATTTGTTCCAGGGCATGTACTTAGTTTTCAAATGTCACTAACCACACTAAAAATTACCCCTCTTTTCACGTACAAATTTTTATTCAGCCCATAGGTGTGCGCAGTGTGGGTGTGCCAGGTGTACCTGCGCACACCCTAATCACTATTTGAGGTGCCGATTCCCCCTACTGCCTGGGCTTTCACTGGTGTTGGTTCACCGCCCCACAGTGCTACTGGCTTCCCTCCTCTCTTCACCCCCCGGCTGCTGCAGGGGATGTTTCAAGATGGAGAGTGGGAGAAAGGGCTAGTAAATACAGTATGTCATTTACTGGTGCCTTCTAAATGAACACAGTGAACACACCCACTCAGTGTGTACATTTATAACTGAAGCATAGTAAACTGTGTTTACTATGCTTCCGTTTGTGAATGAACAATAAGCTGCTCAGCACAGAGTACTTCCCATTCATTCACTGTCCCATGCAGCTGAGGCTGCAGAGAACTATGGCCCTCCAGTTGTTCAGGAACTACAATTCCCATCATGCATAGTCATGTCTGTGAATGTCAGAGTTTTACAATGCCACATGGAAAGTGTAGTTCTGCAACAGCTGGAGGGCCATAGTTTGAGGATCCCTGCCCTAATGCAATAGGCTAACTAAGCACACCTATGATTTAGCTTTTAGTTTACATTCGTTAAACATCAGCCACCAAGAAAAACCTACAAATATTTAGCTGAGACATCTAGTTAGAATCATCCATATGTTAGCCAGCTATGTTCATTATATTCAATTATCTCATTAAAGCGAACTTAAGGCCTCATCCAAACCAGAGAGGATATGGAGGCAAACACCAGAATATGGAGAGTCATTTTTAAAGGGGTGGAGTGAAGCAATTGTTTTTTTTTTTTTAAACATTACCTGGGAATAGGCTTTAGACAGCATTATCTTTAACAAAACTAACACTAACCCATTCTCCCTAGCCCCCCTGAGCTAATCTACACTAAAACCCACCATGCTTCGCTCAGTAGCACAGTCACCTGGTTGTCTGATCAAATGTCTCCTAATTCTGGTAGAAAGCCACTTCAGCACTGGCTGTGCTTATACAGTTAGCCCACATAGATCATCTCCAATGCCAGAATACAATCCTATACTCATCTATGGAGGTTCCCTACACAGGTGTAGCCAGTAGCAGGTACAGCCTGAGATGGATTTCCAGTAGATAGGCTGTAAGAAGTAATTAAGCAGCAGGGATATTGGTCTTTAGTGTAGATTAGTTCAGGAGGGCTGGGGTTGGTGGGTTAGAATTCCTTGTTTCTTGGATACCACCATTTATATATACAAAATATGGTACTGAAATCAGGGCAGCCTAAGTAAAATTGCACAAAAAATACAGACTTTTTGCCAGCAGGAACCAAATTAGGTTTCATAGATGATCTTACAGAAAAAAAAAAAAAAAAAAACAATTTGGGTTGGTTGCTGTTAGCAAATTGCATTTTTTTCCTCCAAAATCAGTTAATCAGCTTCTCAAGTTACCCTCATTTAGACATAGTCTTTTACCCAAAAAGGCATTAAAAAACCTGTGTTCGACCAACGGGGCACCATGTATGGTGGCAGTGTCCCACAGGAAAAATATTCAGAGATCCCTGGAAGTGGTCTTATTTTACAAATTGGACTCTGTTATTCCTAAATGGACCAGACAGATAATCTCATATATAATCCTAGCAGCTACCTGGGGGCATGATGCTACACCTGAGTTGAAACGGAACCTCCTTCTCCATTATTTTATGATTGGCCTATTGTTTAACCGTTGCTTTAAAATCTACACCCCATAGTCCATTTCCCAGGATGATTTGGTTTCCCAGATCCTCTTGGGTTCAAGGCACAACTGTCTTTTACCCTGGATGACATACCTTTATGTGGTAAGCATTACTACTTTATCCTACCATGTCCAGTGCATTAAGTAGGCTGGTATGCACTTCCAAATATGGCTCTTGAGCATACCGCCACCTCTCTGTGCGCCTTAGCGTACCAGTACGCTCATTTTGGACATCTGCACCCTCAATTGCCCCCCCCCAAGAATATTTCCCACTCCAGAGCCAGACCAGTCCCTACCAGTGAGTCCCCCTGCTCCGGATTCCCAGCCCAGCCCAGGGGGGGGGGGTGCTCTGTGGGGACCCTGATGTGGGGTGGGGGGGGGGGGGCGACAAAATTTATAGGCTATAATAGAGTACCAGCACCTCTTTTGGGCCACTTAAAGCACTGACCATGTCTAATATACCCACGCGTGGCTGATTTTATTTGACTGTAAGCCTTTATTGTAAATTTACCTTGCAAATTATTTACATGCATCTATATTTATATATACTATGATATACTGATATTTTGCATTGTTTCTCAATAAACAGACAACTCTGTACCCTTCTTTTCCCTGATGAAGAAATCCTTTCAGGATTTCAAAACATGTTGCGACAATTGATTTGAATCGCTATCAGTAGGCTCCTACACAATTGAGTACTGTTTAGTTGGTTTGAAAACCTATTGCACAGATATGTACATCTTTGTTGTCATCGAGATGCTGTTATGTTTTTTTATGTGGTCTGAATGATTTGTTGTTTTATTACATATTTAATAATAAAAATGTACTCTTTTATACATGATATATCATATTGCCTTTTACTCCCTGTATATGTGTATGCCTCGTTCAAACCCCATTGGGACCAATTTTTCCTTTTTTATATAATCCTAACGGCCAGAATTGTTAAAGCAAGATGCTGAAAACATACTGTGGTGCGCATGAATTATGTTAAACAAAAATTAAATTTGAATTATGATCAATGACAAGCTCAAATGTACCCTCCTGAACAATAACTCAAAATTTGACAAGATCTTGGACCCTTGGATCAGATATATTTCTGCCAACTGATGGGGACTGGGAGGAGCCCTCCTTGTTAACATTGGCAATTTTACCTCTTCTCTTCTATCTCTCTCTTTCTCACCTCTCCCTACCCTAGTAAGCTCCAACTGGTATAATATTACCACTTGCTGACCAGCCGCCATGTATATAATGCGGCAAAGTAGCGCTATTGCGTGAAACGACATACCCGTACATCATTTCTTTCAATGGCCGCTAAATGGTGCGATTGCCCTGTGATCTGCTAGCAGGGATGTCAATCAATGGGTCTGCCCGCCACCCACGATCATCCTCGGGAGAGCCAGAATAGCGATCTACCTATGCAAGCAAGGCAGATCGCCGTTCTGCAAGGAGACAAGATAGAGATCTTGTGTTCCTGCTAAGCAGGAACCAGGATCCCTGCCTTTCCCCCAATCAGTGCAACCCCCCCCCCCACACACAGGTAGTAAGCACCCCCTGGGGACACACTTAGCTCTTTGATCACCCCTGATGTTAACCCCGCCCCTGCCAGTGTCATTAGTACAGTAACAGTGCATTTGTTTTAGCACTGATCACTGTATTAGTGTCACTGGTCTCCAAAAAGTGTCATAAGTGTTAGGTAGATGTTCAATTTGTCCACCCCAATGTCGCAATCCTGCTTAAAATCGGCATGACTAGGAAAAAATAAAAATTTGATAAAAATATCCCATAGTTTGTGGACGCTATAAATTTTGCACAAACCAATATACCCCTATTGGGATTTTTTTTTACAAAAAATATGCAGCTTAATACATATTTGCCTAAATTGATAAAGAAGTTTGATTTTTTATTTTTTTTTTTAACTGGCTGTGCTTTATAGCAGAAAGCAAAAAATATATATATTTGTTTTTCAAAATTGTCGCTCTTTTTTTGACACAGTGTCTTTTTTTGATTTTTTTATTGGCTGTGCTTTATAGCAAAAAGCAAAATATATATATATTTGTTTTTCAAAATTGTCGCTCTTTTTTTGACACTGTATACAACAGATCAGTGCACATATTCGCCAGCACACCATGGATCTTCAGTTGCAGTCCAAAGCTTTAATTGCAGAGAGATCTCATCACAAATGAACAAGCACAACATTTCAGAGCCACACAGGACCCCTTCATCAGTCATATGATGTCATCAGGTGCCTGACGAAGGGGTCCTGTGCGGCTCTGAAACTTTTTTTTGCACTTTTGATGTGATGTGATCTCTCTGCAATTAAAGCTTGGGACTGCTTTTATAGATCCATGGTTTTTAGAAAAAGGTTTTTCTTTTAGAATTAAAATGCCATCCTTGAACTCCAGGAAACTGATTTTGCCTGGGCAGAGATGATGTCACCAGTCTGCTACAGGCAGGAGGAAACATTATATGAATCTTGTCTCCCATCAGACTGGAATATTGTAACTTTATAGAGAGTCACAGGGTGAGAGGCTGCAGCAGGTGACTGATCTGTTTGAGAACATTTGAGAACACAGCCAAGAACTGCACAGCCACCGAAATTGACATGACTGTGTCATCTCTGAGCCAGCATCTCTCTCTAAGAAGTAGATGCTGACCCTGGATGACACCTGAATGAAGACGATGCTTTTCTTTCAGAGTGTAAAGCACATAATGGCATTGTCAGGGAGAATTCTGTGATCTCTGGGAAGTAATAAAAGCCTTACACATTACTCAGCATGCATGCATCTAAATGAAAATTATATCTGATCTTTAGTCCACTTTAGGGGGAAAAAAAGGTATCTACAGCTAAAGGTAAATATTCTGAACAAGCTGACCACTTTATCGATCTTTTATTTAGCCACAGTATCTGGGTCGGTTGCAAATTGCAT
Organism: Pelophylax lessonae; assembly: GCF_965119305.1. Lineage (NCBI taxonomy): Eukaryota > Metazoa > Chordata > Amphibia > Anura > Ranidae > Pelophylax > Pelophylax lessonae. Next base: position 389,412,236 of record NC_138770.1, read on the forward strand.
CCATAACAATATGTTCAGTGAGAAAGACAGATAAAGACAAGGAGAGAGTGCGAGTCAGACTTGCAGAGAGGAAGCCAAACTAACATAATGAATTAAAATTTCAGCCAGTCAAGAGTAATACCCTTTTAATCTATATTCCTAAGCAATAATTCCTACCCTCTGCCATCTAGTCCATACTATGATGATGATTTGTACAATATGGCGCTGTCCACTATTTTTTGTATTGGGGTGCCTTTTCCCTACTTGGTCTTGTCTGCACGTTTCTGAAAATGCCAAGATTATTCATGCATATTCCAACATTGCTATCTGCTATCCCAATATGCTAACGTTGAAGGCTCTGGGCAGTAGACTTTGCATATTAATGGTTAACCCAGCCTATTAGTAGTTATCTAACCTATTAGTATCATTGTTATTGTTGCTATAATGTGGATCGTCTTTCTTGTTATCAGCACAATTTTATTTTTCCCTCTTAAAAAATGTCCACATATAATGCATGTAGCACAATTCCCAGCCGTTTTGCTGGATATGGGTCCCCCTGGGTCATCGGGTGCAACAAAAGTACCTTTGTGCATGTTTCTCTAAGTGTGAGCACTGAGACAATGACCAGTCCAGTATCTTTGGGTTTTTGTATTTATTTTGTAACTTGGATAGGAGAAGGGATGAGTGGGATACTTCTTTGGCTCAACTATGTACAACTTGGTGGAGACACTTTAAAAATGCTGATTGCCGCTGACTTGATGCTGGCAGGATGCCGGTCAACGCCGGTTAACGCTGGCCTGATGCATGTTAACGCTGAACTGACTTGTGACTGTTTTTCTGCATAAAGAAGTCCTCTTTAAGCTCCCTTAAGCACTCCTTGCTAAGGTGGCTATCTGTATACCCTGCTGCGCTGCTGAACACTTCAGGGCCCACACTGGCGCCCCCTTTCTCTCACTTCTCTTCAGGGTTTAGACACTGGCACCCCCTTTCTCTAAACCTCTCTACTGGTTAGCTGGCTCCCGGATCCCTTTGACCTTCTGAAGTGGTCCCCTATCCTAGGCAGACCCCTGGGCAGTTTTGAGTACTTACAACACTGTTTTTCCTGGAAACTTCTGCCCAGCAGCTACACTCGGTCCACAGCACTCTGGATTCCTTCCTGCAGCCCAGCTCAACCTCCGGTCCTCTAGGCCGACCGCCCAGGACACACTTGCTTCCTCTGACAGGAGGAGTGCCAACCGTCACCTTCCTCCTGGGACTCTGCTTCCCGCCAAAGACCCTCTGTCATGTGCTCCCCTCAAACTTATAGCCATCCCAGGGTGCATTGCGGCAGACTCTGCATTCTGGGATAGATACAAGCCCTGGTGCGCTATTGGCCAGGTTTCCTCCACTGTCCAACAATAGCCCTCATTGGACACAGTGGGGAGACTCCCCAGACTCAAGAGACACACCTGGAAACACATGACAGCCTAGCTGAATGATCAGGCTCCCCTGATAAGCAGACAGGGCCACAATATAATTTTCCTAGCACCTACCTAGGAGGGTGCTACATCTACTAAAAAAAAATTCAGGCAGCCACTTAGCCATTAGTTTGCAGCCCAGGCATGTCTAACTGATGTTTTATGGGCCTTTCACCCCTCCACTGCAATCCTCAGTGGTTAAATACAAAACCAAATGCACCCTAGCTTGTTCTCTAGTTGATTAGTTATACTTCCTTGCAGAAAAAAAGAAAGAAAGCGAAAACTCTGGATTTTTAGGTGTTTAAAACCCCAGGAATAATATTTACAGCATTATTATAAAAGCATAAGGCTGGGTTCAAACATGCTGCTGCCGCGGCTCACAGCATGGGGTCCCTTTTCACCAATTCAAATGCGAATCAGGTCTGAATTTTTGCCTGAATTCACACCTGAACCGAAACTAAAGGCGCACAGGACCCTTTCCAAATGCAGACCGCAGCCGCCCCGGAGGTGTCTGAACCAGCTTCATTGAGAGCCTCTCACCATGGGCATCCGCAGGTAGGGGCAGGGGGGGGGGAATGCCCCCCCCCCGAATCTCAACTTCCCCTTTCAAGTGGTTGTTAAGACACTTTATACTATGCTGTCTGGTCTGTTTAATAATCTTGTGTGCCTGTGTATTATTTTTTTTAAAAAAAAGCCGTTCTTTACCATTTTTCAGAGGGCCGAGCCGCTCATGTGTCCCGTCAGCTCTCTCCTCTCCCCGTCTGACAGCTGCCTGCAGCAGGCGCGGCCGAGGATTCCTCACTGATGTCAGTCAGGAGGGGATGAGGAGGGGAGAGGAGGAGAGAGGCAGCGGGTCATGTGAGCGATGAGTGAAAACTTGATAAGAATGGCTTATTTTTATAAAACACAGACACAGGGGCACACAGGATTATTAAACAGACTGTAGACAGGATATGAAACTTTAAATGAAACTACAGCAGCAGGAGGGGGGGGCACTGACACAGGAGCAGACAGGCAGGGAGAGAGGGGGGACAGTGGAGGACAGGAGGGCTGCAGATGACGGAGGCACGTAAACTGACCACAGTGTCAGGGCTCAGCATCCATGGTATACCGTGGTCAGTTTACAGAGGGGAGGACATAGCCGGGCAGGATCAGCCAGGTATTTTAGGTGATAAAAGGGGCCAATTACATAGCAAAGCACTGTGGTGTATAACATTTTTTTAGGTTAACAAATGCTTTAAAAATAAATGCTGCTGTTTGCTCTTTAAAAAGAAATACTCAAAATAAGTATAATGACTAAGCCCCTCCCCTTAATTACATTGTTGAAAAGGGGCGGAACCCCCCCTGAATAAAGTTCTGCGGACGCCCATGCCGGTCACACTCTCTGTCATGCAAATCGGATGTGTGGAAACCCGCATCTAATTCACATATGTGTGAACCCAGCCTTAATGTTTTATTATACGCAATAATTAAAATCCAAGTTCATTAAAAAAAAAAAAAACTGTATGCAAAATAGGTACCCTCTAGATATATTACATTAATCAACCAAGCAGACCTCCTGTCATAAACAAAGGCGAGAATATACTGACTATAAGCAGAGTATAGGTATGAAGTACTCTTTAGAAATCAGGTTGTAATATAGGGAACATCCAAGGTCCCCAACGTGTTTTGCAGTTAAGTGCTTCCTCAGGAGCCCTCTGTAACGCTCCTGCGTTTCATGTATGGTGTGGATTTTCAGCTGCAGAAATATTCCACTTCAGTAGTCATGTAAGAGAGATGCTGAGATACCATTCCCAACCTCAATGACTCATCATGTGTGGAAGGTCTTAATTCAGCTAGTAAATACACACACTCAACAAGCTGGTTCCTAGAGTGACTTTATGTATGTAGTAACACAATGATGAAGATTTAAGAGACAGGTTGAGTGGAGGTGGTAGGTGACAGACACTTGAAGGTAAGACAGTAGCAGATGGATGCAGGTAGGTTTAGCAATCATGTATGGTAGCAGATGACAGAGTAGCAGGTGGACATACAAGAGAGATCAACCCAGTGCAGGAATAAGTAGCAGTAGTCTTAAGAGCTAGCAATCTAGATATGCAGATGTGATAAATAGTCTTTACTATGCAGAGCTAGATAGTGTAAGCTTAGTATAAGTTTATAGAGGGTTCCCCTGCGGGGTACTTAGCACTAATAGCAATACAGCCGAAGGTTGGTTCAGGAGGAGCGGATGATCCGGAAGCGGGATACAGGGATCAGCGCAGCGAGGTTCCGTCAGCGAGGTATGCTTGCAAGCACGAAAGCTTCAAGCCAAGTTAGCATCCAGGTAAGGGTGTTTGAACGAACACATGTGAGTGAGAACCGGCGATTTGTCCGGCGCTGAGTGATGACAGCATCAGTCTTAAAGGGAAACACACCTATATGTGTTTCTTCTATCTAGGTAGATGGAAATCACCCGGAAATAATGTGATAGGAGGCACTGAGAGTGCCAGAACCTTACAGTACCCCCCCGTAAGGCCGGCTCCGGAAGGCCTCTAAGGCTGGTTGTCGATATAAGAATCGGAAAAGACTGGTTTCCGATACGAGAATCGGATAATACTGGTTGCCGATATGAGAATCGGATCAGACTGGTTGCCGATGCGAGAATCGGATGAGACTGGTTGCCGATGCGAGAATCGGAAAATACTGGTTGCCGATACGAGAATCGGATGAGACTGGTTTCCGATATGAAAATCGGGGAAAAAAAAAAAAATGGTTGCCGATATGAGAATCGGATAATACTGGTTGCCGATACGAGAATCGGATAAGACTGGTTGCCGATACGAGAATCGGAAAATACTGGTTGCCGATACGAGAATCGGATGAGACTGGTTTCCGATATGAAAATCGGAAAAAAAAAATGGTTGCCGATATGAGAATCGGATCAGGTTGGTAACCGATCGGAGAATCGGATCCCTTGTTGCCGATATGAAAATCGGATCAGGTTGGTAACCGATGAGAATCGGATCACTTGTTGCCGATATGAAAATCGGATCAGGTTGGTAACCGATCTGAGAATCGGATCACTTGTTGCCGATATGAAAATCGGATCAGGTTGGTAACCGATCTGAGAATCGGATCACTTGTTGCCGATATGAGAATCGGATCAGGTTGGTAACCGATCTGAGAATCGGATCACTTGTTGCCGATATGAAAATCGGATCAGGTTGGTAACCGATCTGAGAATCGGATCACTTGTTGTTAGGGTGTCTGCTACATGGACCCCTCACTAGAATCGGACGCATAACCATCCGAAGTAATCCTAGTAGTCCTAGCAACCAATGCTTCTTCAAACATCCTCAGATCCTTCCTACATACCACCGTGCCATTAGAAGCGCGTACGCAGTCAGGTGCAAGAATCTCAATATTTTCATTGGAAGCTAAAAATGTGCTTGCAAAAATAGGAGTATCCTCAGGAGGTGGTACAGGAGGTTTTTTAGAACGTGGTATCAAGTTCACTGGAGTTAAAGGAATATCTATTCCAATATTTGTTAATTTCTGGGTGTCCTTTTTTGATATAGAACGGGGACAGGGCTGGCAACAGCCTTGATAATTTCCAGGCTGTTTTTCAGGGAAGACCCTTCGGATTCGCCTGGCCTCCATTGGGAGAGCCTTAGGCCTATGGGGTCTGGTTGGGCAGAATGTAATGAAATGTCCCCCTTCACCACAATAAAAACAAAGGCCACAGATTCTCCTGTGATCTCTTTTTTCTTGTAAGGACAACCTAGTATGTATGGCACCAATCTCCATAGGCTCCTCATCCATCTCTGTAGGATCAGGGTTCAAATGGGATGTGTCAGAGTGACAAGGCTGACTGTTTAAGGCAGGCTTGGACCATGACCAGGCATGATCACCATTTTTATTAGGTTTCCTTTTTTCCCTAGGTAGCCGGGGTCTGTGGTTACCTGGAGCGGGTTTAGGAGTGGGGTCAATGGCCGAAATCCGAGAAGAACTGGATAATGGCATTCCCATTTTTTCAGACTTCCTTTCTCGTAGTCTTCTATCTATGGTGATACTGAGTTGTATCAATGCATCCAGGGTTTTTGGCAGATCCGCTCGGGCGAGCTCGTCTTTAACGGCTTCTGATAGGCCAAGCCTAAATTGGGTTTTCAGAGATGCATCATTCCATTCTGAATCAAGGGTCCATCTCTTGAATTCTGCGACAAAGTCTTCCACAGGTCTCCCACCTTGGTTCAAGGATCTTAATTGAAAATCGGCAGTACTCTGCCTATTGGGATCATCATATAGGCTAGTAAGTTCTGCTAGAAACAAGGCATAGGAGCTGAGAAGCTGGTCGTTTTTCTCAAAAAGAGAGTCTGCCCAGGCCCGAGGATCGCCTGTTAGGTAAGAAATAATAGTACAAACCTTAATATGATCAGTAAGGTAGGTACGGGGTCTTAACAAGAAAAGTAACTCACATGCGTTTTTAAATTCGCAAAATTTTTTGCGATCGCCTGTAAATACCAAAGGGGGATTTATCTTGGGTTCAGGGGACTGAGCAGAGGTAAGTTGTGTCAGTCTAATTACCTGCTGCCACAGAGCCTGATTGTCTTCTTTTAATTCAGCAAGTGCGTGTATTAACGCAGTTATTTGCTGTTTTAATTGCTTCACCTGAGTGGTTATTTCTGCTGAATCCATTTGTAGGTTCGTTCAATCTGTAACGCTCCTGCGTTTCATGTATGGTGTGGATTTTCAGCTGCAGAAATATTCCACTTCAGTAGTCATGCAAGAGAGATGCTGAGATACCATTCCCAACCTCAATGACTCATCATGTGTGGAAGGTCTTAATTCAGCTAGTAAATACACACACTCAACAAGCTGGTTCCTAGAGTGACTTTATGTATGTAGTAACACCGTGATGAAGATTTAAGAGACAGGTTGAGTGGAGGTGGTAGGTGACAGACACTTGAAGGTAAGACAGTAGCAGATGGATGCAGGTAGGTTTAGCAATCATGTATGGTAGCAGATGACAGAGTAGCAGGTGGACATACAAGAGAGATCAACCCAGTGCAGGAATAAGTAGCAGTAGTCTTAAGAGCTAGCAATCTAGATATGCAGATGTGATAAATAGTCTTTACTATGCAGAGCTAGATAGTGTAAGCTTAGTATAAGTTTATAGAGGGTTCCCCTGCGGGGTACTTAGCACTAATAGCAATACAGCCGAAGGTTGGTTCAGGAGGAGCGGATGATCCGGAAGCGGGATACAGGGATCAGCGCAGCGAGGTTCCGTCAGCGAGGTATGCTTGCAAGCACGAAAGCTTCAAGCCAAGTTAGCATCCAGGTAAGGGTGTTTGAACGAACACATGTGAGTGAGAACCGGCGATTTAAATAGCCATCCAGTCCGGCGCTGAGTGATGACAGCATCAGTCTTAAAGGGAAACACACCTATATGTGTTTCTTCTATCTAGGTAGATGGAAATCACCCGGAAATAATGTGATAGGAGGCACTGAGAGTGCCAGAACCTTACACCCCCAGGATACTAGAGGATACATGTACATTATATATTGATATGCATAGAAAACCAAAATAACACAATAATCTCAATAACTCTCAAATATGCATACTTATATTAACAATACAATATAAAATATTGGTCGTTGACTGGGGTAGTTGATTGCTGCCCGGGATTCGGCTGATGTCACTCCTGCCCTCCTCCAAGTGGCTGGTTGTTGTGATTGGCACAGCCGCACCTGTTTGGTACTTTCCTGTCACCTCTGGGCATGTGTGGTCCCAAAAGGATTGCGCATGCCCAGAGGCATACCCGCCTTCTCTACCAGACTTTTGTGCCAATGGGTGTGGGGGTGCCATCTTGCCTTGGAAAGGATATATATTGAGAGAATCTTCCCATAATTTTTAGACTGATTCTCTGTTCTTGGGCAAATATAGCTGGACATTTTATGGAGGTATGTTACTATATTGGCACACTGCTTTTTTGTCTTTTTGTTTTTTCTTCTGGGTCATCACATTCAGTATATAAATGTTTTAATGCTCTTTGATTTGGATCCATTTTAACTGGGTGGCTCTCCCTTTCCTTTCCCAGCGTTCCTCTGTTTTTGCCTCCATTCTTCTTTTTGATCACCATTAGTACTTCACTGAGACTCTATCTTTTATGAAGCCATATATTGACCCATATACATACCTTTTAGGTGGATGCCTTTGTGTGTTTCTCGTGGTATACAATTACTTGTCAATTATAGAATTTATCAGTATTTTTGTTTATTTTTGGGTATTTAATATACAATTTCGATCCATTAGGTGGGGGTGTTACCCTGTTTGGGGGTGGCTAATGTTGCTGTCCACTATGTTTTTTCCTACATTATACTGCAGCCTGATGGGAGCTTATTGGCCATTTTTTCATTACTGCTGGTGCAGTGCTCTTAGTATATTATATTGTTGATATAAGTTTATTTATTTGAGACTATTGTGTTATTTTGGTTTTCTTTGAATATTATTGAATATTAATATTATACTTTATGATCCCGGGATCTCCAGAGGAAGCACCTAACTGCGAAACGCATCAGCTCCTTGGATTTTCCCTGATATTTTTACAATTGCAGAACCCCATTTCTAAAGAGTACTTCATACCTACACTCTGAGTACATGCTTAATAATTGGTATAATCACGCCTATGTTTATGACAGCAGGTCTGCTTGGTTCATAAATGGGGCAATGCAATAGATCTAGAGGGTACCAAATTTGCATACTGTGATTTTTTAATAATTTGGATTTTAAATTATTATGTACTGTATAATAAAACATTTATGCTTTTATTGCAATGTTGTAAATCTCATTCCTGGGGTTTCCAGCACCTTAAAAATCCCTAGTGTTCATTTTCATTTTTTTTTTCAGCATTTATTTTTTTTAGAATGTAGTGCCGTATATATTATGCTACATCGGGAAGTTATACTTCCTTGGACTTCAGAAGCATATCAAAAGAGAACTTTCTATCTTTGCAAGGAACATAGAAAGGGGCTTTTCTGTAGGAAATTAGATGAAAGTCCTAGTGAATGTAAAAAGCAACCCAAGTATAACTATAAAGATGTCAAATAAAGGAAGAGTAGCTGTAGTCCTGGAGAGAGATAAGTATTATTATGAGGCTAGAAGGCAACTGAATGATGTGAACGGCTTCATTCTCGGACAGGTTTATATAAAAGGAAATTGAACTGTTTAATTTTTTATTCAGGGTCCCTGAGGGTTTTTGACAAATATACAGTGCATCCGGAAAATATTCACAGAGCTTCACTTTTTCCACATTTTGTTTTGTTACAGCCTTATTCCTAAATTCCATTATTTTCCTCAAAAGTCTACGAACAATACCCCATAATGACAACGTGAATAAAGTTTGTCTGAAATCTTTGAAAAATTTATTAAAACTAAAAAACAAAAAATCCCATGTACATAAGTATTCACAGCCATTGCTCAATACTTTGTTAAAGCACCTTTGGCACCAATTACAGCCTCAAGTCTTTTTGAATATAATGCGACAAGCTTGGCACACCAATTTTTGGGCAGTTTCTCCCATTCTTCTTTGCAGGACCTCCCAAGTTCCTTCAGGTTGGATGGGGAGTATCGGTGCACAGTCATTTCCAGATCTCTCCAGAGATGATCAATCGGGTTCAAGTCTGGGCTCCGGCTGGGCTACTCAAGGACATTCAGCCATAGCCACTCCTTTGGTCACTTGGCTGTGTGCTTAGGGTAGTTTTTCTGTTGGAAGATAAACCTTTGTCCCAGTCTGAGGTCCAGAGTGCTCTAGAGCAGGTTTTCATCAAGGATGTCTCTGTACATTGCTGCATTCATCTTTCCCTCGATCCTGACTAGTCTCCAGGTTCCTGCCACTGAAAAACATCCCACAGCATGATGCTACCACCACCATGCTTCACTGTACGAATGGTATTGGCCAGGTGATGAGTGGTGCCTGGTTTTCTCCAGACATGGTGCTTGCCATTCAGGCCAAAGAGTTTCATCAGACCAGAGAATTTTGTTTCTCATGGTCTGAGAGTCCTTCAGATACCTTTTTGCAAACTCCAAGTGGGCTGTCATGTGCCTTTTACTGAGGAGTGGCTTCCGTCTGGCCCTTCTACTATACAGGCCTGATTGGCAGAGTGCTGCAGAGATGGTTGTTCTTCTGTAAGCTTTTCCTCTCTCCACAGAGAAATGCTGGTGCTCTGTCAGAGTGACCATTGGGTTCTAGGTCACCTCCCTGACTAAGGCCCTTCTCCCTCCATCGCTCAGTTTGGATGGACGGCCCGCTCTAGGAAGAGTCCTGGTGGTTCCAAACCTCTTCCAATTACAGATGACGAAGGCCACTGTGCTCATTGGGACCTGCAATGCTGCAGAAAATTTTCTGTACCCTTCCCCAGATCTTGATACTATCCTGTCTTAGAGGTCTACAGACAATTCCTTGGACTTATTGGCTTGGTTTGTGCTCTGACATGCACTGGTAACTGTGGGACGGGTGAGTGCCGTTCCAAATAATGTCCAATCAACTGAATTTACCAAAGGTGCACTCCAATCAAGTTGTAGAAACATCTCAAGGATTATCAGTGGAAACAGGATGCACCTGAGCTCAATTTTAAGTGTCATGGCAAAGGCTACTTGCGTACATGTAATTTTTTTGTTTTATATTTCTAATAAATCTGCAAGGATTTTAAACAAACTTCTTTCACATTGTCATTATGAGGTATTGTTTGTAGAATTTTTAGGAAAATAATGAATTTAATCAATTTTTGAATAAGGTTGTAATATAACAAAATGTGGAAAAAGTGAAATGTTGTGAATACTTTACGGATGCACTGTACTATGGAGAACAAAGGATCTATTGTTGCATGTCTAAGTGTCTTCTTTTTACCTCTCAATTTCAAATGAGTTGGGTCTAGAAGCACTATAGTATCACTTGGATCATTATAATCAATATAGCCAAGATCTGAAAGGTTATTGTTCAAGGTACTTCAGAAGTACTGGTACTGGCCAGAACTGCATCGCTTCTTTAGGTGCTAAATTTGAGTCCACCTACACCAGTCTGTTTATGAGTTGGTGGATGGAGTGCCACATCTCTGGGGCTTGGAACCCATTTCGATCCTCTGTTAGGTGCTATTATGGCTTTTTAGACACTCAGATTGTTATGGTTAACCTGAATCTAGATGAAAAGGATTTGGTTAACTATTAATTTAACAGAGATGTATAGTAACAAAGTATAACTACTTAAGTACCGAAATGCGGTATCTGTACTTTCCTAGAGTAGAATTTTTTTCTCCTACTTCTACTTTTACTTCACTACATTTTTTTGATGATTTCGATACTTCTACTCCGATATTTTTTTTTTGTGCTGCATCGTTACTCGTTACTTTTCTCTGCCTTTCCCTTTTTTGTTTGGTTTCCCTCCTTACTGCTCTCTCCTACTCTTTCAATTATCCTCCCTATTCTGCCTTCCCCTCTCCCCTCCCCTTTTCTATAGGTAGGCAAAGGTAAAGATACCCCCCTTTTTCATGGGTACCTGGTCTCTGGCCATTTGGGTAGCGTTGTTCCGCTCCAGGCTTCCGCTGGGCCGGCGTGGAGTGCTCCCACATGCGCCTCTCGGCGCTCTGACATGTGTGGCGGCCTTCGGCCACTCCGCTCCTCCCCTCCGTGTTTCCATTCGCTGACGTCTCAGCGCTGGGAGGCGGGGATTCCGGCGGCCGCGCAGTAGAGGCACGTGCGCATGCGCAGTGCGATCGAGGCACTGGCGGCCATCTTGGTTAAGGGAAACATGGGGGGTCTCTGATGTAAGGGGGGGCTTTGTGTGTGCGGTCTCTGATGTAAGGGGGCTCTGTGTGGGGGGTCTCTGATGTAAGGGGGGTCTCTGATATAAGGGGGGCTCTGCGTGGGAGGGCTCTGATGTAAGGGGAGCTCTGTGTGGAGGGGCTCTGATGTAGGGGGAGCTCTGTGGGGGGCTCTATGGGGGGGGCTCTGATGTAAGGGGGGCTCTGTGGGGATGGTCTCTGATGTAAGGGGGCTCTGTGTTGGGGTCTCTGGATGTAAGGGGGGCTTTGTGTGAGGGGTCTCTAAAGTAAGGGGGCTTTGTGTGGGGGGTCTCTGATGTAAGGGGGGCTCTGTGTGGGGGGTCTCTGATGTAAAGGGGGCTTTGTGTGGGGGGTCTTTGATGTAAGGGGGCTCTGTGTGGGGGTCTCTGATGTAAGGGGGCGCTGTGTGGGGGGTCTTTGATGTAAGGGGGCTCTGTGTGGGGGGTCTCTGGTGTAAGGGGGCTCTGTGTGGGGGGTCTCTGATGTAAGGGGGCTCTGTGTGGGGGTCTCTGATGTAAGGGGTCTCTGTGTGGGGGTCTCTGATGTGTGGGGGGCTCTGATGTAAGGGGGCTCTGTGTGGGGGGGGTCTCTGATGTAAGGGGGACTCTGTGTGGGAGGGCTCTGATGTGGGGGGCTCTGATGTAAGGGGAGCTCTGTGTGGAGGGGCTCTGATGTAAGGGGAGCTCTGCGGGGGGCTCTATGGGGGGGGGCTCTGATGTAAGGGGGGCTCTGTGGGGATGGTCTCTGATGTAAGGGGGCTCTGTGTTGGGGTCTCTGGTGTAAGGGGGGCTTTGTGTGAGGGGTCTCTAAAGTAAGGGGGCTTTGTGTGGGGATGGTCTCTGATGTAAGGGGACTCTGTGTTGGGGTCTCTGATGTAAGGGGGGCTTTGTGTGGGGGGCTCTGATGTAAGGGGGCTCTGTGGGGGGGTCTCTGATGTAAGGGGAGCTCTGTGTGGGAGGGGGGTCTCTGATGTAAAGGGGGCTCTGTATGGGGGTCTCTGATGTAAGGGGGCTCTGTGTGTGGGGTCTTTGATGTAAGGGGGGCTCTGTGTGGGGGGTCTCTGGTGTAAAGGGGGCTCTTTGTGGGGGCTGGGGGGTCTCTGCTGTAAGGGTGCTCTGTGTGGGGGGTCTCGGATGTAAGTGGGGCCTCTGTGGGGGGTTTCTGTTGTAAGGGGGCTCCGTTGGGGGGTTTCTGTTGTAAGGGGGGCTCCGTTGGGGGGTCTCTGATGTAAGGGGGGCTAAGTTTGTAGTGATCATAAAAAAGAAAAGTAAAATGAAGTGCAAAAAAAGTGCAAGAAAAAATGTGCAGGGCGCTGGTGGGGGCGCCACAGGATCAGCTCGTACAGGGCGCTTGAACACCTAAGGCCGGCCCTGGTTGGGAGGTTCTTTCCCATTAACAGCAGATATGAAATTATATTCATCTTGTTTTGTCACATATATATATTTGAAGATTCACAATATTTTGAACTTTTTATTGACTTAGATTTCATACACTCTTCCTTTATTTCATTATTGGAATATATTGTTGTATATCACATTGGTTTATATATGATTTTGCGCACCAATAAGCTGTGGAGAAAAAAAAACAGGCAGGGAAGAGAAGGAGGGATGCTTTAAAAGGGGAAGGGAGGGACATACTTTATCTGTTTTTTGTTTACAAAAAGTTACAGCCTAAGGAATTGTGATTGTCATTTAGGTTAATCATTTGAATAAATCATTTGAAATAAATTCAAATAATAAAAAACAATATGATGTTCAAACTTTTGACTTCTTTCTTTAATAACTACATAACACAGTACTTCTACTTCTACTTTCAGTACTTGAGTAGAATTTTTTTTCTCAAAACTACTGGTACTTTTTACTTTTAGTACTTAAGTAGCAATTTTTTTGAAAAAACTACTTGCAATACTTAAGTAAAAAAAATGTTGAATACTTTAGTACTTCCACTTAAGTAACTTTTTCTGCGAGCACTTCCACTTCTACTTAAGTCACTTTTTGATCGAGCACTTGTACTTTTACAGTAGAAATTTCGATTACTTTATACAAGTCTGTAATTTAATGATAAATATAATGATTAAAATGTCTGGTTTATATTTGAGGATCATTCAGATACTATTAACTTATTGGATCTTACAGTACACGGGAATAAGAATAAAAGGATTTCAACAAAAACGTTTAGGAACCCTATTGCTAGAAAATAAATTGCTCAAAGAAAGAGGCTACAGCAATCAGGTGATTACACACCTGCGAAAGGTAAAAAAAAATTATGTTAATGAAATACAGAAAAGAGATAAATAAAAACATATTTGGTGGGTTTCAGCAACAAATATTTTTTTTCTCAAAAAAAAAAAAACAACAAAGTATTGAATTTAAACAAATTGAAAAAAAAAAGATCATTTTATACCTGGTTTATTTAGAGATATTAGTCCAGAATCACTGGTTTGACCCCCAAAACAATGTTTATTAGAACCGATGATGATATCAGTCCAAAACTATGTCATCCATATAACTGCACATTTAGTTAGACTCAGATTGTAAAGCCACAGTTTTGTTGTTCATGTTGTGTTTTCTAGAATAGCATACCTACACATTTGGGAATTTCTGGACAAAAGCAGGGATATTAACAAAAGCCAATTTCTAAATGTACGTTTATTTGGCATTTTTTTGCAACAAATAATAAAAAAAAAGTGTTGCACAAATATTTGTTTCAGGAAAGTGGTCTGCTGTTCATCCATACATATCCACCTTTCCTCTTGATAAGTACAAAACGTGTTGGGAGGAGCCTGGCCAGTGACGTGATTGCAGTGGTGCATTTACAAGTCCTATCTTTCTTAAACTTTGTGAGTAATATTTTTAAATAAACTTCATTTAGTTTTAAAAGTATTAAACTATGTGGTTTGGCCTTTTGTTCTCTCAATGGTGCTTTTGAGTTTCTATGTCGGGCATCTTTGATATCGCTATATGATCCATGCAGAAAATCTGTTGTAGTGGTGTTCATTCCTTATGCATTGCTAATCTCTTATAATACGGAGATGTTATTGGACGCTGTCAAGTTTGGAGCCAGGTTCACAAAACAGTAGCTATAGCAGTAGGGGGACTCCCACCGACCAGCAGGATTGGTATACGAGCAGGTCACCATGGCAAATAACGCAGGTTAACCTAAGGTGCGGAGTACTAACCAGAGTTCACCAGAGCACATGATGGTGGAGATGGGTTTAGCTGTGTGTTAGCACCAGGTCGCAGTCCTCAGGATCACCCCACCAGGAAGTGAGCAAGCGGGGGTCCAGTAGCAGATATAGCAGGTAAGGATCAAACAGAAGCACAGGCAGTAAACAAGCCAAAGGTCAGTAACAAGTAGTTGCAGGTTGGGATCAAGCTGAAGCATAGTCAAGGAACAAGCCAAGGGTCAGTAACTGGTGGTAGCAAAGATATGGAAGGCTAAAGGAGAGACAAAAGCGAGATACTAGTTGGAGAAGGAACAATAATCTGGCAAACAGGAAGTGCCAGGCAATTCATGGGAGGAGCAAGGTTCAAGATTAACAAGGTTAAAGGAAGAGTTCAAGGTTCAAGACAAACAAGGTTAAAGGAAGGATCATTCAAGGAATTGTCCATGGAGCTGTGCAGCATTCCAGGTGGCTCAGCAAGAAGAGGCATTGCCTGACACTGCAGAGGTTCTGGGTTCAAATCCTGGCTTTGATTGGCACATTTGGTGCTGTGTTACACTGAAGTAGGCACAATATACCCATAGGATTCAAGATTCTAACAATGACACAGAGTTTGTTGTTCATATTTAAAAGGACATGCAGTTTTCAGTCTTGTGTTTGCACTTATTATACATATGGAGTTGCTTTCTGATGTACTATATTGGCTTTGCTATTTCAACAATTTAAAGAAAAAATGTACCTAAATTCATATAGTTGCTGCATCTCCATTCACCTATAGGGGCTGAATAGAGATATATTCTACCCTAAAGTAAATATTAAACTGCTATTTACACTGTACGGGGATCACCGCCCATTTGAATTAAGACTTAAAGCCAAAAGAAACACCCTGCAAGAGTAGTTTAAGGGTGCCAGCACAACCTGTTTATAGATGCACATCAAAGAAAAGTTCCGGAACCACTGCACTCCTCAAAATTCTTTATTGTATATCATGAAATCATTACAGGCACCATGGGGATATCACAGATGGAACATATTTCACACTAGTAGCAGCGCTTCCTCAACCTCCTGTGTTATACCAAGACTGACAAATATATGTAGGCAGCACAGGTGCAGGCACTAGATTAATTATTGTCTGCCTCTAGCTAAACACCCCAACTCCTCTCATACAATCAAATCTTGTGTGCCATGTGCCGCCATACACCATGCAATCTATGGAATGAAAAAACATGAGATCATTAAAGTAATTTGGTCATTTGTGTCAAACTCATGACTCCAAAGATAGAAAGCAGCCCACACCACCAGATTACACATTAAAATGGCCTGAAAAAACAGCTCTTATTGTGTGGTGTAGGCTTGAATGGCATCAATGGGGAAACGAAACACAAAATGAAAAAATACAGCAGAGCGGTGTACTTATTTATAAATACACAGCCACAACTGCTGTTAGGAAATCAAACTCCCAACAACTACCCCTGCTCAGTCACTGCATACCAACTAAATCTGTACACATATGTCGTACGCCGGAGAGAAAGAAATAATATATACAAAGTATATATATATATATATATATATATATATAACCTATTAATGCAAAGAAATCTCAAACACTTAAATATTCAAATATTTAAGTGCTCAGAAAATGACACTCATCTCTGGGCACCATTACTCCATACCAGTACTCCAGGTAAACCACATTGTAAAATGTGTGTGTATATATACTGTGTATATATATATATATATATATATATATATACACACACACATATATATATATATATATATATATACACACACACACACACATATATATATATATATATATATATATATATATATATATATATATATCACATACACACACACATATACATGTATACACATATAAATATATACACACATGTATAACGGGAAGACTAGGAAAGTAAGCAGTAGGACAATACAATAATAAACACAGGAGAAACAACACCCAATTCATTCGTAAAAATGTGTCAGGTGCCACTAAATGTTAAGACCTCCTGGAATTCTGGTATGGAGATTAAAAATCCAGTACACCTGTGTGATGGCACCCTTGAACCACTCTCGCAAGGTGTTTCTTTTCAACTCACCTGTTTTGAACTTTGTTTGCTGTCCAGATCCGTGGAAGCCTGCTCAGTGAAGGCCCGTACACACGAGTGGAAATTCGGCCGGGAATTTTCATCCGACAACCAATCTGCCGATTTTCGGCTTGTTAGTATGATGCTTCCGACAACCGACTCCGACTTTTCGGCAGAAAAAATCCTGGTGTGCAGGCTATATAATTTTTGTCGACCATCAAAACACGTCCGATTTTCATCTCATTTGTACAGATTTTGATAGGGAAAAATCTTATGAGCAAGACTAGGCATGCTCAGAGATGAAAGAACACATACAAAGCAAACCAACACATGACATCACTTCTGAAGTAGAATTCTGTCGTGCGGAAAAATTTGTGTGCAGTCTAGAGCACATTCCAACCAACAGACACCACTCTGGACAAAAGATGGACGACCGGGCGGCGGAAATTCGTTGCGTGTGTACTAGGCTTGAGTTTTTTCATTTTGTTTCAAGACTACATATACCTGCGAGAGTATTAAATTATGACAGCTTCACAGGACAGCATTGGGGAATCCAAATATAGCAGAACTCTGCGGACTTTGAATGACAACCTTTTTCGGTTAATCAATAGCCAACAGTTACAGGCTAATGTTAATGATGAGACAGGACGACTCAAATTATTATTTTGTGAATTGGAGAAAGTTATGATACAAGAGATGAAAGCTTATTGGGACAAGCACACATTAACTGAATATATCTGTCCATGGAGATGATCCCCAGAGGCCTTAGGATAAATAAATACCCCCCATTTAAATTCACAGATGAAGATCTAAAGAAAAAGTGGTTGGACACACTCTCAGCTTGCTCGTTTGATCTAATGGGGATAATCATAAAAGCCAAAACACAAGTGCTTAAAAAGTGCAAAAAAAAGAGATTGTGGAGATACAAAAAGATATCCTACCATTAAAAGATATCTCTGTTTAGAGACTTGGATTAGAAATTGAATAACAAGCTGGATAAAAAGGACAACGACATCATAGCTGTCAAAAAAGAGAAATGAATGCGAGATAAAAAAGATTATGAGAACGGTTTTGTATACATATGGAGGAAACCGCAAAGATTTGCACATAGTTGGAGGAGAAATAATCGCTCAGGTAATGGTGGGAAGAGAGTAAGTTAGTCAGATACAGAGACGGACACTTAAGATCACACATGGGTCACGTCTGGAGAAGATTCCTCTCGAGGATCTTCTGTGAGAGCTGCTGTAAGCCCCGTGATGGAGCCACGTTTAAACTGGGACAAACATGGAGGTGCCAAAAAAAAGAAAACGCAAAGTTGTACAAAAAAAAAACAGACGCGTTGGCAAAAAGAACAGATGACAAAGGAGGGTATGCCATGTGGGGGCCAAAACCGGCGGTGAGCCACAATGTCTTGAATCTCTCTAAGAAATACCTAACCACAGAGGATATTTCTTTGCTGTCTAAAGGGCTGAACTTTTGTCCAAAAATACATTTTAATCTTTTTGATACATTACTGGATGTCAATACATTTGTTAGAGCTTTCGCAAGCATTATTACTCTGAGGCTTCAGATTTGGTAAATGTTGAGTAGAAGGTTGAGGCTGTCACACAACAGGGCTGGACCCCAGATTTTTTAGATCAGTGTGATATTGATTTGGAAGATCTGATGGGAGAGTCAAGTAGGATTAGAAAAGAAGGCACCTCCATTGCTGGACCTGTGAGCTGTAAAGTCAGGTCAGATTTCTACCTGGTAAACTCACGAGACAAAGCAATAGATAAGTTCCAAAAAAATGGGACAACCTTTCCCCCAAGTGAGTCGGTCAAGAAATTGAGTAGTAATGCTAATATTATAATTAAAAATTCAACTAAGGGGGGCTTGGTTGTGGTACAGGATGCCTCGACACAGAGAAAAGAGGCCCTAAGACAGCCACACCTATGGAAAAACTTAGCAACCCCATTAATATCTATAAAGAAAGATTAGAAGGTTTAGTCCTGAGAGGGGTTAAAATAGGCGTGCTCAGCAAGAAAAAGCGCACAATATTGGTCCCCCAAACACCCATTATGGCAGTCTTTTATTACCTCCCCAAGCCCCACAAGGGGTTAGATCCTCTTCTGGGCAGACTGATTTCTGGTGTAGGCTCCTTAAATAAAAGACTTGGTCAGTGGTTGGATGCCCAGCTCCAACCTTTGGTTGGAGAATTACCCAGCTATCTAAGAGACACCAAGCAATTATTAGGTCTTATGGAATCATTTCAGTGGCAGACCCACTATGTTTGGGTAACGTGATGTCGCCAGTCTATACTCATGCATTCCCCATAGCAAGGGTGTGAATGCTGTTGCTTGGTATCTAGACAGATATAGCGGTCTACCATATGAACAAAAGGAGTTAATTCTGGATTGTCTGGGGTACCTCCTTGCACACATTGTTTTCCAGTTCGATAAGGTGTACTATCGCCAACAATGTGGAGCGTCTATGGGTGCCAGATTTTCACCCGCCTGCGCAAACCTTTATATAGGTTGGTGGGGGAGGGTTTACATCTATGGAGAAAGGAACCCCTTTAAGTCTAAAATAAAGTTTTTCCATCGCTTCATTGATGATCTTATCTTTGTTTTTGATGGACTGGGTTTTGTGCTGGATAACTTCCTTGACTATCTTAACAGTAATGAACTAAACTAGAGGTTCACTGGACATATAAGTAGTCAGATGGTGCCATTTTTGTATGTCGAGTTAAAGCGGAGTTCCGGGCACAAAATCGATGTTTTTTTTTGTGCCCGTCCGCTAGTTCTGGATAACCTGAAAAGGAATTGGATAGTTAGGTTTTTTTTTTTTTTAAACTCACCTTAAACTCAATTGTAGATCGTAAA
This sequence comes from Pelophylax lessonae, assembly GCF_965119305.1. Lineage (NCBI taxonomy): Eukaryota > Metazoa > Chordata > Amphibia > Anura > Ranidae > Pelophylax > Pelophylax lessonae. Next base: position 389,431,608 of record NC_138770.1, read on the forward strand.
TACTCACCTCAGGGTACTTCCTCCCTCGGAGCCGCGGCTCACCCCGTCACTTCCTGCCTCGCGATGATTCCTGGGAGCTGAACGTCATAGCTCCCAGGAATCAATGCGACGGCACCGGCCCCGCACGTCATTTCCGGGCGACACCGCATTCCCCTGCTAAACAGCTTCTGGGCATGCCCAGAAGCTGTTTAGGAATGCGGCGTCGCACCGGAAGTGATGAGAGGGGACGGTGCGGCGCATTCTGGGAGAAGAAGACGCGGAAGAAGACACAGAAGAGGACCGCGCCGGCTTCAGCTGCCCACAAGAGAGATGGAAACGCTGTGGAAGAAATTTTATAAGTAAGTATTTCTTCTAAAAGGGAAGTGCGAACTGGGACAGATCAGAGGCTAGCCATTGTGGAATGTGCTAGCCCTGACTGTCCGGGGGGTATGCTTATTGAAAAATGACATCTGTGCCCGGAACTCCGCTTTAACTCACTGTAAAGGTTAGAGTAAAGACCAAACTGTTTTGGAAACCGATATTAGGTAACACTTACTTTTGAGAGTCTGCCAGATTTGTACCGATAAGATGGAATTTTTACAGGAGCCTCAGGAGATGTGTCAAAGTTTTTTTAACAGGGATACTCAAGTTCCGATCTTAATAGAGCTATGAGTATTTCCACCAATACACCCAGAGACCAATTGTTAGTAGATAAAACAAAAAAGAAAAATGAACAAAATACACCAGACTTTTCCACACCTTACAGTATAGAGTTCCCAAAGGTGAAAAAAGTGATAGAGCAATACATTCCAATCCTTTAAAGTGAGGAACCATATGCAAAGGTACTGAATGGTGGGGTCAGAGTGGTATAACGACATGCCCGATCTTTGGGGCAGCACCTGTCCCAAGCTACTTCTCAACTAGTGGCTCTGGAGGTTCCAACTGGCTGAGATTAAGGCCCCTGTCACACTTGCGGACCGTTCAGATCCGCCTGTCAGTTTCTCAGGCAGATCTGAACGGATGCTCCATGCATCTCTATGGGGCATCGGATGTTAGCGGAGACATGTCCGCTGACATCTGATCCGATCCAGTTAGTCAAATCTGGTCGGATGGAAACCCTATTTTCCATCCATCCAGCGGATCGGATGAAAACGGACAGGTTGTTCCAGAAGAACAACCATCTCTGCAGCACCCCACCAATCAGGCCTGTATGGTAGAGCGGCCAGATGGAAGCTACTCCTCAGTAAAAGGCACATGACAGCCCTCCTGGAGTTTGCCAAAAGGCACCCGAAGGACTCTCAGACCATGAACAAAATTCGTTGGTTTGATAAAACCAAGATTAAACTCTTTGGCCTGAATGGCAAGCGTCATGTCTGCAGGAAACCAGGCACCGCTCATCCCCTGGCCAATACAGTGAAGCATGGTGGTGGCAGCATAATGCTGTGGGGAAATTTTTCAGCGGCAGGAACCTGGAGACTAGTTAGGATTGAGGGAAAGATGAATGCAGCAATGTACAGAGACATCCTTGATGAAAATCTGCTCCAGAGTGCTCTGGGCCCCAGACTGGGGCGAAGGTTTATCTTCCAACAAAACAACGACCCTAAGCACACAGTCAAGAGAACAAAGGATTGTCTACAGGACAACTCTGTGAGTGTCCTTGAGTGGCCCAGCCAAAGCCCAGACTTGAAACTGATTGAACATCTCTGGATAGATCTAAAAATGGCTGTGCACCAATGCTCCCAATCCAGCCTGATGGAGCTTGTGAGGTCCTGCAAAGAAGAATGGGAAAAACTGCCCAAAAATAGGTGTGCCAAGCTTGAACAATTATACTCGAAAGGACTTGAGAATGTATTTGGTGCCAAAAGGTGCTTCAACAAAGTATTGAGCAAAGGCTGTGAATACTTATGTACATGTGATTTTTTTCCTTTTTTATTTTTATTAAATTTGCAAAGATTTCAAACTTCTTTCAGATTGTATTGTTTGCAGAATTTTGAGGAAAATTAAGAAGTGAATCTATTTTAGAATAAGGCACAAAAAAGAAAACAAAAATGTGGAAAAAGTGAAGTGCTGTGAATACTTTCCGGATGCCTTGTATATGTATATATATATATATATATATATATATATATATATATATATACAGTATATATATATATCTATATATATATAGATATATATATATACAGTATCTCACAAAAGTAAGAAAAGTCAGTACACCCCTTACATTTTTGTAAATATTTTATTATATCTTTTCATGTGACAACGCTGAAGAAATGACACTTTGCTACAATGTAAAGTAGTGAGTGTACAGCTTGTATAACAGTGTAAATTTATTGTCCCCTCAAAATAACTCAACACAAAGCCATTAATGTCTAAAACGCTGGCAACAAAAGTGAGAACACCCCTAAGTCAAAATGTCCAAATTGGGCCCAGTTAGCCATTTCTCCTCCTCAATGTCATGTGACTTGTTAGTGTTACAAGGTCTCAGGTGTGAATAAATTGGTATTTTGGTGGGAACAGGTGTGTTAAATTTGGTATTATCGCTCTCACTCTCTCATACTGGTCACTGGAAGTTCAACATGGCACCTCATGGAACTCTCTGAGGATCTGAAAAAAAGAATTGTTGCTCTACATAAAGATGGCCTAGGCTATAAGAAGATTGCTAAGACCCTGAAACTGAGCTGCAGCACTGTGGCCAAGACCATACAGCGGTTTAACAGGACAGGTTCCACTCAGAACAGGCCTCACCGTGGTCGACCAAAGAAGGTGAGTGAACACGCTCAGTGTCAGATCCAGAGGTTGTCTTTAGGAAATAGCTGTACGAGTGTTGCCAGCATTGCTGCAGAGGTTGAAGGGGTGGGGGGGTCAGCCTCTCAGTGCTCAGACCATAAGCCGCACACTGCATCAAATTGGTCAGCATGGCTGTCTTACCAGAAGGAAGCCCCTTCTAAAGATGAAGCACAAGAAAGCCCGCAAACAGTTTGCTGAAGACAAGCAAACTAAGGACATGGATTACTGGAACCATGTCCTGTGGTCTGATGAGACCAAAATCAACTTATTTGGTTCAGATGGTGTCAAGCGTGTGTGGCGGCAACCAGGTGAGGGGTACAAAGACAAGTGTGTTTTGCCTACAGTCAAGCCTGGTGGTGGAAGAGTCATGGTCTGGGGCTGCATGAGTGCACTGGGGAGCTACAGTTCATTGAGGAAACCATAAATGCCAACATGTATTGTGACATACTGAAGCAGAGCATGATCCCGTCCCTTCAGGGACTGGGCCGCAGGGCAGTATTCCAACATGATAACGACCCCAAACACACCTCCAAGACAACCACTGCCTTGCTAAAGAAGCTGAGGGTAAAAGTGATGGACTGGCCAAGCATGTCTCCAGACCTAAACCCTATTGAGGATCTGTGGGGCATCCTCAAATGGAAGGTGGAGGAGCGCAAGGTCTCTAACATCCACCAGCTCTGTGATGTCGTCATGGAGGAGTGGAAGAGGATTCCAGTGGCAACCTGTGAAGCTCTGGTGAACTCCATGCCCAAGAGGGTTAAGGCAGTGCTGGAAAATAATGATGGCTACACAAAATATTGATACTTTGGGCCCAATTTGGGCATTTCCACTTAGAGGTGTACTCACTTTTGTTGCCAGCGGTTTAGACATCATTAGCTGTGTGTTGAGTTATTTTGAGGGGACAGCAAATGTACACTGTTATACAAGCTGTACACTCACTACTTTACATTGTAGCAAAGTGTCATTTCTTCAGTGTTGTCACATGAAAATATATAATAAAATATTTACAAAAATGTGAGGGGTGTACTCACTTTTGTGAGATACTGTATATGTACAGTGCCTTGCGAAAGTATTCGGCCCCCTTGAACTTTGCGACCTTTTGCCACATTTCAGGCTTCAAACATAAAGATATAAAACTGTAATTTTTTGTGAAGAATCAACAAGTGGGACACAATCATGAAGTGGAACGAAATTTATTGGACATTTCAAACTTTTTTAACAAACAAAAAACTGAAAAATTGGGCGTGCAAAATTATCCACTTGCCAACTGCCTAACGCCGATCTACGTCGGCAGTCAGCCCCTCACAGGCAAAGTGACGTAGGGCTATGTCACTAACTTGTGAGGGTCTAGGGAGCGAGCGCGCGCCCCCGGAGGCGCGCTCCCGCTCCCGCGTGGTCACGGACCCCCCCGCGCGTGTGACCAGCGGACCCGATGTCCGCCGGTCACTCGGCGATCGGCGGGGGAGAGGGAGAATGTCAGGCAGCTTGTGTAAACAAGCTGCCTGTCATTCTCCTCGCTGTAAAGACACTGATCACACGGATCTAGTATGTAGATCCGTTGATCAGTGTTCTTACAGCTGAAGCCACAGCCAATCACAGTAGAAAGCACGCCCCTAGGGATACACACAGCCCCTCCCTTCCAAATAAAGTTAACCCCTTCACAACCAGTGTATTTTTACAGTAACAGTGCATATGTATAGCACTGATTACTGTAGAAATGTCACTGGTAACCCCAAAAGTGTCACAAATGTCAGTCAAGGGTCCGATCTGTCCGCCCCAATGTCGCAGTACCGCCAAAAAAATCGCAGATCGCCGCCATTACGCGTTAAAAAAAAAACAACAAAAATGACAAAAATCTTTCCCTTTGTTAGTAAACGCAATAACTTTTGCGCAAACCAATCAAAATACGCTTTTTGCGATTTTTTTTACCAAACATAGGTAGCATAAAACAAATTGGCCGAAAATTTTAAAAAATTTTGATTTTTACTTTTTTTTGGGGGGGAATTTCATATAAAAAAATGTGAAAAATATTGTTATTTTTGCAAAATTGACGCTCTTTTTTTGTTTATAGCGCGTGATCAAAAAATTGCACAGGTGATCAAATACCACCAAAAGAAAGCTCTGTTTGTGGGAAAAAAAGGACGTCAAATTCGTTTAGGTACAGCGTCGCACGACCGCGCAATTGTCCGTTAAAGTCACGCAGTGCCGAATCGCAAAATACCCCCTGGTCAGGAAGGGGGTAAAATCTTCCGGGGCTTAAGTGGTTATTCAGCCCCTTTTACTTTTGTAAGGCACTGTATATATACTGCAGCAGGTCGGCTCGTTCCCGTCAAACAACGTACCTGTACGCCGCCCATTCACCACAGGGGAAGCTGGTCTGTGGGTCCGGCACTCGCGATCGCTCCCCGTGGCGACAGAATAGTGGTCTGCCGTTGCAAACACGACAGACCACTGTTCTGTCAGAAATGAACACAGGGCTCCTGTGTTCCTCCTATTTAGGAGCACAGGTCTCTGTGTTCATTCCATAAACCCATTCCCCCCACAGTTAGAAAGCCCCCCCTAGGGACACATTTGATCATCCCTGGTGTTAACCCCTTCCTTGCCAGTGTCAGTGGCTGATCACCGCCATTACTTGTAAAAAAATAAATAAATAAATAAAAATGACATAAATCTTTTGCGCAAACCAATCAATACTCTTATTGGGATTTTTTTTACCAAAAATATGTGGCAGAATACAAATTGACGTAAAATGATGAAAACATTTACTTAGAAGTGTACTCACTTTTGTTTCCAGCGGTTTAGACATTATTGGCTGTGTGTTGAGTTATTTTGAGGGGACAGCAAATTTACACTGGTATACAAGCTGTACACTCACTACTTTACATTGTAGCAAAATGTAATTTCTTCAGTGTTGTCAAATGAAAAGATATAATAAAATATTTACAAAAATGTGAGGGGTGTACTAACTTTTGTGAGATACTGTATATACGCGATTCTACACTCCCGGGTAGGGGGTGCGTGCCGCAGGCATGCTGCTTCTGCTGTGATTAGTCACAACAGATGCTGATCAAAGGGTTCTGGCCAATGGACACCCGCTGCACCTGCTGATCATCGAGGAGAAAGGCTGGACGGCTCTCTGCATATGTAAACAAAGCAGAGCTCCGTGCTGACAGTGGTATTGTGATGGATTTTCTTTCCCTGCAAAGCATTACATCCATCATATCCCTTAGTGAAAGCAGCACAAATAGTACACAAAAACACTGGTTAGGCACACATTTACCCCAAATGTTTAATCACTTCCCAGCCAGTGTCATTAGTACAGTGATGGTGCATATGTTTAGCACTGGTCACTATATAAGGCTACGTTCACATCTTGGCGTTTTTGGGCGTTTTTCAGCTCTAAGGATCAGCTCAAAAAACGCCCAACAAGACAAATCCTGTTCATTTCAATGGCCCCTGTTCACATCTGAGCGTTTTGACATTTTAAGCAAAACGCCAGATGCTCAAAAAAGTACATGAGCTTCTTTTTGGGCAGATTACAGCCGTTTTTATTTTTTTCCATTGGTCACTTGTCAACCTAAAAACGCCTGCATAAAAGCGCCTGTAAAACGCCTGAAAAAACACCTGAAAAACACCTGTAAAATAGCAATGCCTAGATGTGAACGTAGCCTTAGTGTCACTGATTCCCACAAAATGTCAAAAGTGTCAGTTAGTATCAGAATGTCCACTGCAATATCACAGTTCTCCTATAAGTCACTAATCGCCGCCATTACTAGTATAAAAAATAAATAAAAATTCTAGTATATATACTCAATAGATTGTAAACGCTACAACTTGTGAAAACCACTTTTTTTTTTTACTAAATAATAAGCAAAATACATATTGGTCTAAAATTAGGAAGAAATTCGATTTTTTATTTTTATTGGATATGTTTATGTGTTATATGTTTGGATATCATATTTGTTTTTTTAAGATGTCGGCCTTTTTTTGTTTTTAGCGCAAACAATAAAAAAATCAAGTAGTGTTCAAATACTACTAAAAGAAAGCTTTATTTGTGGGGGGAAAAAAATGATCTAAATTTCATTTGGGTACAGCGTTGTATGACCAGGCAAGAGTCAGTTAAAGTAATGCAGTGCCGTATCACAAAAAATGGCCTGGTCGTGAAGGGGGTAAATCTTCCGGAGGTCAAGTAGTTAAATGTCACATTCAAATTTCAATAAAACTAAAAAATAAGGGTGTTCCACAATGTTTGACCATTTAGTGTATAAGGTATGTAGCTATATTGTAGCTATATATTTCATTTTTCATTTTTAAGTATGCAGACAAGCATATTATTCTATTACTAAATAATTCTTCCAGTGATTACGTAACGGTATTATCCACTTCCAAACATAATGCAGCATATGCCAATGAAATTTGTTTTCTGGAAGCAAATAAAACCGAGTAATAGATGCTTTTTATTGTACTGGATCTCTGCAACAGCAGTAGTAAAATATAGTTATGGCACTTGTGTGTAAAAAACAGTAGAGGCTTAATGGCACCTGGTTTTGGCCACTATTTAAAGAAGAACTCCAGCAGTATTGCAGACCCAATGCATCCTATTCGTGTGAATGCGGTTGCGCCATTACTGCCCTTGTTTGTGTTGTGGTGGGCTGCTATTTTGAGGATTAAAACAAAGTGGTGACAATGATGATGGATCGCTTTTCAGAAGGGTAACAAAGGCTGCCAAATGCATGAATAAGCCCTGAATGTGGTTGTAATGCTACCATCTGATAAATTGTAAATTTAACCACTTCTAGTCCCGACTATTATAAAATGATGGCTGGGTGGGAGCTTTCTAATCCTAGGTGGATGTCATATGACATCTTCCAGGAGCATGCCTCCTGTGCACTCTAGCTGCTGCGATCTGTCATTAGCTGTATCCAGAAGACAGATCCTTGTAACAGGCTAGGCCTGTACCATGTGATCGCTGTGACCAATCACATCAATCACGTGTCAATAGTACACAATGGCTTTCATTTATAGCCATTCATTGTGTACTATTGTGATCTCTGTGATTGGTCACAGTGATCACATGGTGCAGGGGGCAATCACAGCAGACCTGTACCATGGGATAACTGTAGCCAATTTACAGCTATCACAATAATACACAATAGAACATCAATGGATGCTATAAATAAAAGTTATTGCTTAGAACTGTGATCAGACGATCAATGTAATACGCAGTCATGGTAAATAAAAAAAAAGATCCTGATCACCTCCCCAAAACAGTACAGTGTCACTATGAAGACACTGTACTGCTCTGTTCACAGTATGTAAAAAAAAAAATGTAAATATTTTTTATTTTATACATACTGTCGCCAGTTAGTGTCCCTGATCACCGCCACACCAGTCATATAATAACACTGTACTTCTCTGGTGACAGTATGTAAAAAGAATAAATAAATAAATTGTGCAAAAAAATGATTATGTATTTAATTCCTTCATTTTTCAAAAAATTGTGCCAGAATCAAGAGTTTTTTATTTTTTTATTTATATTAATACGTTAGCTTTGGGGTGTAACTAGTGTTCCACTTTAAAGAGGAGCTTTGGGCTCCTTCAGAGAAAATTAAGAGTCAGCAGCTACAAAAACTGTAGCTGCTGACTTTTAATATTAGGACACTTACCAGTCCAGGAATCCAGCAGTGTCTTCACCCCAGCCGATTCTTCCCTACTGTGCATGCGCTTTCCGAATGGTCCGCAGCGGGGGAAGGAGGAAGGGGGCCGAACTTCTGGGTGATCTCGCCAAATCTTGTCAAATCCAGGTACCCGCTCCCCCATGAAAGGTGCCACATGTGGCACCAGAGGGGGGGGCAGATAAACGGAGCTTCCTTTTTTGGGTGGAGCTCCACTTTAGTTAACACGCACAGATCTTAGCACTTCCCCCAGCCTGTGATTTGGCAGTGAAAGAAGCAGCAGCAGAATGATGAGCTTATCTCTGTCACCTTGCCCTCTCCTACTACCAGCATGCTCCCTGGTAGCACATTAGCACTGCCACATATCTGATGGGTTCCTTGTGCTGCTTCTCCCTCCCCCAGTCTGATCACTGCTGTACAGGGACTGTGTTCTGTTTCAAATGCTACTTTAGGCATTGATATATCTCCCTAGACCTACAGTGGTGATCGAAAGTTTGGGCACCCCAGGTAAAAATTTGTATTAATGTGCATAAAGAAGCCAAGGAAAGATGAAAAAAATCTCCAAAAGGCATCAAATTACAGATTAGACATTCTTATAATATGTCAACAAAAGTTAGATTTTATTTCCATCATTGACACTTTCAAAATTACAGAAAACAAAAATGGTGTCTGCAAAAGTTTGGGCACCCTGCAGAATTTATAGCATGCACTGCCCCCTTTGCAAGGCTGAGACCTGCCAGTGTCATGGATTGTTCTCAATCATCGTCTGGGAAGACCAGGTGATGTCAATCTCAAAGGTTTTAAATGCCCAGACTCATCTGACCTTGCCCCAACAATCAGCACCATGGGATCTTCTAAGCAGTTGTCTAGAAAACTGAAACTGAAAATAGTTGACGCTCACAAAGCCGGAGAAGGATATAAGAAGATAGCAAAGCGTTTTCAGATGTCAATATCCTCTGTTCGGAATGAAAATAAGAAATGGCAGTCATCAGGAACAGTGGAAGTTAAAGCAAGATCTGGAAGACCAAGAAAAATATCAGACAGAACAGCTCGTAGGATTGTGAGAAAAACAATTCAAAACCCACGTTTGACTGCATGATCCCTCCAGAAAGATCTGGCAGACACTGGAGTTGTGGTACACTATTCCACTATAAAGAGATACTTGTACAAATATGGTCTTCACGGAAGAGTCATCAGAAGAAAACCTCTTCTACATCCTCACCACAAAAATCAGCGTTTGAACTTTGCAAATGAACATATAGACAAGACTGATGCATTTTGGAAACAAGTTCTGTTAAAATTCTGAGGTTAAAATTGAACTTTGTGGCCGGAATGAGCAAAGGTACGTTTGGAGAAGAAGGGGCACAGAATTTAATGAAAAGAACCTCTGTTCAACTGTTAAGCATGAGGGTGAATCAATCATGCTTTGGGGTTGTATTGAAGCCAGCAGCACAGGGAACATCTCACGAGTAGAAGGAAAAATGGATTTAATAAAATTTCAGCAAATTTTGGATGGTAACTTGATGCCATCTGTGAAAAAGCTGAAGTTAAAGAGAGGATGGCTTCTGTTAATGGATAATGATCCTAAACACACCTCAAAATCCATGGGGGATTACATCAAGAGGCGTAAAAAGGTTTTGCCATGGCCTTCACAATCTCCTGACCTCAACATAATTGAAAATCTATGGATAGACCTTAAAAGAGCAGTGCGTGACAGACAGCCCAGAAATCTGAAAGAACTGGAAGACTTTTGTAAGGAAGAATGGGCAAAGATACCTCAAACAAGAATTGAAAGACTCTTGGCTGGCTACAGTAGTAGGGGCAGTACAAGCAGTGGTGGGATTCAAAAATTTTAGTAACCAGTTCCGACTTTCCCAGCAGAATGACCAGCGTGCCCCCTTTTAATGCAGAATGACCAGCGTGCCCCCTTTTAATGCAGAATGACCAGCGTGCCCCCTTTTAATGCAGAATAACCAGCGTTCCCCCTTTCAATGCACAGTGACCAGCGTGCCCCCTTTCAATGCACAGTGACCAGTGTACATGCCCCCTTCAATGCACAGTGACCAGCGTGCCCCCTTTCAATGCAGAGAGACCAGCGTGCCCCCTTTCAATGCAGTGACCAGTGTACATGCCCCCTTTAATGCACAGTGACCAGCGTGCCCCCCTTTCAATGCAGAGAGACCAGCGTGCCCCCCTTTCAATGCACAGTGACCAACGTGCCCCCTTTCAATGCACAGTGACCAACGTGCCCCCTTTCAATGCAGTGACCAGTGTACATGCCCCCTTTAATGCACAGTGACCAGCGTGCCCCCCTTTCAATGCAGAGAGACCAGCGTGCCCCCCTTTCAATGCACAGTGACCACAGCATTGCCCCCAATCATTGCAGAGTGCCAACCACAGCATTGCCCCCAATTGCAGAGTGCCAGCCACAGCATTGCCCCCAATTGCAGAGCGCCAGCCACAGCATTGCCCCCAATGATTGCAGAGTGCCAGCCACAGCATTGCCCCCAATCATTGCAGAGTGCCAGCCACAGCATTGCCCCCAATTGCAGAGTGCCAGCCACAGCATTGCCCCCAATTGCAGAGCGCCAGCCACAGCATTGCCCCCAATGATTGCAGAGTGCCAGCCACAACATTGCCCCCAATTGCAGAGTGCCAGCCACAACATTGCCCCTAACTGCAGAGCGCCAGCCACAACATTGCCCCCAATTGCAGAGCGCCAGCCACAACATTGCCCCCAATGATTGCAGAGTGCCAGCCACAACATTGCCCCCAATTGCAGAGCGCCAGCCACATTGCCCCCAATTGCAGAGCGCCAGCCACAACATTGCCCCCAATTGCAGAGCGCCAGCCACAGCATTGCCCCCAATGATTGCAGAGTGCCAGCCACAACATTGCCCCCAATTGCAGAGCGCCAGCCACAGCATTGCCCCCAATTGCAGAGCGCCAGCCACAGCATTGCCCCCAATTGCAGAGCGCCAGCCACAACATTGCCCCCAATTGCAGAGTGCCAGCCACAACATTGCCCCCAATTGCAGAGCGCCAGCCACAACATTGCCCCCAATTGCAGAGCGCCAGCCACAACATTGCCCCCAATTGCAGAGCGCCAGCCACATTGCCCCCAATTGCAGAGCGCCAGCCACAACATTGCCCCCAATTGCAGAGCGCCAGCCACAGCATTGCCCCCAATGATTGCAGAGTGCCAGCCACAACATTGCCCCCAATTGCAGAGCGCCAGCCACAGCATTGCCCCCAATTGCAGAGCGCCAGCCACAACATTGCCCCCAATTGCAGAGTGCCAGCCACAACATTGCCCCCAATTGCAGAGTGCCAGCCACAGCATTGCCCCCAATTGCAGAGTGCCAGCCACAGCATTGCCCCCAATTGCAGAGTGCCAGCCACAGCATTGCCCCCAATTGCAGAGTGCCAGCCACAGCATTGCCCCCAATTGCAGAGCGCCAGCCACAACATTGCCCCCAATGATTGCAGAGTGCCAGCCACCGCATGCCTCCAATGATTGCAGAGCGCCAGCCACAACATTGCCCCCAATTGCAGAGCGCCAGCCACAGCATTGCCCCCAATTGCAGAGCGCCAGCCACAACATTTCCCCTAATTGCAGAGTGCCAGCGATCCCCGCGAGACCCATGCACTTACCTCACGGACGGTCTCGCAGTCGGCTCCCCGCGTCTCCGAGTCCTCCCGCGGCGCCTCCTCCTCGTCCAATGGCACGGTGTTTGCCTTTCGGCCAATCAGGAAGCGGGAGGACCCGCTCCCTGATTGGCCAGGAGGAGGATCATGTGACAATAGCGAATTCTCATTCGCTATTGTCACGGAATGGGCGGGTCGGGCGCACTGCTCCGCCCCCCGGCCACCACGTCTGCCCGAGCGCGGGACATTCAATTGTCCTGCGCGTCCTCAGACACGCAGAGGGATTCAGCCGGTTCTGCGAACTTGCAGAAAGTTAGCCACCGGTTCTATGGAACCGGTGCGAACCGGCTGAATCCCACCACTGAGTACAAGATATTAACTCTGCAGGGTGCCCAAACTTTTGCAGACGCCATTTGTTTTGTTTTCTGTTATTTTGAAAGTGTAAATGATGGAAATAAAATCTAACTTTTGTTGACATATTATAAGAATGTCTAATCTGTAATTTGATGCCTTTTGGAGATTTTTCCATCTTTCCTTGGCTTCTTTATGCACTTTAATACAATTTTTTACCTGGGGTGCCCAAACTTTTGATCACCACTGTAGCCTGTCCCGACAGTATGGTCAACTGCTGACCTGGTACCATCCACAGACAATTTAACCCTTTTATAAGAAACAGAAGTTGAATCCAATGCATTCCCCCCCCCCGTGGTAAGTAATGCAAAAAATAGAATAACCAACAGCTATTAGCAGCGCAATTCCTCAATCTGTCCAACATTCACAAGGAATATGTATTATTGCACTTTAGTTTTTGTTGCACTTTCAGCATTATACAGATATCACGCCCAGAATGAGGAAATGCGCTGCTAATAGCTAGTTGGCTATTCTATTTTTTCCATTACTTGGGTTTTATTGCTGTCTGTATCGTCCTCTCTATTTGTCCTGTTTACCATTATCACCAAATGTGAAAATAAAAGAAAATCCCAAATTTTGGGTTGACATCAGAACAGGAATATGGGGGACATTTTCCAATGGGGACACTAGTTCTGGTGACCATGGGATTCCCTAAATTTAGAGATATTTTCTCTTACTTTCTCCTGTAACTATGAGACAGGACACAAAAGGAAATCTCCCCAATGGGGACACAGATGGCATAAAATTGACCAGGTTATAACCAAAATTAAAAAGAAAAAAAGTTTTGCCTTCACTTCCACTTTAACCTTCTTAGCGGTATTCCCGAGCGTGGCACGGGGTTAAATTTCAGAGCCAAAAGCGGTAACCCCGAGCCACACTCGGGGTACTGCCAGAAGCATCACTGGATCCTGTAAAAGAGGTTACTTACCTTGTCACCGGGATCCAGCGATGTATGCGAGCGGTATGCGGCGGCGGATCTTCCTCCCAATCCTCTGTGTGCCCCGGCTTCCGTCTCCTGTGACGTAACGTTCGCAGGGGGGTGGAACCGGCGGCAAATTCAAATGTAAAACACAGCAAACACACTGATACCATTCAAAATAAAATAAATTCACATTACATTGCCCCCCAGTGCCCTTTCCTGCAGTTTTACTGTACTTTTTATGTATATATACGTATATATATATATATATATATATATATATATATATATATATATACACGTATATATATATATATATATATATAAATATATATATATATATTGTGGGAGATTAGCTCGGTGGTGGGCGTGGATGACCCCTTGGGGGGGTTCGTTACACAGGGAGATAGCCGAGAAGTGGTTGCAAACAACAGTTTGGTTTATTCATGCAATTTTCTTCACACAAGTGCAAGCGTCAAAAACATCAAAATAAAATAAAACACAAAATAAATCCTTGCCACTGTGGGCGGCTACCTTCTCACACACAGGAACCTATCTAATGAAGTCTGTCTCCAACCTACTGTTGGGCAGACTTGGCTGATCATACAGCAGACTCTCAATAGTCCATGTTTTATCTCTTCACACAACAAACGTCCATTGAACATGTCCCTTTTCCTCTTCACATTGAACATGTCCCTTTTCCTCTTCACATTGAACATGTCCCTTTGCTTGTCTCTTCACATAGCAACCAGTTCATTTATTTCTTCCACATAGAAATAGTTCATTTTCTTTACCTTGAGAAGTCTTCACACTTTTTACCCTCCTCAGCGCACATCGCTCCAGGAGGTCTTCTCCCATGCTCACACAGCTTATCGGGAGGCACACATCTGACTGTCCTCCTCTACCCACACGGCGTCAGGAGGCAGCAGTCCTTCTCCCATGCCCACACGGCGTCAGGAGGCACACATCTGACTGTCCTCCTCTCCACAGTGTCAGGAGGCAGCAATCAATAGGACTTCCTTTGGACAAATTATAGAGGCCTTAAAGAGGTTGTAAACCGAGAAAAAATTTTTTTCTCTTCTTTACATCCTGAAAGAGAAACCCATAATGAGCTAGTATGCATCGCATAGTAGCTCATTATGAAATACTTACCTTAGAACGAGCCCCCGCCGTGCCGTCCGCTTACCTGTATGACGGGCGACATGTATAGTCGCCCGTCTTCCGGGATCGCGGCATCCGGCCATCTGATTGGCCGGAGCCGCGGTGACGTCACTCCCGCGCACGCGCGCGGGAGCCGACGGTCACGGCACGGGGCTCTGAAGGAACGGCACGATCTGCCGTTCCTTCAGAGCGCATGCGCCAGTGACGTCACTGGCTGCATTAAAGGTAAATATCTCCTAAACGGTGCATGTTTAGGAGATATTTACAGTACCTATAGGTAAGCCTTAATATAGGCTTACCTATAGGTACAACTTCCTGAGGAGGGTTTACTTCCTCTTTAACTTCCTCATTCCGAACAGCTGAAGGCCTTTCAACTTCCTTAAGCCGTCCTGGCTACCTCTGCAGCCGACACCCTATAGTAATTGGTGAATTTTCTAAACCAGGTGGAAATGTATCTCCTGTCTGTGACTACATCCACAGATTTACCTGACTTCCTGTCACAATATATATATAAATGTATATATATATATCTATATATATATATATATATATATATATATATATATATACACACACGTGTATATATATATATAAATATATGTATATACGTATATATATATATATATATATATACGTATATATATATATATATATATATATATATATATATATATATATATATATATATATATATATATATATATATATACGTATATATATATATATATATATATATATATATATATATATATATATATATGTATACATACATACATACTTTAACTTATTTATAGTTTTTTATTATATTAAAATTTATGTTTTTGTGTTTCAAACTTTATCATACCCAAGATGTTATAAAGAAGAACGCACAGTAAAAAAAAAAAATATATGTAAATAGTTGGTTTGGGCTGCTCATTCTCAAGAATTACATACACAAAAAAATGGTACCGCTTTCAGCACCTAAAATCCGAAAGAATCATACCGCCAGGGAGATTAAAGGAGTCCTATGGAGGCATGGCACTGAAATCAGATGTTTGCAGCCAAATACTGCTGTGAGGTAATACATTGCTAAAAGGTATAGATATCTTCTTTTCTATACTCCAGGCTCAGTACACCTGGAAAGGATCACAGAATCCCACCAATGGTGTTTACCCTGGAGCATCCCTACACCACTCAAGGTCATTTATGGCTTGGAGACATTGCACTCTATGAAAACTTGTAAATGTATGTTATGCACAGTCCCTGCGGGAAATAAAGCATCCATTAGACAAGCCACCACTGCAATCTAAGTGTTCGTATGCCTTTCTCTGAATGATGTCAAACACACAAATGAGAATCAGAATATGGAAGTTAAGCTGCTCTGTAAAAAGTGATTACAAATGGGAAATTTGCAAACATCAAAAAAAAAAAAAAAAAAATCGAAGAGCAAAACAAACCAGGACAACCCTTTGTAAATGCGATCCTGTAATGTGAAATGAAGCATGATGAGAAATCACATTAAATGCCTTGCAGATTCATTCTTTCCAGTGTAATGAGTACATGTCTGCTTCTGGTCGGTATCTCAATGTTTTAGGCTAGGTTCACACTAGCATTCTACCGTGTAGGCTAGTGACAGTGCCAGCTCTAGGAGGGAGCAGTGCAATGCGTGTTACAACAAATCGCAATGCTTATTTGTTTTTTTGTTTTTTTATTCATTTATTTACTTTATTTAAGTTCATTTATATCACTGCCATAGGCATGCGCACAGGATGTGCTGGGTTTGCCTGGGCACACCCTAATAACCCTGTGCAGTGAAGATTCCCCCTACTGAGCGCCTTCCACCCCCAAATTCCCCCTCCACCACAGCGCTGCTGGCTTCCCTCCTCTCCTCTCCCTCTGGCTGCTGCAGGGGATGTTTTAGGATGGAGAGTGGGGGGGAAGGAGCAACTAAATATGTCATTTATCTGCCCCTTCCTTTTCCGAATGAACACAGTGAGTGATTGGTCACTGCTTTTACTATGCTTCAGTTTGTGAATGAACAGGAAGCCGCACAGCACAAAGCATTTCCCACTCATTCACTGTACAGTGCAGCTAAGGCTGCAGAGGAAGACATTAGGCAATCTCTGTCCTCAATCCATTTCTCTGTCTCAAAAATGAGACATCAGGGCCCTAATTTAGACCCCTAATTTTTCACCCAAGCCCTCCAATGGGGCACCTAAAAAATTGTAAAAGATAATGTAAAAATTATATTGTAAAAAGTATTTAAAAAAATAAAATTGTACAAATTAATAAAACAAAATAACTACTGACACCACCTACTGCTCTACTGACACCACCCACTGCTTTACTGACAACATCCACTGCTCTACTGGCACTGTCCACTGCTCTCCTAATACGTCCACTGCTCTACTGACACTTCTACTGCTCTACTGGCACTGCCCACTGTTCTCCTAATACGTCCACTGCTCTACTAATACGTCCACTGCTCTACTAATACGTCCACTGCTCTACTAATACGTCCACTGCCCTCCTAATATGACCACTGCTCTACTAATACGTCCAGTGCTCTACTAATACGTCCAGTGCTCTACTAATACATCCACTGCTCTACTAATACGTCCACTGCTCTACCAATACTTCCACTGCTCTACCAATACGTCCACTGCTCTACCAATACGTCCACTGCTCTACCAATACGTCCACTGCTCTACTTATACGTCCACTGCTCTGCTAATATGTCCACTGCCCTCCTAATATGCCCACTGCTCTACTAATACGTCCAGTGCTCTACTAATACGTCCAGTGCTCTACTAATACGTCCACTGCTCTACTAATACGTCCAGTGCTCTACTAATACGTCCAGTGCTCTACTAATACGTCCAGTGCTCTACTAATACATCCACTGCTCTACTAATACGTCCAGTGCTCTACTAATACGTCCAGTGCTCTACTAATACATCCACTGCTCTACTAATACGTCCACTGCCCTCCTAATACGTCCACTGCTCTACTAATAAGTCCACTGCTCTACTAATACGTCCACTGCTCTACTAATACGTCCACTGCCCTCCTAATATGCCCACTGCCCTCCTAATACGTCCACTGCTCTACTAATATGTCCACTGCCCTCCTAATATGCCCATTGCTCTACTAATACGTCCACTGCTCTACTAATACGTCCACTGCTCTACTGACACTGTCCACTGCTCTCCTAATACGTCCACTGCTCTACTAATACGTCCACTGCTCTACTAATACGCCCACTGCCCTCCTAATACGACCACTGCTCTACTAATACGTCCACTGCTCTACTAATACGTCCACTGCTCTACTAATACGTCCACTGCTCTACTAATACGCCCACTGCTCTACTAATACATCCACTGCTCTACTAATATGTCCACTGCTCTACTAATACGTCCTCTGCCCTCCATATACGCCCACTGCTCTACTAATACGTCCACTGCTCTACTAATACGTCCACTGCTCTACTGACACTGTCCACTGCTCTCCTAATACGTCCACTGCTCTCCTAAAATGTCCACTGCTCTACTAATACGTCCACTGCCCTCCAAATACGCCCACTGCTCTACTAATACATCCACTGCTCTACTAATACGTCCACTGCTCTACTAATACGTCCACTGCTCTACTGACACTGTCCACTGCTTTCCTAATACGTCCACTGCTCTACTAATACGTCCACTGCTCTACTAATACGTCCACTGCTCTATTAATACGTCCACTGCTCTACTAATACATCCACTGCTCTACTAATACGTCCACTGCTCTACTAATACGTCCACTGCTCTACTAATACGTCCACTGCTCTCCTAAAACATCCACTGCTCTACTAATACGTCCACTGCTCTACTAATACCTCCACGGCTCTACTAATTAACACCATCCACTGCTCTACTGACAACGCCCATTGCTTTACTGCCACCATCCACTGCTTTACTGACACCATTTGTTTTTTAATACATTTTAAAATGTTTGTCTACATGTGTGTCTGAGCTTTGGGGTGCTATTGCAATAGGCTGCGCTCACCGATGATCACGCACAGCAGCATGGTGCCTTGCGCTACCATCCATTGTACTGCAGAAAAATGCAGAAATGACACCAGCTTTACAATATGAATGGAACACATAGAATATAATTTGTTGCTATATACCCTAGCAAATACCTGAATTTTTCCAGTGCAGAAAGTAGGAAGTCACCACTGATAGCGGAAATGAGCATTAAGGGCCCATTTACATTTGTGCAATGCATTAATGCATGTATGTTAGCATACGTTATGTCATGCATTAACATACAGTGCATTAAAGCAGAACAATATTCACCGCTCCAGCAATGCAGGGTCCCAGACCTCCCTGCCCGGCTGACTTCAAGGCATCGATCGCCAGCCGCTGTCATTGGCCTGGACGCATGCACAGGAGTTCAGTCAGATTCAGCATTGCGGAAATTGCACAGTGAGCTGCACGTGCGTGCCTCACTGTACAAGGGCAGACAGGAAGGCAAGCAGCTTTAATGCAGAAGAGACAAAGCATGTCTCTTCTGCATTAAAAATTCTGCCTGGTTGCCAATTTCAATTCTATAGCCTAAAGCTCCACTTTAAGGCAGTCAATTGAAGTCAATGTTCTTCTGATGGACCAAAACATCCCAAAAATTGGGCATGAAACAATTTTTTTGTCGCAATGCACCACAATTCACTATGGAGTGTTGAAATGCATGTGCATTGGGGTGTTATTCAAAACGAATAACATGGCATTGCTTCAACACATGCATTTCCACATCTGCAGTCATTTAACACATAGATGTAATTTGACCATAACTCTGAAAAAGATCTTAGGTGCCTGAGCTCAACTATAACCAATATCACACCCAAAGACTGGAGCCATAATATTCTGGTGCAACATCTTTCTTTGTAAATAGCCGAAAAGGTGTACTTTTATGAACGGGTGAATTTTTTTCTCCGTTGGCTTCTCTGCAGTTCTCCGGGGAAAATGATCACATCTGGCACCCCTTTTATGAATCGGAGAACTTCAGTTCTCCCAGGGTGATCAGAGGAGAACGGTTTTCTCGGAGATCTGTGTAGAAGTCAATGGAATGCCTGTAATCTCGTGAGACAAAGCGAGATTACAGTAGTATGAAAATCCCTGGCGCGCTTTAACAAGCAGTGATAAATTATCACTGCTGAGTACACAAGGTTAATAAATAATAGTCCCCTTACATAAACATAAATATATATATATATATATACACTGAATACACACACACATACATTGTATATATATATATATATATACACATTAAATATGTATCTACATGTATGTGTGTATATATATACATGTATATATATACATAAATATGGCAGGGGGACATGATTACTGTGTTGGGGGGTCTGAACGAGGAAGAAGGAAGTCCATAATCTTCCTTTTTCCCCCTCAGTTCTCCCCCGATTCTGTCTTCACTCCCCGCTTCACAAGCTCCAGGCTGGTGAATCTGGGAGTGTGAATTCTGGCACAGATCGCCAGTGAAGTGCGGGGATCGCAGCTTCATAGCCTGGCTGTTTCTGTGTCTGTCAATGACAGATTCCCTTGTGAAGAGATGATCAGCGAAGAACATGTTCTCCCCCGATCATTTCTGTTTCATAAACTGAGAATGATCGGAAATGAGCTGTGATCAGCAGGATCACTGCTCATCTCCGTTTCATAAAAGGACACCAAAGTATCTAAAAGCCCAAGGACTCCAGAGCAAACCCTAACAGAAGTCTCTCTTATCTCTTATAGGAATGTCTTGAACAACAATTTATTAAACTGGGGTATAGGTTTTTCCTGTTTTTAGTAAGTGTAAAAAAACCTAGAGTAGCCTTTCTTAACCTTTTTACATAGGACCAGGGGTGTCAAACTTAATTTCATCAGCATTTTGATTGCCCTTAACCTCCCTGGCGGTATGATTCTTTCCGATTTTAGGTGCTGAAAGCGGTACAATTATTTTACTAGTAATTCTTAAGGACGAGCAGCCCAAACCAACTATTTACATATGATTTTTTTTTTTTACTGTGCGTTCTTCTTTATAACATCTCGGGTATGATAAAGTTTGAAACACAAAATCAAAAATGATAATATAACACACACATATATATATATATATATATATATATATAAAAAGTACAGTAAAACTGCAGGAAAGGGCACTGGGGGGCAAACTAATATCAGTTTATTTTGTAATGAAATCAGTGTGTTTGTGTGTATAACTTTTCAAATTTTCCGCCGGTTCCACCCCCCTGCGAGCGTTACGTCACAGGAGACGGAAGGCGGGGCTCTACAGCATCGGGCGGAAGATCCGGCCGCCGTATGCCGAAGGGACACATCGCTGGATCCCGGCGACAAGGTAAGTAACCCTCTACAAGGATCCAGCGATGCTCCCTGGCGGTACCCCGAGTGTGGCTCGGGGTTACCGCTTATGGCAGTGAAATCCCACCCCGAGCCACACTCGGGAATACCGCCAGGGAGGTTAAAGGGTCAGTTGAGTCTGTGAAACTACTGTATATAAATGCATCCAGGGCTTTTTTTCACAGGAAATAGGTGTAGGAACTTAACTACGCCCCCCACCAAACCACAGTGGTAGGTGTGGCCTAATTGCACTGACAGTGGGAGGATCTTAAAGGGGTAATAAATAACAGGAGTGCATTATGTGCAGAGTTCAGGGATGTGTTATGTACAGAGTGCAGAGTTCAGGGGTGCGCTATGTACTGAGTGCAGAGTTCAGGGGTGCACTATCTACAGAGTGCAGTTTCAGGGGTGCCCTATGCACAGAGTGTAGAGTTCAGGAGTGTGCTACTTACAGAGTACAGAGTTCAGGGGTGTGCTGTGTACAGAGTGTAGGGTTCAGAAATGTGCCATATATGGCGTGCAAGGTTTCGGGTGTGCTATGCTCTCTTTCACAGACTGTTCAAATCTTACTTCCATCCTTCCTCAGCACTGACCTCCCCACCACTCTCTCCCATCCCCTACCTCAGCACACACCTCCCTTCACAGCCCTCATCTTCTCATTCCCCCCCCCCCCCCCCCGCCAAAAGCTTCTTCACATCTCACCTTTTCGAAAAATACCTGGCTCTAGTATCTCCCTGCAGTGTAAGCGCCTCTCCCACTCTTTCTCACTGACAGTGAGATCATTGGTCAACAACATCTGTGCACCCGGGCACAGATGGAGATCACAGTGCAGCCTGGCACAGATGGGGATCACAGTGCAAATGGTGCCCCATCCCACCCATGACCGTACTGCATCTGTATCTTCCTTGTTCCCACCATGAGTGCAGGACAGGCAGGGATCTGTGAGAATCACAGAGAGGAAGGCTTCTATGTTTACAAGACAGTGGTGAGCTAGCAGCAGAGGACGAGAACTGGAGGAGGTGGAACAGAGTTCCCCCATGTTGCGGTTGAACAAAAGCCCTGGGTTCGAGGGCCACATTAAATGGTCTGGTGGGCCTTGTGTTTGACACATATGCATTAGAGCAACCCTTGAAAAAATGTTAAGGTCTCAAGAGTACCCTTTACATTGGTGGTAAAGGGGAAAATGGGGATAGACCAGGAACTATGAAGGCACCATAAGATGGGAGGTTAATTTTCCAAAGCTCAAGGAACCTCTCACAGTCTCTAGAGGAATCCTAGGGTTGAGAATGTGGTGGTTAAGAATGGTTGGTTTAGAGGCTCAAACAGCAAAAAAAATGGAAAAAAGAAACAAAAAAGAAAGATCAATGTTACTGGTATGGAGCATAATATGGCCACATAGCTACACAAAAAGACCAGTAATGATTGCCCATGCCGGCAGGGCCAGATTTAGACCTTTGTGGTCCCAGGCACTTAATTCATTCTAAAGAGTTTAAATAGGCGGCAAATCATTAAATGTACACATTAAAGTTGGATTGTTGCATGTGATTGCAACTGACTAGTTTTTACATACATAGAAATGTTAAATAATATAAGATCTATCCACTGTCCACATAAATACATAAAACAGAATAGTGAGGTTGGTTAAGCTTGACAGTGCTAGTTAGACTCATTGTACTTCTACACAAAATTTCCTTGATAATTGATTTACTTTCTCAATGGCAGTCTCACAATTTGAAAATGCATGACACAGTGCCATTATGAGGTTGTGGGCACGCAAACTTACATCATTGTTGGCTACTTTCCTTATGGGTGTTGGTGCTCTATGCATGGCTCGCTTGAGCTACCAAAGTTTATTTAAAGCGGATACAATATACATTAGGTCTAGTTTACACAGGTGACTTTACTGACCAACCCACTTATTCTAACACAGCGGAGGAGAGGGTTTCACAAATGCAATGTCCACTATGCTTTGCTTTATGGCTGCAGCAAAAATGTTACCTCCGCTAAAGTGAATGGAGCCGTGTTGCCACTTTCCTGCAATGCCTGCTGTGTTTAGGAGGCGACATAATGCCTGTCAAATACATCTGAAAAGCTATCCATGGTGGATTACTCTTCAGTAGGCAACGCAGGCATAAACAAGCATTACATATTACAGATGACTGTAGGCAAACAAATGCATCCCAAGATATATTTTATTAGAATAAAGTGTTTTTTTTTTTTAATGATATCTACATAGGGAGGACCCCCTCTAGTAGGAGGCTGGAGCAACTGTTATTTTATTAATCCAGCACTGCATGTGGGCCAAGAAACAGTTGAACCATCTGCCCTAGAGCAGTTTTGACTAGTGGCGAGGGTCATAGCACCCTTGATGAATGGAATAACTGGACCATGTTGGAATGTTAGTGGCCCCAGAACAGCTGCTTCCAAGGTCACGTCAACCTTGTGCATTCCTTATGCAGTTAAATACCTATGAAGCTGCACGCAAAATGCATGATGACATATGGTATATGCCATTATAACAATACAGAGATGGCAGGGATGTAAACAGCCCTATTGATTACACTGGCACAGATATCATCATGCACATGCAATACCACATTAAACCAACTTATGGAAAGCACAAGTCAGGGTGCATTTACCAAAGTGGCGATTAGCAATTATACTATGCTCTCATTTCCTCTTCTTGTCATTGCCCATTTTTATTCTTGCACAGCCTGACAATTTCCCAGGTATTCCTCTAGAAAGTGTCTGCCAAGTCAGACATGGCTAATGATCTTCTAATGATTAGTAATGGAGGAGCCCGGTTATTGTGGGAACAATTATTTCACTAAATATTGTAATGTAGTCCTCTACAGGAGGAGAATACAATCCCACTGCTAGTGTAGCTTAACATATTTTTGTGAAGAGGGTGAATCAGTGGTCTCCAAAGCCCTTTGCTTGCCTTTATCTGGCCCCTGGAGCACTATTTCTTCCACTGATATGAGACACTATTAAAAATATTTTAACCACGTCAAGCTCCGCAAGTTTTACCCCCTTCCTGACCAGGCCATTTTTTGCGATACTGCACTGCGTTGCTTCAACTGACAATTGCACGGTCGTGCGACACCGTACCCAAAAAAAAAATGATGCCCTTTTTCCCACAAATAGAACTTTCTTTTGGTGGTATTTGATCACCTCTGCGTTTTTTATTAATCTACAAAAAAAATGTAAAAAAATCGAATTTCTTTATCAATTTCAGCCAATATGTTTTCTGCTACATGTTTTTGGTAAAAAAAAATCCCAATAAGTGCATATTGATTGGTTTGCGCAAAAAGTATGGCATCTACAAACTATGGGATAGATTTATGGACTTTTTATTTTTTTAATTTTTTTTTTTACTGGTAATGGCGGCGATCATCGATTTTTAGCGGGACAGCGACATTGCAGTGGACAAATCTGACACTAAGGGGTTTATTTACTAGAGAGGGTAAAATTTGTCACAGTTCTGCAGACAAACCAATCAACTTCTAACCTTGTTTAATTAAGCTTTAGCAATAAAACCTGGAGACTGGTTGGTTTATCTGCAAAATTGTGACTAATTTTTCCCTCTCTAGCTTTAGTAAATGAACCCCTAAGTGACACTTTTTGCGGACCAGTGACACTAATACAGTGATCAGTGCTTAAAAAAAATGCACTGTCACTGTACAAATGACAATGGCAGGAAAGGGTTAAATGTGTTCCCTGAGAGTGTGGGAAATGGTTGCACTGTAGGAAGACAGAGATCCGTGTTCCTGTTTAGCAGAAACACAAGATCTCCATCTTCCTTACTAGCAGAGCAGCGATCTGCCTTGTTAACTCTCCGAACGATCGTCAGGTTTCCAGCGGACTCGCTGATTGGCTCCTGCGTGTCCATTCACATTGGGAGCGGAGCTCTGTGGGAGCGGAGCTCTGGTGGCATGCGCGTGCAACCCAGAGAACTTGAAAGAAATTTACTACGGGGGCAGCCGAGCCGCTGCTTAGTGTGTCCATTCAGACACGGAACTGTGGCTAGGCCCTGCCCCTCTCTCTCCTCATTGGCTCACTGAATTGGATTGACAGCTAATGGCGCTCCGATGCTGTCTCAGCCAATGAGGAGGGAGAGTCCCCGGCAGCCGAGTCTCTTGTGCAACATCGCTGGATTGAGATGGGACTCAGGTAAGTATTAGGGGGGCTGATGCACATAGAAGGCTTTTTTTTATATTAATGCACAGAATGCATCAATATAAAAAACCTTCTGCCTTTACAACCACTTGAAGATAAAACTGTTTAGGCTTAAGAACCACTTTTTCATGTATGAAAAAGCTTAGACTGCAGATTACGGTAAGAAGTATGCAAGGCCCACTAAAAAGCTTTGAAAAAATGAATTCAGAAACCTCTACAAAAGGCATGAAGTAACCAGGTCTGGTCTGGCTTGGCCAATTTTTAAATAATAGTCACTCACAGTAAAGCAAATACAGAGATAAAAGGGTTCACTTACTAAAGGAGTTAAAAATATTTACCCAATCAATTGTAGTTGACTTTCAGCCTCACTCACACTGGCACTCCTGTCTTTAGCTTTTCCAAAGGTAGTAGTAGACATCTGGGTAGAATAAACAACTTGTATGCCTCCCAGATAACGTTATCTTGTATTTAGATGTTCATACTTTAACCCGTTTACTGCCACTGATGCAGAAACTACGCCGGTGGCAGAGGGGGGTTTATACACCATCCCGGAGGCTGTAGTGTTTGTAAATCTGACAAGCTAACTGTCAGATGAATGCGAACTGTTGGGATTGCTTCCAAACAACCCCCTCCCCCCCCATGCACAATCCTGCCATGCTTCTTGGGTCCTACACAACCTGGGACAAGCATGGCAGAGGAGGAAGTCCAGCGAACTAACGTTTGCTGATCTCCTCTTCCTGTGACTAACCTGGAAGCGACATGAAAAATGTCACTTTCCCCAGCCAGTATGGCTAGGGAAAAAGCTATTGGAACCTGATCTACATTACAGCTTCATTGGGGGGGTAAGATGAGACATCAGGGAGTCTTTTAGACCCTAGATGTCTTTTTAAATTGAACCTGTCACCAAAAATTGCATCAAAATTTTTGAAAAAAAAAAAAAAAATTAGTAAAAAGAAAAAAAATAATTAAAAAGTGGGAAAAAAAATGTTAATTTTAAAAAATTAAAGTCACTCCCTCATAAAATCCAGGTACTCAGACACACGCAGATACGAATGTAAATGCATGCATTGGGGCACCTGTGCAGAAAACGACGGTTGCCTTATAGTAATATGTTACATATTACTGCACATGATGGAGTAAGAACAATAATTCTACGCCCATTATAGAAGGGTTAACTCTAACCTGATGATCTGTAGGGATTTTTAAAGTGTAATCTCTTGTAAACTCTAAGAAGCAGGGCAAGTTATTGCATCAACAAACTAGGGTAATGATTTATGTAATTTAAATTTTTTTTTTTTTTTTTTTTACTAGTAATGGTGGCGATCAGCGATTTTTAGTGTGGCTGCGACATTGCGGAGTACAGATCGGACCCCTAACTGACATTTTTGACACTTTTGGGGGACCAGTGACATTACTACAGAAATCAGTGCTAAAAATATACACTGTTACTGTAATAATGACACTGGCAGGGAAGGGGTTAACCCAGGGGCGATCAAAGGGGTTAAATGTGAGCCTAGGGGGTGTTTTCTAACTGTGAGGGGTATGGGCTTGTGAAATCAACACAGAGACCTGTGTTCCTAAATAGGAGGAACACAGGAGCTCTTTGTTCATAGCTGAGAGAACAACGGTCTGCTGAGTTTACAACAGCAGACCGCCATTCTCTCTCCACGGGGAGTGATCGCGGGTGCCCGGCGGAAATCGCGGCCGCTGGCCCGAGGGATTGGCTTCCCCGCTAGCGAGTGGGCTTGCGCGCGCCACCCAGGATTGCTCCCGCGAGCCACCATACAGGTACGGCGATTCACAGAACCTGCTGATCTGCCGCCTCATAACTGCAGTGGATGGCTGGCAAGTGGTTAATATAAAGATAGTCACCTGTTCAGGGATCCAGAAATGTCGGCACCCGAGCTGATTCTTCAATCGGCTTTGGATGCAGGCGCTGAGCATCTGGGGTAAGGTAAACCATCAGTGAAGCCTTGCGGCTTCACAGCCGGTTGCCTCCTGCGCATGCGCGAGTCGCGCTGCGCTTTTTGAATTGTTTTACAGTCTTCTAGGACCTGTGTGTCAAAATCTGGTAGCTCAAACAAGTGGAGCTTCCTCCTTTGGGGCGCAGCTCTGCTTTAACCACTTGCCGACCGCCGCAAGTACATATACTGCGGCGGTCAGCCCCTCACAGGCAAAGTGACGTATGGGTACGTCACTGGCCTGTGAGGCTCTGGGGAGCGAGCCCGCGCCGCCGGAAGCAGGCTCCTGCTCGGTCACGGACCCCCCCCCCCCCGTGCGTGTGCCCGGCGGACCCGATGTCCGCCGGGCACTCGCGATCGACCGTTAGAGCGGGAGAAAGCCAGGCGGCTAATGTAAACAAGCCGCCTGTCATTCTCCCCTGTGTAAGAACAGTGATCATACGGTTCTACTATGTAAGACCGTTGATCACTATTCCTACACCTCAAGCCACAGCCAATCACAGTTAGAATCACTCCCCTAGGGACACACACAACCCCTCCCTCTCAAAAAAAAGTTAATCCCTTCCCTGCCAGTGTCTTTTTACAGTAACAGTGCATATGTATAGCACTGATTACTGTAGTAATGTCACTGGTAACCCCAAAAGTGTCAAAAATGTCAGTCAAGGGTCCGATCTGTCCGCCGCAATGTCGCAGTCCTACAAAAAAAAAATCGCAGATCGCCGCCATTACGCGTTAAAAAAAAACAACAAAAATCTTTCCCTTAGGGCTCTTTCAGTTTTTTAAGCGGATCTGATCGGATCCTCCATGCAGCTCTATGGGGCAGCGGATGTCAGCGGAGACACCTCCGCTGACACCCGCTGTCATCCGCATCCGATCCTGTGCGTGAAATCTGGATGGATGGAATCCCTATTTTTCCATCCGTTCAGTAACCGGATCGGATCTGATGGGAGCGGACAAGCGGTCCGCTCTCATCCGATCCCCCATAGAGGGCAGCGGGGGATGAGACACCTCCCTCTGTGCTCTGCAAGCGGAGACGGAGCTGTCATCCGCCGGCTCAGCGGGGATCGCAAATCGATCCCCGCTGAGCAACACGGATCCGCCTACGTGAAAGAGCCCTTTGATAGTAAGCGCGATAACTTTTGCGCAAACCAATCAAAATACGCTTTTTGTGATTTTTTTACCAAACATATGTAGCATTAAACAAATTGGCCGAAAATGTTAAAAAAATTTTGATTTTTAAATTTTTTTTTGGGGAATTTCATATAAAAAAATGTGAAAAATATTGTTATTTTTGCAAAATTGATGCTCTTTTTTGTTTATAGCGCATGATCAAAAAAATCGCACAGGTGATCAAATACCACCAAAGGAAAGCTCTGTTT
Source organism: Pelophylax lessonae (assembly GCF_965119305.1). NCBI lineage: Eukaryota > Metazoa > Chordata > Amphibia > Anura > Ranidae > Pelophylax > Pelophylax lessonae. The sequence goes on from NC_138770.1 coordinate 389,460,087, forward strand.
GTGGGAAAAAAGGACGTCAAATTAGTTTAGGTACAGCGTCGCACGACCGTGCAATTGTCCGTTAAAGTCACGCAGTGCCGAATCGCAAAATAGGCCCTGGTCAGGAAGGGGGTAAAATCTTCCGGGGCTTAAGTGGTTAATGCTGATTTTCTCCTGGAGAAACAGTTCGTAAAAACCAGTGTACGATGTGCACGAAGCCTACTGTAAAGTAAGAAAAAAAGATACATTTTATTTAAACAAACTGAAACAATAGCAAACAGAGCACAAATGTTTAAAAACATTTCAAAATGAATCCCAATGACTAGGGATGCCCATAAAACTGAGAGAAGGCGAGCTGTGCAGCAACCGAGTGCACAAGTAAATACTATTTAGATAAAAAGCAGAATGGATCCTTCTTTGGATTTGCTGTACAAATTGGAGAGCGTATGGTAGACAACAGATCTGTGTCCAATCCACAGCCCTTATTATCTAGGCCAATGTGCAAGGTGTGTGTATGTAGGTTCACCTGCACATACACTATAATGTCAAAAGTATTGGGACGCCTGCCTTTACACGCACATGAACTTTAACGGTATCCCAGTCTTAGTCCGTAGGGTTCAATATTGAATTGGCCCACCCTTTGCAGCTATAACATCTTCAACCCTTCTGGGAAGGCTGTCCACAAGGTTTAGGAGTGTGTCTATGCAGTGGTGTATTTTGGTTTTGTGCTGCCCTAGGCAAGACTAAAATTGGGCGCCCCTCCTAATAAATTTGCCGCACTCCTTTTTTAAAAGATGTGACTCCCTCCGAGAGAGAGAGAGACTCCGTCCGAGAGAGAGAGAGAGACTCCCTGAGAGAGAGAGAGAGAGAGAGAGAGAGAGACTCCCTCCGAGAGAGAGAGAGAGAGATGAGACTGAGAGATGGAGAGAGAGAGGAGGGGTCAGAGAGAGAGGGAGGGGGGAGAAAGAGGGGGTGGGTTAGAGGGGGTGAGTGAGAGAGAGAGAGGGGGGGGGGTGAGAGAGGCGGCTCTAGCAACCAGTGGCCAATATAGTCTCAGGTGGAGGGGCGGCTTTTTTGCTGCCCCCCTGCAAAGTGCCGCCCTAGGCCTGGGCCTCGTTGGCCTAGGCCAAAATACAGCACTGTGTCTATGGGAATGTTTGACCATTCTTCCAGAAGTGCATTTGTGAGGTCAGGTACTGATGTTGGAAGAGAAGGCGTAGCTCGCAGTCTCCGCTCTAATTCATCCCAAAGGTGTTCTATTGGGATGAAGTCAGGACTTTTTGTAGGTCAGTAAAGTTCCTTCACCCCAAATTAGCTCATCCATGACTTTATGGACCTCGCTTTGTGCACTGGTGAGCAGCCAATGTTGGAACAGGAAGGGGCCATCCCCAAACTGTTCCCACAAAGTTGGGAGCATGAAATTATCCAAAATGTTTTGGTATGCTGACGCCTTTAGATTTCCCTTCACTGGAACTAAGGGGCCAAGCCCAACCCCTGAAGAACAACCCCACACCATAATCCCCCCTCCACCAAATGATTTGGACCAGTGCACAAAGCAAGATCCATAAAGATATGGATGTGCGAATTTGGGGTGGGAGAACTTGACTGGCCTACACAGAGTCCTGACCTGAACCCAATAGAAAGCCTTTGGGATGAATTAGAGTGGAGACTGCGAGCCAGGCCTTCTTGTCCAACATCAGTGCCTGACCTCACAAATGGGCTTCTGGAAGAATGGTCAAAAACTCCCATAGATACATTCCTAAACCTTGTGGACAGCCTTCCCAGAAGAGTTGAAGCTGTTATAGCTGCAAAGGGTGGGCCAACTCAATATTGAACCCTACGGACTAAGACTGGGATGACATTCATGTTCACATGCTTGTAAAGGCAGGCGTTCCAATACTTTTGACAATATAGTGTATGTAAGGAATAAAGTGGTTGTAAACCTTAGCCATGAAAAATGAACAAAGCATATCCCTGTATAGTGTGTACTTGTCTCACTCCAGACCACTAAGTGTCATTTCTGTCGGCTGCTTCATTCCTCTTCTATCAGCATGAATCACTTCTGTCAAGTTTTGCTGACACCAAGAGCAAAACAGTAACAGGGAGGGGACTCCAGCACACAGCCCGTGATTGAAAGCCTCGGCTCTGTTCCTGTGTGCTGTGTAGAGGGGTGTGTGTCCCTTCCCTCCAATCAGCTCTCCGCTAAACAGATGTAGATAAGAGAAGACTGCAGATAAACAGGAACAACTAACACCTGAGGCCAGTCACTTTGCTGGGTATATATAAAGGTTTACAACCACTTTAAGATTAGTTATATCTCCTGAGATTTGCTGTAAAAATTGGAGAGTGTATGGTAGACAGCAGATAAATGTCCAATTTTCAGTGCCTAACGTCTGGTTATGATTTGTGGTTATATTTTTTTCAAATACCTATGACACTGCACCTTTTTTTCCCCCCATAGTTAACTTTGGGAAAAGTTCCCTTGAAGTGAAGCTGTACTCATGCTGCAAGGGTTAAAATGTTGCTAAACCAAGGACCCTGCATTCACAATATCCGGTCTCCCACAGAACACAGAACATGGAATTCAAATTGTTTTAGTAAATATAAACTGCTAAATACCTTTTCTCATCAGCAGTATATAGCAGTCTTGTGACTTCTATCAGTGTCTGGTTAAAGCTTGTAGGAGAAGTTTTCATTAACCCATGACTGTCCTATGAGGCCACAGGACCCCTGGCCCTCTGTCTGGACAGTGCTGATTGGTCTTGTGCTGATCACGTGTATCCTCCAAAGGAAAAATTGCTAGAGAGCAATACACACCAAACTGAGCATGTGCAGAGTGTCTCCAAGGCTCTATTATATCAGGAGATGGATTGGAGGCAGTATAAGAAGGGGAGGATTAGAGAAGACAGGATCAAACAGCCTTTTTACATAATGCGCAGGATTAAAGTGGTTCTAAAGGCAGAAGGTTTTTAGAAGGCATTAAGATAAAAAAAACCTTCTCTGTGCAGCAGCCCCCCCCCCCCAATACTTTCCTGAGCCCCATCTCAATCCAGCTAAGTTGCATGAGAGCCTAGTTGTCTGGGAATCTGGGAATCTCCCTCCTCATTGGCTGAGACAGCAGTGGATGCCACTGGCTCATGCTGCTGTCAATCAAAGTCAGTGACCCAATGAGGAGAGAGGGGGTGGGGCTGAGCCATGGCTCTGTGTTTGAATGCACACAGAGCAGAGGCTCAGCTTGGGTGCCCCCATAGCAAGCGAGGAGCCAAGAGTGCCGTTGGGAACCCAAGAAGGGGAGGATCTGGGCTGCTCTGTGCAAAACCAACTGCACAGAGCAGATAAGTATGACATGTTTGTTATTTTTACCAAAAAAATAAATAAATAAAATACTGTAGCTGCTGACTTAATATTAGGACACTAAGGGCTCTTTCACACAGTCTGCCTCCGTAGGCGGATCCGTGTTGCTCAGTGGGGATCGATCCGTGATCCCCGCTGAGCCGGCGGATGACAGCTCCATCTCCGCTTGCAGAGCACAGAGGGAGGTGTCTCAGCCCCTGCTGTCCTCTATGGGGGATCGGATGAGAGCGGACCGCCTGTCCGCTCTCATCCGATCCGATACTATCCGATTACTGAACGGATGGAAAAATAGGGTTTCCATCCGTCCAGATTTCACGGACAGGATCGGATACGGATGGCAGCGGGTGTCAGCGGAGGTGTCTCCGCTGACACCCGCTGCCCCATAGAGCTGCATGGAGGATCCGATCAGATCCGCCTAAAAAACTGACAGGCGGATCTGATTGGATCGCCCGTGTGAAAGAGCCCTTACTTGTCCTGGAATCCGTCGATGTCAGCACCGCAGCTAATGTTTCCATTGGCTGTCGGACGCTGCCGCCGCCTTTTCCGGTAAGGGAGCCCGGCAGTGAATCCTTGCAGCTTCACAGCCGGGTCCCTACTGCGCATGCGCAAAGCATGCTGCACTCGGTAACAAGCCTGGCAGCAGAGAGAGAAGGGGGCCGAACCTCTGACATACCGCGCCACGGCGAGGTCCAACAGAAGTGGGGACAGGGTATCTGTCAAAAACAGGTACCTGCCACATTTGGCACCTTTAAGGGGGGAGACAGATAAACCGAAGTTCCACTTTTGAGTGGATCTCCGCTTTTATATCACAGTAACTCCTTAGGTTCTATAGTAAGTATAACAAGCATGCTTTACTGCATATACAGTACACACTGATGTTATTGTTGTGGGTTTAGTAACATTGGAAACTATTTATTTCTGTCTAGGGAGCAGGAAAAGCTTTCTCTTACCTTACTCCCCTAAACTCTGGAGATGGATTGTCCCTGCAAGGAAGGACAGAGTTTTTTTTTTCAGTTTCCAATCATGTGCAGATGAAAAGAAAAAAATAAGAAGGAATTTGCGTTTCACATGACTGGATAACTAAAGTGAATTCTCACCCAATTTATTAAGTGAAGACTATCAACTCCTTTAGAAAATCACCCTGAAAATAGCAGATCTTTTTTTACTTGTGTGTTTATGTCATGTTATTGACTTGTTATCGATATATGTGATTGTTTTTTAATGTTTTTTTTTCCATAGATTTTGAATGTTTAATATATATTCAATAAAGTACTTGATTTTTAGTCCTGAACACCGCTTGGGAAGTATACCTACCTATCTTTGAACAGCTCCCTTGTTATTTATTCTTTTGTGTCTGCTTTGTATCTGTGCCCAAATGTAGCACTTCTCATTGGATCCCAGTTCATGGACATCCTTGTATTTCTCCAGGCTTGCTGTATACACAAGTTTACTAAACCTGGAGCTGCTCTCATAAAATATTCAGCAAAGTCCAACAGCCTCTCTTGTTGCTGCCTTCCCCAGGAGTGGATCCCTCCCTCCCATCCACCACTGCACTTGTCAGAGACTTACAGGCCGGACACCTATCGGATTGTGTATGCAATGGTGTTTAGAAGCTGAACTGCTAAACAAAAGAACCCCCGGGGGATCATCACAAGAAATAACAGTCATCACTGCAATTAAAACCATGACAGCAACCTCTGATCACACCTAGGAGCAACGGGGCTGCCAGCTCTGGGCAACACATACAGGCGATCTGACACTTACTGGGGATCTGATGACAATTACAGATGATCCGACACATACAGGCGATCTGACACTTACTGGGGATCTGATGACAATTACAGATGATCCGACACATACAGGCGATCTGACACTTACTGGGGATCTGATGGCCATTACAGATGATCCGACACATACAGGCGATCTGACACTTACTGGGGATCTGATGACAATTACAGATGATCCGACACATACAGGCGATCTGACACTTACTGGGGATCTTAAGACCATTAGAGATGATCCGACACATACAGGCGATCTGACACTAAATAGCGATGTGATAACCATTAGCGGCGATCTGACACTTAGTAGCGATGTGATGAGACCTAGGACAATGTGACACTTACTGGCGATGTGCCACTTGCTGCTGATCTGATGACTTTGATGGGAAGTTTAGCAGACCATGTGTGATCCCAGTGACCGCTGTCCTCTTACCTGTGTGTATGCAGATCGTCCGTCCCGGGGAAAGTTTTCCGAGCTGATCGGTGATCGGGAGGTGGGTGGAGGATTAGAGGTGACTAAAATAGGCAGAAAGAAGAGAGAAGGCTGCAGCCGTGCACCCGCCGAGCACACTCCCCTTCCCAGCACAGCCTGCACGGCTCTGAGTGCTGGAGACACGCCGGGGGCGGAGCCACACTGACAGCTGGAGGCAGGAGGGGAGGGGCTGAGCACTGGGAGAACACATCACTCCTAGCAGAAGTTTTCTGCTGCTGTTCATCGGACAAACACACAGAGGGTTGATTTATTAAAACTGGAGAGTGCATAATCTGGTGCAGCTCTGCATATTAACCAATCAGCTTCCAGGTTTCATTGTCAAAGCTTAATTGAAAAAGCTGAAGTTAGAGGCTGATTGGCTACCATGCACAGCTGCACCAGATTCTGAGTGTTCCATTTTTTAGTAAATCTTCCCTTTCATAGAAAATCGCATACTTACAGATTTTTGCTTTTTTTTTTAAAGTTGTTCTATTTATGGCTGTTTTTCCAGTACAAAACAAAATATAAGTAAATATATTAAAGGGGATGTGTACCCCTCTTTCTTATTTTTACCTACAGGTAAGCCTATAATTTACCTGTAGGTAAAATGAATATCTCCTAAAATTCACCCTGCATGCAGCCGCTGACTTCAGCGGCACATGCTCCCTGAAGGTCCGGCGAACCATGCTGGAGCATCAGAGCTTCTTGCTAGGACCGAGGGCTCCCGCAGGCATGCGGCTCTGGACATTCACAGAGCCAGATCCCGCGATCCAGGCAGAAAGGACAGGAGAAGATGTCCGCCCTCTCAGCGGTGGCTTAGTTCTAAGGTGAGTATTTCATAATGCGATGCATACTAGCACATTATGCCTTTATCTTGTAGGGGTTTTTTTTTTTTTTCAGCGGGTTTACAACTGCTTTAATATATATAGTATATCGACATTAAAGTGGAACTTCACTCTCCCAGTCAACATTGATTATTTGGATCCTCATGCTGCTAGCATTAGTAATGATTAAGCACACATCTTAGTGTGTGAAACGCGTCTACCTTGCCACTTTTTTGCCACATTGGGATGTCCAATAAACCTGGATTTTGACCACATCTGAGTGCAGCCATTTCTTTTCATTATTGACTGTCCACGGAGGCGAGCCGGGGCGAGCACCGCTGTTGGTCATCAAGCTTCCCATTACCTTGAGTAGTGTATCTCTTTCTTTTGTAAGCATTAGTAAATAGACAGGAAAGTATATAATTTTTACTTGTTTTAACCACTTGACCTCATGACCAGGCCATTTTTTTTGATACAGCACTGCGTTATTTACCGGACAATTACGCGGTCATGCAACACTGTACCCAAGTAAAATTGATGTCCTTTTTTTCCCACAAACAGAGCTTTCTTTTAATGGCATTTGATCACCTCTGCATTTTTTTATTTTTCGCTCTATAAACAAAAAAAGAGCGACAGTTCTGAAAAAACAAACATTATTTTTTACTTTCTGCTATTAAGCATATCCAATAAAAAATTTTAAAAAATCGAATTTCTTCATAAATTTAGGCCAATATGTATTTTGCTACATATTTTTGGTAAAAAAAAAAAAAAAAAAAAAAAACAATAAGCGTATGTTGATTGGTTTGCGCAAAAGTCATAGCATCTACAAACTATGGGATATTTTTATTTTTTTTATTTTTTTTACTAGTAATGGCGGCGATTGGCGATCAGCACTTCATAGTGGGACTGCAATATTGCAGCAGACATTCTGATATTAACTGACACTTTTGAAACTTTTTGGGGACCAGTGACACTAATACAATGATCAGTGCTAAAAATATGCGCTGTCACTGTACTAATGACACTGGCTGGGGGGGGGGGGGTTACATCAGGGGCAATCAAAGGGTTAACTGTTTGCCTAGCCAGTGTTTTACTGTACTGTGTGAGGTTCTTTTACCAGAGGTAGAGATGGAATGTATTCCCTGCTTTGCAGGGACACAAATTTCATCCCTTCCCTCCTGTGAGAACAGCGATCTGTGTGTCTGCCTGACGATCGGTGGGTGCCGGAGGAACTCGAGTACCCTGCACCCACCGATCGGCTTCCACTGTGTGTAATCACCCAGAAGTGTCGCATCATGTATATATATGTGATCCGACACACAGGTGTCACCCTGTAGCAGTAAAACTGCTATAGGGCTGACCTAAAGTGATTAAAGTGGAACATCACTCTCCCAATCAACATTGATTATTTTTTAGTAAACAGATAGAAAATTATATAAAATATACCTGTTTTAAACAATTTTTTTACATTTCTGCAGTTACTTCCTGGGTTCTTGCCTGGGCAAATGATGTCATACATCCCAGGAGTCTTCAGGAGGGGAGAATAGGAGGAGAGGAGAAAGGGGTTTTCTCAGTTAAGTGCATTCTCCTGCATGCATGCTTGAGCTAAGGGTAGATGGATTCCAGAAAGTAAAGGCTACATGAATCTTTTACTCAACCCCACAGTCAGAAATGCTAGGGTTTTGTTTTTCAAAGTGATTTCTTAACAAAATAAAGCGTGGAGACATGGATGGATGGGGGAGTTTGCTTTGAATCTTAAAAATGAATTAAATAGCGTTTTCAGTTTGTGGTACTCAGATGCAGTGAAAATATGTGTTTCCACTTTTATAGTTAAATTTGAGAAATCACACCATTTTTATGTGTTCAGATTCACACAGCATACCTAAAAATATTTATTACATTTTGGATGTTTATTTTAGAGTGGCTTCTGAACAGACTGCATTCCGCTCTGGACAATCTCACAGTGACAGTTCACCAAACCATACCGCACAGACATCCATAGGTAAGCCTATGTGAGGGGCGGGTGCATGGCTTTATGGTGGTATCATGTAGAATCCAGCCATTAAGAGAAAACCAGAAACCAGTACACTAAGAAGGTTTTGAGGCAGGATTATGGCTCTGTTTAGATTTGCGGTTAGGGGGCTGAAAAAATAGGCAGCTGAGCCACATTTTTTGCATTTTTGCCAACTGCCCGCAATAGGCAGCGGACATGGGTATTTACATTCTGCGGGCGCGATGCTTCACTTTTCCCCTGCAGCAAAGTTTGCCCAACTTGTAGCAATCTGCGGGCAGCAATCCCACCGAATGCTACATATTCAAGTAAATGCAATGCACGCGGTTGAAGAGCGATTGTCGACACAAACTGTTTTTTATTGGTGCCGGATGGACTTGCGTCCTTTTTCAATCTCACTAACTATGTAAGTATGTAAATAGGGTTAAAATAGGCAGTAAGGAGGCATTGCATCACTTCCTCGTCGCCTGTCGGTAGCCTCTGGAGAAACATGTGAATGCAGATCGAGCTTCAGAGGCACGGGAGAGTTGGACACATATCTAAATCTATCCTTACTATAATCCAAAATCAGCAAAACAAAGTTACACCAACGCTTAGAGAGCATGGTGACCCTCTTGCAAGGTGACAGACAGAGACAGTAACTTTTTTAGCTGATAGAGGACTTCAGTAAATGATCACAGTGTTCTCATGTGTTCTGAGAATGACAGGGTTCTCATTATTTAGAATAATAGACAGACAACATGGGGAATATGAGCATGGTGGTGTGGTATTTTACTATGCCTGAGTCCTGCTATATTGGGCTTGAGTGTGATTTTTTTTATGATTGTCTAAATAAAACCTTCCATTTTTATTATGCTGTATGCACATAATGACTTTTCCCAGTCTTGTTTCTCCAATATATTGCTTTTACCCAGGATGGTCTATGACAGTGGTCTCCAAACTGTGGCCTGGGGGCCAGATGCAACTCGTTGCTTGCCTCTATCCAGCCCTTGGGACACTATTTCTCCAGCTGACACCAATGATGGGTCACCATTACTCTCACTGAAACCAATAATGGAGCAGTCTTCCTCCAACTGACACCATAGATGGGGCATTATTTCTCCTGTTAAGTCCAATGATGGGGCACTATTTCTCCAGCTAAGTCCAATGATGGGGCACTATTCCTCCAATTGGAACCAACCATTAGGCACTATTCTTCCCGCTAAAACCAATGATGGGGCAGTGTTTACTCCCACTGATGCCACAACATTTTTAACTCACATTGGCCACAGTCCTGACCCCTAAAGCTTGAAGGACAATAATCTTGCCCTTTGTTTAGAGTTTGGAGGCTCCTGGTCTATGATTTCAGTAAATCCTGCTTTAGAATCCTCTTGGTGTGCTGTTTTTCTCTTCATTGCCAGTTTACAGTAAATCTGTCCCCACTCAGATTGGGGACATAATGAGTTTCCTGCCATTAGTATACAATGCAGAAGTCAAGTTCTAGGTCTTTAACCCTTGGTCAGGACAAGTGTTCAAATATGCTTTGCAACTGATAATAAACATACACTTTAACTACAGTATAGACAGGGGTAATTATGGTACACATTGATTCTCATTAACATTACAGCAGAAAGGAGAGCTAAGTAGGATTTTTTAGTACTGGAGTTTTCATAGAAGAGCATTTGATCCCCAATGTTTTTATATTTTTTTAAGTTATACTATGTTAACATATAAAGTACAGTAGGTGTTATCCCAATTTAGTGGCAAAGTGTAAATACACTTTAAAGTTGAGTTCCACCCATTTTTAATAACTTGGATTACATAGATGTATGTAATCCCCTTTAAAACTACTTTTACCAATGGAAACTTTTTTTTTTTTTTGCTAGGAAATACTGTATTTTCTTCTTTATTCATCCTCTCCTCACTTCCGGGTCTGGACGCCGATCGGCGATTACGTCACTCGGCGATTCGCAGGGGGTGCTGGGATGTATCTCATGGGATGAAATCTCGCATTATTACACAGGAGTCCTGAGCTGTACTGTATGTATTGGATGGAGGCCGTGCTCTGCCCCGCCTCCGCCCCGCCTCCTCTCAGTGAGCTCAGTGAGGATATAATGCTTTCAGTCCTCGCTCACTTCAAGTGAAATGCAGCAAATGTCCATGAACCTTAAACCAAACGAAACAGGTGATGTTGTCGGTGACAGCCAGAAAAAAACACTAAAGGTGCCTGATGTCCCGCCACCAGTGTCCCTATGCTTCTTACTAGAAGTCTATAAAAAAAGGGCATATGTGCAACCAGATCCAATACACAGACCACGTGCTGAAGAGAGGGATAGGTGGGAATCCTCCCACACCTTCCTATACACAGGGGGTAGGTAAGCCTCTTACCAGCTGTTCGAAAGAACTGTAAGGACCTTTAAAATTCCCAAATTCCTCTCAACCAGATGCTGTGATGGACCGAGTTTCCCCTGGTAGTCTTGACTACTCTTGATCCTCATTCACCACAACGTCAGATATGGTACTCTGGGCCTCCGCTGTGAGTTGGATGAAGAACCTCTCCTGCTTGTGATTTAGAATCTGGTGCAGGCCATTTTAAAGGGCTGTACTGCCAGAAAAGTGTAACTAGGACATTTTTGAATTCCAGGCCGGTCTGTATTGCTCCTGGACGTAATTGGTGAGGAATTAGGATGGCGGTGGGAGGGCCTTTCCTCCTGGGTTGAATCTGGCCTTGCAAAAGGCTTGTCCCCAGTTGAAGGCAGGCTCACCCTAAGCTGTCCACGTTCCAAACCTCCTGGTAGGTAAGGGCTACACTCGGTCTGGCTATTGGGCCGGGGTAGAAAAGGCCCGTAGTGTATGTGCCCCTGGGGTGGCAGCCCAGGGGTGCCTTAATTCTCACTGGTGAGGGGCAGCTCGCCTTGAGTTTTTCGGCACCATGGTCACTGCACCTACGCACACTTTTTTAAGCACCTGCCTCTTGGGCAAGGCCTTTTGGCTTCGACCAGAGGAATTTTTATTCCGGCCGGAAGGCCTGCCTTTGTATTTTCACAAGGGCACTAATTCACCTCTCCACTTCCCCTCCCCCACCTTTTTGTTTGTGTGTGCCTTTTCTTTGTGGTTTGTCACCTTTCTATCACCTTTTTTCACTTTGCACGACTTGTAGGGTGTGGGTCCTCGGGCCCTACCTTGAGTCTTGGGAGGGGGTGGATATGGCCTTTTGGCTTGGTCCGCCCTCTCTCATGGGGTCTCCCTTCGGGGGAGCCCCACTTAGTACTCGGTGGGGGCTGTTTCGGCAGTCCCCCTGAAGAACGGGGTCAGTCTGGTTCCGGCCAGACAGACCATGAGTACCTCAAATCCCTGTCAGGAGTCTTGCGCCCCGGGGGATCGAGGTTCGGGTCCTACCTCTTCGGAGGGAAGACCACTTTGTTCGCACACCCTGTGCACTTTTTGTGTTCCTCACGTTTGTGTGTGTGCACTTTTTTATGCACCGGGTGAAGTCTTTTGAGTGTGTTTCACACGCTACGGGCTTTAAAAAAAAAAAAAAAATTTTTGAATTCCCCCAAGGACTTGTTGGAAGGAAGGGTCTCTGTAACTATGTTGACAGCACATGAAAATACATGTATCGTGCATTTTCATATGCCCCCAGACTTCTATGGGCCCCTCAGTGCACACTGAATACTTCATTCAATATATACCATGATAGGGTTTTGTTTTTTTTTAGCCTCCTGCTAAACCTATTCTCTCGCCACAGTAAAATGTAAGCTGGTATTTGAAGCATATTAAAAAGTGATACTTCCAAATTACTGTTATGAAAGAAGTTATGCCTTCTTAACCTCCCTGGCGGTATAATTCTTTCCGATTTTAGGTGCTGAAAGCGGTACCATTATTTTGCATGTAATTCTTAAGAACGAGCAGCCCAAACCAATTATTTATATATGATTTTCTTTTACTGTGCGTTCTTCTTTATAACATCTCGGGTATGATAACGTTTGAAACACAAAATCATAAATTATAATATAATAAATAACTATAAATAAGTTATGTATGTATGTATATATATACTGTATATATACATATATATATGTATAAATTTATATATATATATATATATATTTATATATATATATATATATATATATGTGTGTGTGTGTGTATACATATATATAGATATACGTGTATATCTATCTATCTATCTATCTATCTATCTATCTATCTATCTATCTATCTATCTATCTATCTATCTATCTATCTCTATATATATATATATATATATATATATATATATATATATATATATACGTATATATATATATATATATATATATATATATATATATACATAAAAAGTACAGTAAAACTGCAGGAAAGGGCACGTGGGGGCAAATTAATGTGAATTTATTTTATTTTGTAATGTATCAGTGTGTTTGGTGTGTTTTACTATTTGAATTTGCCGCCGGGTCCACCCCCCTGCGAGCGTCAGGTCGCATGAGACGGAAGCCGGGGCACAGAGCATCGGGAGGAAGATCTGGCCGCCGCACACTGTCGGGATACATCGCTGGATCCGGGGACAAGGTGAGTACCCTCTCTTACAGGATCCAGCAATCTCCCTAGCGGTACCCCGAGTGTGGCTCGGGGTTACCGCTAATGACTCTGAAATTTCACCCCGAGCCACACTCGGGAATACCACTAAGGAGGTTAAGAGAGGAGATCCTTTGGATACTTTAAATATTCATTCCAGAATAAATGAGAGAATTCAATTAAGTTTATTAAATTTGACCAGGAAGGCACCATACTTTAGGGTCAATAAATAAACATTTTTCAGACTGCTACCTAGAAAAGAACAGGTATATCACCATATTTACAGATTCATTCCTATAATAACATTAAACATAGACTTTTGCAGAATAAGTGCATTGCATAAAGTACGATAAACCTGCCACAAACCTTCTTTTAAATTATACTTAACATTTGACAAAATACTTAGGCTGCAGCTCACAGCTCATAGCAGGAGATCTGGTGCGTCCCTGTTCTCTGTTTCATATGCGAATCACATCTGAATTTTTGCCTCAATTCTGATCTGAAACGGACCAGAAGATGCACAGGACCCTTTTCCAGTTCAGACCATGGCCGCTCCGGAGCTGTGTGAACCAGCTCCATTGAGAGCGGTTCACACTCTCCTGTCATGCGAATTTGATGCAGGGAAACCCACATATCATTCTCATAAATGTTAACCCAGCCTTAAAGAGGAATTTCAACTAACCAACCCAATCCAATGCAACTCAGCTAACCACCCCTTCCTACCTTGTCCATTAGGTTCAGCTATGATAGAATACTCACCTGCCCAGCAAATCCTGCTGTCCAGCTGTAACTTGCAGAAAACCAACACATGCTGGGATCTGGGCCACTATCTTGTTTGTGATGTCATTGCATGTCTTCAGGAGACCAACTGTCTTCTCCTGGTGCTAGCAGCCAGCCTTTTGATTATGTTGCACTGTGCATACACAGTGGAGTTGATTTACTGAAATTGGAGAGTGCAAACTTTGATGCAGCTGTGCATATAATCGGCTGCTAGATTTTTATTTTTTATTTTTTTTGTTAAGCCTTAATAGAACAAGCTAAAGTTAGAAGCGGATTGGTTTCTATGCAGAGCTTCACCATATTTTGCACTCTCCACTTTTTAGTAAATCAATCCCAGTAGGCCCTTAACCTCCTAGGCGGTAATCCCGAGCATGACTCGGGGTTGATTTTTCATTGCAGGATCGGTAACCCCGAGTCACGCTCGGGGTGGATTGCAGAGAGCGCAGCGGTGTTCTCTTACCTTATCCTGGCGTTCCAGCGATGATCTCTCATTGCTGAGATCGCCAGCCGAGAGTCCCGCCGCTCCTCCGTCCCTCCGTCGGTCTGATCACTTCCTAGTTCCGTTCCCTGCAGCAGCAATGCTGCATTGGAGCGGAACTAGGGAGGGAAATTCAAAAAAAAAAAAAAAAAAAACGTTGCACAAAACACAAAACACATTTTATATTATATATATATATATATATATATATATATATGCATATATGCATATATATATATGCATATATGCATATATATTTATATATATATATATACCGGTATATATATATGCATATATATATATATATTTATATATATATATATATATATATATGCACACACACACATATATATATATAAAATTATATTATTGATTCAATTATAATTAATGCGTTATATATTATATATATATATATACACACATATATATATATATAATATATAACGCATGAATTATAATCTAATCAATAATATAATTTTATTATATATATTATATATTAAATAGTAAAATAATATTATTGATTCGATTATAATTCATGTTTGTGTTTCAAATTTATCACATCTGGGATGTCTACTAGAGTCTTGTTTTGGTCAGGTTTAAGTCAGTAATTACTAAGAATTGTAGGCCTATAATACATAACGCCAAATTTCCATGAAAAGAATTGTACCGCTTTTGGTATGTAATTCCTGACATAATCATACCGCCAGGGAGGTTAAGCCTATTGAGATGTATGACATAGCTATCCCAGGAAGCTTCAGCAAGAGACTGGCTGCGCTCCACTGTAATTAGGAATGCCCCCCCCCCCCTTTTTGTAAAAGTGAACCTTAACCCCACCTCTAGATCATTCCTTTTGGTCACTGAGGCTGCCCATCACATTAAAGAACCAGTTAGAATCTTCTGGAGTTTGGAAGGTGTATAGTCAGTGTATAAAGGACCCTGGATCTGCTCTGACCTTTGAACTTGTACCATGTTATGTATATTTTCATCATATGCTTTGTCTGAATTGCACATATTTGTGTTTGATTTCGAATGCTTCATTTGTGTGTATGACAGGAACAATAATCCTACATTTCGGCAATACACTATGCAGAGTACTTTCATGTGTTATAAAAAATTCCCACCATTTGTAAAGCACCACGTAAAAGAGCTGCTGTTATAAAACAGGATAAAATGAGGTATAAACATCACAACCACCAGCTGATGTTCAAGTGAGGGAAAAAAAGTCATTTTTTTAGAAAATATTTTCTTTCAATTTACTTTATGGACAGACTTAAAGTGTAAGTTCACCCTAGAATTACTCTATGAACAGCCATATACCTAGGGTTGCCACCTCACCCCTTTAAAACTGAGCCCATATTATTTCACAGGTTCTGTAGCTGAATAAGGTGCTAAATAAACTCAATTATGGTGCTTTTCCACTGCATGGAACCGAACGGTCTTGCCCGCTTTTGTGCTTTTCCACTGCTGGTACCGCATGGTACGGTGTAGGAACGGTTCGGTACGATGGCGCTTTTCCACTACATGGAACCGAACGGTATGGCTCGCTAAACAGTACCAAAAACAGTACCACCTCAGTTGTGGTTCCAAGAGGGCCGTACCGGTACCATATCTCACAATCCTTTGCATGCAGCCTTGACTGTTTGTCACTAATAGCCACTGATTGGTCAGAGAATCATTGTTATCCCACCCACTTACTTTAGTACTATTTTAGTGGAAAAGCAAACCGTACCAAATCGTACCGAACTGTTCCTACACCGTACCATGCGGTACCATGCAGTGGAAAACCAAACCTGGCCAAGCAGGGCCAAGTGGAGCCGAGCCGGTACTTGCGGTGGAAAAGTGCCATTAGTGCCCTGTCTGCATTTAATTAGCCTCAGAACCCGTGTAATCAATATGTGTTTGGTTTTAAAGGGATGAGGTGGTAACCCTACATATAACAAAAGTATCTTGATAAATGCATGTTTGATATCTGTCAGTGCTCCAGTTGTCCAGCAATTAGCACTGGAAACTCATGGCCATATACAAGTGACACTATGCAACTTAAATTGTCACTTGGCCCCTTCATGCTATCTATGTCATGTGATTGCAACACTTGACTTAAAAATGCTTCCTCTGGGCCTTGATGCAGTGAAAGACGTAGATAGCACAAGGGGGGCTGAGCACCACTATAAGTTGCATGACATCGTGAGTAAACGGCTGGCAGTTTTCAGTGCTGCTGATTGCTCAACAACATGAGCGCAGACAGATGTCAAACAGGATGCTATGCAAGTGCATGTGTTATATGGCTTTTTAAGGTTCATAGAGTTATTCTAGGATGTACTTTCACTTGAATGAATCTACATTTGTAAATCCATTGATGTTATCATCCTAGCTTTGCTTGATGGTAATCATGGGAATCTATGTATCGAGTAGCTATGCAGTTCCAACTCTTTTAGATCTCACTGAGAACCATGACATCTTATCTTTCACTGTGGCAGGATGCCCAGAGAGATTTGTTTTTGTTTGATAGGTCCTGATTATTCTTCACTTTGATTGGAGGTCCAGGCACCATGCTGTATAAATGTTGGCAAGATAAAAGCTAACAGTACAGTCATTTTTGGAAATCTGTGTGGCAGATAATGTCCTTGATGATAATATTTTTCAATAGTTTAGTGCTATTCCCGTATAGAAAGCAAAAAAGCTGCATTCAGTTTACCTGAAGGCTAAAGAATTTGAAAAGTGTCTTATAATGCACAATGATTTGAAGGCCTATTTTTAAAAGTTCAGAATTGATCTTCTTTATTTATGGGAATTTTTTCCAACAGTTTTACCCAACAAAGTTACTTTGGCTCTACCTATGTATGCCATATTCAGGATATGGTGAGTAATTGAGCTAAAAATTTACACCACTTAGTAGTTTTAATTGCGTGAACTCAAAGAAGGAACCTTCCTCAATTTGACAATTCATTTTTTAACTTCATTTTCTACTTTTGCACCTTATATATTCTTTACTTCTCACCAAACTTAAGTATATTGCCAGATGGCCTCATTTATCTAATGGGCCATACACACTATAAGCTTTTCTGAAGACTTTTTCCTTTAGATTTACCAAAACCATATAATATGAGGTCAAACCTAAACACTATCAATTTGTATGCAATCTGGCAGGCCCTTGAACTACATAGAAAAGGTAAATCTGAAGGAAAAAGTCTTCAGAAAATCTTATAGTGTGTATGGCCCTTTAGTGTTAATAAGGAAAGGTATCTGTGTTTGGCTAGAAATAGACAAGCAGGTCTTTTCTCAAAATGATTGGACAAGGAAGCATATGGGACCCCCTGCTTCTTGTGTACACCATGCCCATTAATAGGAAGCTTGGCACAAATAGTCAGTCAGCATTAAAAATCATTTTTTTGCAGCTCTCTTCCAAAACTTTTAGTGTAGGGCAGGGTTTTTCAACCAGGGTTCTTCAAAACCCTAGGATTCAGCAAGAAGTCCCCGAGGGTTCTGCCAAGATCAACCATTGCAGGGGATTTATATGAGCTCAACTGTGGCTTTAGTGCTCTGACTCATAGCCTTGATGAATACCACTGGGCTGATTGATATTGGCCTGATGGAAGTCTTAGAGTTCTGGCTCCTGATGTCACCAAAGAAAGAGGTGCAGGATGAGAGCAATTGCCTTCAGAATGCCAGCAGCATAAAATGAAAGGGCTCCTGTCTGCTAAAAATGTTGTGTTTGCACTTGTTGTGATTTCCTGCCACAATTAATACAAATACGTTTAAAATATTTCACTTAAAATTGTCACTGGTGTATAATATGTATGATATACAGCCTACAGTGGGCTGTATAAGCTACTGAGAGTGAAAGGGGCTTATTTGGTTTTATTTACCCTGTATACCACTGCAGACTATGCTGGTGCTAAAAACTTTAATAAATAAAATCTGCCATCATATGCATTCTCCTTCTGTTTATTTTTTCTCAATAAATATTTCCAGGATGGTGCATAAGGATCTTTGGTATTCGAAAATGAGTTACACCAGTATTTAAGGTCCTTTTATTCCAGGCCATCAAATCTACTCTTCATTTTAGCTTTAGTTTTACTACCATTCGAAAAGCCTCTCAGGGACAGGTCTGTAATAGCCTAGAATAACTAGGACTCCTGGGATTCATGCAAGTTCCTGGCTAGTGACAAGGCAAGGCAATACGAAATGTGTTTTTTTTTTTTTTATTAGCCTGAGTCTATGCTAAACTACCTTTAACTTTGATGTTTGCTTTTGGTAATTGCTGATTGCTGATTGCTTTAAGTAAGTAAGAATGTCACTGGTCAACCTTAGAACCAAGGGCACCACATCCAATAAAGTAATTTTAAATAAAACAACACTAGGATGAGTGATTTTTAAGGGGGCAAAAAAACTACAAAAATAAGATTAAATATCCACATTTTGTATTATTGAGAAGTACAAATAGATAAAAAAACAACATTAGGCATCGTTGGTTGTTGATTTTTAAAGAGGAAGTAAACTCTGCTTTTTTTTTTTCTTTTTTTCTTACCTGCAAAGTAAAGGCATAAAGTGCTAGTATGCATCACATACTAGCACATAATGTGACACCTACCTGCAAACGAAGCCCCCGTTGTCTCCCGCTGGAGGCCGCTTCCATCTTTGCCCATCTTCCTTCCGGGTCCACGGACTCCGGCTGTGTGACTGGCTGGAGTCCCGTGACATCACACCCACGCATGCGCATGGGAGCTGCTGATTACGGCACAGGGCTCTAAAGAAACGGCACGGGCGGCAGTTCCTTCAGAGCGCATGCGCCGATTACATCATCAGTGCAGTATACAGTAAATATCTCCTAAACGGTGCAAGTTTAAGAGATATTTACAGTACCTATAGGTAATCCTTATTACAGGCTTACCTTTAGGTACCAACATTAGAGGGAATTTTACATCCTCTTTAAGACCATCAAGGAATATCCATGTGGCCTGTACATGTAGTTACTTACCACTCAACATGTTTCATAAATCACTGGCTTCTTCAGGAGATTTAAGGCTACTACATATTATTGCCACATAAATATCTGTACCTAGTCAGCAAAAACCAGTTAACAAACAGCCTTCATGCACCTAAAGAGGTTGTAAACCCTAGCTATAGACTTTTGCCTATAGGTAAGCCTATAATAAGGCTTCACTATAGGTACTGTAAATACCGCCTAAACTTGCACCGCTTCGGAGATATTTACTTTTCATGCAGCTGATGATGTCATTGGCGCATGAGCTCTGAAGGAACGGCCACCTGTGCCGTTCCTTCAGAGCCCTGTGTTGTGAACGGTGGCTCCCACGCTCATGCGCAGGAGTGATGTCATCACGCCTCCGGGCAATCAGATGTCCGGAGGACGTGAACCAGGAAGAAGGACGGCCGAAAATGTCTGTTGTGTTTTGGTGAGCAGGGGGCACTGCGGGGCTTCATTCTAAGGTAAGTATTTCATAATTAGCTAGTATGCGATGCTTACTAGCTCATTATGCCTTTGTCTTTCAGGTTTTTCTTTTTTTAATTTTTTTTTATGAGGTTTACAACCTCTTTAAGGATGGATCACAGAGATATTAGTGAAACATAGATGGAACACACACACAAATAGAGGGCCGCCTGTCAGAAACCTAGTCAGCAAGAACCAGTTAACAAACAGCCTTCGGGCACCTAGGATTGATTATGGAGATATGAGTGAGCCAAAGAAGGAACACACACAAATAGAGGGCCGCCCAATCAAGGATGTTTAATGGGCTTCAATAAGGCCCCTTTCACACAGGTCAGTTTTTTTGGCGGATCTGAACGGTCCCCCCATGCATCTCTATGGGGGATCGGATTTCAGCGGAGACATGTCCGATGACATCCGATCCTATCCAATCCGTCAAATCTGGACGGATGGAAACCCTATTTTCCATCCGTCCAGCGAATCGGATCGGATGGGATCGGATGAGAGCGGACAGACGGTCCGTTCCCATCCGATTTCTCCCATAGAGATGCATGGGGAACTGACATCTGTGTCTCCGCACACAGCGTGGAGACACAGCTGTCCTCCTGCTGCTCAGCGGGGGATCGGTGGCTCGATCCCCCGCTGAGAAAAACTGAATCCGTCCGACGGACGGATAGTGTGAAAGGAGCCTTAGTCATCTGAAAGAGAAATTACCCAAATGGTGAAAAAGAAGAAACTAGGGATTGACAAAACATGTTAAGTGGAAACAACTACATGTACAGGCCACATGGATATTCCTTGATGGTTTTAAAGCTCAGCAACACTGTTTTTTTTTTATATACTGTATTTGTACTTCTCAATAAAAAAAAAAAAAATAGGACGTTTTATGTTACCTTTGTAGTTTTTGGTACCTTAAAATCCCTTATCCTAGTGTTGGATTTCTTTGCTACAAATTAACTGGAACACCATTTTCAAAGCCATCACATGGCAATTTCCTGCCTTGAACAACTTGATTCATGACAAAATAACTTGCTATGTTCGAGCGATGTCAGATTGTTATCATTACTACTATCACTGCTCAGCACAGATCTCTGCACTCCCCTGTCAAATCAGCACCCTAGAATTATAAGCTTTTAAAAATGTTTTTAAGGCAAAGGCAGCATGTCTTAAGGCAAACATCGTATATAGAGTTAAATCTCCTTTTGTGCTGTGTTATCTTGTACAGCTACCCCTCTTTGAAAATTGCAACGCAGACTTGCATATGAAATATTATACCTTGCTTAATGCCAATTTTTCTGAAAAAAAAAACCACTGACGTTTCCTAGCAGCACCACTGGGGGATAGGGCAGAATTAACATTACTTGACAAATTCGCCAAGACAGTGCATGGAATTCTGCTATACAAAATGCTACAATTAAATGTGCTAAATATAGACGTATACCCAGCAGGTGCATTTTAGCCTCTGTGGAAGTTTTATATCAGTTCCTGAATAGATTTCAATGTATGTCTTTATCAGACAAGACACAATTAGTGGATCATGTCATCTTTTTTATGCCTATGTTTCCTTTTTTCAGATCATATGTACTATATATATATGTTTTTCACTACCTTCTATCATTTTTCTCTCTCTTTTATATGTTTTTCTTTATAAAAGTTACCTCCCAGTTAAAATAAAATCCATTCTGGTATAAGACCTGTCTGTGCCTGATTTAATCGATAGTGTATGTTTAAGAGCCGGTTCACACTACCGCGACCAGAAAGTCACCCCATGAAGGAGCGACTTTTTAGCGTGACTTTGAAGAGACTTGTGCGAGACTTGTAAGAGACTTAAATGATAGGTGACTTTGTCTGTGGGGAATGCCTGGCTAATCTTTTTCTTCTTCCTGGAAAGTCTGATCACAGTCGGTGGAAAATAGATAAGGATCCGACTTAGAGGCGACTCCCATTGAAGTCTATGTGCACAAGTCGGAGCAACTTCAGTAGTGCCAATTAAGACGGCTCTCATTCATTTACATTGAATTTGTAATGACAAGAGACTTGGGGCGACTTGAGGGCACACAAGTCGCATCCCAAGTCGGAGTAGTGTGAACCGGCTCTTAAAGGAGATCTTGTGATATCAGGGGTAGTGATGGACGAACATCGGCCGGGGCGGTTCGCGAACGTCAGCAGCAAATTTTCTCAAAAGTCTGCGAACCGCGAGTTCGCGGTGGGCCCCATTGACTTTAATGGGAGGCGAACTTTAAAAACCTTTAGGTTATATTTTCAGCCACAAAACACATCCTAGCTGTGCACAAATAGTCCCAGCACATGGACAATGTCATAACAGAAGTATTGCAATTGAAAAAGTTGCCCTAATTTTTTTTTTTTTAACAGCAAAAAATATATTTTTTTTTTCATAAATCAGCCAGAACTGACAGCAGCCGGTAAATACATTGTCTAATACATATAGGGTCCATTCACACATCTGTGACAGCCACTGGATACCTGCCCCTATAGTAGAAAGACTGTAATGTAATAGACCCTAAAACGACATTGGAGCACCTTAAATTACTTTTGTGGACATTGACATGGCGATTTTTGTGAGATCAAAATTAGTGATTTGTGTGTGACTGCAGCCGATCTCTAACTGCCCCTACAGCAACCACAGGATACCTCTCCCTAAGCTCAAAAGATACTAGACCTATACCGAAATACCAGCCCTGGAAAGGACTTTTGTGGACATCGACAGAGCGATTTGTGACTGCAGCAGATCTCTAACTGCCCCTAAAGCAACCACAGGATACCTAGCCCCTCATGTTAAAGAGACTGTAATAGACCCTAAAATGACATTGGAGCATTTTAAAGGACTTTTGTGGATATTGACAAAGCAATTTCTGTGCGACTGCAGCCGATATCTAACTGTCCCTAAAGCAACTACAGGATACCTGGCCCTCATGTTAAAGCGGAGTTCAGGGCAAAGATGTAATTTTTCAATAAGCATACCCCCGGGACAGTCAGGGCTAGCACATTCCACAATGGCTAGCCTCTGATCTGTCCCGGTTCGCACTTACCTTTTAGAAGAAATACTTACTTATAAAATTTCTTCCACAGCGTTTCCATCTCTCTTGTGGGCAGCTGAAGCCGGCCCAGTCCTCTTCTGCGTCTTCTTCAGCGTCTTCTTCTCCCAGAATGCGCCGCACCGGCCCCTCTCGTCACTTCCGGTGCAGGCATGCCCAGAAGCTGTTTAGGAATGCGGCGTCGCCCGGAAATGACGAGCGGGGCCGGTGCCGTCGCATTGATTCCTGGGAGCTATGATGTTCAGCTCCCAGGAATCATCGCGAGGCAGGAAGTGACGGGGTGAGCCGCGGCTCCGAGGGAGGAAGTACCCTGAGGTGAGTATTTACAATCTACAATTACAAGGTGAGTTTTAAAAAAAAAAACCTAACTATCCAATTCCTTTTCAGGTTATCCAGAACTAGCGGACGGGCACAAAAAAAAAACATTGATTTTGTGCCCGGAACTCCGCTTTAAAGAGACTGTAATAGACCCTAAAACAACATTGGAGCATTTTAAATGACTTTTGTGGACATTGACCAAGCGATTTCTGTGCGACTGCAGCCGATCTCTAACTGCCCCTACAGCAACCACAGGATACCTCTCCCTAAGCTCAAAAGATACTAGACCTATACCGAAATACCAGCCCTGGAAAGGACTTTTGTGGACATTGACAGAGCGATTTGTGACTGCAGCCAATCTCTAACTGCCCCTAAAGCAACCACTGGATACCTGTCCCTAACCTGAAAAGAGACTGTAGAAGGCCTATACCGAAATACCAGCCCTGAAAAGGGCTTTTGTGGATCTTCACAGCGCTATATGTGTCTAGCAAACTCTCCCTAATGAGCACAGCAGACCTCTCCCTACACTGGCAGAAAGCGGAATGTGAAATGGCCGCCAGGTCAGGTCTATTTATAGGGTAGGGGGACTTTCCATGTGCTGGAATGTTTCAATTGGCTGTCCCGTTCCACCTGACGGCTGTGTCATGGGTCAAAGTTCTTCTGAATGAAAAAGAAAATGGCAGCGCGGACATATTCGCGAGCATCGGCAAAAGTCCGACCTTTTGCGAATTTGCGAACAAGCAAAATTCACCACGAACCGACCGCCGGGCGAACCGCAAGGCCATCTCTAATCAGGGGTAACACCTCCCTTGATAATATCACACTAGGAATACTCTGCTTCATTATCAGAATCTTCTCACATTCAGTATACAGTACTTACATTCTCAAGCCTTTTTTCCCATTTATTTTTTTGCTAATTTGTCCTTCTAAATCTCTCCAATCAAGGCCAGTTGTAGCACAAATTGAATACTGATTTTTCATAAGAGGCCCATATGCTTTACATAATCTGTGCATATTACTCCTGTTCCTACATGTGTATCAGGTCATTTTAAATTATACAGCAAGAATGCAAAATTGCTTAAAGCAAATGTGTAAATGTAAAGTTCTTTAGCTAATTTCATAGCGCTTCTTAGGAAAGAGGCTTAGAATATCTTGTACTGCTAATGTAATATAACGGATGCATTTTAAAAATTCACAGCATCAACCGCCAGTTCTCAACAACATTGGTGAGACTGGGCTTCAAAAAAAAACTAGACAGATAAGGCACATACTGTAGATTACAAGGCTAAATTCATTAAAACTGAGAAGTTATTTGAACTCTATTTGTTATTCCATATGGTTACAAACATAAATATGCTTTAGGTATAGAATAATTGTTTTCTCACATGAAATGAGCATTTAAATATATATATATATATATATATATATATATATATATATATATATATATATATATATACACACTATATTACCAAAAGTATTGGGGCGCCTGCCTTTACACGCATATGAACTTTAATGGCATCCCAGTCAGAGTGCATAGGGTTCAATATTGCGTTGGCCCACCCTTTGCAATTATAACAGCTTCAACTCTTCTGGGAAGGCTGTCCACAAGGTTTAGGAGTGTGTCTATGGGAATGTTTGACCATTCTTCCAGAAGCGCATTTGTGAGGTCAGGCACTGATGTGGACGAGAAGGTCTGGCTTGCAGTCTCCGCTCTAATTCATCCCAAATGTGTTCTATCGGGTTGAGGTCAGGACTCTGTGCAGACCAGTCAGGCCAAACTGGCTCATCCATGTCTTTATGGACCTTGCTTTGTGCACTGGTCCAAATCATTTGGAGGAGGGGGAATTAGGGTGTGGGGTTGTTTTTCAGGGGTTGAACTTGGCACCCTAGTTCCAGTGAAGGAAACGCGGCACAGTGGTGTAATGGTTAGCACTTTCACCTAGCAGCAAGAGGGTCACTGGTTTGAATCCCAACCACGACACTACCTGCCTGGAGTTTGCATTTTCTCCCTGTGCCTGCGTGGGTTTCCTCCGGTTACTCCGGTTTCCTCCCACACTCCAAAGACATGCTGGTAGGTTAATTGGATCCTGTATAAAAAAAATAAAATGGCCCTACTGTGTATGAATGTGAGTTAGGGACCTTAGATTGTAAGTTCCTTGAGGGCAGGGACTGATGTGAAATGTACAATGTATATGTAAAGCACTGCGTAAATTGACAGCGCTATATAAGTACCTGAAATAATAAAATAAAATAAGAGGAAGTAAAGCTTTCTCTGTAACTTGTACCTATAGGTAAACCTATGATAAGGCTTACCTATAGGTACGGTAAAAATCTCCTAAACATGTACCGTTTAGGAGATATTTACATTGCATGCTGCCAGTGACCTCACTGGTGCATGCGCTCTGAAGAAACGGCTGGTTGTGCCATTCCTTCGGAAGCCCTGGCCGTGAACGACGGCTCCCACATGCATGCGCGGGAGTGAAGTTATCACAGCTTTGGCCAATCAGATGACCGGAGGACACGAACCCAGAAGGAAGATAGGATATAGATGGAGGCCATGTCAGCGGTAAACTGATGGCGATGCGGGGGCTTTGTTCTAAGGTAAGTATTTCCTAATGAGCTAGTATGCATTTTTTTTTTTTTTTTTGGGAGGTTTACAACCTCTTTATGTCGTCAGCATACCAAGACGTTTTGGACAAATTCATGCTCCCAACTTTGTGGGAACAGTTTGGGGATGGCCCCTTCCAGGTTTCTTCCACCCCAAACTCACTCATCCATGTCTTTATGGACCTTGTTTTGTGCACTGGTGCGCAGTCATGTTCTGAATCAGTCGGCAAAAAACACGGTGAAACAAACAGCTATTTCTTCAGAGAAAAATAAGGCAGGAATCTGCTACAAAGTTTGTTGACTTCTTTGAAATGTATATTGATCATCCAAATGGGATTTTTTTTTCTCAAAAAGTGGGGTTATTCTTTAAGTCTTCTTTATTAATGAACTGTACTTTTATTGCACAAGGTTTTTCAATTCACTGAGCTATAATACATCTGTAATTGCCCATTGCAATAGTTGCCACTGGTATTTTCATCTCTCTTTGAACCACATGGGGAAAATAATATGCGTCATTATGTGCGAACATATATGCGTCCTAAAGACGGGTAATGGCTGTTAGTTCGTTCAGGTGGACCTGATTGGAAGCTTCATGTAAATCTATAGGCAGGCAGATGTAAATGTACATGCCTCCATTTATATCCACTTACCTTCAAGCCCCTCGAGTTCCAGAAAAAAATGAAGGACTGTGTGACAGATTGGAGGCAGCTTGACGTAAACAGGTGTGAACAAAAGGGTAAAGTAAGACCCCGTTCACACAGGGGCGACGCTACTTGCTGGGGCGATCTGTGAAGTCGCGGTGCACAGCGTGCACCGTGACCTTGGCGCGACATGCACAGACTTCATATCATTGAAGTCAATGCAGGTCGCCTCCAGGTTGCCCCAAAGTAGTACAGGACCCTTTTTCTAAGTCGGAGTGACTTGTGTCGCTCCTATTAGAACGGGTCCTGTGCTAATCAATGGCAGGCGACCCACCGCGACTTGTCAGGCGACCAAGTCGCCTGACAAGTCGCACTAGTGTGAATGGGGACTTAGGCACTACTGTAAAATATAAGTTAAACTACCTACACAGTGATCGATTATTGCACCCTGCACTCAACATTCTGTTCTGTGTTGCTTGCAATACATGTGCATGCGTTACCAACAACAAATATAAAAGAATGTATAAAAATCTACCAAATTAGAATAAATGTGTCCAACTGTTTATGAACAACTTCAAAAAACCTGCAACAACAGCAAATGTAAAAAATAAATATAAAAAATAATCTTTCTACGAAAGTTCAATAAAGTCTCATCCTCCGTGTGATAAAATAAATGTCCCTCTTCCTCAGTTGTCCAAATAAAGGTGCTTCACCATGTGCGTTTTTGGGGGACACTCACCAGATCTTTATGGCATTATAGACCTAACCCATCTTATGATTTATGCCCAAATTTAGCATGCCTCTAATATGTTCTCCTCTTGCACATTCTGTGAAGAATCATGGATCCCCAAAAGGCAATAATCTATATATATATATATATATATAGTGTAGTACGTTTATTTAAATCCACAATAAAATGACATTCAGTATATTGCAATTACATATTTGTGTGCCTCTGTCGGCACCAGCTCAAACAACCTGCATTTATTCAAAACGCAGCCCCGCCGCTCTCTCTAATAGCTGGGCATGTGTTCCACCTTAAACAGGATGTGACATCATCAACACCCAGAAGTAACACCAGTGACCCAACCTTAATGCATTTCACCAATACGGCGTTTTCAGGAAGTCCGGTGGATGGGACTTTATTGAACAGCTTTTTTTAACTTGTTCATGGACACTTGGACACATTTATGCAATTAAATGGTAGACTTTTTATATATTCTGCTATATTTGTTGTTGGCAACCCTTGCACATAAATTGCAAGCAACAGAGAATAGAGTCTTGAGTGCAGGGTGCACTAATAGATCACTGTGTGGGTGGTTTTATTTATTACTTACTTTACCCTTTTGTTCATATTTTGAGTAGCAAGTCCACCTAAAGAGGCAGATACCAGGTAATCGACAATTAGGGCAAGGTTGACGCCATTTAGATTCTATTACTACACTGATGTAAACAGATGTTAATCTGTTTTCATTCAGTAGCCCATAGAGTAGACATGTGTCTGGAAAGGTCTGCTGTCAAAATGAAAGAAAAAACCGAACAGACAAGGACATCACAAAAGTTACATAGTTAGTCTGACTGAAAAATACACAAGTTCATCTAGATCAACCAACAGAAGGAAAAAAACAAATATATATATATATATATATATATATATATACACATATATATACATATATATACATATATATATATATATATATACAATTCTATAGATATATATACAATCCTATACCCACAGTTGACCCAGAAGAAGGCAAAAACCCCCAATAAAGCATGATCCAATTTACTCAGGAAGAAACATTTTTCTTTCTGATTCCCCAAGGGGCAATTGGATATTCTTTGGATCAACTTTACCTATAAATATTGGTATCCAGTTATATTAAGTGTATCTAGGAAATAATCCAGGCCTTTCTTAAACCAATCTACTAAGCTAGCCAGAACCAGCTCTTGGGGGCGTCTATTCCACATTTTCAAAGCTCTTAAAAGTGACATCTGTCCTGTTCTTCTCCGATTTAGTAGAGGATCTGTTCACATGGCCATGGCCTATGTGAAAGGACCCTGATGGAGATAATGGAAAAATGCACCTGTCATTACAGAAATATGTGGGCTGCCTTTGCTGACCTCCTTGGTTGTCTGGCTATCTGCAGAATTTATACTTCCTTAACCACTTTACCACCGGAGGATTTTGCTGTCTTACGTCCAGGCCACTTTTTGCGATTCGGCACTGTGCGACTTTAACTGACAATTGCACGGTCATGCAATACCGTACCCAAATGAAATTGATGTCCTTTTTTTCCCACAAACAGAGATTTCTTTTGGTGGTATTTGATCACCTGTGCGATTTTTACTTTTTGCGCTATAAACAAAAAAAGAGCGACAATTTTGAAAAAATAACAATATTTATCACATTTTTTTATATGAAATTTCCCCCCAAAAAATGTAAAAAATCAAAATTTTTTTATCATTTTTGGCCAATTTGTTTTCTGCTACATATTTTTGGTAAAAAAAATCGCAATAAGCGTATTTTGATTGGTTTGCGCAAAAGTTATTGCGTTTACTAACTAAGGGAAAGATTTCTGTCATTTTTGGTGTTTTTTTTTTAACGAGTAATGGCGGCGATCTGCGATTTTTTTGCGGGACTGCAACATTTCGGCGGACAGATCAGACCCTTGACTGACATTTTTGACACTTTTGGGGGTACCAGTGACATTACTACAGTAATCAGTGCTATAAATATGCACTGTTACTGTAAAAATGACACTGGCAGGGAAGGGGTTAATTTTATTGGAGAGGGAGGGGTTAATGTATGCCTGGTGCTTACTGACATGTGTGGGGGGAGGTGACTGAGTGACACAGGGACAGATCGCAGGTTCAGCTATGCTGAACCCTGCAATCTGTCACTGTCTGTCACTTAGGAGATCCGCCCGCTCTGTTTACACAAGCGGGCAGATCTCCACACTCGATTCCCCGACGATCGGGGAAGAGCGGCGGTGATCACCGCCGCTCCTCCCCTGGTCCGACTCCCGCTGTGACTGAAAACAGCGGGAGCGAGCCTCGGGCGGCGCGCGCGTGCCGCCCACAAAGGGAGGAGTCCAGCGACGTAGGTCTACGTCACTGGACGATAACGAGCCACATTGCCGCAGTAGCAGCAATGTGAGTGGGGGTAAAGCGGTTAATCACAGAGTGAGAACAAGCGTGCAGCAAGTGAAGTTAGAAATCTCCATCAGTACATTTGCTTAAGTTCAGTGATTTAGAAGGCATTGAATCTAGAGGATAAGCACAAAGGCTGCCATTAAAGGTTAGTCTGAGAAGACAGAGGTCAGTGAATAAAAGAAGTGTGAGCATTCAGAGCAAACTACAGACTTATCAGTGTGTTTGCCTGCTTCTTGCTGGATGGAAACAGGATTGAGTGCATGGTAAATGTCAGCTGCACTCTTAGGCCTTGTCATTAGGAAGCAAGTGTTATGTTACTGAGATAGCTATGGCACTAGTCATACCATACCGAAACAGTCCCTGTCATGAGAAAGCAAATTACTAAACCTACAATGTCTTGGACATACATTTTAATGCACTTATTCCTTAACATGGTTCAGTGCTGGCTTTACTCTTCCTTTAGATTAGAAACTCTCACGAAAAGAGCCTCTAGAACCTCTAATTTTGATTTGTATTGTACGTGTCTGTCTTAATTTTATAGTGCTGTACAAACTGTTGACGCTTTAAAAAGTCTGTATCATATTAATAATACTTAGATTCACATGGGAAAGGAGGATGCAAAGTCAACCCTTAAACTTATGGGACAGTAGGCAGGATCCAATAACATCTTAAAACTTTACTTAAATAAATAAAAAGCAGACACCTGTATTATTTGGAAAATATATAGGCCGCGGCCGTTTATTATTGGTTATTAATTTTTAAAAACTTTCAATAAATAAATATATAAATAAACATTTAAACACACTCAACAGCCTAGCCACCACAGCTCAGGCCGGATAAATAAAATCACATTTAAAGCATCAACTTCCACTCATAATACAGTAAACCCCCCTCCATTGTGGGGGTTACGTTCCGGACCCAGCCGCAAAAGGTGAAATTCCGCGAAATAGAAAAACCCTATTAAAATGCATTGTAGGCATGATTTTTTTACTGTCACTGTACGTGTAAAAGCATTTTAAGGTCTTTAAACACACTTTTAAAACAATAGAAACTCATTTAAACACATAAAAGATACTTAGAGACAGAGCAAGAGCTATGAAAAACACAAAAATCTTTCATTTTTAATAATTTATATAGTAAAATAACATTACAAAAAAACCCGCAAATTACCGGGACCGCAAAAACTGAACGGCGATGTAGCGGGGGATTGCTGTAATATAAAATCGTCCCCCTTTGCTATCGCAAAGGTGACACCACCACATAATATAACAGCCGCGACAAGGGGGGGGGTATGGGGAATTCACACTGCTGAATCTTCTGAGGTGAATGAGCCCCTCTGAGGGGAGCTCAACCTTATATAGGGTCTCAGAGGGCTCTAGAATCTTCTATCCTAAACCTATTCCTATAGGTGCTCTGACCCCTGCAATGCCACGCCCACTACCTCTATTCCCTCAGGATACCTTGAAAATCCCTCCCTCTTTACCTGAGGAAAGAAGGAGGGAAATATCACCTCATGAACTATTCTACCTATTTCCCCAGCCACTTTCCCATGAGGAAAAGGGGGCTTATTACTGTTCCCCTTCTCCTTTCATTCTAATAAATAAACACACAAATCACCATCTTTGTTTTGGCATAGAAATGGCCGCGGCACTTTATTGGTTTTCATTTTATTATATATATTTTTTTTTTTTAAATCTTTAATTTATTCAACAAACAATCCAATATTAAATCAAACCAAAATATACAATCTGTATATAAATATAAATAAATAAATCTCGCTTAGTCACAGAACTCAAGCGGTAAATATATAACTCAAGTATTAACCAAACCAAAAGTACCCCCTTGATTCAAGGGTGACAATACCACCTAAAGTACCTGCGACGGGATGGGGGGAGGGGAGCTCGTCAGGCAGCCTCCAGTCAGGGAATGTGTGAGACCCCCAGTGCGGACCCCCTTATATAGAGGGTGACTGAAAGTTCCAGAACGGGCGAGCGGATAGCACTTTCCCGCCCGAACTGCCCTGATTTCTTAAAGGGGCAGCGTACCAAATTCCTAACAGCACATTTAACTGTTCCTACTATTATTTTTCTTTTAAAACTAAATTGTTAGCCGCATCCCCTTCCCCATGTCTGCGGGCGCTAATTCTTTCGCCCGCTTTTCCTTCCTTCTTCAAGTCACTGTAGGTTTGGAGATTTTGTAATTGTCCACATGAAAAAAACAATCCTAACTTTGTTAGGTTTGTTCAGGTTAGTGCACCAGCAGCACTAGGTTGCTTAGGAAATCTTACTGTGCTGAACAAACCTATAGTTGGATTGCTAAACCAGTAAGCATCATTGTCAGACTCCTGTGCTGCCACTTACATATCCCAGTATATTTATAACACCAGAAGTGACACAATGGGGTTGATTTACTAACGGCAAATGGACTGCTGACTTTGCAAGGAAGTTTTCCCTTAGCTTGGTGAATGCGGTGAAAATTGCAAAGAATATCCAATCACAATAAGAACTTTACCTCACTCATTAAGCTAAGTAAAAATTTCCTTGCAAATTAAAGTTTGCCGTTAGTAAATCAACCCCAATGCAACTCTTTGACTAGCGATTAAATATTCTCCAATTACCTAACTTATTACATGCCATTATGCAAGTAACATTTAAAGGAAATCTTAAAATAAACCTTAAAGTGGGAGGTAAAATTTGAAAACAAAAGCTTGCAAGCAGGTCTTTTGGTAGAAAAGATTGACTGCGGCACGTGCGCATTACAGTGCACAGTCCCAACATCTTACAGATGCCAGGAATTGAGCTGGGTGCCAAGATAACGTACCTACATTGTGCATATGGGGCAGTTAACCACTTGCCAACCGCCGCCCGACTATATACGGCAGTGGTCAGCCCCTCCCAGGCAAAGTGACGTACTGGTACGTCACTAGCCTGGGAGCCAATAGGGGGCAAACGCGCGCCGCCGGAGGCACGCTCCCTCCCCGCTCGTTCCCTAAGCAGCCCGTGCTTGTGACCGGCGGACCCAATGTCCGCCGGTCACTCGCGATCATCAGGTGGAGAGGGAGAAAGGCAGGCGGCTAATGTAAACAAAGCCGCCTGTCATTCTCCCCTGTGTAAAAGCACAGATCATACGGTCCTGCTATGTAGGACCGTTGATCTGTGCTGTTACACGCACACCCACATCCAATCACAGTTAGAAGCACGCCCCTAGGGACACACTTAACCCCTCCCTCTCCAATAAAGTTAACCCCTTCCCTCCCAGTGTCCTTTTTACAGTAACAGTGCATATATATGTATAGTACTGATTACTGTAGTAATGTCACTGGTACCCCAAAAGTGTAAAAAATGTCAGTCAAGGGTCCGATCTGTCCGTCGCAATGTTGCAGTCCCGCAAAAAAAATCGCAGATCGCCGCCATTACTCATTAAAAAAAAACAATAAAAATGACAAAAATGTTTCCCTTAGTTAGTAAACGCAATAACTTTTGCGCAAACCAATCAAAATACGCTTTTTGCAATTTTTTTTTACCAAACATATGTAGCAGAAAACAAATTGGCCAAAAATGTTAAAAAATTTCGATTTTTACATTTTTTGGGGGGGGAATTTCAAATAAAAAAATGTGAAAAATATTGTTATTTTTGCAAAATTGTCGCTCTTTTTTTGTTTATAGTGCATTATCAAAAAATCACACAGGTGATCAAATACCACCAAAAGAAAGCTCTGTTTGTGGGAAAAAAAGGACGTCAATTTCATTTGGGTACATCGTCGCACGACCGCGCAATTGTCCTTTAAAGTCACGCAGTGCCGAATCGCAAAATAGGCCCTGGTCAGGAAGGGGGTAAAATCTTCCGGGGGGTTAAGTGGTTAAATCATCTGATTCTGCCCAAATGGTGAAGAAAGAAGACAGTGTACCCAAAAGAAAAGGAAGATAACAGGGCGCTGGTGGGGACGGAGTAGATGTGGGGAGTTTGGACCTTACCTTACCACCAAAGGGTGGTAATAAACAGCGCATACTCAGACTGGTCTGAGGTAGTAAGCGGGGTCCCCCAAGGCTCAGTCCTAGGACCAACCTTGTTCAATTTATTCATAAACAACATTGAGGACGGGATCAGTTGTTCGATATCAGTTTTTGCTGATGACACAAAATTAGGCAGGGCAATAACTGCACAGCAAGAAGCAGATATCCTACAGAATGACCTGGACAAAATAACGGAGTGGGCAACGACTTGGCATATGAGGTTTAACGTGGAGAAGTGTAAGGTTTTGCACTTGGGGACTAAAAACATAAAAACACAATACACGTTAGGAGGGGAACCCTTGGGGGAATCAAAAATGGAGAAGGATCTGGGAGTCTTGGTTGATGATAGACTAGGCAACAGCATGCAATGTCAAGCGGCAGCTGCCAAAGCTAGCAGAATATTAGCATGCATAAAGAAAGGGATGTTTTCCAGAGATAAGACTATAATCCTTCCACTTTATAAAACTCTGGTCCGACCTCATCTGGAGTATTCTGTCCAGTTCTGGTCGCCAGTCCTCAGAAGAGATGTGTTGGAGCTGGAGAGAGTACAGAGAAGGGCAACTAAACTAATTAGGGGATTGGAGGACCTTGATTATGAAGAGCGTCTCCAATCGCTTGATTTATTCTCCCTGGAGAAGAGACGCCTGAGGGGGGACATGATAGCAATTTTTAAATATCTCAATGGGGATCTCAGCTTAGAAAAAAAGCTGTTCAGTTGAAGGGATTGCATGAGGACTCGGGGGCACACAATGCGATTAGAGGAGAAGCGTTTTAACCTCAGGCAACGTGGGGGGTTCTTTACTGTTAGGGCTACAAGACTGTGGAATTCTCTACCACAAGAAGTGGTTTCTGCGGGTAGTATGGTGGCTTTCAAAAGACTATTAGACGTACATCTCAAGGATCAGAACATTCAGGGGTATGAGAGATGATTACGGCCACACACACCTACACAGGGGGAACTGGATGGACTATTGTCTTTATTCAACCTCACCTACTATGTAACTATGTAACTATGTACTACTCCAAAGATAAGCAGACCTACAGGTAAGTATATCAAAATGTGCAAATATGCTTATTTCTTTAGTAACTTTGGGATTCTACTAGATGCATGCAAACACCAGTGTTTTGGAACAGAGACACAATTAGGGAGTGGAATATATGCACTAAATGGCTGCCTTTGCCTATGCATCCAGTAACATGCTCAACCTGTACACAAATCCTTTCCCCATCATGTAGCTGTCCTGGAAACCCTGGTACAAGTATTGAGAAAGTCTGATTTTGCTAAAAGATAAGTAGCAGTCTTTTTATTACTTTATTTTAGTGGTTTGGTAGTTTGGGGAATAGTTTAAGATTTTAACCTATATTATTGTCCTACAAAAATTGCTCACAAAAGAAGACTCTAAATACCTATCTGGCAGGAAGGAAGTCTCTTGAAGGGCTATGGCCTGTGAGATATTCGTCAGCATCCAAAGCTTTTGACTGTGTCAGATGCCTACATGCCCTGCTGCACACTGTGGTTTCATCTGTTGGCCCCATCTTCACCACAGAACACAGGTTTGTATCTCACTGGTGACAGTGAGGAACTTATAGTAATATAATAAGGAAGGAAAAAAGGAGTTCCTGGATCACAAAGTTACTGTCAAAGGGCACTAAGATGGAATTATGCATTGTGACCGTACCTAGATAAAAAAATTTAGCTCTGAATTGGTGGGCTATGTTCTTTGTTTACATTCTACAGCTTTAGGTACACCACTTAGTTCACTATACCTTCAAAGATCTTTAGGTACTGGAATCCATTGTTCTCTAATATGCTTTATATAACACTTCCTAGGGATCTTAACCACTTGCCGACCGCCCACAGTATATTTACTGCGTCAGTCAGCCTCTCCTGGGCAAACCGTAGTACTACGTCACTCGCCCAGGAGCCTGTAGGGTGCTCCCTCCCCCACTTGTTCACAGGCATCCCCGTACATGTGACCGGCGGCTCCGATGTCTGCCGGCCACTCGCAATCCCGCTCAGGAGAGGGAGAAAGGCAGACGGCTGATGTAAACACAGCCGCCTGTCATTCTCCCTTAGATCATGACAGAGGCTATGCGATCCTACTATGTAGGATCATATGTCTCTGTTATGATCTAACAAGCCTCGCCCCCTGAAAGTTAGAGCCCACTCAGACAGGGGCGATACGACTTGCTAGGGCGACCTGTGAAGTCGCGGTGCACAGTGTGCACTGCGACCTCGGCGCGACATACACGGACTTCATATAATTGAAGTCAATGCAAGTTGCCTCCAGGTTGCCCCAAAGTAGTACAGGACCCTTTTTCTAAGTCGGAGCGACTTGTGTCGCTCCTATTAGAACGGGTCCTGTGCTAATCAATGGCAGGCGACCGACTGCGACTTGTCAGGTCAAGTGGCCTGACAAGTCGCGCTAGTGTGAATGGACCCTTAGAATCACGCCCCTAGGGATACATTTAACCCATTGATCACCAATACAGTTAACCCCTTCC
Source organism: Pelophylax lessonae (assembly GCF_965119305.1). Taxonomy (NCBI): domain Eukaryota; kingdom Metazoa; phylum Chordata; class Amphibia; order Anura; family Ranidae; genus Pelophylax; species Pelophylax lessonae. The sequence goes on from NC_138770.1 coordinate 389,496,065, forward strand.
CTGCCAGTGTCATTTTGACAGTAAGAATGCATATTTATAGCAATGATTACTGTAGTAATGTCACTGGTACCCCCAAAAGTGTCAAAAATGCCAGTCAAGGGTCCGATCTGTCCACCACAATGTCGCAGTCCCGCAAAAAAAAATTGCAGATCGCCGCCATTACTAGTTAAAAAAAAAAAACTATAAAAATGACATAAATCTTGCCCGTAGTTAGTAAACGCAATAACTTTTGCGCAAACCAATAAAAATACGCTTATGGCAATTATTTTTACCAAAAATATGTAGCAGAAAACAAATTGGCCTAAAATGTTAAAAAATTTAAATTTTTTTCTTTTTTTGGGGGGGGGGAATTTCGTATAAAAAAACGTGAAAAATATTGTTATTTTTTCAAAATTGTCGCACTTTTTTTGTTTATAGCACAAAAAATAAAAATCGCACAGGTGATCAAATACCACCAAAAGAAAGCTCTATTTGTGGGAAAAAAAGGAAGTCAAATTCGTTTAGGTACAGCGTCGCACGACCGCGCAATTGTCTGTTAAAGTCACGCAGTGCCGAATCGCAAAATAGGCCCTGGTCTTTGAGCAGCCAAATCCTCCGGGGCTAAAGTGGTTAAGAACTCACCAATCCAGCTTTCTTGGTCAGCACTGAGCCCAAACAATGATGTGATTGAGGGCCAGCTTAACAGTGCTAGGAAGTGTTGAAATATGATTACTGGAACATCTTTGGTCCTGGGGCTACTAACGATAACAGGATGTTAGATCAGTTTAATGTAGCCTGGCTACTAAAAAAGCTTTGTGTAATAAACTGAATAGGAACAATTAACCATGGTTGAGTATACTCATATTGAGCGAATTGCTTGCCTGCTGTTTTTTTCTATGTTCAGTCTTCATGTTAAGGGGGAGTTGTCTGATATATAGATACAGTATGTGCAGTTTATTGGGAAATAAGGTCTGTCTAGTTTAATTACTACAAATGTGCATATTATTGACATATAAGGTCTGATTTGGCAAATAATGAGTTCATATATTAGCTGCCTAAACATATAATACTGTTTTTTAATGTGTTCAGTGTTCTAATGTAACATTTATCACAGCAAAAAAGTACTTGTTTTGTTTAATAAGCACACTTAAATTTAAAAGCACATCTTGCTATCATTATGTTCCCCTAGCTGTTAATATTACAAGACTGCCGCATGCTGGTACATATCCTATATACAAATTAGAATACAGCAACATAATGATGAATGTGTGCACCCTTAGTAATGCAGTCGTACATTTTGTTTTCCCGGATAGTGTTATTTGCTTTTATGTAATTAAATATTACCACTGTTTGAGAACACAATACAAATTTTGAGTTTCAGGCTCTATTAAATAAAGCATATGCATTTATTATTGTCAGCTAAATGTCAATGCATCTAACAGAGTTCTTCTACCATTGACAACATCATGTCAGAAATCCCTGTAGCAGCTGCTGTTGTCAGAGACCCCACAGAATCTTTTGTGTTGCGGCAAAGCCATTTTCATAATGAGCTGCAGTCCCAAAGGAAATGAAAATGATTACAAAAGATAATATTCAACCTATTAATCATCCCAACTGGTTTAGTGACTTTTGTTCTATGTACAGATCTGTGCTAAGAAAAAGGAATTGTTTTGGGGTATTACTTACCTGGATGTATAAGACAACGATTCCACTAGAGGGATGATGGCAATTAAAAAAGGAAAACATATACGGTACTCATTTGATTCACACTTGCACTAACAAACGAAGGTCATGATGACAGCAGCTGCTACACCGCAGTATTGATTGTGAATTTATTCTAGTTTACCGGACAAAAAGGGGCACAGAAAGTACAACAGGTGTTGGATGAGTTGTAGCAGCAGGGTATGTGTCAAGAAAAGCACATGTTCACTAATTAGGACAGCACAGATATCTAGAATGCTGTGTCATATTTATTCATGCTGTTCCCTGATGTCTATCTCTTACATGCTATATAGATTATATAGATTATATTTTATGTATCACCTAGTCTATTTTTTTATGGAAATGATTTATTTTCCTTCATTCAAAAGGAAACTTTGTAACTTTATATAGATATGAATGAAGTGTTTTAGAATGATTCTTATATATATGGCACCTTTAACAGATTATCTCAAGCCACTGACCCATGTGCTTGATACCGTTATAAACAGTTGTTTCACAGATTTCCCTTCATATATGTAGCAGAATGGACACTAATGGCGCTTTTCCACTGCATGGAACCGTACTGGTTCGGCACGCTTTTGTGCTCTTCCACTGCGGTACCGCATGGTATAGAGTCGGAACGGTTCGGTACGGTACGGTATAGGTTTGCTTTTCCACTGCATGGAACCGAACAGTACGGTACGGCTCTGAAAAAACAGTACCTACTCGATTGTGGTTCCAACAGGTACCAAACTGGTACCATATCCCACAATCCTTTGCATGCAGTCACTACTAGCCACTACTAGCCACTGATCACAGAGAATCACACCCACCCCGTTGTTATCCCACCCACTTAACTTTAGTACTACTTTAGTGGAAAAGCAAACCTATACCGTACCGTACCGAACCGTTCCGACACTATACCATGCGGTACCGCAGTGGAAAAGCAAACCGGGCCAAGCAGGGCCGAGTAGAGCCGAGCCGGTACTAGCCGGTACTTGCAGTGGAAAAGTGCCATAAGAGTGGGGTTTGTGTTGGAAGAGTGAGGGAGCAGTGTCCCTCAGGAGATGGGTGGGGGTTTGTTATTGTTAAATACCTGCATTGCCATTGTCCTATTGTTCCTGTCTGGCTAGAGTAAGGTTATTATGGGATGTTCAGCTTTGTGTGTGGAATGGCTCGAAGAGGGAGGGGTTTTGGCAGAGTGTAGATCTCTGGTGTTTTCAATAAACTGAAGTCATTCTAGTTTGACTCCCAGAACTGTGTGTCGTCCAGTTACTAGTGGGGATTTTGACTTGGATATTGTAGTACTTCCTCAGCTTCAAGGATTAAACAGCGGAGATACCTAGGCTGGGTATTGGAGCTCCGTTACATTGGTGGCAAGGGGTGGGATGCAAGCCTTGCAGCAAGAGGAAGCAGTTTGTACAAATTCGGTTGCACGAATGGAAGTGTGAATGGAGACTAACTATGCTGGATTAAAACGAGCCACGTTAAAGGATTTGCTGGAAGCAAGAGGGAAGATAGCCAGCAATAAAACCAAAGCCACACTCATTGCAGAGCTGACCGAGGAGGATCGGGCACGCAGTATGGCTACGGAAGCCATGGATACAGAATTTGACAAAGAAGTGAAACGCAGGCTAACGTTTTATGGAGAAAACCCCTCAATAGAGCTGGTACAGGCAACGTTAGCCCAAGTTGATGCCTTTATCACAGCAAGAGAGGACCGGGAGAACCAACTCCGGCTGCCAGAGCAGCGTGCTTTGGAGAGACGGCCAACTACTACACAGGCACCAGAGACAAGATTAAAGGTACCACATGAGGCCTTTAAAAAGTTTGTAGAAGCAGAGGAAGAGATCGATGGCTTCCTGCAAGATTTTGAATGGCAATGCAGGCTGTACAAAGTACCCCTGACAGACTGGGTACGGATCCTAGCTGGTAAACTGTCAGGCCGTGCAGCAGAAGCCTACAGAGCCGTGCCAGAGGAGGAAATCTCAAGCTATAGCCGGGTAAAGGAAGTGATTTTGGCAAGATATGCCATCACCCCAGAAGCATACAGGAGACGCTTCAGGGAAACAAAGAAAAAGGAGAAGGACTCCCACACTGAATGGGCTTGCCATATGCAGAGGGCAGCCCAAGCCTGGCTACAAGCCTGTCAGGCAACCACAGCAGAAGCAATCACCCAGCTGATTTTACTGGAACAATTCTATAATGGACTAAACCCAGGGGTACAGGAGTGGGTAAGGGACCGCAAACCTACCACTCTCCCTGAAGCGGCCAGGCAGGCCGATGAATATCAGGATGCCCGCAGGCAATCACAGATTAGCTTCAGACCAAACCCCAGACCGCTGAACAATAACCCAGGGTCACCAGCACCACAAAGATCAAGACTAATCCCTAAGCGCCCAGAAAATCGATACCATGGGCACAACGGAGTGCAGTGCCATTTGTGCAAGAAATTTGGGCACTATCAGAGAGACTGCACTCAGAATTGGAACCACGCTTCATGGATTCAAACAGGACCCCCACTACCACAGAGGGGGAGAATCTCCTCCAAACACCAGACACCCAGATACCCTTCCCGTAGTGGGGTACAGTGCCACAGGTGCAAGCAGTTTGGGCACTATCGATGAAACTGTACCCAGAGCAGGAACCAAGCTGCAGGGATCCGACCAGGGTCACCCCCTTCAGCACGGACAACGGTCCCCTACTATGCCGCAGAGGTTCCCCCAGTCGTACCCAGGTTCAAACCCACCGAGGAGCAATTGGGTACCCTTTACAAAGCTAACCTGGTGCAAGCCACTACGGAGAACAGACAGCACCATCTACAATCCGTCCAGATGCCACCCGAACCGGAGGCTCAGTAGTGGTACGGATGGCAGGGGGAGCAGTACACCGGCTACCCACTGCGAGGGTCCACTTGAATTGGGGTGACGGGTCAGGTCTGATTGATGTGGGGTTGATACGGGAGCTCCCCACCGACATCTTACTGGGGAACGACCTAGGCCAGTTGCCCTCAGCATTCCTGCCAGTCCAGATCCCAGGCCCACATCACGGAGACCTACTGACCTTCTGAGGTCCAGACACTTTTATTTTTGGATTGGGAGCAGTATTGAGCCAGGTTGGAGAAGATGGCAGAGAACAACCCGTAACCTACTTGAGCAGAAAGCTTCTGCCCAGGGAAAAGAAGCTTCAGCCCTACTTGTATGGACAACAGAATGGCAATGCTGACGGGTTATCGTGACAAACTGAACTGGAAAAATGATCTGTGAGTACTCCCCAGACATCCCCAAGCCGATCCGTTATGGATCAGACTGTGTATGCCAGCTTGTGGTTAAGGGGGAGCCGTGTAGCAGAATTGACACTAAGAGTGGGGTTTGTGTTGGAAGAGTGAGGGAGCAGTGTCCCTCAGGAGATGGGTGGGGGTTTGTTATTGTTAAATACCTGCATTCCCATTGTCCTATTGTTCCTGTCTGGCTAGAGTAAGGTTATTATGGGATGTTCATCTTTGTGTGTGGAATGGCTCGAAGAGGGAGGGGTTTTGGCAGAGTGTAGATCTCTGGTGTTTTCAATAAACTGAAGTCATTCTAGTTTGACTCCCAGAACTGTGTGTCGTCCAGTTACTAGGGGGGATTTTGACTTGGATATTGTAGTACTTCCTCAGCTTCAAGGATTATACAGCGGAGATACCTAGGCTGGGTATTGGAGCTCCGTTACATTATACTTTGTGAATATGATCACAGCCATGGTCATCCAAATCATCTAAACCAAACTGTGGCCATGTGGGTAGATGAGGCACTTTCCTTGCTTTTATCCAGCCCTTAAGGCATTATTCCTACCACTGACACCAATAATGGAGTATACTTCCTGCCACTGACACCAACAATGGGGCACAATTCCTCCCACTGACACCAACAATGGACTATACTTCCTGCCACTAACACCAACAATGGGGCACTATTCCTCCCACTGACACCAACAATGGAGTATACTTCCTGCCACTAACACCAACAATGGGGCACTATTCCTCCCACTGACACCAACAATGGAGTATACTTCCTGCCACTGACACCAACAATGGGGCACAATTCCTCCCACTGACACCAACAATGGAGTATACTTCCTGCCACTGACACCAACAATGGGATACAATTCCTCCCACTGACACCAACAATGGAGTATACTTCCTGACACCAACAATGGGGCACAATTCCTCCCACTGACACCAACAATGGAGTATACTTCCTGACACCAACAATGGGGCACAATTCCTCCCACTGACACCAACAATGGAGTATACTTCCTGCCACTGACACCAACAATGGGGCACAATTCCTCCCAGTGACACCAACAATGGAGTATACTTCCTGCCACTGACACCAACAATGGGGCACATTTCCTCCCACTGACATCAACAATGGAGTATACTTCCTGCCACTGACACCAACAATGGGATACAATTTCTCCCACTGACACCAACAATGGAGTATACTTCCTGCCACTGACACCAACAATGGGATACAATTCCTCCCACTGACACCAACAATGGAGTATACTTCCTGCCACTGACACCAACAATGGGATACAATTCCTCCCACTGACACCAACAATGGAGTATACTTCCTGCCACTGACACCAACAATGGGGCACAATTCCTCCCACTGACACCAACAATGGAGTATACTTCCTGCCACTGACACCAACAATGGGGCACATTTCCTCCCACTGACACCAACAATGGAGTATACTTCCTGCCACTGACACCAACAATGGGGCACAATTCCTCCCACTGACACCAACAATGGAGTATACTTCCTGCCACTAACACCAACAATGGGGCACAATTCCTCCCAGTGACACCAACAATGGAGTATACTTCCTGCCACTGACACCAACAATGGGACACATTTCCTCCCACTGACATCAACAATGGAGTATACTTCCTACCACTGACACCAACAATGGGGCACAATTCCCCCCAGTAACCCCAACAATGGAGTATACTTCCTGCCACTGACACCAACAATGGGGCACAATTCCCCCCAGTAACCCCAACAATGGAGTATACTTCCTGCCACTGACACCAACAATGGGGCACAATTCCTCCCACTGACACCAACAATGGAGTATACTTCCTGCCACTAACACCAACAATGGGGCACTATTCCTCCCACTGACACCAACAATGGAGTATACTTCCTGCCACTAACACCAACAATGGGGCACTATTCCTCCCACTGACACCAACAATGGAGTATACTTCCTGCCACAGACACCAACAATGGGGCACAATTCCTCCCACTGACACCAACAATGGAGTATACTTCCTGCCACTGACACCAACAATGGGATACAATTCCTCCCACTGACACCAACAATGGAGTATACTTCCTGACACCAACAATGGGGCACAATTCCTCCCACTGACACCAACAATGGAGTATACTTCCTGACACCAACAATGGGGCACAATTCCTCCCACTGACACCAACAATGGAGTATACTTCCTGCCACTGACACCAACAATGGGGCACAATTCCTCCCAGTGACACCAACAATGGAGTATACTTCCTGCCACTGACACCAACAATGGGGCACATTTCCTCCCACTGACATCAACAATGGAGTATACTTCCTGCCACTGACACCAACAATGGGATACAATTTCTCCCACTGACACCAACAATGGAGTATACTTCCTGCCACTGACACCAACAATGGGATACAATTCCTCCCACTGACACCAACAATGGAGTATACTTCCTGCCACTGACACCAACAATGGGATACAATTCCTCCCACTGACACCAACAATGGAGTATACTTCCTGCCACTAACACCAACAATGGGGCACAATTCCTCCCAGTGACACCAACAATGGAGTATACTTCCTGCCACTGACACCAACAATGGGACACATTTCCTCCCACTGACATCAACAATGGAGTATACTTCCTACCACTGACACCAACAATGGGGCACAATTCCCCCCAGTAACCCCAACAATGGAGTATACTTCCTGCCACTGACACCAACAATGGGGCACAATTCCCCCCAGTAACCCCAACAATGGAGTATACTTCCTCCCACTGACACCAACAATGGGGCACAATTCCCCCCAGTAACCCCAACAATGGAGTATACTTCCTCCCACTGACACCAACAATGGGGCACAACTCCCCCCAGTAACCCCAACAATGGAGTATACTTCCTCCCACTGACACCAACAATGGAGTATACTTCCTGCCACTGACACCAACAATGGGGCACAATTCCCCCCAGTAACCCCAACAATGGAGTATACTTCCTCCCACTGACACCAACAATGGAGTATACTTCCTGCCACTGACACCAACAATGGGGCACAATTCCTCCCACTGACACCAACAATGGAGTATACTTCCTGCCACTAACACCAACAATGGGGCACAATTCCTCCCAGTGACACCAACAATGGAGTATACTTCCTGCCACTGACACCAACAATGGGGCACTATTCCTCCCACTGACACCAACAATGGAGTATACTTCCTGCCACTGA